>NC_081828.1:58893933-59518933 GCF_030867095.1 Alligator mississippiensis
TCTGCACTGAAAGGTAGCAGCATGAGATGGGGTTCACCCTGGGAGATCCTGATGTAAAAAACCCCTGCACAAATAAAAAAAAGGTGGAGCAGCACACACTGGGGCAGTGTATGCCACCCAAAACCAGAGCCTGGCCAGCCGGAGCTATACTCTGGCTGCTGGCCAGGCTCCAAGCATCAGGATCATCATTGCTGCAACCCCAGGAGGACCCCTAGGACTCAAGGTAAAGCTGCTGTGGTCAGCACAGTGCTGGCCCCAGCCTCCCCTACCCCACCCAGGGTAACTTGCTGCGTGCCAGGGGGCATGTGGCACAGGTGTTCCTCGGGGACAAATTGCAGCACAAAATGTGTCGTTTCTTCTTGTCCCCAGGGAAACAAACATTCCTACTCATGTGGACCTGGCCAGAAGGGATATTCATCTGCTTTCATTTAAATATGTACTTAATCATGGAACTATAACACTGTACAAGTGTTTGGATGAGTAGAAGTAATATTGGCCCCTGAATCATAGAACTGTGGCAACCTCTTTGTCTTCAGTTTGTGGATATGTTTATTACTTTAACTTAGAAAAAAACTTTCCAAGGGTTTAGTAGTATTAATTTGATCAATAGGGGCCTGATTTGGGGCTGGGGGGGGGAGGGGGACAGGGAGAGGGAGACTTCCTATTAGGGAAAGCACTTAATCACATGAATAACTGGCAATGATGGGATTTTTAAATACAAAAGCATATATGTTAATGCTTTTCTAAATCAGGGACCTTTATCTTCAGGTGAAATTTAAAAAAAAAAACTGTGCAGGAGGGTGCAGAGAGATTTTTGCATTTCCTTACATCAGATCTCTAACCTTTTTCAGAGAATTAACTGATGAATCTCTAACATATAAATATTTATATACATGAAAGTGGGCAGGAAAGTGACTAAAATGCACTTCTTAAAATTGTTTCTTTAAATATAGTGTAGATTAACATCCTAGACCCAGCAGCTTTAAGAACCTAATTAAAACACTATCAGAGTTTATCATAGGGCCCAGGCCCATTGAATAGGGCCTGAGGCAGAGTCCGGGCATGTCAACCTACACCTGAGGCCCAAGGGGCAAAAAGCCCAGGAGCCCAGTGAGGGGTGAAGCAATGGTCTAATGTGGGGGGCAGAGTAGTGGCCCAGCAAGGGGCTAAAGGCTGAGTTTGGCCTGGTGTGGGACAGAGAGCCAGAGGCCACATAGAGTAGGGTCCGTGGGGGCCTGAAGGACTGCATGTAGGCTGGCCAGAAGTAGAGGAGGGGGCAGAATAGAGGCCCCAGGGAGGGGCAAGTGGCCAAGGTATATCTGAGAATGCCTGAGGCCAAGTTTGGGTCAAAGGCCAAATGCAGCCCAGCTAAGGGGCTGGGGGGAGTAACAATGGATCTGGATGCCATCTGTGAGTCATGGGACATGATGTAAGGGGATGGTTCAAAATCATGGATTATTCTCTTGGCATCAGGGCAATAAATAGGCAACCCCCTGGCTAGGACCAACTATTTAATTGCAACAAAGGTGTGGCAGGAAAGTCAGGTGGGCAGACTGCCCTAGACAGGTGGGTGGGGCAAGGATGGGAGTGCCCTTGAGATGGCCTTCTGTCTCACACATGTCTTATTTAGATAATAGTAAACAATATTATGCCAGGCTGGGACTGACAACCAGCTATTAGTCAATCCCAGCTCTGGTACCACAGTTTTGAACAGGCTCCAGTATGGTGCAGGGGGCTCAAATTGACAAACATCTGTTCTTCAATCCCAGCCTTGGCACCACAATGGGACTGGTTCAAGAATCCTGTGCAGTGGGAGGGCTCAGACTGACTATCAGCTGTTTATTGGTCCCAGCCTGGGCACTACACTGGAGGTAGTGAGGACTGCTGGTATTAGCTCCACAATAGTGTAACATGTGATACTTAATCCAGTCTGGAGATGCTTCTTGCCTCAAAAGTCCTAATTTTACTACTATATGATAGAACTTAGCATGTGTTTTCCTGCTGAAATGCTCAGCCACTTGTATGTTAAGTGCAGTTAACATGTCCTTCGTGTAACATACAATAAGGTTCTTACAATTTATGGTAGCATCAGGAATGATGAACACCAGTGCTAATGCAACTCTGGGTGTTATTGTTTATTTCCCTTTGTATACTATATCTGAATGTGTCCATGGTGCAAGAAAGACATATCTCTCTTTCATAGTACAATGAATTTGATGTTGGAAGCAGGAAATCTATATACAGTACGTATATTGCTGGGAGCAATTCAAGATGAGCTTTATTGCTTGTCACCGCTCCACTATAGATTTAGAGAAAGCATGTGCCTACCAGCTGTCTTCAAAATGTACACATTACAGTTAATGTCCAAATAATGCAGAACAAAACTGTCTTGAAAAAAGTGTGTCACTTGCCATTTTTTAAAGTTAAAATCACACACAACATGAGCTCAATTTGGGTTTTTGTGAGAGCAAGTTATTATCTTTCAAAGGGCTTTATTCTTTGAATGGACAGTAAAGCACTAACCTACTCCTTTCACCTAAAGTTCAGATCACACTTTTTTTCTTACCTCAATTTCAAAGTTTTAGAGTATTTATGAGTTGAAAACCAAATTTATTTGTTTGTTTTTGATACAGAACTATAATACTTTCTATTAGGTTATTGAACACTTCATTAAAGCCTTATAGAAAATACAAACCACCTGTTAGAATAAATGAAAAAATAAAAAATATCTCCTGGGCATCAAGGGGTAAAAAAAAAGGTTGTAACCGGTAACTTGCTTTGTATGTAGAGAGCCAGAAAAGTAGTTGGGAAAATATGGTTCTCAGGCTAATTTGCTTGACAGGAATTTCATCGTGGAGAGAGGTTTTCTATTAGATGAGTCATTCTTGCAATGCATGTTTTGTTGCCAATATCTTTCAGAAATCAAAATGGGGGAAAATAGCAGTTTTCAGTTTTTGGTAATAACCCAATTTTGTCAATTGTCAAAGACTCTCTGACCTTGGGTTTCTCCTTAAATCTCCAACCCCCACAAGAAAGTAATGTTTGTTACATTCAAATCTTCGGCATTTTGAAATAGGAAATAATTTAGCAGTAATGTCTCGAATTATATGTTGTGTGGGTATAATGTACCAAAGCTGAGCAGTAGTTACTGAGGCATTTATCAGTCATAAACAGTGAGGTGCAACTGTAAGGCATTTATCTTGAAGTGGCTGCTATGTAATTCAGTCACACATAATGCATATTTCCATTAACACTATTACTACTGTATTTTGAACAAGTGACTTTCCCTTCAGCAGCTTCTTACTCAAAATTAGGGAAATATATTTAGTCATATTTCCTGTGATAAAAAATAAAATAAAAGTATTGTATAGATTTAAAGTAAATGAAAAACTAATGTGAATCAGTAATAAATAGCTATAAAATAGGACTGTGTGGCACTATGGTATCCTGACTAGTAGCAAATGTATTTTTTTTCAGGAAAGACTAGGTCCATTTGGTCTAAAGTCCTCTTTTGTTCAGACCAGTAATTTTATAGTCTGTTCATTTAACAAGGAAACAGAAAAGGTGTTTACTTGAGAACTTTTAGATCAAGTACCAGCTCTAGTTTGTTGATATTATTAGCATTTGCTCCATGAAAAAGAATTCATAGGCTTGCTACCATGTTCTTATTTCTGCTAGCATCCAAGAACAGCTCATATAGGAGTTATATGACAAATTGGAATATAACTGACTAAAGAAATAGTACTTCATTGATAGCAGATGATTTAATATTTTTTGTAGTGACTAGCAATTGTGTGGGAGATGCAAATACTTCTGATTATACTTCTTCATCAGGCAGACACTTTCTACCCACTTAAAGAAGGAACAGTAGTTCAGACATGCAGCTGGCATAATTCTGAATCATTCCTATTAAGCTAGTGTACCATTGATTCTGTCTTATTAACTGAAGAACAAAATAATGTGGCAAGTATGACAAACTTGGCAATGAAGTATTTGGCATTCAATCCTAACATTATGCCAGCAAAAAAAGAATCAATACAGTAAGTAGTGTTGAATTCCAGCATGGATCTTTTTTTTTAAAGCTAAGTATTCGCCTTTGTGAAGATGCTAGTGCAAAATAAGCTGGGTGGGAATTAAAACCACCATAGTATGAAATGCACAATAACCCCTTGTCGTAACATTTTGTGTCATTATTTTTCTGCATTATGCGGCTATACTTAGACATCACATTTGTAATGATAGAAGCTATAATTTATGGTTGTTACCTAACAGGAGTCCAAGGGAGCTTGGAACTCAAGAGATGGTTCCTCAGGGAACAGCTAGCTAGCTAGTTAGAGACCAAGGGTCTTAAGTGGTTTCCTACTGATCCACCATGAAGTTCACTTTTAGTTCTTTTCATCCATGCATGACTGTTTCATTTAACCTAGTGATCACTACATGGTGTTAGCAGTGGCTAGTTAGACAAAACCTGAAGGAATTTGAGATCCAAACTGATGAAGAAGTTGGAAACTGAGAGCAAATGTAGCAACATAGCCACATGAAAGGACAAGGGCCACTGTACATGATGTTCCTGCACAGTTATAGTCTAAAAACACTTTAATTATTGAAATATTGCAACCTCCACCTGCCCTTCTACTGTTGAGCATATAGCTGAAAACTGGAAGGAGTTCAGACAAAGATTTGAGTGCTCTCTAGCAGCTACAGGGGCAGAATTAAAAAATGGCAAAGTCAAGTAATCTATCTTGTTGCATACTTTTGGGAATAAAACCTTGGCTGTTTACAGCACCTTTACCTTCACAGAAGGCCAAAATATGCCATTATTCTCCAAGTGAAGAATATGGCATGCCAAAAACAAAAAACAAAAAAGAAAAGAACCCTGGAAGACAGATTTGTTGAATGGGAAAAAGTATAGATCTCTATGATCCTGAACTAAAGTGACTGAATTTGAACTGTGTGTTTGGGCACTTGACAGAATGGATGATTAGAGTTAGGATTATTTGGGGCATTACAGACACTGCGTTACAAGAAGGACTATTGCAGAGGGGAAGTGTGTCCCTAGGAAAAGGCTGTCTAAACATGCAGGGCAGCAGAAATAGTGAACGCCCACAGCTGAAACTACCAAAATGGGTCATTCGTGTAGTAGGTATGAAAGAATGGGGCTGAAAAAACCCACCTCACAGGGTGGAATTTTCCATTGGCAAGGGGACGGCTAAGTGAGAGAGAGTGAACAGCCAGTTATGCAGTAAAACAGAACTCCAAAAGTTATGGTTCATTCAGAAAGCTCTGTTTTAAATGTAACAAGAGGAGCCATTTTTTTTAAAAGTGTTGCAGATCCCAAACACAAAAACCTGAAGAGTACACAGTTGTGGATAAAGTGGAAAAGGGTTTTTATCTATAGCTATAGCTGTATCTATAGATACGGTTGAGTTGAGCAAAATCAGTGACAGGGACTAGCTACCATTTGTCAGTAGAAGTGGAAGGAGAAATGTTTTCATTTAATAGGACATGGGAACTCAGGTTGATAGTTTACCAGAGCATTAATATATAAAATTAAAATTGAGATCAAAAGTTTGTCCAAAAAACCTCAAAATAATTTGCTATTAAGAGCAAATATACCAGATGTACCACAGGACTGGTGGGAAAATTATTTTGTGGATTGAGAGCTGATCAAAGGGTAGGAAGCAAAAGGTATCACTAAGTGGTCACTGTTCAGGAAGGAGGGAGGTCAAAAAGTGGGATCCTGCAGGTATCTGGACTGGACTGCAGGTATTTTGTTCAACATTTTGATCAATGACCTGGAAGTGGGGATGTACAGTGAAGTTTTCAAGTTTGCAGATGATACCAAATTATTCTAGGTAGTTAAATCTCAAGCTGATGGAGAAGAGCTGCAAAAAGAGCTCACAAAGTTATGAGAGTGGGCAAAAAAATGGCGGATCAACTTCAATGTCAAGGGGTGCATCTACACGAGACACTACTGTGCAGTGGTTACTATGCATTTATTTGGTACTTGTGTAGGCAAGGACTAAATAAATACACAGTAACTGGAGTTACTGAGCCGTAGCACTGGTGAAGATCTTTTAAGTGATGGTACTGTGCAGTAGCTTACTAATACTGCATGGTAACATATTAGCAATGCTAGTGCTGTGATGCTACTGTGCAGTATTATTTGGCTACTGCACAGTCAATGTGTTGCGTAGATATGCCCAAGAAGTGGAAGGTAATATACCTAGGGAAGAATAACCTAAACTATATGTACACAAATCTGGCCTCTGAAGCACCTGTTATGACTCAGGAAAGAGACATTGGCATTCTCTAAAAATATTGCTTAAGTATACAGCAGTGATCAAGAAAGCCAATAAAATGTTGGCCATCTACAGTGTTTGATGCCACAGTCGTCAGACCTGCCTGTTCACACTCCCTGGCCTCCCTTTGCCTCCTATTCCTCACCTGCTGTGACTTGATCTTTAGGTTATCTTTATTAATGAGGCTACCTTCACAGGCTCAGGTGCCTCCCTGATAAAGATACCTAACGATCAAGACACACTGCCTTTCTAGTTGTCTTTTCTCAGTATGCAGTCCTCTGGGCTTTCCAGCACAAAACTCTATGGGGTGGGCTTCTCTTCTAAGATGAGCCCAGTTGTACCTTAGGGACAATAATTTCGACCTCCACTTGCCCTCCTAATCATGCCCGTGCCTCACAGATGTTAGCTGTTATCACTCTCAGGAGGACCTTGCCTCAGTATGCTGTTTGGCATACTGAGGCTTCCAAGCCCTTGTCAGCATCTTGGCCCCTTTCTATAGCTGGGCTCCCTTAGCTAGGCCCACAGCGCTGGGTCCAGGCTTATGAGCTCCAGCCTTGCTCATATTCTGGGGCCCTAGTTTTGCCCCTCTTGGGCTATGCCCCCTGGCCCTCTCAGTCCTAAGCCTTCTTTGGTTTACATCCTGCCCTGGCAGAATTTGAAGCTTTGGTGTGCCCCACTGTCACCCTACTGTGGTTCCTCATTTGTCCCTAATAGCCTATGCCAATCTACCAGTTAACTCCAACACAAAGGTAAGCTGCCACTGTAATGAAAACTCTTTCCCTCACTGGATAAACAATGCATCAAAAGAAAATGAGCTGCCACTATAACAGGTCTTCTCAGTGAGTAAACAAACATCATGGATCAGACATCAGAGAGTGAGTGCCCCAGCATGTGACACCTCCTGAGCTCTCAGCATCTGGTCCATGGGGAACTCTGGTGCCTGTAACACAAAAGGCATCTGGGTCACCACTCTTCCTCCAGAGAACACCTTTCCCTGCTGATGACAGGACCTCTCCTCCTACTCTGGCTTAGGGACAGGGCTTTTGTGTCTGATAGCCCTTTCTCCTGGCCAATTGCCTGCCCCTGTCCTCAGCCCACATAGGGACATTTAATCTTTCCATTAAAAAGCATCCATTGCTCCTGCTGCTCTGTCCTCTTAAAGTAGTATGACCCTGGCTCCCTATGCAAGTCCTTCCAGCCTGGATTGATTGCTACATTCTGTCTGTCTCTTGCCCCTTGGCAAAGGAAAAGGGCTTGGGTCCCCTGTTAAAGCATCATTAAGAAAGGAATTGAAAATAAAATGGATAACATCATTCCACAATACAAATCCATGATGCACCCTCATCTTGAATAATGTGTGCAGTTCTGGTCCCCACAACTCAACAAGTATGTAGTTGACATAGAAAAGGTATGGAGAAGGCCATCCAAAATGATCTTGGGCTTGGAGCAGTTACCATACCAGGAAATACTAAAATGGTTAGAACTCTTTGGTTTGGAAAAGAGTAGGCTGAGGTAGGACACAGTAGAGGTATAAAAAAAAAATCATGAAGAGTATGGGGACTAAGTGAACAGAATACTAGAACTAGGGGTACCTGGTGAAATTAGTGACAGGTTTAAAACTGACAAGAGAAAGTACTTTTGTACACAAACAAGGTTCACTTGTGGAATTAGTTGCCATAGGAGGTGGTCAGGGTAGATGGCACAGCCAGTTTCAAAGAGGGAATGGATAAATTCTTGGATGATAGATCTGTTAATGGCTATTGAATATAGTGGTTGGAGATTTTCCTCTGGTATCTCTAAAGCAATGATGGTGGATGCTAGGTAGGATACTGAATATGATAACAGTGGCCGACTGCAGCTCGCAAGCCACATGTGGTTTGCTGGCATGATACTTGTGACTCTCCAGAGCTGAAGCCCTGCCCACTTCTCCCCTCCAGGACTGGTGACTCAGGCACTGGGATGCTGGGGTTGGGGATGCAGCCATGCCACTTACCCTGGGGCGCACTCCCCATGGGGAAAGCTGGAGCAGCTCAGCACTGTGGTAGCAGGAGCCCAATCCTGAAGCCAGCACCTGGCTCTTGAACATTAAACTGGAAAAGTGGGCAGGACTGTGTAGCTCTTGACCTTCAGTGGAGGACCGGATGTGGCTCCCAGGATGAGTAACTCTGGTCACCCCTGGAATAGAAGATAGATCACTCTAGAGATATCCGGTTCAATGTTTTCCCTCTATAGCATCCATTTCTGCTACTGTTGGAGACAGAATACTGGGTTAAATGGACCATTGATATGATCCATTATGGCACTTCTTATGTTTTTATGTAATGCAAAGCAACCAATATAGATTATCCAGACTCCCATTCATGTGATATCAAATTGGGGTCTGGCAGGTTGTGAGAAACTGAATCTAGTTAAGTGTATGCTAGCAGTACAAGGAGACACAAAATGTATGCCTCCTGATGATCCTGTAAGCTAACATAACCCATATCTGGACAGTCTTCTGAGGAAGAAACAATTGTTCCAGAATACAAGAAGCAACCAAGTACCTATAAAAAGAAATGAACATAGGACACAGATGCAAATGCTATCACCCAGAAAAAAGAAATCAGAGTCAGCAGGTATAGCTGATGAACTTTTGTCATGTCCAGAAGCACAGTTCTCAAAACTGCAAGTGAAGGAGGATTAATAACAGTGTTCCATGTAGCACTCTAAAAACAATAGCTCTTCTAATTTCTTACAGACTGTTCCAAAGAAGCAACTGGATCCCAGCATAAGAATTCAAGTCTTTCAAGGATGAAAAACTTCCCACAAAACAAATTGTAAACTAGGTTAGATACTTCATTGTTCTGAGAGGAAAATGAAACCACCTGAAAGACTCAGAGCTATAAAAGAGCTGCATAAAAAGGGGAGTTGCAAAGACTCATGCTGAGTAATGTGCTAGCAACCATTCCTCTATAGATGGGTGTTCCTTGGTGCTTTTTATTATTCTTAAGAGGAAAGATAGAAAGATAGAATCTATCGTTTTAAGATGCTTCCTATCAGATGTCAAGACCAGGATAAGTGAGGCTCATGCTTTGCAACCCTGAGGGTCCTCACTCCCAGCTCCACTCTCTAGGCCTGACACCCTTGTGAACCATAGCAACAGGACACTGAGAAAGTTGGAAATTTGGAGATGGTCCTCCAGTTAGGGATCAGCTATATAGTTAGTTAAAGATTAAGGGTCTGAAGAGGTTGCCTACTGTTCCACAGTGAAATTTATTGTTTAGTTCTTCTTACTTCTTCACCATAGCCTGTCTTTATTGAGTCCAGTGATGACTGCAGCATTTCTCCCAAGAAAAAAGCCTTTGTCTTAGGATCATAAAGATGTACAAGTCCACTATCCTGCTTCAAAGCTGTCTTACCTGTGTGGGATAAAAAGTGATAACACTTTTTTTCTGGACAATTCTGCTTTCTGGTGGAGGAGCAGCAATGGACAAATGTGTGTAAATAACCTTGGTACCCCTGTTTTGATCCAGATCAAAGCCCAGGAAAATGAGACCCACATCACGGTAAATGTCTTGGTACAGCCTGAGGGTCTTTCTCAGTTTAGGGTCATCTACTTAGATTAAATTAACTCAAAATTAAAAAAAAAATCTCTATTGAGACTGCCTTAGGGTTCTAAATAGCTTAAAATAAAATTACATTAAAAAAAGGCCGTGCCATAAATCCACAAATACATATGTATTGGTATTCCTGTCATCAACTGAGCCTCACTTCTTAAAATCTATTATACCAGCTTTGAAGTCAGAGTCTAAGTATGTATATAAGATCTTCGATTATAAATGAACAGCTTGAAATGCAAAAAAGTTTTTCTTTTTTTTCACCCTAAGTATTTTCCAGATGAATGAAACTAATTGAAAAGAAAAGTTAACAAAGAGGGTTAAACACAAAAAATACCAACACAACAAGGATATTATGACAGGAAAATTCATATTAGTATATACAAATCTGCTATTGTCAACACAACCATGCCAGTATACACCAGGTGAAGTTCTTAGCTATTGTTTTATTAAATCCCTTGTCATTATTAATGAGTTTCTTTAAAGTATTTTTCTCATTTTTCTTCCTGAAAAAAAGTCAGTTTTACTCTTTCTGGTAATTTGTCTGGTTTAATAACATGATAAATATAATGAAACAATTTCTTACTGCTGTTCTTTCCTTCTCAAATAATCCTTTAACCACTCTGACCGATCTTTGGGCTCTTATGTTATTTTGGAAGTTAATTTTGAATTCTCAGGATGAAGATACAGAAAATAACTGAACCATTAAAAAATGTAACTGATTGGGAACCAGTTCACAATTATGAAGTGCAACTAGAATTTTGGTGCCTGGGGGAAGGAAGTTGTTGAGCACCTCCTCCATCTTCTGTCAGTAAAAAATAAATAAGATAAAAATCACTTACATCTTAACACATATGATTGACCACATTTTGTACTTTGCACTGAAACATATGAAATAATCTGCTTTAAATTTTAAAAAAAAGATGTTTTATAGTAGAACATACAAACCAATACGCAACAATTGCAAGATAATCTGCCTTATGTTACATATAATTCAGAGAACTATTTGTGCATTTTTTTTTCTCTTTATGAAAAGAGGTCCATATTTTTGGTGGTGTTTTCAGCCTATATTTGAAGGGGACAAAATGGCAATTGTTTCTTTTACTATTTATATATTCACCCCCATCACTTCCCTAATAGGCTGAACTGCAGGCACATTCTGTTCCCCACATCACAAGTGTTTCATTAGATTTTTTTTTTCTACTCCAAAGCTTGAAGTATGCTCTGAATTAAGAGAGAATATATGTGTCACTTGGGTTTAACTGTAGGATTATGAGGTAGGGAGTGCAGCTATAATATACAGTTGGCATGTCTACCCTTGCCCTTGACTCTGTGAAGTTGGTACTGCAGAGACATTAGTATTTGCTTAAGCAAGTACTAAATGACTGCACTGTACCTTCTGGTACTGCACATTCCTGGTGGAACATGGGTTGTTTTCAACCCTACTGCACAGTAGCAATAGCTTATTGCTACAGCTCAGTAGCAGCGGAGTCACAGTTACTGTCTGCTGGTGCTATGTTGCCATAGCTCATCACTGGAGTGACATAGTGTCTCCTGTAGACACACCCAGTGAAACTTAAATTAGGCTGCCTAATTTTTTATCTGCCTACACACAATCACCTATGGAAAATGGGAATCCATGTGTCACAGAGCATGGAGGTGCCCTGTTCCTAGAGAGGGGAAAACTGCTAGGGAAGGAGCCCTAGCAGTGACTAAGGAGCACAGCTGTGGGTTGCCGGGGCAACCAGGGAGGGTCAGCTGACCAGAAGGGGCAGGGCCTGACCCTTATAAAGCCCAGAAGCAGAGGCCTAAGGCAGTTCCCTGCCAGCAACCAGAGGAAAAGGAGCTTCTGGAGTTAAGATGCGAGAAGCAGCCTGACTGCAGGTACAGCTTCAGCTGAGTAAAGGGTGGCAGCTGAGTAACGTTGTTATAGCTGGACGACTTATATTTAAGTTGTACCCAAGAGGCTTAAGTTTGTGTTTTGCTTTGTTGTTTATAACTGGTGGTTTGGGAGAGGCTATTAGGGGTTGGAGGAGGCCTCATAGGGGACTCACAGCGGAGTGTGAGGACCCCAATGCCAGTGAGGGCGCAGCATATGGGGTGCATAGACCCTAGCCCCCAGAGAGGGGCGTTTGAGAAGCCCCAGGGTGGGCGTGGTGAGCCCAGAGAGGGGGCACTGTTGAGAAGCCCAAGTGTGGGCAAGGAGAGCCCCAGAAAGGGGGCAACATTATTGGAAAGCCCAAGTTGGGCACGGCGAGCCCCAGATAGGGGGGCAGCATTTTTGAGAAGCCCAAGTGGGGCACGGCAAGCCCCAGAAGAGGGGTCACATGACTGAGAAGCCTAAGATGGGCTTCTCAATAATACTGCCCCCTATCTGGGGCTCTCAGTGCCCAAGTTTGGGCACTGGGAGCCCCTGATAAGGGGCCGCATTGTGGAGAAGCCCAAGTTGGGCACCGGAAGGCCCCAGGAGGGGGCAGCATTGTAGAGAAAACCCCAGAGTGGGGACTGCATTATAGATGAGGCCTGAAGAAAAGGGCACAAGGTGAGAGAGGGCCGGGGAGAGCCCTAGCACTGGAGGGAGCGTGTATCCAAGGAAGTAGGGCCCAGAGAGCCCAAGAAGGGGCTAGATAGTGATAGAGCTGAGACAACGGCTATTCCATTGGCGAGGTGTGGACTGCGGTGTAGGGGAGGAAACAGAGCTGCAGATAGCGTCCCCTGGCAACGGGGCAGTACAATGGCAGCCTCCCGCTGATTAACATCAACTAATTAATTAACAGCAAGGCATGGCAGGCGAGAAGGCGGGCGGTTGCCTCAAGAACAAGTGTACGGGTCACAGTTTAGCTCGACCCAGAACGGTTACCCGTTACACCATGGTTGAAATACACAGAACCAAGTCTTTCCTTAGGTGCTTTCATTTGAAAACTGTCTTATCATGTTTATACTATTATTATTTTATTGGTCATAATAGAAAACCATAGAAATCTGTTTATAGAAAAATGGGGTGTAATAGTTAGCACAGATGGTCCCGAGATTACCTCTTGTGACACATTAAACAGAGAGCAAATAATTTTAAAAGCTCCTTGTGAGCTAATTGTGACTGAGGTTGTGAATTCCCAGCTACCTGTGCAGCAGTTGTAATTTAAGGGAGCCATTTCACAAGTACAAGAACTAGGATACTGAATATTTGATAGGAAACTAGCTAATCTCTGATAAGGCAGACAAAGTTCTTTGAGTAAATCTGATACCTTTTATTAGGCCAACTCAAATAGCTGGAAATTCTTCTTTGCAAGCTTTTTGGATACAAACACCCTTTGTCAGGCTGAGGAAGTATTTGCAGTTGGTCTGTGCTTTTGGATGAAATAGAATAGAAGCCAGAGGCCACTGTGCATGCGAGAATGCCAGTCAGTGAAAATGGAAATTGAAGCAGTCAATGGGTGAGAGACAGGTGGGGTGAGGGGATGGGGAATGTAGATCTGGTGATAAGAATATAGCTGGTAAATAGTAGAGAGGTTACCTGGGCTATCAGATGTTAGGGAAGTTATAATGTGTCATAAATCTCATGTCTATATATATATATTTTTGTATCCACTAGGTTGAAGAAGTGAAGTTCATAGGTTCATCTGCAAAAGGTGTTTTGTAAATTCCCTTTGAGGATTAGAACTGAGAGATTGGAGAGAGAGTGGTGGGAGTGAAGGAGAGGCAGCTCCTACCATGCTGCTTTGGGGGCTTCCATCTCTTGCAGGGAGTTTGCTCCTTCTGTGATGGCTAGGGGTGGAGGGGCAGCTCTCTGTGCATGTTCCCTACAGCATAAAGCATTCTGGGTCTCCACACACAATCTGGTACTATGTTGGGATGGGAAGGGCCAGTTCCCTACCTAGCTGCTGCTCCTTGGGCACACACTTTCCTACTGCCACTGTGCAGGGCCACAGGAAGCACTTTTTTTGGTCCCTTCTTATTTGACACTCAGAGTGAGTATGTCACTCATGCTGTCATAGTTACACTACTGCAGTACAGTCGTGGGAGGAGTGTTTGCACAAATGCTTTGGGAGTTTAAGGGTATTTTCTGCTTTCCCTTGTTTCCTAGATGTGAGTTCAACAAACTTCAATAGCCTGCAGAAGACCAAAGTCTGCAGTGTGCCTGACTTAAGTTAGAGGGGAGAAGGAAGAGTGCTTGTATTCATGCTTTTTGATTCCCAGGGCCTGGGGGGTAATGGTGATGGTGTTAGGCTATAGTCAAGTAAGGAGTGATGACATGACTGGAAGTTGAATAGTTTTTACTGAACAAGCATTTCAAGGTTGCTCATTGATAAGAAGTGACAACAAATGGGGAAAAAAGGAAGTGGGGGGAATACATTTATGGCTACTTACTAGAGCAAATAGTTGCAGTAGCAGATGGGAGTCATGAGGAACAATGCATTGTGGGATACCTAGATGACTGACCAGACTCATGTCACAGAATATTGGTGCCCATGCATAATGTTGAACCTGTTCACAGAGAGCCAGTTCAAAATGGTAGCTGATTTTCAAGATACAGTTTTGAATCAATTCAGGTGGATTTAAGCCAGTTTAACAGGCTTGTACATCTGTTCACTTCATGTTAAACCACATTTAAATTATTCTAAGTGTTATGTATGTCCATGCTATTAGTTGATCCTTTCTGTCATTAATAGCCAATGTGAATATGCTCATCAAACAAAAATAAAATCCATAATAGGTGGAGTTAAAGATCATTAAAATTGGCAGGATGATCCTTCACCCTTCATCTAAGATAGCTATAAGGATTATAAATGTAATTAATTAAATATTTCCACCTGGACAAAGCAAATACTAAATTTCTCAGTAATTTGAATAACATAGGAAGGAAGGTTGATGATTATTTTTGAATAAGAGAATTGGAGGAAAAAAGACATCACCGGTGGAAAAGCAAGACAGAATACTCAGATAAAAAGATGATCCATACCCTGAACAGCACTGCATTGTGGCTTGAGAGAATCCTAGAAAGTGGGCTTTTGTTAAGATTTTGGAAAAAGAGTTTGATGCCTGTTAATGAGGAAGCTACCTTTGATTGTTTATTTTTTTCCTGTGATGAAGAAAGCTTGATTTCATACATGATTGTAAATATAATTGCATCGAAGATAACTGACTTCTGTTACCAATTTTCTTCCTAACTGGAATAGTGTAAGCCCTCCAAATTTTGACTAGCCATTCAGTCAAAAGGGGGGAAAATACTATATAATTTTGGGCAGTCTACTCATCCAGGTCAACAAGGGAAGCCTGTGGTAATCACATAGTGTATGCATTTTAGAGGAATATAAATGTAATAGATGACTGAATATCTAAGATAACTGAATTTGCTGTGTTTAGTAGTGGCCAAAGGGATGTCAGGGGTATGTGGTGATGGCATTCATCCCCTGGGTTTCAAGTCATGCGAATGCAGCAGAAGCCATGTTGACAAGCCAGAGAGCTCACTGCTCATGCTCTGCACAGATGTAATCTGAAGTACTGTGTCCAGTTCTGGGTGCTGCACTTCAGGAAGGATGTGGAAAAGCTCGAGAGAGTCCAAAGAAGGGCCACATGCATGATTAGAGGCTCAGAGACCAAGTCATATGAGGAGAGGCTGAAAGACCTGAGACTGTTCAGCCTGGAAAAGAGAAGACTCAGAGGAGATTTGGTAGCAGACTATACCTATATTAAGGGCATACATCAGGATCTGGGGGACCATGTGTTCACCAAAGGACCCTAGGGGAGGACAAGAAATAATGGGCACAAGCTGATTGAGGATCACTTCAGGCTAGACATAAGGAAAAACTTTTTTACAAGTCATGTACCGAGGGTTTGGAACAGGATCCCCACAGAGGTGCTACAGCTATCCGCCCTGGCAATCTTCAAAAAGCATCTTGATGCCTATCTTGCTGGGTAGGGTCATCTAATCCCAGAGGTCTTTCCTGCCCAAGTACATGGGGGGGGAAGGGGGGCTGGGCCCAATGATCTGTAAGTTCCCTTCCAACCCCTAACAACTATGAAACTATGACTGCAACCCTCTGAGCTCTGTCTTCTGAATGTACCCATTCCTATGCACTACAAGCATTGTATTTCACAAACTTGCTGTACTTTAACCATTTCTCTACTATCAAAATATATTTCAACTTTATTCATTTAAAACAGAGGTTGGCAGCTTTCTGCAACCATGCAGGAGCTTGAATTCTGGCTGTGGCTATGGGCTGGAAGTCTCTGCCCTTTCTTCCACCCCAGAGATCATCTATCTTCACTAATAAGACCCCTCTGTAGTAAAAGAAGTATAAATGCAGCAGAGCAGAAGGATGTATTCTGTAATTTAGAGCACATTTTATAGCACTATAAAGTTACAGCAATCTTAAACATAACAGAAGTTCAGTGTTGGGTGGCAGGGAGGGGGAAGGAGAGTGCTCTGAGTCTCTTTGCACTTTCCAGGGGAGGGGCAGGAGGTGCTCTGCAGCATTGTGGAGCCTCTCCACTCATCAGAAATGTGACCAGAGTACAGAAGTTATTTAAAGCATTGTAGATTGTTAAAGTGGTGTAAAATACAGTGCTTCAATTGTAATACCTTATCTGAAAAGGGTTAATTTAAAGTACTGTAACCATTTACAAGTGCTGTAAAGCTATGCACTTCTGTTAAGTCATGGCAATAAAGTGCTTTAAATGACGAAAAAATCAACTTCTATACACAACCTATGTGTCACCAACCTCCCATGCCAGATCAAATCTTTTCATGGGCTGAATCTGGCCTGCAGGCCATAGGTTGCCAACCCCTGTTTTAAAGTCTTCTTAATTGAAAGGAAACATCAACATAGACTATTTTCCAGATATCAAGCTTTAATCTCCAAACAGATTTTATGATGAATACCCTTGTAGAAGAAAAGTCGGTGAAAGAAAGACAAATACTTATTAGACCTCCACTGTTGGTCTTTTGCTTAATTCTTGTCTCAATAACCATATGACCAGTTTTAGCTTGAAAACAAGTACATGTCTTTATTAGGCTGCTACCAGTGATCAGTTTACAGCATGCCTAGGGAGAGCGAAATGAGAATTCAACTCCAAAGCTATATGGCCATGCCTCAGCCTCTTGTACACTAGGGGCGCATCCACATGAGGACACACATGCCTCTTGCCAGGCCTCAAACCCCTTTGAGGTGAGGCAACAGGCACATGCGGGAACAAAAACAGGAAGAAAATTAGACCCCTGGATATCCAGGGGTCTAAAATAATCGACATTTAAAAAAGCAGCGCAGGCAACCGGAGGCTGGGTCATCCAAAGAGATGCTTTGGCTTCCAGAGCGTCTCTATGGTTGCCCCTCACCCTGGTGCTGAAACACGCTGTACCCCTTGTAAGAGGGCCAAAACCATTGTGTGGGGGCCATCGTCCTGTGGGAGTGCAGCAAAGCATGTTTTCACAAATTCATGAAACATGCATTTAGAGTTCATGTTGTTATTATGGTAAGAGATTTACTTTAACACTATAAGATATATCAATAAAACATTGTCCAATTGATCACTGTTTCTGTCTTGCTCTCTGTCTTTATAGTGGTCTTTTGTTTTACTTGTGGAGGAACATGGATTTGGGGGTATTTTATACAGTGACTTTGGGATTTCTTTTTATCAGGGATTTTTCAGTTTTCCAGTAGGGAACATCACAATTCCTGCTAGGGAGGCCAGTGGTTCAGAGCTGGCACCTTGGACCCAGCTGGCTGTGGCTGACCTCCTGGACATTCTTTGATAGTTTAAAGCAGGCCACTGCACCCAGAACATCTTCCGGGTGATAGCTGCCCAGATGGCCAGGCAGGGGGCACAAATGGCAGTAGTGCTACACAAAGGCCAACCCTGCAACTGTAGTCCACTGGCAGCTGGCCCAGAGGGGCAGATGCCTCTACTGGCTGTGCAGTCCCCATCTGAGTCTGGCAGGTGCACAGCAGGTCACAGCCAGGCAGAGCCCCCACTGCCAGACTTTTGCAGTGGGTAAAGGGTGCAGGGAACTCTCAGGGCTGCTTCAGCAGTCCAGCTGACACAAGGGGTGGTGTCCCTGGGTACCAGTTAGCTGGGCCCCAGAAGCTCCTGAGAGCTAGTAGCCCTGAGCTACTTGCCAGGGCAGCTTTTTATACTGCTGGGGACAGCACAGGTGCTGACCCCAGACTCTAGCTCTCCCTGGCTGAAGATCTGGGAGGAGCCAGGCAGGGTTATTTTGCCTCAAGTGACACAATTTGCTCCACAACAAAGTGCATGTCTGAGCATGTGCGCTGAAGCAAAAAGCCCCAGCTCACTTTTGCATCACTTCTATTTGAGCTGCTGTAAGCACGCGTGCTTCCATGTGTGGACGCACCCTGGTTGTTTACATCTTACAAAGCATTTTCCTGCTGACAAGCATTGTTTGCAAATACAGTTTGCCTAAGCTAATAAATAGTTTGTCTAAGTTAATTGTAACTTTAGAAAACATTTTTCAAACTTTACCTTTCTGCCCTGTCCTGTTTAGCATCATCAAGACTTTCCATTTCCTTTATCTGGTTTCACTCTGCTGATTCTTGTTCACAACACAGTGTGTGATGTGCTTTACTCAGGCCAACACTTAAACATGATGCAATTTTTGCTTCTGTGTAAAACAATTTTTGGAAAGTAGAGACAATTAAGATAGGAAGATTTAACAAGGATGAACAATTCCCATCTAAGGAAGATAAAATGCTTTTTTCTTTATATATTAATCTTAATATATACAATCTTTGTTTGGCCTACCAGAGGAAATGATTAATATTACTTAGAATTATCATCTGAATTAGAGTCATGTCCCAGAGGTATAAAAAAAAAAAAAGGCTTTGTCTGTTAATATGTCAAAGGACTTTTAATTATTCACTAGAGATGAATGTATTTCAAACGTAGCTTCTTTAGGTTTCTGGTTTAAGATAAGAATATTCCATCATAGATATTATATAATGAAACGAAAATGGTCCTTTCAGGTTTTCAACTATTTCATCTGTTGTGAGCAATTTGCCAAAACTGCCTATAAAACAATGCCTATAGAATAATTTTATTCATTACTTTATTGATTCTTAAAAAAATGCTTTATTATCTTATTAAAACTTTTAATACATAGTTATAAAAATAAGATTTCAACAGCTTTTTTCAGAAGGAGAGCTTACAAGTAGAATGTAAATGTGCTAATATGTATACAGAACATAGCTATCAAAAATCTCATTACAGCAAGTATCCCAACATTGACAGGTATGACAACTGCTCATTCAAATGAGTGACAAGAGTGTAAGGTAACCATTTGTTTTCCTATCCTGTAAAAAAAGGTCTGATCCATATCGGAGTTTAATAAAATAAAGATTTTACTTCTTAGCAGGTATTTCCCCCTCCAACTAAAGAAAATCAAGGACATTTTATATGTGAGGAAGATAGGGGGAAGATGGAAGAAGAGAGAAAAAAATCATGTGATAGGATGGAACCAATTTGAGGAGCTCTTATAAATTTCCTTTTTGGTGTGAAGTGTTTAGCTGGTATAGGATGGAATATATTTATCACTATGCTAGCTTTTCAATTTGTTATCCCACAGTTTAAATTAACAGCACAAATTCATGCTAATTTTGTGAACTGCAAAAATCGCCTGTAAATTTCAATAAGAATGATTTCATTAGTGACACTAGTTTGGATTTTTTTCTGAAGAAATATGTTTTCATGGAAAAAAAAGCCATTTTGGAAAAAAAACAAGACTTTTTTTGCAGAGACATGCATCTCTGACTGAAATTTTCTTTGTGAAATATCTCTCTGGTCCAAGATGAAATCTTTGTTCAGGACCAGAGAGAAAGACAATACTCAAATAGCCTGGGACCATGGTCATACATCAGATGTTAGGAAGCAAAGGTTCCAACTTTTCTTTGGTATTCTTCCACATCTTAGGTGAGTGCCCTAACAACCAGACCAAAAATATTGAATATTTTTGGGGTACTGAGGGAATTCATGCTTATTCTTTTCTCTTGGATTTATTTTACTTTGAATAATTAACTAAATATTTATCGTGGAAGAGTGGGTGTTTCTGTAGTTTAGGCATTATGGAATTCACTTGAAAGTTGGACGGCCCAGAGTCTAATCTCTGTTCCAATTTGGACAAGTCAGTGACTGGATCTCCTGCATCCTAGTTGAGTAGTGTACTCACTAGGCTATTGCATAGTCTAGAACTTTCTCTTTTACTGTTTTTTTCAGTAAAATAATTGTAAATTCAGTGTGGCAAAACTTTTAAGTACAATTGCCTAAAATTTTGACACTCTAAAGTTTATATATCCTTGTTTCATATAAAATTTACTATTAAAAGATTCTTCAATACTATATGAAAAATAAGGGAAAGAACATAGGAATGTAAGTGCAACTAATCTTAAAGTAAAGGTTAGTGGGAAAAAAAGAAGAAAGAAAAAAAAAAAAAGAATGATATAGCTTAGGCCCTTGCATTATTAGGTAAAGGCTAGATAGTTTCAGTTGCTGGAGATGCAAAACTCTAAAGGTCTGACACACTGAGTTTTACACCCAGAGGCATAAAGGCTAAATACAGACAGTCAAAAGCCCAAAACTGAATTAATTCAGTCTTCATAGATTAGTAGTCTAGATAGCATAGCTTGAACCATTATTTTGATTCCAGAAATGCAGCCAAATGCCTGTAGTGACCCAAGTCAGAGTCGTGGGGCAGTACACCATGTCTCCTTGCTTGAGTGGAACAGACAGCTTCAGCCAGAACCAGGTTTCCCACCCTACAAGCGGTGGCATGGGGGAGGGGGGGAGGTTTGCAAGGGAGTTGCAAAGCATCCTGGGATGCTGGGGTACTATGAGTTAACTGGGACCTGGGTCAGAAGTTCAATAAACTGATTTAACTTAAATCAGTTAAGACTCATACTCCATCCATCCAGAGTCATTTTAAACCAGTTTTGGCCATTTTGAAAGCAGTTCATGTGCAATGAGCTTCTGTTGTGTTACAGATTTGAACCAGTTTCCAGTCAGTTATACCAGTTTACACATAATTTCTGTACCTAACCAAAGAAGGAAGGCATTTTATGTTCAACATCCATGGTATGTCAAAAGTAAACAATGGATGAATAAGCAAGTTAAGCAAATATTTTGCTAAAACTGATTAGAACAATCTTCCCATTACCTTTAAGTAAAAGGCTTTCAGTTCATTAGATGTTATCTTACACACAGTATATTTTTCACAATCATGCTGACTTGCAGTGTATTTTCTGCTGTCTGCAAGTAACATGGAATCCTATCAGAAAATACTAGTTTCATCTTGCCAGATTTTTCCTATTTTATACTTTAACATATCGGGAATTGAAGAGTATGATTTATTTTTTTCTTGAATGTGTTATTTCATGTGTCCAGTTTCTCTGAAAAATAATAAATGGAAAAATATTTTAAAATCACAATTTAGGCTTATATGAAGGTTGGAAGGGACATCATGAAGTTATCTTTCCTAGTTCAATGCCAGATGATCCAGAACTGAAGGATCCCAGGCAAGTGTCTGTCTAACCTGCTCTTGAAAATTTCCAGTCATGGAGTTCATAATTTCTTCAGGTAGTCTGTCCCAATGCTGAACCACCCTTATAGTCAGAAATTGCTTCCTAATCTTGAAAATAAATTTCCTCTGATGCAACTTGAGGCAATTGCTCCTAATCTTTTTCCCTGAAAACAAAGAGAAAAAAGTTATCTCCATTCTCCTTATAATTGCCCTTCAGATATTTGAAGACTTATCAAATCCCCCCTCAATTTTCACTTCCCCAGAATAAATAACCTTTTTTTTTTCAGTCTTGCCTCATAAATCATGTTTCCAGGCCTCTTCTTTTGCTTTCTGGTGGAGTCTTTACAATGTCTAGATCTTTCTTTGTGTGGGGCCCAAAATTGGATATGCTCAAGGTGAGGCCACACCAGTACTAAAGACAGCAGAAGAATCACTTACCTGGATTTACAGTTTGCAAGTAGCACTCCTGTTAATACAATCCATTATGCTTATGGCTTTCTGTATTTTCTTTCTTTCTGTATTTGCAACTAGATCACACTGTTTGCTCATAATCTGCTTATGGTCTAATATAACCCCAAAGTGCCTCTCTGCAGACTAGCCAGTCATTCCCTAGTCTGTGTTCGTACATGCAGTTATTCTATCCTAAGCACAAGACTTTGCAATAATCCTTGAGGAATCTCTTTAAATGATTGCAAATCATTTCTCCAGGTCATTTTGCATCCCAGACCTACTCCAACTCTGCCAAACTAGATGTTATCACCAAAATGTGATAAGTGTGCATTCAATCCCAGCATCCAAATCATTAATGAAGATATTAAACTATATCAGACCCAGGACAGACTTCTGGGAAATCTAATGTGATACTTTTTTCCACCTAGACATTGAGGATGACTTGTTGAGTACAATAATCCAACCAGGTATCTATCCACCTGACAGTACTTTCACCCAGTCTGTAGTTCCTTACCTTATTAATGAGAGTGTCATGAGAGACGGTGTCAAAAGTCTTGCCAAAGTCAAGCTATATCACATCCACTGCTCCCCCCTTCCCTCCCCCCATGGACAGAGCTTGTTCCTTATCATAGAAGGATATAAGGTTGTTCTGGTGTGACTTGCTCTTGGCAAATCCACACAGGCTGTTCCCAATCACCTTGTTCTCCTCTAGGTGCTTCAGAATAGATTCCTTGAGGACCTGATCTACAATCTTTCCAGGCTCCATTCAGACTGACTAGTTTCAATTCCCTGGATTCCCATTGTTCCCTTATTTGAAGATGGGCATTTGCCCATTTTTTTTTTTTTCCAGATGTTCAGGATCTAACCTGAACTCCATGATTCCTCAGAAGGGATTGCCAATAGTTCTGAAATTACTTTAGCTGATTCCTTCAGTATCCTAGGGTGCATCCGATGCATCCCTGACAACTTGAAAATACCTAGCTTTTCTAAGAATCCTCAGTGTATTCTTCCACTAGTTTAGGCTGTTTGTCACCTTTCCTAACTTTGGTGCCAACTGTTTTCCTCATCTAGAGATGACTTTTGTTTTTTGTTTCAGACTTTGTGAAAATATTAAATATTTCAGCTTTCTGAAACTTGCTTGCTTTCTACATTCAGTAAGGGATCTATACTATGTTTGGTATTCCTCTTATTTCTGAAATACCCTTTGTATTTTATGTCTCTTGCCAGTTGCATTTCAAATTGTACCTTGGCCTCCCTAGAGTTCACAAAATGAAACTAGTAGGTAGTAAGTTTAAAATTTGCAAAAGGAAGGTCTTTTTCACACAGCATGTAATTAAAGTGTGGAACTCATTGCCACCAGATGGTATAGAAGCTGACAGTTTAGCTAAATTGAAAAAAGGGATTGGACAAATTCTTGTAGAAAAAGGACATCAGTAGCTATTGAGCATTGGAGTTAGGGATACAGCTTCTGAATTAGAACTTCCTAGACCTTAAATGTTGGATGTTTTTTGTGAGAGGAACAGGGTAGCGGGGAGACCAGGAAAAATCAGGTCATTCCCACTTCACTCTCCCTTTCAGTATCCATTCTCTGCCACTAGGTGACACAGAACACTGGGCAAGGTGGACCTATAGTATGACAGTAAATGGCAATTCTTATGTTATGTTCTCCATGATTTTCTCCCTGTAGACCACTGCAATATTCTTATATTTTTCCTGAGTAATATGACCAAGTGTCCTTTCTGTATGATTCCTTTTAATGTTCCACCTCACTGAAGGAATTTCTGTATGACCAGGCTAGTCTTCTGTTGCACTTCCCATTCTTCTATTGCATTAGGACAACGTGTTCCTATGCTCTTAATATGGTTTATTTAAAGTATAGCCTGTTCAGGATTTTCCCCCTCAGACTTGCCACACAGGAGAACCTTTTTGTTAAACTCTGTTTTTCTAAAGTCCAGTGTCTTTATTCTTTTAGTCCTCCTTTTTCCTTCACTTAGGATCTTGAACTCTACCATTTCTTGGGCAAATTACTTTTCAGCTTCACATTCTCAAAAAATTCCTCCCAATTAGGGAGTAGCAAGTTGAACATTCCACCACCTGTACCAAAAGTTATCCTTAACACACTCTGAGAATTTGATGGACTGCCTGTGCGCTGCTTTGTTTCTGTTCCAACAGAGGTCATGCTCAATAAAGTCCCCAGTGAAAATCAGGTGTGTGGAAACTAACATTATTTGTTTTTAAAAAAGGCCTCACCCACCACTTCCTCCTTTTTTACTGGTCTATAGCAAAACATTCATTATGACATTCCCTTGCTGCTCTCCCTTCTGACCTTTACCCTGTGAGTTTAAATAGGTCTAGCTCCCACTTTGCACTGTGCCTAAGAACAGACATTCATCTCCTTTATATAGGGCAACACATCAGTCATTTTTCTATTGCCTATCTTTCCTTTAAAAAGTTATCTACTCCTAATAACACTCATGTGAACTTTCCATCATGTCTCTGTAATTCCAGTTACATCATAATTCCAGTTGTATGAGAACCTGCAACCTTTTCTGTTAATTCCCCATTCTTCTTGCTTTAGTATATAAACTAGGGGTGTGTGAAATGGGACATATTTAATTCAGATTCGGCCCAAAACGGGGACAGTGTTTAGATTCATATAATCATACGGCAGGAGGAGACCCTGAAGGATCATTGGGTCCAGCCCCCTGCATGAGCAGAAAAACATCTGGGATCAGACAACCATAGCCAGGTGACCATCCAGTCTTCTCTTGAAGATCTCTAGGGTAGATGATTGCATCACCTCTGGGGGGAGTTGTTGCAAAGTTTGGACACCCTAGTTGTAAAGACATTTTTCCTAATGTTCAGCCTGAAACTGTCTTCCAGGAGTCTGTGGCCATTGTTTCTAGTTTTCTCCCAGGGCACCCTGGTGAACAATTATTCACCAAGCCCCTGATGTTTGCCTCTGATATAGCAATAAGACACAATCATGTTCCCTCTCAGCCTTCTTTTCTTTAGGCTGAGGAGTCTGAGATCACTCAGCCTCTCCTCCTATGGGTTGCCATGAAAGTCCCTGATCATGCGGGTGGACCCTCTCGAGCGTTACCATATTCTCGTTGAAGTGTGGCACTCAGAACTGGACACAGTACTCCAGCTGCAGCCACACCAATGTTGAGTAAAGTGGGAGAATCACTTCTTTGGATTTACTGGAGAAGCTTCGATTGGTGCATGTCAGAGTTTTATTGTGTCTAGCTGCTACTGCATCACCTTGCTGGTTCATATTCATGCTGGGGTCTATTGTTACCCCCAGATCCCTTTCATTTGTACTGCTGGTCAAGTTAGTGATGCCCAGCCTGTAGGTGTGCTGGGGGGTTTTCCTTCCCAGATACAGCACTTTACACTTCTCTATATTGAAACTCATCTAGTTCCATTCTGTCCAACATGCCAGCCTGTATAGGTCTGCTTGTATCTCCAGCCTATCTGCGGGTGTGTCCACACAATCCCATATCTTGATGTCATCCACGAACTTGGCCAATGGGCTTTTCATTCCCTCATCCAGGTCATTGATGAAGATATTGAACAGGAATGATCCCTGCGGTATGCCACCACCCACATGTCAGCAGGATGACACTAATTCATTCATTTGGACTCTCTGGGCATGTCCACACATGCCAGCATGTGCACTTGTAGCAGCTCAAATAGAAGTGGTGCAAATTTGAGCCAGGGCTTTTTGCTTCAGCGCACATGCTCAGACATGCACTTTGTTGTGGAGCAAATTGTGCCACTTGGGGCAAACTAACCCTGCCTGGCTCCTCCCGGATCTTCAGTCAGGGGGAGCTAGAGTCTGGGGTCAGCACCTGTGCTGTTCCCAGCTGTATAAAAAGCTGCCCTGGCAAGTAACTCAGGGCTAGTGGCTCTAAGGAGCTTCTGGGGCCCAGTTAACTGGTACCCGGGGACACCACCCCTTGTGTCAGCTGGACTGCTGAAGCAGCCCTGAGAGTTCCCTGCACCCTTTAACCACTGCCGCAGTCTGGCAGTGGGGGCTGTTGCCTGGCTGTGACCTGCTGTGCACCTGCCAGACTCAGATGGGGACTGCACAGCCAGTAGAGGCATCTGCCCCTCTGGGCCAGCTGCCAGTGGACTGAAGTTGCAGGGTTGTCCTTTGTGCAGCACTACTGCCATTTGTGCCCCCTGCCTGGCCATCTGGGCAGCTATCACCCAGATGTTCTGGGTGTGGTGGCCTGCTTTGAACTGTCAAATCATGTCCTCCTGGCCCCACTTGTCCAGGAGGTCAGCCACAGCCAGATGGGTCCAAGGTGCCAGCTCTGAGCAAGCAGGGTCCTGCCACTGGCTTCCCTAGCAGGAACTCTGGTGTTCCCGCTTGGAAAACTGAAAAATCCCTGATTAAAAACAGTCTTTCCCTTCTTCATCAGGTGTACTACATCTCTTTCCAGTATTCCTCCCCAACAACACCTCATCATCAAGGGAGTCATAACCCTGCTGGTTACACATCCACACTTCCATTTTTTTGATTTCCAGGAAGCATCTGACCCTATCTGGGCCTTTACCCTTGACTGGTACTATTGATGAGAACCTTACCTTGGCCCCTGTCCCTTTCACCTTTGCACTCAAAACCATGTAGTCACTTTTGATCTGCTCAGGGTCACCTCTGGCAGTATCATTATTGCCCATATGGATTATCAGTATGTAATAGCAGTTAGAGGGCCTATGATATTACAGATGTGGTCTCCTAACAGGCAGCAGACCTTATGAGGTCAGACTGGCAGATGGATGTCTCCATTTACCACAAGGGGGAAAGTCCAAATATCACCACCCATTGCTTCCTTTAGTGGTCTTGATCTGTTGGAAAGATCACTGGATCAATGCTGGACATATCACTGTTTTGTCAGATCCATTATGAACATCCAGCTTGCTATGTAACACTAAAAACAGTCAACAGCAATTTGAAAAACTCTCAAAGCAAAATCTCTTCAAGACCTAAAGGTCTGTAAGGATCTCCAACAGTGTCTTTGTGAAAAGCTCTTTGATCTGGCCACAAATGAAGGCAACATTGAGAAACTTTAGGAGGGGTTTAAAACTGCCACATACACACCCTGTGCTGAATCTATTTCCTATACCACCTGTTGACACCAAGGCAGGTTCAGTGAGAACCAAGCCTTCCTTGACTACAATAGAAGTGCTCATTCTACTGGGCAAGATTACACCATCTCATCAGAAGAAGATGTATCAGCTCCTCAGAATCAAAGGAAGATCTGGAAATCAAAAAGCAGTAATGGCAAGACAAAGCCAAGGAGATTGAGCTCTCTGAAAAACATGACATTCATAGCTTTTTCCAGGCAGTGAAAGCCATCTACTGCTCAACTTCCTATGGACATAGTTTTCTGTGATCACAGGATGGCTCAATGCTCCTCAAAGACAATGTCTGTGTTGATTAAGATTGTCAGAAAGATACCAAGATCCAAGTCTATAATGCAGTCATCATCCCCACTCTCCTCTAGTGATATGAAACATGGGTGACCTACCACCATCCTCTCAAAATCCTGGGGAGATATTACCAACCCTGCCCCTGGAAAATCCTCCACATAAAATGGAAAGATTGCTGCACAAATGCCAGCGTCCTTACTGAAACCAAAGTTATCAGCATTGAGTCAGTGATCCTCAAGCATCAATTTCGCTGGACTAGATAATTGTGTGTAGATGTCAGATTCTTGACTCCCAAAACAAGTGCTCTACTCCAAGCTTAGTTATAGTAGGCAATCTCACGGTGGCCAAAGTAAATGCTACAAGGACATATTAAAGGCACGTCTTTAAAAAAAAAAAAAAATGGGTGCTGACATCCAGAGCTGGTAGGACTTGGCTGCAAACTGGGCACTCCAATGGCATGACAAAACCAACCAAGTGGCAGCCCTTTTTGAGGTAAAGCATTTTGCCCTCAAAACAGAGATGATAGAGTGGAGAAAGAAAAAAGAAATGAATTCCAGCCAACTGCCTACTCTCTCCCATGGAAAGACCTGGGTGGATCTGTGGCTCAGGGATTGGGCTTCTAAATCACCCCAAGACCCATCAATGAGCTATGCTAGAGATGATCCTCAAATCAAGGGATTGCCAAAGACAAGTGGTCTTGATCCTCCCATGCTTTGAGGTGCATTGCTTTGCTTTGCCTCTTCTTCCACTGGAGTGGGCTGCTTCTTATCTAATCCCAAATTTTTGTGTCTATTCTTAAGCTTGACAGCTACAGGTTCAGCAAAGAATTGTTGTCTGCTGCCAGAAGTGACAAGCTGCCATCTTCCACCTTCTTGAGTAAATTACATCTTCTTTGTCTTCCAGTATCTTCTCTGGTAGTCCCTTTTACATAATGTTGCAGGTTTCTTTGTGCATCAATGTAAGTCATCATGCTCACGCATACTTTTGAGTTTAGCTAGTTTAGCCGCTACCTCCTGCCACTCCCTTACCTGATTCCTAAGAATATCTACCAAGAGGCATGTTTCACACTTCAAGCACACCCCTACATAGCTGTCTTTGGCAGAGGCATTCAGTTACCTGCAAGGTTAGACCAGTGTTCCCCCATCCCTCCACAGTCCAGATAGAGGACTTGCAAGTAAAGGTTGTGGCAGTGATTATGGCATTGCAACATTGTACAGCCATCCTGTTGATTCTTCTGATAGCTCCTTCTTTCTTTTCTATTCCTAGAAAGCTGCTTCTTCTTCCTTTGCCTTCTTCCATTCAAGTTTATGAACTCCCAAGTGAAGGAAGGGTTAGAAAATGGCTAGGCTAACTCTGCCAGTGAACTCCCATTCAGACTTTGCAATTTTCTAGCCTGTTCACTGGTCCTGGTGTCATCTGGGTTGGTGCAAATAGATTATTTTCATACAGTAATATACAAGCTTTAATTTTAATTATTTTATAATAATTTCCAGTACATGTATTATACAGTATGGAAAACTATTTCTTCAGTGGTTCCTTTGCTTAGCATATAAGGACCTTTTTTAAATAAAATCTTGACAAAACAGCAGTGGGCTAACATAGAAATAAGAGATTTTGTCTAAAGTAAGATGTGAATTTGAACAACCCCTTGTTTTGTTTTGCAAATCAAAATCTGAAAAAACTCCTTTCTTTCTCCATTTTTTTTCTTTTGTTTTGTTTTCTACTTCAGAATGGAGATTAATTAAACCTAAATGACTTTTCCAACTTCACAGTAAACCTTAGCAGCTTTGTATGAAATATGATCAATATAAGCTACTCATTGGGAACATCTACATGACATAGCATTGGGCACAAACTGTGATGCCGATGCTACGTCACCATAACGATGAGCTAAATCACCATAGATCATTGCTATGACAGCGTTGCATCTACAAATACCTGTGCACCACTGGGACTGCACAGTAGTCCTTGCAAGTACTAAATGAGTGTGCAGTACCAAATGCGCAGTCAGGGGCACACCCATTATGTTCATCTTGCACTACTCAGTTTTTCATATTTCTGTTTATTTGCCCTAAAAAGTACATTTTCCCCCAGAATGTGCATTTTATTCAATATGTTATTCAATAGTTCATAGCTCAATTCAAAATTTCCCTAAATTAAAGTTGTTGCTTACTGTCTTTCCATTCAAACACAACTCATTAAGGAATAAAAATGCATGGAAATATATATATTAGATAAACTATTTTTCATCATTTTATATTTTTATTTACTTTATGTCCCTAATATGTGGCAACATTTTCAGTGTTTCCTAAAGAAATCTATTACACCCAGCCTCTAACCATGCACAAAGCAAAGGTCTAAAGGGTAGAACGTAGTATTTCTAAAAAATGTTGGTTTGGGCAAAAATTGGATACTTGAGCAAATTTCCAATAATTTATTTCAACTTGTAAAATGAATGGTGATTTCATTTGATGAAGGAAAAATATCATATTGTTCTAGTTTGTCAATAATAAAACTTCTGTTGAGCTAATTGGTATAGGGTTTTGATTCTAACAAAGTAGTTCAGAATTTTGACCATTGTCTGTCATAGCTAACAAAATCAGACAGCATAGATTTGTAGTTTGTTCCTACATTTGATTTACAGATCCAACAAAGGTTCATCCTTTTATTCTTCTCAGTTGGACCCTTAGAGAAGAAGCCTGTTTGTTACAGTGTCTTTGCCCTCTCTTTTGTAGAACGACTCCAAATAAATGAATTATTTAAATCTTTTCTAGCAATCCCTTCCTTTTACAACATCCACTAGTGAATTATTCTCCTTCCCCAAAACAATTCTAAAAATGTTGGTTTTAACAAAGCTATTATTCAGCTAAAAAGAACAGAACAAAATACAGAGCTGAATCAGACTTGCTGGAAAAAACAATAATAGTCTTCTAAGGCATGCCAGTTTTATCAGATCACCAAGAGACCTTTACTCAAGTGTACTACTGAAAGAAAGAAGTGAATGACATAATTTGAAGGAAGAAAAAAATATATATTTTCTAGGACAAGCTAAGCTATTTATGCAGTACTCTCCCACCAACAATGCTTATTTTACTTATTTTCTAAGCTGGGTTTTTTTTTTTTATCAAAACATTTATAGAACCCTAATTAAAATCAGATGCAGTTAGTTTAGGGTTATGGTGGCTGATTTTAAATAAATCAGTAAAATAAAATTTAAAATTAAATTAAATAAAAAAAAAAACCCCACCCTACCTTAATCATGCTATAAATGTATAGAGGAACACTAGGAAAAACAAACAAATAAACAAGGAACACCCCCCCCCAAACAAACAAAAAACCCACCCTTCTTTACAAATTAATCTGAAAGGACATTTCACAGTATCCATCAGAAAATGCATGAAATAATTAACTCAGAAGTGCACAAAATATAAAATAATTTTATTTTTATAATTTGTGTATCACAATCTGTTGCATGATCACACACACAAGGTAAGTTTCAATTGCATTACACCTGTAGTAACATTACTCAGTCAATCAGTTCACCCCAATGTTTTCATTATCTTGAAAACCACATTTATTTTCTCCTTTGCAATTTTTACTTAGAACTTTTTTGGGTATCTTGTAGACTTTTCAGATTAATAAGATGACATACTTTTGTGCCTTGTTTTATATTTGATTAAAAAATCTAGGCAATAGAAGGCCAGGATTTCCCATCAGCCTTCTGATGCAACAAACCATGGGTCATTGACCTATGGCCCAAGGCCTGGATTTAGTTTTCAGAGCCACTTCCAGATGTACCTGTGTGGCTTCCAGACACACAGGAACATCTAGAAGCTGTCTGCCGCTTCGCTCCAGTGATCCAGCTTGAGTTGGATGTGGGTTCTGTAGCACATCAGCAATAGGGACTCTGAGCCCAGTGCAGGCACAGGCAGGCAGCTGGGACCTATTCTGACACTATCCCCTCTTCCCCTAGTCCACCATTCCCCTGCTGCAAATGCTTCCAGCTGGTGGAGTGAACACCTGGGCCAAGTATCTGCAAAGTGCATCTGTGATGGTGCTTCTCTCTTCTGCCCCCAGCTACAGTGCAGATGTAGTTGCCAGAGAATGGAGAACTGTGCAAGGGCTGAGTATCTTCCGGTGGTGACCATGACACAGCCAGAGGGAAGAGGAAGAGGGGGGAGAAGCGGCAGTAGCATGAACAAAGTTTGTCACAGTTCCCTACTCATTGGAAACTGTGGCTGCTTGTACATGTAATGGGGGTTTAGTTCCCCTAAATTGAAACAGTGGGTTTTTAATAGTGACAAAACCCCACTGTTTCAATTTAGGGGCTTCCATCACTGTTATGGCAAGGGACCCAATCCTTTTTTGTTTTCCTTGCAGGAGCCAGCCCATGACTGAGGGGTGAGATGCCAGCAGGCCCTGAGCCTTAGCGGCCCCTAGTCCTTCCCTCCACAGCAGCAGTGCTCTCTGGGGCCACTTGGGCAGGCTGCTAGTGGGCCAGGTGCTGGCTCTGAGCTGGGGTAGCACCTGGCCTACTAGCAGCTTGCCCAAGCAGCCCCAGGGGGTGCTGCCACCATGGAGGGAAGGAGTGCAGCCCCCCACAGCTCAGACACCACTGGCACTCCTGGCCATGGGAAGGCTCCACCAGGGGGGGAAAAAAAAATAAAAAAAAAAAGATTGGGCCCCTCATCCCTTTATTTTTTTTTTCTTTTTTTCCCCTGATGGAGCCTACTCATGGCCAGTGGCCAAGTTGCTAGCAAGCCAAGTGGACCAGGGCCCCCCACAACTCCAGGGGTTTCTTGGCCTGTCAGCGGCTCACCCGCCAGCTGTGGGCAACTCTGCCAGGGCTTCCAGTGCCCTGTGCACTGTCCTCACTGCCTTCCCTCCACCTGGGACTGCCTAGAATGGGCTGGCTTGTCCCTGGGGCAGTGAAGGAAAGTGGCAGAAGGGTGGCTGGGTTGTGCTGGTGGCCAGGGAAGGTGGTGGGAATGATGCATGGGGCTCGGGAAACCCACCAAGCCCAAACTTCCCTGAGCATGCCTGGGCTTCCAGTGCCCCATGCACCACCCCCACAACTTTCTCCTTACTGCCACTATACCCAACTGCCCTCCTGCCACCTCCCTGTGCTGCCTCAGGGGCAACCTGGGTGTGCTGGTAGCGGGGATGGTGCACAGGGCACTGGAAGCCTAGGAGGGCTTCAGGATGGATGTATCACTGCAATGTGTTAGATAGCAAACTAAAATACCTCAGGATGTGTTTTAGTTTGCTATGTAACCAAGTAATTTACATCACAGTGTGCCATCACAAGTGTACAGTGTGATAAATTTAAATTGCAATACGCCACCACACACATAATGTGTCACACAATTAAATTAAACCACTTTAAAAGGGCAATTAAATCACTAAAAAGGGCAATTTCATCAGGTGTGCATGTAGCCTGTGTCTGCACTGTAGCTGGGGAGCAGGAGGGTTGGGGAAGTAGTGGCAGTGCAGATGCAGTTCCCACCTCCCTGATGTCAGCCTGTACCCGGGGGGAAAACCCCTTGCCAGTGATGCAGCATGGAAATCACCCAGCCTGCATTGGATTGAAGCTGGGTTGTTCCAGTCCAAGGATTGTAAAAGGTTGCTGGCACCTTCTCCAATTTAATAGAACTTTCTCACTGTGAACACAGTTATCAAATCTTCTCTTAATGAAGAGTGAAATCTCAGTACACTTAAATGCTGTAGGACTACATTTTAATTGAATGTTAATCCATATATAGATTTGCCATTCCCACACATGGGGGGGGGGGGGGGGTGAGAGGGTAGTTGGAATGAAGTGTAAAGTGAGTAGGAAGGAAGAAACATACATTTAAAAATGAAGAAACAAACAAAAAACCCTGCCATATGGCAGATCTATTCACTTGACTACTCTTCACCTTGAGTCCTTTATGGATAACCGAAGGAACATGACTGAAATATAGAATGAAATGCCTTGAAGCAATCAGAATGAAAAAAACAAACAAACAAAAAAAAAAGAATTGTTTCACTGCTGACCTATAGCAAATAAGTAATTCAGTGGCAGTAAAGGAAATGCTATGTCACTTTCCAGGATTAAACAGGAAATTTTCCGAGGTCACTGAGCCTTAATAATAAATCCTTGGCTACAGTGGTCCTCCCTTCTTATAGGGATCATCTGTCGACCAGTTTTGCCTTCCTTTGCCCCACATCTTTTAACTGAAGCTACAATTTTCATTTGAAGGCTAATATAGAATCTAACCTGTCACAAGTGGAAAATAAAGTTAACCATTTGGGGGAGTTTTTAGATAATGCAGTTGCTCCCTGTACCACTCATATTATAAATGGGTATGAACTTGTGCTTTTACCAAAAATAATTTTCTTTAACTTGCTCTTACATAAGGGCATATTTAAGTGGTGTGTCTTTAAATAAGCCCAAACCCAAGTTATGCAATTATGTGAGAAATGTACATGGTTAATTCTGAGGCTTCAAAATTTTAAACACTCCAAAATAAATAAAATATTATAATTTGATTTTTTCATTCAGATACTGTAAACTGTTTACATAATTACATAACCACTTTTATAAGTATTTGAATCAGACTCAGATTTGAAGTCAATAATTATCTTGTCACATGGTAGAAAAAAATAAAGTATAAACCTTATTTGTTCTCAAGGGTCTGGAGCATTTAAACAGATTATAGGTAACACAATTTCATTACTGTGTTGTAAATAGGGGTAGCACTGACTCTTTATATTTTAAGAAGATAATTTACAGAATAAAACTGTACTTTCATATAAAGCCAGTGGTATATTTTTAGAGTTTCAAACATTAGGTTTATATTTAATATTTTGATTTATGTCTAAGGAGAAAAAAATGCAAAACAAAAACCCAGCATGGTATACAAGCAAGGATATACTATAGTGTGTATTATGCACCTGCACATGTGTGTAATGTATGCCTATATTGCAATATAGACAGTATTATAGTGTAATTATATAATATTGTGTAATGTGCATAGAAGAAATACTAAAGGGTTCTATGAAGTTCAGAAGAGTATTTGGGGACCAAGTTTCCCTCTAAGGTACATGCGTGGTCGGCTGCGCACAAACTTTTTTAGGCCGCACACCCACCAAGAGAGGAGCTGGGCTGTGGCATGGGGCACTCACTGAAGGTAAGCTCCTCCCCGAGGCAAGGTGGGTGAGGGGGTGGGGCCTGGTGCAGTCTCCAGCGGCTCCGGGGAACTGTTCCACTCCCCAGCCCTGATGCCACGTGCCTCCTTGCTCCCTGAGGCAATGCGGGGGAATGAAGCAGTTCCCTGGAGCCAAAGGAGCTGGCGCCAGGCCTCTAGCCCCAGACCCCTAGCCCCCAGGGCCCAGCCCCACTGCCTGTCCCGGGTGAGGAGTGAGGAGCTTACCTTCAGTAATTGTCCCACACTGCACTGAAGCAGCGCGCTCACAGACCTCTACTCCTTAGAGGGAACATTGTTGGGGACCCTTGGACAATATTGCTGCAATTGATCAGTCTCTCATTAGAGACATAAGAAAGAAGTAGAGACCATATAGAGTTTTTATATTATAGGAGAAAAAATTGATAGCATTGATCTGAAAATAACTGGCCTGTCTTTCTATTTCCAATTTCAAATTAATGCTTTAAATTAATAGTTGAAAGAATGTGCCATAATAAGCCTAAAAACTTGAGTATATTTTTACTTGATTTGGAGACAACTATAGCTGCAGGCAAAAGAGTAGTGTACAACTATTTGGAGATAAACACAATGTAGCAAAAGGCCTATTTTCTCTGATGAAAAAAGTAAAGAAATAAAAAATATGGTTTAAAAATAAGAAAACTTTTCTCTACCCTGACATGATATTGGACTATTAATAAGACATAGTCAAAGTGTTTTAGTTAAGAACATCTGGCTATTATGTTGCATTTTCATTTCATATTTTGCAATGTGTGAGCCATTTCTCCAAGTACTCTAAATTAAGCCAGTGTTTGCTCAATTAGATTAGGGTAACTTTGTTTTGAGGAATATTTTCTTTCCAATATTGAGACAAGACAAAACATTTTGTCCAGCAAATAAATATTATCTTAATTTCACATAATAATGATCTCAAATATACAGAAGGAACTGATGCAATTTCATTGATTAAAACTTCTGAAGCTACACTGGAAAAGTGGAGAAAACACCAGAGCATTGTAGATTGAAGAATGATTACTCATATGTAAATAGAAAGACTGTAAATAATCTGTAAGGTAGTCTCCCATCTCTATATTTTATTTAGTTCATATGAACCTTTTCTGTAATTTTGTACAATGTAAGTATTTTTACAAATCTCCCTTACAGTGCCTGCTAGTTGCTTTATTAGATGATTGTGAAAAATTAGTCTGTAGCCAGCCTAGAGATCTATACCTTCTGAAACATAAACATAGTATTCATATCTTAAATATTGTCTAGCATTTAGTCTCTAGCTATGAAAGGGTGGTTACTTATGTCATTGCTGAGAAAAGTGCTTTATTAAAAGCATAGATTTTCACATAAGTCTAAAGTATTCTGATATTTTTAATAGTAAATTATGGTAAGATAATTAAAGTAACATATATTTGTTAAAAATAGTATGACTTAAAGCAGGAGTTGACAGTCTTCTGTTGGTGTGAACTGGAGCTTGAGACCTAGCTGTCATTGTGTACCAGACATTTCTGCCCTTCCCAGTGGCCAGCTGTCTGGCCCAACCCTTCTGCAATGAAGGAAGCTCAGATGCTTCAGAGCAGTGTAGGTCCACGGCATTGATCCCCAATGCTCGATCAAGCCTCTTCCCTGGTCAGGTTGGGCCTGCAGGCCACAGGTTGCCACCTCCTTGCTTAAAAAGTCTAGGTCTCCCAAGATAGAAAAAAGAAAATGTGTGCCTCAGGTCTCAGTATTACTTAATTTCAGTTGCGCTAAGTAGTGAGAATATTTGGTAACGGAAATTTAGTGTATTAAAGGGACTTCTTAATTTATATAATTTTATACTGATGTAACTTCATTACTACTTAGATGACTTCCTGAATCATAAGATCAGATTTAGGTGCAGACTTATTTATAATTACAACAAGCAAGGTTTATTTCTGTAACTAAATATAATTAAGGTGAAGCAATAAACTCCGGAGCACTTTGAGCCAGAGTAAACTGCTCCTGGGCACAGTGTCTACATGTGCATCTGGAACAGCAGCAATCTGAGCTAGGATGGAGCAGTCCTGGGCTAGCAGGGAACATGGAGGGTCAGCTGTGGACTCCAAGTGGCAGCATCATGCAGGAGAGGGGCTGACACGGGCTGGTAGGAGTTTGGCTCTTGGCTGGCTGGTCTGACCGGGCACAATGTACACCAATGGTCACTGTCCACATGTGCATTTGCTTACAGTTAATTACTCTGCCATAAGATAGTACTGTACCTGGTAATACTATTGTATGGTGGTTAATTAGTATATTGTGCTGTAAAACTGGCACATGTGTAGACAGTGATGCTTTACTGTAGAGTTAATTTGTCTACTCCACAGTAAAGTGCACATGTGGATGCACCCATAATATGCAAAACAATCACTTACAAACAGCCTGAGATCAAAGTTGAGATTCAATACATTTGCAAAGAGTTCAGATTTTTCTCCAGACAAAAGGGGTATCTTTACATGTGCTCTGGGGCGGCGATAGGGGCGCTTTAATTAGAGCGGCTCTAAGAGCCGGTCTAATTTAAATGCTCACAGAATCACATGCATCAGCATCCCCACACTTCAAAATGAGCTTTAGTTCAAGTACCCCCACTGTCATTTGACAGACTTCAGTTCAAGTGCCACCGCCACCATTTTGAAGTACTGAGATGCTGAATAGATGTGACATGGAGGATGCTGAAGTGCATTAACACACTCCAACAGACTCTATTAATCTTTAGTTAAATTGCCCAGCTGCAATTTTGAAGCACAGAACTCTGAATATATAAGACCCTGCAGGCACTAACATTAGGGCAACTCTCGGAGCCCCAAATGACACAGTCAACTATAAGCAAATCCCAGTCTTTCAGGGAGTTGCATGTTAGTTTAGCCATAGATAGCAGTGTGATTCCTCCCATTTAAATCTGCTGCCTTCTCCTATTCTCTGCAGTGATAAGGAGCAGTTGTTTTTCCTCTTTATGGCAGCCTTTCAAATTTCTGAAAACTGTAATCATGTCATCTGTTCTTTAATCTGGGTTTCCCCAAACTAAACATAATTTTTCTCAGCCTTTCATTGTCCAGTTTACATTCTAACATATTTCTTGCTTAACTCCGGATCCTCTCCTCTTTTTCTACATACTTCTTAAAATGTAGAGCCCCAAATTACACACAATTCTAGCACCAGGGGCTGTGTCTACAAATGCATTAATGTGCTTTTACTAATGAGCATTAAATTTAGTACCTCCAATATGAGATACTAAATAAATGTACATTAGGCTGTGCTAATACACAGTAGTGCAGGACATGCTTTTTAGGTGATGCTTAATGCGCAGTAGCCTATTCTACTGTGCAGTAGTGTATTAGCACTTTTTTTACACACCACTTTAATGTGCAGTAGAATAGGCTACTGAACATTAAAGCACATATGTAGATGTGCCTAGTGTGTGCCTAACCAGCACTAAATAGACCTGTATTATCATCTTCCGTGTTATTCGTATAATTCTGCTGTTAAATTAAGTCTTTTTTTTTTTTTTAATTCTTGCTGACTCACGTTGAGACAAATCCACCAAAATCTTCATATCCTTCTCAGGAATCCTGCTTTTTGCCAATTATCTCAATTTCTGTATTTGTTTGTTATTCCCTAGCTGTATCTTACATATATTTTTATTGAATTTCATTTTGTTGCCTATAGCCTATTCTCTATTTTCCCTATCTTGCAACCTTCCACCTGTTTTGTGCTACTTGTACACTTGATTAGGAAGCTTCCTATTCTGCCATCCAAGTCATCAATAAAAACATTCAACCCAAAACAAACCCACATGGATTCATATTTAAGACTTTCTGTAATTCTGTATTGATTTTTTTTTTGATTACTCTTTGTTTATGGCCAATTGTTCAGCCTACTGCATATTCATCTACAAGTAAATCTAGCCACATTTCTTCAGTTTCTTATGAGGATTTTATGTGGGATTGTTTCAGAAGCTGTAGAGGTCAAAATATTGTGTCCTTCATTAATAATAGATCCGTTTGGTATGATTTGTTGTTAACAATTGTCAGGTAGTAATCATCCCTTCCTTCTCTAGGTGTGTACAAATTGATTTGCTTTAAATTTGCTCCAGTAACTTCTCAGATATTGAAGTCAGGCTGACTAATCCATAATTCCTCAGGTCCTCTTTTTTCCTGTTTTAATATGTTAATCCTTCTCCAGTCCTCAGGAACCTTGCTTGTCTTCCAGAACTTTGAAAATTTATTGTACGTGGCTCTGAGATTTCTTCAGCCAGTTCACTCCGTATCTTGAGATGAATTTGGTCAGGCCCTGCCAGCTTAAATTCATTCAGATTCATTAAAAGCTCTTTTTAATTAGCATGATCCTCAGCCTCTGTCTTCCTTTGTTATATGTATTTATTAGCTGCCTGACATCGGTGTGGAGGATATTTGTTTTTTCTCGTTCATGCTGTTGCTGTTTTTACAAAGACTGAGACAGTCATCATTGAACACCTCTGGCTTCTTTATATCTGCTGTTAATAGCTCATCCTGGCTATTGAGTAGAGGTCCTACAGTTGCTTCAATCTTTGGTTCCCCCTATTTGATATATTTATAAAATCTGGTTTTATCGTCTTTAATTTCCTTTTCCATTTATCTCATTTTTTAGCTTCGCTTTCCTAATTTTGACCCTACAGCTAGGGACACACATTCAAAAAGCTGGAGCCTGAATTGATTTAACCTTTACAGGTTAGTCTAACCTGTCTAGGCTGAACCAGTTTGTAACAGGACAAACATTCTCTCTGGACTGAGGCAATGCAGGCACATGCATGCAGTAGCTTAGGCCAGGCACTAGAGTGTGCCCTCGGCTGAAGGGAAGCTATGCTGGTGGGGCATGGCCAGTCCAGGCTGAACTGGCAAGGGAGGGGTTTAATTCTCCCTTCTCTATCCCACCGGCAGGGACCTGAGCGGGGTCTGCCAGGTGCTCCCCCCTTGCTGCTGCAGCAGTGCGGCACCATGGCCCCTGAGACAGAGGCGGGCAGAGTTAGTCTCCCCTGGCAGCCGGTTCTGCCTGCCCTTGCTACCATATTCCCTGCTCAGGAATAGGCCATCTGCTGTCCTTTCTGCCAGACAGAGGGAGGAGGAATAACCCCTGTCCCTGCCCCCCCCCACCCTAAGGGCCCCTGCTAGCTGGCATCTGACTGAGCCCCCTCCCTGCAGCTGCAGCAGAATGGGGCAAGGCCCTTGTTGGGGGCAGCAGCCCCTGTCATAATGTGGGGGGAGTGCAAGGCCCTTCTTGGTGCGGGTGCTGCTCTGTGGGGCCAACAGAGCTGCAGTGGGCTGTGCATGGCAGCACTGGGGTCCCAAGTGGGGCAGAGCCCTGCAAGCCCCTCACAGTGGTGCCACACTCTGCAGAAAGGCCCCAGCCGGGAAGGGGCTTGTGCTTCAGGAAGTCATGACAGGCTGCTGTCCATCACAGTCACTCACTTCTCAGTGCTCCAGCTGGTGGGTGGGGCAGGGCCCAGCCCCTTCTGCTCAGTCTGTGCTTATGCTAAGACCCCTCTCAGCAAGAGGGGGCTTATTCAGCCACTGGCCCTAAGCACAGGCTAAGCAGTGGCTGTGGCCTGGCTGGGCAGACCCAGTTGTGGTGCCAGCAGCTGAATAAGCCCCCTCCTGCTGGGAGGAGGCTTGCACCAAATACAGAAAGACCACTGGCATTGCAGCACATACTGAGCAGCAGGGGCTCAGCCCCACTCCTGCCCAGCAGCTGGAGTAATGAGTGGTGAATGACTGTGATGGGCAGCAGCCCATCGTGGCTTCCTGGGGTGTGAGGCCCTTCCCAGCAGGACCCTCTCTGTGGAGCACAGCAGTCCTGCAGGGTGCTTGCAAGGTTCTGGCCTGCTCAGGACCCCGGTGCTCCCATGTGTAGTCCGCCACAGCACTGCTGGACTTGCAGAGCAGTGCCCCTGCTGGGAAGGGGATTGCACTTCCCCACATTATGACAGGGGCTGCTGCTTCCAACAAGGGCCCTGCCCCCTCCCACTGCAGCAGCAGAAAGGGGGCATTGCCAGGCCAGGCCCCTGGGTGGTGGCAGGGATCATGGTAGCAAGGGCAGACAGTCAGCTGCCAGTGGGAGTAGAGGAGAAACTATTTCTCCTCCCTGTCCGTTCTGCCTAAGGGGCCATGGTGCCCCGCTGCTGTAGCAGTGAAAGGAGCACCCAGCATACCCTGCTTGGGACCCTTATGGTGGAATGGGGGGGAATTACACCCCTCTTTGGCAAGAATGCTGTCCCTGCCTATCCCTGTTCTGGCTGGGGAGCGGAGGGGCAAGGCCAGCCTGACTTGGCTGGAGCAGAAAGCCCAGCCCAGAGAGCATGTCACGGTGCTAGGGGTCTCTGGTTTAACCTAAATGAACAAGGGGTCTGGGACACACATTGAATAAACTGTTTTGAGCCAAATCAGTTAAGTCTGATACTACTTTCAACCAGATTTATCTCAAATCAGTTTCAGCCATTTTGAAAATGGTTTATGTGAACTGAAACTGTTTTATGTGCACTGTTCTGTTACAGGTTTAAACCAGTTACTGATCACTTAAATCAGTTTATGTGTAATGTCTGTCCCTAGCCTACAAGTTCTTGCTATATTCTTGCTATACAAGTTCTTTGGTATATTTCCTTTCTCTTTTGAATTTGATAAAGTTCTTTGTGTAGCTATGTGGGTCTCCAACAGTTTGTTTGGGGTTTTTTTTTTTGTCTTACCTAGTCAATTTTACCTATTTCTTACCTTACTGTTTCTTACAGTATGGCTTCATTGAAATCAAGTTAATTACTTCCTTTTTATTTGTAGTTTGTTTTCTGCTTTTCTTTAATCTGAAATAAATGTATGAAAATCTAGGCTTCACACTTTGTATTAAAAAACAATTCAACCCTAAATCCCATCCTGTCACATTTCAGTTTCATTTCAAAGGTTAGTCTCTGTCAGCTGGTGTATTTTAGATCAGAACAGTAGGTTACATTTATTAGGGCTGCCCATTGTGCCTCTTGGCAGCAGATGGCCCTGGGAAGCTGGTGCCACCTGCAGGAAGCCCCATGGCCACCACTAGCCCAGCTGGAGGGGAGGAGGAATGCACTGCCTGACCTGGATGCCTGTGGCCAGGATTCCTGCCTGAGCCATGCTGCCCCTGGTGCCCCAGGGGGCCTCTGATTGGCAGGGGCCTCTGGGCTTGGGCCCTATGGGCATTAATCCACCCCTTCATGATTTTTTGCAGATGCTAATAAGAGATGGGCAGACTAATAAGCAGGAACCAACTCTAGTTCTGGGTCTGCGGCTTTGGTGCAGGTCCTGGAGCAGACTGTGGTCAGGCCAGGAACCTGAGGCAGGTGCAAATAAGAAGGGAAGACACTTGCTCTGGGGCTCTTCAGGGTGGGATGTGGGAGGTGGGTCCATGGTGAGGCAGCTGGACCTTGGGGATATGGTTGGCTATGTCTGGCATCCAATCAGAAGTGGTCCAGGCACTTAGATATATTTGGTGTTCTCTGGCAGTGTGAGGAGCTCACAGAACAGTCTAGGAGATATGCAGGAGCACTCCTTACCTGTGGGCCTGCTCCAACACAGGCTGGCTGCATGTCCCTTCCCCACAAGGGTGAATGTCTGTACTGTTCACTTCCAATTTGAACTGTTTTCTCCCAATCCAAGTAAACCACATAACTTGGATCATTTTTTAACACTCTGTCTCTTTCTCTCACAGTAAGTGATGGGACTGCTACTGCTCTCTAAGAAAAAAAGAGAGGAGTCTTCAAACTACAGAAAAGAGATAGAATTAAGGGAGAGACTGTATGCCTTACAGAAGGGAGAGGCAGGCTGAAATCTCAGCACAGCTGTGGAGGCCTTAACACAGATTGCTCTGTAAGAGTAGTGTGATTGTTGGAATGCAGGAGGCTGGTCTCAGTGGATCAGACAGTTTGAGAGGTTCTGGATCACTTCAACTTTTTTAGAGAAAACACAAGAATACCAGGCAAATTCCTTCATCTTTTCCATGGGAAAGGCAGTGGATGATGTTCTATATATTTTAACTGAACAGGAAAAGAAAGAACATAGGAAATGAAAGGAGATTTTGATGCCCATTTTGTAGTTGCATATTCATATGCACTAGGACAGTGTTTTTCAAACTTTTTAGACTCTCAGGACCCCATGGAAAATGCCAAAGTCTTAGTAAAAAAAATAAATAAATAAAAAAGGACTACAGTAAAAAAATAGTTGAGCAATTATTCTGTTGCAAAGAACTCAAAAAGATCACAGTAGGTCAGATAGTAATCTATGGAATAAAAAACAATCTGAAATCTCTTTTATCTTGTGAATCATGTGTAGATGTTTGAATGGCACCCTGGTTGAAAATCACCAGTCTAGGAACAATACTAATTAAAACACAGCCAGAAGGACACCAGTAGATGGTTACAGTTATATTAAGATGTTTCAGACACTGAGCAGTACTGGCTGCTTGCAGATGTTAAAACAACAAAAACAACAAAACGCTTTACTGGAAGAAGCAGTGTGTTAGTTCAATCCAGCACCACAGCATCTATATAGATTGGGCACTTTAGTGGTGTTTTTGGCACTTTTATCCACAGCTGATTAAATCATCTATAAGGTAAAGTACGGTTTGTTTGTTTTTTAATGTCTGTAAGCAGACACTATTTTCAAGTACAAAAAGAAGCCTTGGGGATTAAATGGACCTGTGAATAGCTCAGTTTTTCCTTATTTGGCCCAAATTTTAAAATACCAAGTCACACATCCTTGGTAGTCTTGTTGGATCCCAAAATCTTGGATGACCTGCCAGCCAGGATTCAGAGATTTCAACTCTGACTAATGTGATTTTCTTTCAGCATTGAACATATATTAGGGAAAATGTTCATAGCTTCAGTTTACTAGTTAGGCATCCACCAGCAGAAGAATAACTTTAGAGAAAGATGTTAAAATATATATTAACCAGATGAGAGGTGGTTATCCTGAAAGTGGGAAAAAAAAACACCTGTTTTCAGATCACGGATGAGCATAAATATTTGGATGGTATGCTTTTCATGAAAGTGACTTTTTGCCAAGTTTAACATTTTTGTGGGAACAGGTCATGTCTAATTAATATTTGACAGAAAAATGTCAAAACATTTGTGATCATGCTGAAATGTTCTGTTTTTTATGCTTTTCATTTGTATGTTAATAGTAGACTAAAATACTACTTGCAATATCTATACATTGCATTAGATTTTCACACATTATTAATGGGCTTATCTCAAACTAAATTAATTGAAATTATAGTATTGAGTTGATGGTCCAGGAAATATGTGAGGGGTGAGGAGTTTTGTGGGTGATCTATTTTATTGGACCAAATGCATGGTGGGAGTTACTTAAATGAGTTTTTCTGTACTAAATATCCAACATCAGGTCTCAGGAAATCTCAAAGTTATTGAGATAAATCATAGATTCATAGATGTTTGGGTCAGAAGGGACCTTAGAAGATCATCGAGTCTGACCCCCTGCCTTGGGCAGGAAAGAGCACTGGGGTCAAACAACTCCAGCCAGGTGCTTGTCCAGCCTCCTCTTAAAGACCCCCAAGGTAGGGGAGAGCACCACCTTCCTTGGAAGCCCATTCCAGATTCTGGCAATTCTTAACTTAAAGAAGTACTTCCTGATGTCTAACCTAAATCTACTCTCTGTCAGTTTGTGGCTATTGTTCCTAGTAATTTAAGGGGTGCCCTGGTAAACATATAATCTCCTATTCCTTGCTCCCCACCCACCCTGATGAATTTGTAGGTGGCCACAAAATCACCTCTCAGGCTTCTCTTGTGGAGGCTGAAGAAATCCAGGGTCCCCAATCTCTCCTCATAGAGCTTTGCCAGAAGACCCCTAACCATCTGACCGGCTGTCCTTTGAACCCTCTTGAGGTCATCCACATCCCTATTAAAGTATGGCACCCAAAACTGGATGCAGTACTCCAGCTGTGGCCTGAACAAGGCCACATAGAGAGGAAGTATCACCTCCCTGGACCTGTTTGTCATGCACCTGCTAATGCATGATAAAGTGCGGTTAGCCTTACTGATCGCTTTATCACATTGACGACTCATGTACATCTTGGTGTCAACAATGACTTCAAGATCCCTTTCCATTGCTGTACTGCTTAGAATGTCCTCCCCCAGCCTGTAATTATGCTAGTGGTTCCTTCTCCCTAGATGTAGAACCTTTCACTTTCCCTTGCCGAACTGTTCCACCCACTCTTCCAACCTGTCCAGATCCACCTGGATTCATTCCCTACCCTCTAGTGTGTTAACTATACCCCATAATTTGGTATCATCTGTGAATTTGGACAGAGTGCTTTCCACACTCTCATCCAAGTTGCTGATGAAGACATTGAACAGCACAGGTCCAAGGACCAAGCATTGTGGGACTCCACTGCCCACATCTTTCCAAGTTGATACTGACCCATCCACCACCATTCTCTGGGTGTGAAACCTAAGCCAATTTTCTACCCACCTGACCATGTAATTGTTGCCCTGTGGGGTCAGGCCAATTCTCAGGATTTCAGTATTGCACTGTTAGACAGGAGGGTGTGACACAATTGCAAATATACAAACACACAAATCGATTAGGTGTGTGCGTGCACGCGCACACACACTCACTCACTCACTCACTCACTCACTCACTCACTCACTCACTCACTCACTCACTCACTCACTCACTCACTCACTCTACCAGCTCAGGCACATACACATCCAAACGGCCTAGGCACATGCATACCTATCAATAATTCAAGCACATACACTATACAACCCAAAAGTTAGACACGGATCACAAATTTGTATATCATGCACACAATGCCATACACACACACACACACACACACACACATCCATGCACACTCACCAGTTCACACACATACAACCCACCTACACATACACAGAGGTAAGTTCCCATCTTGGATAGTACAGTGTATATGTGTTTGCTTGGGGTACCTGGGATACTTGGGGAAAGGTTCAGGTGAGAGAAAGAGAGTTAAAGTGTAGGGAGTGAAAGTTGCTAGAACTGGGACTAGAACCAGTCGACTACAGAGAAACTGGCTGAGAAACTGAGGTTTGGGTTTACTTAAGGTAGACTGGGGCTGGAACCTGAGGCAGACAGCTGAGATACTGAGGGGGGACAGATAAGTGAGAAGACAGCCAGGAAGAAACTGAGGCAGAAATCTGGTTGCTCAGGGGAAAAGGAAAAGGCAGTGAGCATAAGACAGTGGCAAAGAAACAAGGGTGTTGGAGGCAGAGAGGAGCTCAGGACAGGTGTTGGAGGTGGCAGTGAGCCAGAAGCAGGACAGGGAGAAATGAGACCGAAGTTAGAAGAGTGAGGAGCAGAGATTGGAGCAAGGCCAAACCATAGTAAAGCAAAACCCAACTTAGGGGTCTAAATAACAGTTTTATTAAACAGACAACACACTACACAGCCCCATGAAGTTATTGGTGCACACGCACACAAACACAAGCACACATACACAAGCACACACAAGCACTCACAATGGCAGCAGGAGAAAGAGACTCAGTGGAAGGGCTGGAGTCCAGGTAGGGAGGAGAAGCAGAGTCCAAGTCCTTGGTTGAAGAGGTGGTGGGGGGTGATAGCTACCTATTCAGGCTGGAAAGGGGTCCTTGTCCAGTAGGTGTTGTCCAGAGTGGGGTTGCCGGCAGGGCCTCTGGGTGGATAGGTGGCGTGGCATGGTGCTGGTCCAGATAGGGCATTCCACTGGGTCTGTCTTCACCGCCCCCTTTTATAGAGGCAGATCTTGTGTGACCCTAGTGACAGGAGGCATGCCCAGGCAAGGGTCAGCCCCTGGCATACTGAGCATGTGTGCTTCATGCAGAGATGTGCCATTTTGAGTGTCTGTAATGGTGGGGTACAATGGTAGTGTTGCTGGTTCTGCAGGGTCTTTTGTCTTACAAATGCTGGGTTCTTGTCTCTGTTCCTGGGTGAGGTCCGTGGTTCCTGAATGAATCAATGCAAGGTGATAGCCTGCTCATTACAGGACATTCAGAAGAGGCCTGCTACCATTGGATTTCAATCATTCCCAATCACTCTCGTTCATCCGGGAACCAATTTACATGGGAGGGGTACATGAATCATACAGTTGTAACACAGGGGATGCCCAGGCAGAGGACACAAGATGGAGGCTTGACATACAAAATGGAAACTTAACATGACTTATGCTAACTTACATATATAGGCCTAAAAAATTAATCACACAATATAAAAGCAGTACATAATTGTTAGGATGGTGAACCCTTGCATTTTCCTGCCCTGTATCTCTTGCGTTTTCCTGCCTTTTTCTTGCAGATTTCTTGCAGCTACTGCATTCCTTGCTAATGCTTGCTTTTTCCCGCCTTTTTTGCAATCTGTTCTTTCTCCCGCCCTTCTTGCTTGTTGAACTGAGCTGAATCTAAACGCTGAAGGGTCTTAGTTTCAAGTTAGAGATTTAACTAGGCACTATTTATTTAGGGCTTTAAATGGTTAATTGTCTGTTTAATTGTTTAACTGTTTGTTTAATTGTAAAGTAGAGGAACTTAAACCAAACAGGGAAAGGGAAACCAATGGGTATATTAAGAAGGCTTTTGAGAACTAAAGACAGTAGGGGTGAAGTAGCGGTGATGAACTCATGTGGGTGCAGAGTGGAAAGTGTTCTAATACATAGACAATTCCATGTAAATGCAGGGGTGGAACCATGCGTGTAACAGAAGGAAACTGGGCATGGTTAATGCTAATGAGGGTGAACTGAAAAGTATAAATGTATGAAAGCAATGATATTCGGTGCAGTGTTCACAGTATTCTGCGCAGTGTGTGTGTGCGGTGGCTGTACCCATCCAAAGTTGCCTCCACTCTAATAAAGCAGTTGGATGCAGTGTATGCTGGTGTTTTCCCCCTGCTCTGCTCTGGCTAATGAGTATCAGGATCCCATGGGCAATTGATTCATTGGATTCCCTAGTCATTGGACCTCACCTGGGGTTGAGGTTTAACAATAATAATTATCACTTATAAAACAGTGGGTATCCATATCAAAATAGCAGGGAACTTATTTGCAAAGAGGGGAGAGAAAAATAAAACTTACTATCTAAAATAAAATGTTAAAGCTTATCCTACACCTTAGCTTACTTATACTTATCTATAGGGAATAGAGAGGGATAGAAGAAGTCAGAAATGGTTGGGGAAGGGGAGGGAATGCATTTTAAAATAAATAAGAAAAAGAAAAACTGGGGGTTTTGCTACATAATCATCTACATCACAGCCACTAAGTTTATCTATGAAAATAGGATGAGATACCATTTTGAAGGCCTTCTTGAAGTCCAAGTAGATTACATCAACTTCCATTCCAGCATCTAAGCATTTTGTGACCCGGTCATAAAAAGAAACAAAGTTAGTCAGCCAGGATCTACACGCTATGAATCCATGCCAGTTGCCCTTCAGCATTGTTTTTTTCCACTGGACTCCCACAAATGTGATCCTTAATATTTTTTTCAAATATTTTCCTGAGGCTAAAGGTGAGACTAACCATTATATAGTTACTTGGATCCTCTTTCTTCCGGCTCTTGAAAATAGGGACCACATTGGCCCTTTTCCACTGCTTGGGGACTGACCTGAGCACCAAGAGTACTCAAACAGCCATGCCATGTCTGTGCTCTGACACTGGCCAATTCCTTTAGTACTTTTGTATGAAGATCACCTGGGCCTGCTGACTTAAACACATCTAGCCCTCCAAGCATCCCTTCACTAAGTCGGCACTAATAGTTGGTGGGCTGGTTTCCCTTTTGTGCTTGTCTGTGATCCAATTGGGAGATTTGGCATGATCCATGTTCAGGAACACAGAGGCAAAAAAACTCATTGAAGAGCTCAGCCTTATCCCCCCTATCTGTCACTAATTGTCCCAGTTTGTCCTGTATCAGTCCTACACTACCCTGCACCTTCCTTTTACTCCCTATATACCTGGAGAAGGACTTTTTATTGTCTTTAATTTTTGTTGTCAGCCTAAGTTCCATTTCTGCTTTGGCCTTTCTGACTGCCTTCCTGCAATTGCAGACCAAGTAGGTGTACTCTGCCTTGGTATCTACCCCCTTCTTCCACAGCTTATTTTTTTTGCCCCTAGTCTTTCCTAAATTTCCCTGTTCAGCCAAAAGGTTTTCTTGGCCCTTTTCCCATGCAATGGGATTGTCTCCTTATGTGCCTGTAGGATTGTTCCCTTTAGAAATGACTACCCTTCCTGGACTGTCATCTCACCAATACTCCTGTTCTGCAGTGACTAATTAACTAATCTCCTGAGCACACTGAAGTTAGCCTTTCGGAAGTCTAGCACTTCTGCTGGTTGTCTTTCGCACCCTACTCTGGATAGTGAATTCAATAAAGTGATGGTCACTGCCCCCTAGGTTACTCTGTGTCAGTAGATCTCCGACCAAGTCATGCCCTGTAGCCAGGACCAAGTCCAGTATTTGTGTATCTTGTAAATGGTATATATAGTGGGACTATGTATCTCCTGTGTTAGGTAAAGGTCCTGCATGCAGGTTAAGAACCTACATGAATGGTTGGATGTAGCTGACTGCTTCTCCCAGCAGATGTCAAGGTAGTTTAGGTCACCAATGACAAACATATCCCTTGACCGTACAGCCTCTGAGAGCTGTCTGGAGAATTCCAGGTTCAACTTATCCTCCTGATGTGGTGACCTATAGTAGACCTCATACAATCAAGTCCTTTCCCCCCCCTGACCTCCTTACATTCAGATCCACAATACCTCAATTTGCCCCTCCTCTGGTCCCATCTTGATTATGGAAGATGCATGCTGCTCCTTTACATAGAAAGCAACCCCCCCGCCCTTTTCTCCCTACTTTATCATGTCTGTACCAGCCTATAGCCCTCAATGCTTATTGCCCAATTGTGGGTAGGGTCCTACCAAGTTGCAGTTAGCCCAACTAAATAGAAGTTCTTGTTTGCAAGCAGGCATGTGAGTTCCTCCTGCTTGTTCCTCATGCTCCTAACATTAGGATAGAGACACATGAGCCCCACTATGGGTGCTCTTGGTGCCCCCCTGTCTTGGTGCCCATTGGGCCCCTTAGTACTGACATAGGCTGTTACAGCACATGGTTCATGGTTTTTTGATCCTAGGTTCACTCTGTCATCTGCATCTCCGTCCCCTGACAAACATAGTTTAAAGCCCTATGCAGGAGATCAGCCGAACTGTAAGACAACAGACTCTTACCTTTTGAAGAGAGATGAAGACAATCACATCCCAGGATGCCCCGCTCATGGAAGTGTGGATCATGGTCGAAGAAGCCAAAACACACTTGATGACACCAACTCCAGAGCCACAGGTTGACTTCTTTGATGCAGGTGCTGTGATGCGGACCATGACCGCTGACTATAAGGATCAACATGAAGACCACCTGTGCCCCTGTCTTCCTAAGCCTGGCCCCTAGAGCACTGTAGTCACTCATGATACGGTTTGGATTACTCCTGGCTGCATCATTTGTGTCCACATGAATGAGGACCATGGGATAGTAGTTGGACGGCTGGATGATGTCAGGAATCCTCACAGTTACGTCCCTGATCTGGGCTCCAGGCAAGCAGCATACCTCCCATGCCATGGAATCTCAGCAACACAAGGGACTTTACATTCCTCTCAGAAGGGAGTCACCCACCACAATGAATCAGCATCTCTTCCTTTGGCTGCCCGGCTGATCCTGCATGGTGGTGGCCGTGGCTTCCTCCACTGTACTCTCCTCCAATGCTGCCAGGGCCTCATATCTGTTCCCCAGTTGCACTGGGGAAGCTGTCTCAGGAGCATGATGTCTGGCTCTGGAGGTGACCATCTTCCATTCCTCTGTATCAGGTCCCTCCTGTGTTGTCTCTCTACCAGATGACTGATCCTGCAGAGAATGAAAGTGCCCATCAATCTCATTGTCTGCATCCCATATCCCCCTGCGGCCTCCTAACCTATGCTTGGAGCTCCCTCACCAATCATTTCAATACTATCAAAATGAAATTAAGTATACTAAATAAAAACCTTAATCCTGAGTACATTATTATTTACTTGTATCATATTAGCAACTAGATTCCTAGTCACATCGATAGATAACTAGTTCTCGTTGTATTACTTCAGGGTAAGCTAAATTGTAGACAGTGATGAGACGGTGTTTGGTGAGGCCAAAAAGAAGATGATAAAGATGATGGGAAAGGAGGACAGTTTCTAAATGGGTCTAAAATCTTCCTTAAATGCATAAGAAAATATAAATCTTATGTGAGATAAGTAGAAAACTTGTTTAGAATAGAAAGCAAATAGAGTCTCTCTTTGCTAGGCAATGGCATCTGCAAATGCTATAGTAGTATTCTAGGAATTTCCCTGAAGTTTCAGAAATACTTGCTAGAAATTGTCAGTTCCTCTATGAATTGTCAGTTCCTCTATGAATAATATGTCTTATACAGAACCATGCATATTTTCTGTAATAAAATCTTGAAAAAACTCACCTAAGTTTTGTTTCTTAACAGATTGAAACTTACCCATGTTCATTTACAAGATACACAAATGTTCCAAGAATTTTCAGTATATAAGAATTATTTCACATACTTTACTCCAGTTTTACAGTTGTTGGGATTATATATTTTATTTGGAGTTGTAATTACAAATGTAGTGATTTCACCTTAAACTTAAAAAACAAGAATTTGGTGGTTTCTTTGCAAATTGTTAGACATGAGCTGGAAATTGTCTGAGAAACTAAAAAAAAAAAAAATGCATGCCCATGTGAACTGTAGCCAAAAAACAAAATATGCCGCACCCTCCACAGACCTAAAGAACTAACTTTCACATTGCTCTTGTCATAGCACAGCTGTGGGGGAATTCTTCTTGCTCGGTAGTATGGAATAGAGCATTTCATTTTCCTCCCTTCTCAGTATTTAAAAGAATGCTTTTAAGACAGGTCTGCAATACTCATTTAGAGGTAATAACTGATTCTCCTGGGGGCTGATTTCATGGGGAGGGAACAGATATAGATTTTAGGACTGCAGCTGTAGTATAATAAATGAGGGAAAAAAATCTTTAGCATTGTACTTCCTTCTGCTGCAAGTATACAGAAAAACATGCTTCATTAGGATGGGTACAGAGAACCAGAGTAAAATGTATTCTGCTTCACTTTGACTACCAATATTGTGCGATTGTATATCACAGGAGAGGCTATTATGTTTAATGTCTGAAAGGTCAAAATTCAGCATCAGCATGGAATCCTGAGTAGAATGTGCTGAGTAACTTCCCCATTGATGTATAAAGCATTATGAGTTGCTGTGGAAAGAGTATGAAATAATAAAAACTACTTTTGAAAGTGGCTTGGAATCTTTAACATCAGAATTCCCAGTGTTTTTTCTGCAGACAGTTACAATAGGAAGTTGTGCCTTATGCATTGGTTTGATGACTCCTGTTACAAATGTCAAAGATTAATTACCTCTTATTACAAAATAATATGTATTCTTTTAACAGTGGTTGCCACTAGTTATCTAGTCTAAACATCTAAACTTTATGTTAATGGGTTAGCTTTGTTTAAAAATCCTCACCAAATACTAGTAAATCTGTTAAATAGGTACATTTAAGGATAAAGTGGGGAAACTGGGCTATGTTTGAGGAAAGCATCCAAGGAAAACTATACTACATTGAATGGAATGAGGCAGATATATAATGAAGCAGAACATGGAAACTACACAGGGTTAGCTATGATCATAGTTGCATATAAAATATTATCATACATCATATTGTAAGGGCTTTTTTGTACATGAAAAAAAAAATTAGGGAATTATCAATGCAGTTTTTTCAGAGGTAGGTATGCAATAGACCAGATCTTTGATATACAACCGTTTATGGAAAAGTAATGGGAATTTGATTTCAGCATTCATCACTTATTCATAGATTTTTAAATAGGCTTATGACAGTGTGCATAGACAGAGCCTTTAGAACATAATGGTAGACTTTGGATTCCCTAAGAAGCTCATAAAAATGATTATGGAATGTCTGACAGATGCAAAAGGGAGAGTTCAAGTGGGTGGAAATGTCTTTGATGCCTTCAACATTGCAACTGGCCTGAGAAAGTGATGCAGTATTGTTCAACCTGCTGTTGGAACAAGTTGTCAGATTAGAAAGTGAAATTAAAGAAGAGGTCCTACTTGGAGGGTTTTTATAAAAGTTATTGGATTCTGGTTATAGAATACTACAATACTGTCAGCCTCATTAGAAGTGAGAATCTGTTTTGAAAAATCGAACATTTTGTTTTTATTCCAGTAGAGTTTCACCATCTTAATCTCTGTCTATGCAAGTGTGCATAACAGTGCTTCCTGTTTGAGTGCTTAGATTTATGTTCAGGAAGATCTTTTCTGAAGTTAGATTTCAAACTCTTTCACCATGAAAAGATGTATGTTGATTTTAAAGCTCTTGTTGACTACATCTGGCACTTGTGACATCCATTTGGCCTCCTAATAACTGTAGGCAACACCTGAGAAGATAAATTAACAGAAGGCTTTCAAGCTGCTTTTTCACTTCAAGCCTCATTTAGTTTTACTCATTGTAAAAACAAACAATGCACAATTAAAAGAGATCCTATCCATACAAAACGTATCAAGGTTTCCTATTAGGAATGCATGAAGTATCCAAAACAGGTTTTGGTGATGGAAGGTAATGAGCCAAGCAAAAGAAATATGTACAAGGGGGTGAATAGAGAAAACTTGGTCACCTTTTCATTTGTCATTAAAAGAAACTCCCATTTATTATATAAACATGTACACCATAGAAACCTACTAGTAAAGGTTAACACACATGTAGAGGATAAACATTTTGCAATCTTAAGGCTATCCATTAAAATACAGTATCCTTAAAAATGGTCTTCCTTGTCTCAAGAAAAAATTTGGTAAACCTGAGCGTTCATCCTCCTCTATCTGTTGTCAGAAAAGGAAATGCTCTGAGTATTTGTTACTGCTTGCACATCTGCTTTCCCAAACTAGCAGAGACACAGCTGAGTTTAATCTTTTAGTAAAATCTTTACATCTTTCAAACAAGATGTATTTTTCTGGCAAAACTGTAATTTGATGGTTTCATTTGTTTTTTTTTTTATTGTTCACAATAGGGCAAAACTATTGTTTTGGATAAGTTTGATGTGAGCTCTGTAAATGAAATCAAACTGTAAATGCGCCGCCATTTTGAAAATTATTCTGAAGCTTAATCGTGGAGTTAGGTTCCTGCATTTAGCCACCCTAATGTGAAAATATTAGTCTTTCTCCTTTATTTTTCTGTGAAATTGTATGATTTTCCCCCTAAGTAATGCAAATCATATTCACAGGATTTTTCAGGCCTGAGTATTATGGGTTTTAAGATTTTTTTTTGCTGAATTTATGCTGAGTCATAATAAATAGATGGTCTATAATAATGGCCTATGATAACATTGTTGTGTTTTTCTTTTTGCTTTATAACAACATGCCATTGCATATTTCTCAAACTTTGGTGAAAATACTTTATAATGATGTCACTATAAGAAATAAGCCAAAATTGCAATGCTCAGTATTGCAGTGAGCAATTTCAATTTATGTTCCTTAAGCTGTTTCTGATATGCAGGGACCTGAATCAAGTCTGTTGCCTTGTCTTGGAGATAATGGGTTTGACCTAAGAGAGACCATGTACTCTCACAAATGGGTACAGAGGAAAGTAGGAGTCTAAAGTATACTGAAATAAGGGGGTTTTGTGATAACTACAATGTTTGATTATTTCAAATTAAGGCATGGGCACAAACAAAGGAAATAACTATTTTAAGTATCTAAAAAAACCTGTCTGCAGGCTTGTTGACTATGTACACTTTAAAGTTATTCATTTTAAATGACTTTTCTTTATTATCATGTTACATTATATTAATCAAGCTGAAGCTTGCAGAAATGTATGGCAGTGTCTTAGGGGATGTGCAAACTTATGCCACACCCAATCTTTGGTCATGCAGCTTACCTTAAGCCATGTGATAGTGAATCAGGACCAGCTGCTGCACATGTCCACTGGTGCTGGGAGCCATGTCAGGAAACCAATCTAAGTAAATGTGAGTGGGGGAAAGTACTGGAAGAATTAGAGGTGGGGGAAGGGGCTAGTGGGTCCACAGTGGGTTGACAGGTCTGGGGGGAGGGGTTGGTGGGACTGGGGGGGACTGACAGATCTTTGGGGGATGTTGGTTGATCTTTTGGACGGGGTTGTACATCCAGGAAAGGGAGGTCAGGGGCTGGGTTGAGTGGCTAGGCTTTTCAGTAGAGCAGGTTAACACATTTCTGATTTAAGTTAATTCACCTCCATAGGTGAACTAATTTAGATTGGGACAACAATTGTTTGCCCAATATAACATCTCCCAGCATCTGTATAACTTGAACTTAGAGAAACCTCACTCTAGTAGGCCAATCTGAGTGTAATGTCTGCACATACTCTTATTTATTTCAGTTTGCAAAAAATGGAGATCTGTTTTTAGGGCATTTATAAACATACATGTTTCTGTTCTGACATGCCAACAGTCCAGCACATTGGAGCAGGCTTGATTAATCGAGTCTGCTCTGCATGCAAGCTGACACTCTTGGCGCTGCATCGTATGCATTTGTATACATAGCAAAATGCATGTCAGTGCTGAGAAAATGGCAGTGGTGCACTTCTGAACTAAAACACCTTTTATGTGATAATAATATTATTTGATATCCATGACTGTAAATGATAAGCCAAGAGACTTTTACCCAACATCACATGGTAAATTAAGGGCATAGCCAGGTGTAAAATAAAGGTCTCTCTTTCCTTTTTAAGTCTTGAGTTCCTTCAAATTAATGAGGTAGAAAATATTACAGCAAAATTGGAAGCTGCGCACAGACCTACACAGGTTTCTTGGGCATCTGTAAATGAGCAAAGAGGCTGCGCTGCAATTACAGCATGTCAGAGAAGACTTGAGTAATTGAGTCTGCTGGAACATGGTAATCATCCAGTGTCATGTGTACCAGCATCCATGAGCTGAAAATGTTGTTGGGGGCACTTTGATTAAAGCTTGTTCAATAAGCTTTAGTTAAAGTGCCCCCGCCTCCATTTTTCAGTGTGAGGATGCTGATACACATGATGCTTTGGATGCTTAGGGGTTCACATGCACTCCTGGAGCACATGTATAAACACCCCTTGTTCCTAGGCTTGTAGGGAAAGGGGCTTGTAGCTCCAATGCATAAATTATAATTTCTAATGGTTACTCCATACCTTCACTTTGGCTGCACAGGAAAGAAACTGTAACACTAAATTTTTTGCCTTATTTTTGAAAGAGCATCTGAAGACTATGTGTTCAGTTAGGGACATAAATATATCTCTGAATGGGCCATAATATAACTGAGTTGATTACCTTAAGTTTAGTTCACAGTACTCTTTCATTCTCTGCAACATTGCCAACAAGCAACCATTGCAGGCAAAAGCAATCAATCAATAGAAGTCTCCTGTTAATGTGGTCCCCCCCAATCCCAATAGCCATGAACTAAAATGTTCCCTTTTAATCAGTAGAGTTGATTTTTTTTTTCTTCTGTGACTTTTTCAACGGTAACTAGGACCATACAAGTACAGAGCTGTCTGAGTTGTTTTTCAAGCAGTGTGAACATAAATCAAAGCTCACTAGTCTATTCTCAGCAGTCCTTAAGGGTGGGGGGGGGAGGGAACAGCAAAGCTGTCTAAACCTGAAATTCCCCAAGTCTTTAAAATAGCTTTGAGACCAATGAGCATGCCAAAAAGGAATACTGCCCATTTTTGCTTAGCCTTTATGCTTGTAAAATTTACAAGGCAAGAACTATTTATCAGCAGGAATGAACTCTGAGGTGTTTTTGGAAAATAAAAGGTTGTAATTAAAATGGGTATTTCTGAGCTTGCTGTGAGAGGATAGTCAGCTTACTGAGAACAAGAAGAAGAAACAGAAAATCTAGTACTATCATTCGTGATGCTGGCAGCCACTTCTGATTCACAGCAAGATCTGAATTCCTATAAGGGCCTTGTTGCACATTATTTTTAGGTGGCTTTTGGAGTGTTTAACTCCTGGATTGCCCACATATTAACACCTGACAGTAGTTTCAAGCACACTTTAGGAGGCTTAAAGTTACACCACCCTAAGGCACATTTATCTCTGATCTGTGTTACCCAGCTCATGTTCCATGAATGTGTGGCCACTCCCCACAGATGAGCCACTCAAGTCCTTCAGCATCCCAGGATGCAGCATCCCGTATGCCAACTGCCTGTTCTGTGTGGACAAGCTTTCCATTTGCTTAACTCTACTGTCAAGGGGGCAGGTTTGGCACCAAGCCAAATCTCCCTCCTGCCCCTGGGAGTGGGATCTTCTTATCTCCAAGGGTGCAATCTCATGCAAACAGCCTGCAGAGCAGATGCCAGCTAGCCAGGGTGCAGGGCACAGACAGGTCCAGGAGTGGGGTATGGGAGAAAGAGGATAGAAGTCCAACTTGGGTCCTCATTAGCTGGGGCTTTCTTCCAAGGAAGGTGGCAGTAGCTCCCCCAAAAGCACTTTCCCTCGCTGCTCCCACCTCCCAGCCACCCCAGGAGCCATGACCAGCAACCACCACATTCAAATCCCAATTTATTAAAATAGGAAACCTTCTTTAATTTAATTAATCTTTATTTCTTTTAATAGCTCTGATTTTTATTTTATTTTATCATTCAGTGGCTGACTTTCTTCATTTCACCACCTCTACCCCCATTTCCTTTCTACCTCCCATTTCATTACTCACCCTCATCTGATAAACTCAGCACCTCTAGCTTCATGTTCCAGCCCCCTCCCTGATCTTTCACCTAGAGCAGGGATAGAAGCATTTCACCAGTCCCGCAGTGGTAACTCACAGTTCTGGCTCATAGTCAAGCCATTGCTCACCAGTAAGTCAGCTATGCAGGTGAGGGGACAGTCAGAGCAGGTTTTTAGCTTTAAGGTATGACTACTCCAAATTCAAGCTAGCACTAACATAAGCCACATACCCTAGAACTATAACCAGTTTGCTGACTTCTGCTGGACTTGCTCCAGTTTGTCCACATTCTGTACTGGGGGCCCAAAACTAGACACAGTACTCCACATGTGGCCTCACCAGCGCTTCATAGAAGGGAATAATCACTTCTTTTTATCTGCTGGCAACACTTCAACTAATCCAGCCCAGTCTACTATTACCCTTCTTGGCAACAAGGGTTCACTGTTGCCTCATATTCAACTTGTAGCCCACTGTAGCCCCTAGGTCCTTTTCTGCAAAGCTGCTATGAGCTAGTTGGTCCCCAGCTTTTACAGGTGCATGGGATTGTTTTGTCATAAGTGGAGGACTCAGCACTTGTCCTTATTGAACCTCATGAGATTTCTTTTGGTGTAAGCCTCCAATTTTTCAAAATTTCTGTGAATCCTAGCTTTATCCCCCAGCAGGTTTACTACTCCCCACAACTTGGTGTTATTCACAAACTTGCTGAAAACCTACCTTCCAGGTCATGGATGAAGATATTGAACAAAACCAACTCCAAGACTGGGGCACTCCCTGGATATCAGATGGGAACTAGACGTTGAGCAATTGATTACTACCCTTTGTGTCAGATGATCTAACCAGTTTTCCATATACCTTATAGTCCATTCATCCAACCTGGACTTCCTTCGCCTGCTTGCAAGAATGTTGTGGGAGACCGTATCAAAGCCTTGCTAAATTCAAGGTATATCATGCCCACAGATCTTCCTGCATCCACAGAGCTTGTCATCTGGTCATAGAAGGCAATTAGGTTAGTCAGGCTTGACCTTGGTGAATCCATGCCAACTGTTCCTGATCACCTTCTCCCCCAGGTACTTGGAAATTGATTTGTTGAGACCTGTTCTATGATTTAACCAGGGATTGTGGTGAGGCTGACTGGTCTATAGTTCCTTGTATCCTCCTCCTTCCCTTTCTTAGAGATGGGCACTATATTTGCCTTTCCAGTCATCTGGGACCTGTCCTAATCAGTGTTTCAAAGATAACAGCCAGCATCTCTGCAATCACACCAGCCAAGTTCCTCAGCATCCTCAAGTGCATTGCATTTGATCTGACATTGTGCTGCATGTTCTTCACACTGCTTTTTCCACTAGCCACTTGCTCAACCTTCCTCTGTGTTGGTTAACTTCAACTCTGGTTCCAGCTTCATCTCCTTTGTCTCCAAACCAACCAGGCCCAGAACTGCCATTGATGATTCTTCCTGGCCAGGCTAGAGCTTCTGTTGACTAGCCTGGAACCAGAGCTACTATGTGGAAAGCAGGTGGCAGGCATTAGGGCTGCAGGCATGGGGGGAAAGTGGTGGAGGAGGCAGGCAGGGAAGGCATAGGTATAGGAAGAAAGGGACCAGGGTGGCTACTGGGGGAGGCAAGTGGTAGAGGGGACAGGTGGCAGAGGAACAGGCACAATGTCATGGTGTAGGGCCCGCAGGGATGGCTGTGATGCCCCCAGGTCTCCGTGACCATGCTAGCTTTGCTCTGTGGGTGCCTTCTAGTCTTGCTGGCCATGTCTTGTTGGTTTAGAAAATAGATAGGGAGGTTTCCCTCAAGTTGCAGCGCAGTCACGGTCCTAATGGACCCCACTAAACCTTGTGGGCTCTTAGACCCCTTGCCGGGTCCTGCTCTAAGTAGGTGCCTTGTGGAACACCGCAAGCCTTATGGGCTAGATGTGTGGCTCCAAAACCTTCCCTTTACCATGTTCCATGCTTCACAGGTGTTATTTAAACATTGTCCTTTTTTATGAGGCCTCAGTCTAGCTCAGCCTCAGGCCATCACCAGAACCTGAGCCCTAGTAGCTGCGCCCTCTGATGTTGGGGTCTCTACACCCCCTGTAGCAGGGCCCACTGGCACTAAGGTCTCTACACACCTTGTAGTGGTGGGCTCTCTGCAGTCCTGTTTCTGCACCCTCTCTAGTGCTGGGCTCTCTGTAGCCCTGTATCCTCTGCATGCTCTCTGGTGCTGGGGGTCTGCACAGTAGTGTGACCCAATGAGGCCTCCTCTATGCATGGAAAAATATAACAAATTTATAATTTTTTCCATGTATAGATTCTAATCATTGGGAGAGTCATCTTAAATCAAAGTTGTCTTGGATTTTGGTAAATATGGTATTCCAAGCCACAATCTACTTTAGATTTATAAGAGAAACACGTACAAATCGCATACAAATTTGTGCCTATGGTGGGTTGTCAAAATTAGACGTAGGACAACGTTTAACTGGGAAGCCAAAACCAATGGTTCTATAGCAATATTAATATTAGCTTTTAGAAAGGAATATCATCTTAGGTAAAACATTGACATGTCACAAGTATCTAATCAATCCATTTAACTTTCACATGGTTTCTAAATTTCCTTTCTAAGTATCAGAAATAGCTTTGTCTGAACAAAGATTTTCATTTTTATACCTTATCTTCCATTAACTATTCTTAAAGTGAAGACAAAGCTTCAAATTTATGACATTATCTTGTTTTCTGGTGGCAATAAATTGATATCAATATAAAAAAAAAATCGACTTTCCCTCCAAGGAGAAACAGGATTGCAGGACTGCAGGAGAACAAACTTTTGTTCTACCACAAATTACTTTCATAATATGCAGGGTAGAAATTGAGACTTGCTGAGATAATACATTTCTCTTTTGCTTATGGCTTTAGGTTCTCTTCTTTCAGATTATACTGTTCCTTACATGAATAAAACTGCCACTAATATTGAAGCATGCCTTGATAATATTCTGTTTGAATTTCCGCTAAAACTAAGGACATTGGTTCTCATAAAGGAAAAAGAGATTTTTTGTTCAACTGCTCTTGCATTCTGTAATACAAAGAAAAAGAAAAGGGCCAGATTGTGTCTGACAAAAGTCAGGCATTCAGGGATGTAAAACCTACTTGTTAGTCTTTGTATCTAGGTTAGGCTCCCTTATGTCTTCAGTCCAGTGGATATGGAAATCAAGGAATTGCATGAAATATTCTTCCAACTGCAGAGGTCTTGGGAGGCCCAAGAAAAGGAATGGATGAAATCTTGGATTTACATTCTGTATGCCTGATGTACAGAACTGAACTGTTTGGCACATTCTGTGTTCAGTAACAGTTCATGGCCCAAGGTATTACAGGGCACCATGGTGCTCTAGGAAGGAGCACTACCTAGCTGCCAGTTGCCAGTGTGCCCATGCAAATGTGTGTTCAGTCAGTAGTAGCTATTATTTTTCCAAACGTCCCTACCCCCACCAAGTCAATGCGTGGGGCTGCTGTCTTTGTTGTCCCACCTTATTAATGCAACTGATTCTGGAAAATACTTTCTTCCTATCCTGTTGTCCCTATGCAGTTTGTTCAATAAATGGTATAATAAAAAATAAATAAAAGTGCTAATGTGCTACTGTGCAGTAATATTACTGCACTGTGGCATCACTAAAAAGACATTCACTGATGCTACTGCACAGTAACCATTGTGCAGTATCATCTCATGTAGATGCACCCAGGAAGTGTATATTACATTAATTTGGCTTTCTTTTCTTTCACTATGTGCATGTAGAAAATTTTCATGTACAACTTAGATTCAGCTTCATTAAAACTCCTATTATCTTGATTGTCAGTCCATCTCTCTTCACTTTAGTCTTCAACTCAAAGAAAGTTTCAGATCATGTCAATTTTCAGAGCAACACTAGGACACACCATTTTAATGGGAAATACTAGTAGTTACTTTTTCTGTCTGAATTTTTTGATGGAGTACTTTCTACACTGCTGCATGAAACTCTTCCTTACCATATTCTATAAACAATGATAACCTACTTTTTAGATGGAAAGCTCTTCAAAATCATCTTTAAACTTTGGAAAGTAATGGCTCTTCTCATCTTTATTTTTCTCCTCATCATGACTCCTTTCATTCAGACTTTGTTCTAAAAAAGCATGGGGCTACATGCATGCCCAGGCTTTCTCTGGTACATATTATGCACACATTTGCAAACAGAGGCATATACGCAGAAAAATTAAATGGTACCGAATTGTGTACATGTATCTTAATGCACAGTATTGTTATTGTTATTATATACAACTTTTTGGTTCTTTATAATTTTTACCGCCTCTACGCATACAGGTAAAGGCATGATGGGATCTAATGTGCAGTCTACACAATAACATCTCCTGACATGCCACCCAGATTGTGTGATCATGCATTAGGGGTATTGTCGGAGCAGGAAGAGACCAATCCTCAGTTGACAGACGCTCAGACATGGGGGTGCCCCATGTACCCCTGGGGTTGGAAGATTATTGCAAACATGATCCCCCAGCCCCAGGGATATGTGAACAACCTGAGGCTAGGGTATTGTAGCAGCCATTATCCCCCAGCCCCAGGGGTGCATGAAACCCCCAGAGCTAAGGAAATGTGACTTCCATGAACCCCAGTTTCAGAGATTTCAGTGGCCCCCGAGGCTTATATATCACAGCCACCATGCCTCCCCAGGCCGCAGGGTTTTATGAACCCCATGGACAGCCATGCTTCCCCGCAACTGCCAGGACCCATCTGGGTCTGGCAACCAGCATCCACAGCTGGAGTACTCTGCATCCCCTTGCTATTGGGATCAAGAGTGGCAGCTGCTGAGGCTGAGAGTCCACTCAGTTACAAAACTCTCAGCCCCTGCTGAGCATGCTCAACCCCTGTGGCTGGGAGCCCCATCAGCTGATGGGGCTTCCAGTAACAGGCCAGACCCTGCTACAAGTGCAGATTAAAGCTCAGTAGCAACTAGCTATAAAGTTAGTAGACATTTTCATTGTCTACCTTTGCATCTGGTTGGAGCTTTCATTGTATGATGGGTACTTTGCATGTGTAGCTTGTCTCCAGGTAATTGCACAATTAACCAGTTAATTGTGCAATGCATGTAGTGTGTAGAGGAGGCCATAGAGTGTTAAAAAATGCTTGGAGAAATCTAAAGGGAAGTTTAATTTGGTGTTAACCATTCTTCAAATATCTGAATGCTGTTGATCTTAGTTAAATCTTATTTAGGCAAATGTCTCAGGTGGATTAAAAGACTGAAATAATCAACAAGATACAGAGACACTTGTACAACTTAAAACAAGTAGGTCAGAGCTCCTTATTTCATCCCTAAAATGAATGATAAGCTTGCTGTATCTAGCAAGCTCTTCCTTTCTTTCCCAGCTTTCCTAATAATCTTTCCATCTCATATTGCTCCCCCGCTTTCCTTCCATCCCCTCCATGTACACTTTGAAGTCATGACCAGGGATCCTGGTTTTCTCCAATTTAAACAAAAATCCCCAATTTTCGGTTAAGAAAGTAACTCCAAATCCACATTTTTTCCACGATTAAAATGAAACATCACTATATATAGAGATAGGGGAGTCTCTGTCTCTGTCTCGCTATCTATCTATCTATCTATTAGTAGTGTTTCATTTAATTCATGGGAAAAATTGAATTTTTTTTTTTAAACCAAAAATGGGGTATTTTTTTAAATCAGAGAAAACCAAGATCCTTGGTCATGAATAAGTTGTTCTGGGCCTTAGTATCTTTTAAACAACCTGGAAAACAAAGGTGAAATTACTTGATTAAGGTCACAACATAGGTCAGTGGCAGGTCTTCTGATTTAGTGCTCTATTTACTATATCTCACTCTCTTGAACTAAAAAATTAAATTGAGACTCTGATTAAAGATATTGCAATCATCCTTTATGAAGGATAAAGACAAAATGACTGGTATTGCTTTTTATTTGTTTGCTTCCTCAACAAGAAGAAAGGTTGTCTGTGATTGTGAAGTATGTTTAGGCAAAACTTGAAAAAGAAGCTAAAAAAATAGAGCTACAACTACTGAATGTATATGTATTGTGCAGGATTAAAAAAAATAAAACCAAGAAACTAAAAAAACCTTAAAAATTAGAGGAAGGAGATGTTTTTATAAAAAGGTGGCTAGGGTTTTATTTTGATTCTTTTTATTTTTTGAACCAGTTCTATTAAAGATATGTTTTGTGTAAAAGGTTAATGGAATGAAAAATGTGGTAGTGACAATTAGTGCATGCTATAAAGTTGTGGTTGATCCTGTTGATGACTGATAAAATGATTCCATAACCCAGGTGAGGCTGCATCATGGTACCATATTATTACTCTTCTTGTTGTTGTTAAATCTTAAATCACAGATGACTCAAAATGAAATAGCAGCCTTTTTCTGGCTTGGCAGCAACTGAGATAACACAAATTCTTAGAAAATGAATAAAGTCAGTTAGAAATTTTATAGCTTAAATTTAGTATAACTTGAGAGTATATTAAGTATATTTTTTATCAGGAATTTGGTACCAGTCATACGATCACAGCCACAGAAAGAGACATTGAAAATGTAATGCATTTGTGAAAGGCCAGAGATACAGCAAAATTTCAGAAAGCCAATTAAAGTAGGAAACATTAAAAAGAAAGAGTAAACAGAGTAAAATATTTATGCATTTTAGATTACACTGCATTCTTCTTAATTCCTTTTTCAGTACTTAATGAGGGAACTATAAATGCATGAATTAATTATCTGAGTTTTAAGGTATAACAAGAGGGATGGTCGTGGCAGAAAAGTATTATGGAAACAGAACTTTAATATTTTAGGTGCAGGTATAATTAGGATTAAATGGAGACTACAAAGCAGGTTAGGATGAATATTTTTCCTACCAGTTCTAAAAGAGCTATTGTATCATGTCTTTTCTAATAATGACCCTAATTCAGTCACATACTCAAGCACAGCATAAGCTGAAGTATCTGAGTCCTCCACTGAAGCCAGTGGAGCTATTTCCATACCTAAGTGTCTTACTGAATTGGACCTTGTTTCTCCAAACACATCAAAGTGATGCTTGTACGTATATTTTGTAACCACTTAAGGAACTGCTATGATGAAGGGTGCTGCTGAGAGAGAAGTATAATTTATTAAAGCTAGAGCATGTATACTACTTACCAGTAGAGGCAATTTGACGGAGGTCACTAATGGAATACCACAGATAGTAGTATTATACATACAGATACAATTTCTCCTCTTTGTTAATAGACAAGTAAAAGGAACATAAAAGCTATGAAATTATGTGGTGCAAAAATAGGTAGAGGAAAGAGGGTGACAGTCATTTTAGTAAAATAACAATAACTTCAGCAAATTTCATGATGGATAAAACAGACTTTAACCATGGTAAATAAGTGAGATTTGCAATTTATTGTGGAAAAGTAAGATGATGATGCTCGAGATTGGACAAAAAAAAAATCCAAGACATATACTACATCCAAATTACCTATTAAGCACAAAATAGAAGACTAAAATGATAGGTGAAATATAAAATGTGTAGCTATTTTCAGTTACGTGTCTTTTCTTTGCCAGCATCTTTTTTTTTGTCTTTGAATACACATAAGTAGAAATCATCCACTTCTACTTTTAGGATCCATTATCATTAGCAGGGAACCTGGCTTTCTCAGATTTAAAAAAAAATCCCCAATTTTAGTTAAAAAACTAACACCGAATCCACATTTTTCTATGTTTTATATATATATTAGTGTTTCATATATATATATATATATATATACATACACACACACACACGCATACATGATCTATATATAGTGATGTTTCATCTTAATCATGGAAAAATGTAGATTTGTGATTACTTTTTTTTAAACTGAAATTTGGGATTTTTTTTTTTTTTAATCAGAAAAAACCAGGACCCCTGGTCATTAGAAAGAAGGCTAACGTGTGTCAGTCTTAAAAAATGTCTAGATTTCTATAATGTTTATAATTACTCTTGGGGTCACAGGGACGACATTATCATTGAAAGCATGGTGGAAAAAATCATTACAGCTATAGTGTGTCACTACAGCTATTGAGGCATGAGTTCAAATCTTACCAAAGCCTTTGACTCTTGCCAAAAACTGACCCAACTGTAATTGAATGCCTGGTTGTTTTGGGCTGCAAGTCAAAGACACCTATACATGATGCTATCCCCATCTTTCTCTTGTGTTCTGTCAGCTAAAGATGCTGCTCTGCCTTAATGACAATAGGTCAGTGGGCCTCTAAGCTGAGGTTGATGTTTTGGTTTTTTACATGGCATTAAAAAACACATGGCAGTTAACAAAAGATAGGGTGCATGTAAGCATTCAGATCAACCGGTTCACAGAGTTTATAGATTTCATAGACATTAGGGCTGGAAGGGACCTCGGAAGATCATCGAGTTCAGCCCCCTGCCCGAAAGGCAGGAAGTCAGCTGAGGTCATAGGATCCCAGCAAGATAAGCATCCAATTTACTCTTGAAGATGTTCAATATAGGTGCTTGAACCACCTCAGTTGGCAGGCTATTCCAGACCTTCGGGGCTCAGACAGTAAAGAAATTCTAGCTGCGGCCTCACCAAGGCCGAGTACAAAGGGAGAATGATGTCCCAAAATTTGCTTGAGAAGCATCTATGGATGCAAGCCAGCATTTTGATTGCTTTACTAACTGCAGCATCACATTGAAGGCTCATGTTCATCTTGTGATCAATGATGACCCCCAAGTCTCTTTCTTCCATAGTGCTAGCCAGCATAGCACTGCTGAGCCTGTGAGGATGCTGCAGGTTTTTCCTCCCAAGGTGGAGAACCTTGTATTTTTCAGTGTTAAACACCATCAGGTTCTCATCTGCCCATTTGCTGAGCCAGTCCAGGTCAGCCTGGATCACCCTCCTGTCTTCAGGCGTGGATGCTTTGCCCCAAAGTTTGATGTCATCGGCGAACTTGGCCAGTCCACTTCTGACTCCAATGTCCACATCATTAATGAAGATGTTGAACAATATGGGTCCAAGCACAGAGCCTTGTGCGGGACCCCACTGGTCACAGGGCACCATGATGATTGACTTCCATCAATTACCACCCTCTGGGTCTGATCACAGAGCCAATTTCCCAGTCAGCGGATCGTGGTGGACCTAAGGCCACAACTGGCCAGCTTTGCCAAGAGGTGATCATGAGATACCAGATTGAAGGCTTTTTTGAAGTCAAGATATATGACATCAATCTGTGCTCCCTTGTCCAGGAGATAGGCCACCTGGTCATAAAAGGAAATGAGATTGGTCAAGCAAGACCTACCCACAACAAACACATGCTGGCTATCCCTCAGGATGTTGGTGTTGGCTGGTCCATTAAGGATGGCCTCTTTAATAAACTTTTCTAACATCTTCCCTGGGATAGAAGTCAGGTTGAGGGGCCTATAGTTTGCTGGACCCACTTTCCTCCCTTTCTCAAAGATAGGCACCACATTGGCCTTCTTCCAGTCTTCAGGCACTACACCAGAGTGCCAGGAGTTCTCAAAGATCCATGTCAGAAGCTGGGCTATGATGCTCACCAGCTCCTTGAGTACCCAGGGGTGTAGATTGTCAGGGCCAGCTGACTTGAAGGTATCCAGCCTCTCAAGGTGTTCCCTTACTAAGTCAGCATTGATGGAGGGCAAGGGGTCTCCCTCACCCAGACCTCTCTGTCCTGTAGCAGGCAGGGTGTCCTGTGGAACTGATGAAAGACCGATGCAAAGTACCCATTTAATAGGTTTGCTTTATCCTGGGTGTCAGTTGTCCGATCTGGTTCAGCAGGGGTCCAATGTTGCCCTTGATTTTCCTCCGGCTCCCCACATATCTGAAAAAGGACTTTTTATTGTCCTTGATGCTCGAGGCTAGTTGGAGTTCAGTTGCAGCCTTGGCTTTCCTGGTTTGCTCCCTGCAAGACCAAACCAGTGCAGAATATTCCTCCTTGGAGGTAAATCCCATCCTCCATCCTTTGTAGGCCTTACTTTTTAGCCTCAGGAGGTCTGCTAGATCCCTGGAGAGCCAGGGGGGGCTGCTGTGCCCTCTTTCTTTCTTTCCTCCGAGATGTAATAGAATTAGCTTGTGCATTGAGGATCACTCCCTTGAGGAGCAACCGCTCTTCCTGGACTCCCCTCCCCCTTGGGTCATGGTCCCTTAGGGCCTCACTGACAAGCCTCCTGAGCTTGTCAAAGTTGGCTTTCCTGAAGTCAAGGACTTCAGTGTTGCTGACTGACTTGCCAACTTTACAGGGGATAGTGAAGGTGATCAGCTCGTCGTTGCTGTCACTCAGCTTCCCATCAATCACTAGGTCGCTGATTAGGTCATCCCCAGTAGTCAGTACCAGGTTTAGCAGTGTTTTACCTCTCGTTGGCCTGTAGACTTCTTGAGTCAGGTAGAGGTCATCCACGCACGTAGGAAGCTTTGCGCCTGCTCGGATTTTGCTGAGTGATCCTCCCACGAGATGTCTGGGTAATTGAAGTCACCCATGACAACCGTGGTCCTGGAGCAAGTTGAAGTTGAGTGGTTTAGTTTGAGCAGTTGCAAACCCTTCCAGTAGAGCACAGTACAAACTTTTGGTGTTTGAGGTAGGAGCAACATGGACAACTTGTGCGGGCAATGACCTGCAGCCAGGGGATCCCTTTGCACACATCTCAGCATGATCTATAGGTTCTCCTGGCTGCCAGAGATTGTGGAAAGCAGCCAAGTGCATGTGGCAGCCCTGAACAGTTGGCCACTACAGGAGACCAGACCCTGAGAACTTCAATTAATAGTAACTCATACCTCCCTGCTTTGAGGATTCCAGATAAGAGCCCGAATGCATTCTTGGCTGCAGTCATAATTCATCATAATGTTTAAAACAACAACAACAAATCAACTAAACTATTTGATTATATTCAAGACCTTCACACACAGTAAGGTCTAAAAGGAACAATTATGATAATCTGAACCCCATATAACCTAGACAATGTAACATGTTGCCAAGCTTTGTTCTCAAAGGTCACCTTAAAATATTGCAAGTTTACTCAAAAATCATTGTTCTTCAGAACGCTGGATTCACTCCCAGTCATTTGGCGTGGCTCAGTCTATCACTGTCATTTTGATAAAAATCTCAACATCCATTTCAGCATCCATCTGAAATGCCAATGAAGGTGCCAGTAGCATTGCTTCACTGGTCTCTAGGAAAGATGGAAACATCACTGTATGTGAGATTTTTTTATGCATGTAGTACACCAGTGGCTAATTAAGAGACCTGCCAGGAAAAGCAGTAATGACCTGACTCAGTGCTTTGTGGACTTAATGCCAAGACTCTTACTAACTTTAATGGATATTCAGCTGAGACCATAGCATTCAGCTTGCATATTACTAGATCCATTAAATGGCGCTTTTAGGGTACTGAGTTTGGAATGCAGTAATAACCAATTATTGAATACCTGGAGTGAGGTAACATTTAAACTGGAGTTGTTATTTTTTTTTTAAACTGATACTAAAAATAATGGGCAAGTAATGGCATTTTCACATGGGAGGGGACCCCAAAATATTTAGAGTTAAAAGTCTACCAATGTAATTTATATGAACTTAGTTTCTGTGTAGCCATGTTCACTCTGATAGCTGTTTGTTCAACCTAATAACTGTTTTTTAAGGCAAAAAACCTATTACCTGCTTTCACTTACACCTAATGTCATGGCACAGTAATAGCTGTCCTCTATGTGAGCTAACCATTGATATCCTAATGCCTGCCTATTCCTGATACTGGTGTAAAAGGATAAATCAATCACTATACCAAACAAGTAAATTACAGTAGAGTATAGGCGTGCAATTTGCATGCCTTTAATGCTCCTGCTTGCTTCTTTTTACTGAGTCTTCAGTAAAGAGGATATTATTTAACTTTTTATTTAATTTACCCTGGATGGATGCACTATGAACTCAGTGGGCACTTATACAAGTGCCAGACATCTGCTCCAATGTGTGCTAATTAACATGTATTGGAGCAGACTCAATTAATCAAGTCTGCTGGAGCATGCTAATTAGCACACACTAGCAGTTTCCATGGCATGTGTATTCAGAATCCCCACACTTCAAAATGGCAACGGGGTCACTATAACTAAAGCTGGTTTGATGAACTTTAGTTAAAAGCACCCCAGTACCATTTTGAAGTGTGGGATGCTGAACATGTGTGATGTTGTGGGTGCTTTAATTAGAGTAGCTCTTAGAGCCACTCTAGTTAAAATGCTCCCCCTCCATCCCAGAGCGTGTGTAGACACCTAGTGAGACCAGTGAACATTTTTTTTCAGGCCACTGGCAGACATCCAATTTATTACATTATTAACTGTAACATGCCACGCATTCAAACAACCTAACGTGATAAAATAGCAAACCATCCACAAAGATGTTCCATATTTAATGGTGCCAAATTTTGTCCATATAGCTTTGTAGTTTTACAACTGTGGAACACCTTTGTGGCATCCCACTTTAATCTGAATCTGTGGCATGGAACTCCTCATTCCCAGATGCCTGTATCCAGTGAACATGCAGCCAGATGCAGGCACACCATTTAAAGTTCCACAGTTCTTGGATGCTTGATTACTGGGATAAAATCATGCATCCACCCATGCAAGCCATTTAAGATGTGTCATGGCTTGACACACAATTGTTGGGAACTGGAATAAAATGTCTCAGATCCCATAATTCAATTAAATAACACCAAGGAGCCTAATTGAATAACTGAATTACACACATCAGAATTTAATAATATACAGGAGAAAAAATGTAAGTTCTTGGAACAAAAGATGATATTTTAAAAACACAAAACTTAAGGTAAAAATACCTTCAATTTCCTTTGACATTACTTGGAGCTATGAGTGCTCAATGTCTCTGTAAATCAAGTCCAATCTTTATCACAGACATACAGGAAGAAGGATGAGATGTTAAGTATGAGACTTAATTAGGCTACAACTCTATTTGATGAATTAATCTGGGTAGTATCTGACAATAACTAATTCAATGCAGAATTCTCATTCCTTCCTTCCACAATATTTTTTACAGACCATAAAAAACTCAATCTGAGTATGTTCCTGATGTTTAAAAGGTGGGAGCTGTTCCAGGCATGAGAAGGTTTCCATTAAATGGAACATGGCATATTTTCTCATCATCCTAAATAGAGTGACATTGGCTTAGTTGAACTCTAGCTCTCTTCCTGAACTTAGTTGAACTTTTGTCCTCTTTCTGACAAAATAACGAAAAGAATTAAGGAACCAGGACCCCTGTCTCTGTACCTGATTGGACAGAGGCTTCCAATCTTGAGACTTGTATGTTTACATATAGAGCAAAGCTTGCATTTTAAGTGAAAGCTAACAGCACAAAACATTCTACTCAGCTTAAGCTATTAAGAGATGAAATGGGAAAATCTATAGTAATTTATATTCAATAATTTACATATGTCCAATAGTAAGAGATTCAGAAAAAAAAACAGATAAGACATTTAAAGAACAAACAGATATTTTGTAAAACCACTTAGCTCCAAAGCATATGGTAATATCAGAAAGCTTCAGATTTCATAAGCGTGACAAATGGGAAATGAAAAGCATCACTGCTTATGAAGATGAGATAAGGAATTTGTTGGAATGCTGCGATTCAGATGCTTTTAGTAATTCTTTGCAACAGATTCACTTTTGTCTTAAGAATGAAACATATCCAAAATAAGTGATTAAATAGCTGTGCTCATGCTTAACATAGAAATAGAAACTGGATTAGGAATGAACACTCAGTGATATCAGAAATGCATTGAAAATGCAAGTCAGATAGCAGACCGACTTGGCTACAACTATGTTTTCCATTAGAAACAGACTATGTTTTCTGATGCTGCTATTTTATAGCTTGTCATTAGTTAGTGACATATATTGTTATAAGAGAACTTGAAATCTTAGGGCCTTGTTAATTGGTAATTTTGGGTGGCTCCTGGAAATCTTAACCCCTGGATTGTCCACATATTACTACCTGAAACTGGTTTAAGCACATATTAGGTGGATCAAAGTTATGCCATTCTAAGGCAGGATTCTCCCTCATCTGAGCTACCCAGTTCATGTTAAGCTAAGGTGTACCCACTCTAGATTGCACCAACCCCACTTCCCCTCCACCCCCACTTTCCTGCTGGCTCATATCAGGCCAACTGCCCCCTCCCCACCCTTCTCAGCACCCAGATCTCAGCTCACTGTCCCCCTTCCCCCTCCTTACTTGTGGCTCCATATGCTGTCTGTCCCAGGGAAGGGTTACCTGCTTGGCTGGCTATCCCTGCTGCTGCTCTCTGGGAAAGCTCAGAACCTATAAGACCAGCAGCCTAACAATGGTGCCTGGGCAGGTAGGTTAACACTTCCCTGCTTGCTCCTTTGGGACAGCCATGCAGGCAAATAATTAGGCAGGGGTTGTGAGTGGGGGGAAAAAAAGGAGAACCCTGAGGTTCAGAGAGGGAGCCACTGGGGCAGGGGGGAAACTGGGTAAGCCTTGGGGTATAGGCAGGAAGCCTGGACTGGGAATGGGTGGAGGGGAGGGGGGATTCTTACCTTTGTCCTTTAGGTCTCTGCTGGCCTGAACACATGGCTGCTCCAAACTCCAGCTAGCACTAACACCTCTCAACATTTATGTAGCTCACAGTGTAATGTGTAACAAGGCCCTTAGAAGGACATAGTATAAGAAAGAAGGTAAAGTAAGGTAGGATGTGGAGAGATTCATGATCAGGAAAATCAGGTTGAAAAGATTCCTATGGTTGGATTAATGAAAAATTTAGAAAAGCAAAGAAAAAGGGCACTTGGCAGAAAAATACAGAATGAAATGTTAGATGTGCATTTAGTATTAGTGAAATAGTAATGTAGAAAGACTTTAAAGATACAATACAAAATAACATAATCACAAAGGATGATAAGTTACTTAGAGCTGAGAAATGTCTCCAGTATAAAAAGGGAAGTTGTATATAGAGAGTCTGGAAAACAGTAACATGAAAAAAAGGTGTGTCAAAATAAATGAATAGATGACCACATCTCCTACTTCTCCATACTTTTCAAAACCATAGACATAATTTTATATACCTAAAATAAAAAACAAGTTTGTCCATGCTACTCTGTTACTTGATAGGACAGATCTTCATTTCATGCAAGTAAGTGTGACTTCATTGTCAAGTTATCCTACTAGAGAATCTATCACTAGCAACTTCATTTCCTGCCCTCCCCCACCCCCCCAAAATTTGTTTTAGGGGAAAATAATTTTAAAACCCCCCAAAAAACAAAATGTAAGTGGATCACTTCTGTTAAGCAGTGGCGCATTGGAAAAGAGAGCCATTTATCTACTATGTAACTGTAATAGGGTTCAACTACAGCGGTTGAAATAGTATTTGCTTTGGATTTGGCCAATTCGGGGGACAGTGATTTAATTCACTGTCCTGAATTGATTCGGCTAAATCTCTGAACCAGACAGGCCCCACGCCCTACCCGCTTTCCCAGCTCCATCAATGGCTGCCCTGCCCAGCCTCAGGTCCCTTCTATTTAAAAACAACAACAACAACAAAAAGCCCCCACTCACCGGCTGCTGTCAGGTGGGGGGGTGGTCCCTGCTGCTCCCCACTACCCCGTGCACTGTGGGTGGCTCTGCCATTAGTTCCCCCAAACCCTGCCCACTGTCCCATCCTCCCGCCCCATTTCTGCCCTGCCCAGCCCAGCCCAGCCAAGTTCCCGGCTCTTAAAAAAAAAAAAAAATGACCTGAACTCACAAGCTTCTGCTAGGTGTGTGGGGGGGGGGAGTTCCTGCTACCTCACACTGCCCCACACTGCATGGGGGGCTCTGCCATGAGCCCCCAGAGACCCCAACAGCTACTGCAGCAGCTGGTGAGTGGGGGATTTATTTTTTTTTTAAGCCAGGAGCTGGGGCCAGTTGGGACAGTCATGGGGGTGGGGACTGGGAGAGTGGGCGGGGGTCAGAGGGTTATCAGGGAGCTGGGGGAGCAGGCAGGGTATGGGGCTTGTCAGGGTCTCCCCACAGTCTCCTACCCCATCCTCAAGCACCCCCTCGCCTGCCCCCTACTTACCAGAATGGAATCTGGGTCCAGCTCCCTGCAGAGGTGAGCAGGGACTGACCAAATCTCTGAAGCTGTCTGAATCTTTTCCAAACTGATTTGGAGAGTTTCAAATTGATTTGGACATTTTTATTGGTCTCCCAAGTCGATTCAGATTTGGAGATTCGGCCGTTGAATCAGGCTGAATCTCCTCTGAATTGAATCAGCACGCAAAGCTTTGCACAGCCTTAATACTCATATCAAATGCAATAATTTTAATATCTGCCAAGGATTTCAGACAGTGAATTAAAAAATACATAATAGAACTTTTAGAATGCCACTGAAGACCCCAGTCCTATAAATTCCAGTGTATATGTGCAAATGTAAGTATGCAAGTAGTTTTATTGAAGTATGCTCTTTACTCTTCGACAAATTCCCAGTGACTAGCATATCGTCTTCACTATTTTTGAGTTGTATTGTGAGAACTGAATTTTCTTAAATTTCATTAAACAATAGTGTTATACTTTCTGAAACAAATACATGCAAAAAAGGAGCAGGGGGGGTGCGAAGGGAAAAAAAGCCTATATATTTTATGTAACCATTGTTTAAAAGTGTTGCCTATTTTTGACATGTTCCTATTGTTTTACTTGAATCTAGTATGTACTTTTCCCCCTCAATCAGCATGGTGGAAAAGATGCCTCATTTTACATTTACATACAAAGTGCAGGGGGACAGGTGGTTGCTGTGGGTTGGATTCTCACCCTGAGCCTGGGTCAGTTCCAGTCAGACCCACAGCTGATGTCTGCTGTGCCCTCCACTTGCCCTCTTCAGCTTCCGCCCCCCCCCCCCATTTCCCCTTCCCCCCTCTCTTAATTTTGTGTCTACACCATTTCATCATCACGGACCCAAGGGTCTTGTGAGTTTGGGTTGCAGTCTCAGTCCCACAAAAGATGCAATTCTATTCTGGAAAATTAGAAGTGCCAGACTTAACAGCAGACTTGTCCATTGACACCAAAGTTACTTTCATATGCTTTCTGATCATGCTAGGTAGTTTCATGGTGAACACAATATATCCTCTCAATGTGCACTATGACCTCCAAAACTGTGAAGTAGCTAAATTTAATACCTTCCCAATGCATTCCCAGCACCACTCTGATTTTCAGTCTTGGGTCCTTAATGATGGATTCCCAGAACTCTTCCTAAAGCAGTTACTTCCTGCTTTTTAGCTTTTGGTATGAGCAAAATAGAAGTGAGAGTAAGTGAGGAGGACTTACATCCCAGTGATGATCTGATGAGTAGCAGCAAGTGGCATAAACACACCTTAATTCAACAGTACTTACAATCCCTATGAGAAGCGAGTGCCATTTTGGTCTGAGGCATAATCACCCTCGATCCATCCTGTTTATACCCCTGAGGAACATTCTTCCTCAAAATACCAGTTAAGCATTTTTTTCTGCTGTTACAGCAGTACCAACATCCCATGTAATTAGAGGGTTTAATTCCCTAGTAATTGAAACATAGCCATACTTATGGAACATAACCATTAAGTCTTAAATCATGGAAGGAAAGCATGTCAAGATATATTTTGAGAAAAAAGGTAGGATAGTATTTGTCCTCTGTGACAGTGCAAGTCACAGTAGAATGGTAATTGCTGTATGATTTACTTTTAACAACGGAAGAATATATTTTAAAGTATTTCATAGAGGACTAATTTTAAGACAAAATACAATGTTCACATAGCTATATAAATTGTTAGATTTGATGTTCTATGGAAAAACTAGTAATGTTCTAGTACGGTTATGCTGTTAAATAATTAGAAGCTGACAATTACATCAATTCATTGACATTATGAAAACATAATTTGATGCACTGTGAGAACATACGACAACTAATAATGATAATGAAATTTTATGGTATAGTTCTTCTCATTCTGTCTTACAAGTCATGTTTAACACAATAATAATATGTATCTATTGAGCTATTTTTTCTTTGTTGCTTAATGTGTAAAGCTGACATAAGCTTTAGGGAACCTCCCAAGAGACCCCAGCAATTATAGTTTTGAGTTTTAGTAGATAAAATGATTTTTCATATTTTCAAAGGCCATTTTTTGTTTGTCTTAGTCACAGTTAGTTGCATCTTACTTGGCCAGTAGTCTTGTTGAAACAGTGGAAATATTTTTAGTGTATTTTTATTTTTTGGCTTTGGATTTAGGACCCAGAGACCTTGTTCAGGGGTGTGAGTGGGGGGAGCACCCTCAGAGTGGCCACAACCTTTCCGTTCAATAATAGGCAAATTTATTGATACACAGTGATAACAGAAAAGAAGCAATACAAACAATCGAGCAATTCTATATATCTACCAAATCCTCCTGGGGATGTCATCAGTCAAAATACATCTGGACAAGATGTAGTCTTCACTCTGAGGCTCATTTGTAGCAAACCACCCAGTTTTTCTTTCTCTCTATTTATTTTAAAGTGCATTACCTCCCATTCCCCAACCACTTCTGAATTTTTCTCTCCCTCTCTATTCCCTATAGATAAGTATAAGTAAGCTAAGATTTAAGATAACGTTAACATTTTATTTTAGGTAGTAAGTTTTATTTCCTCTCCCCTCTTGGCAAATAAGTTTCAGGCTATTTTGATATCGATACCCACTGTTTTATAAGTGATAATTATTATGTTTGTACTGCTTTTATATTGTGTGATTACTGTTTTAAGCCTATATATGTAAGTCAGTGTAAGTCATGTCAAGTTTCCATTTTGTATTGCAAGCTTCCATCTTGTGTCCTCTGCCCGGGCATCCCCTGTGTTGCAACTGTATGATTCATGTACCTTTCCCATATACAATGAATGAGAGTGATTGGGAATGATTGAAATACAATGGTAACAGGCCTCTACTGCATGGCCTGTAATGACTGGGCCATCACCTCACATTGATTCATCCAGGAACCACGGACCTCACCCAGGAACAGAGACAAGAACCCAGCATTTGAAAGACAAAAGACCCTGCAGAACCAGCAACTCTACTATTGTACCCCACCATTACAGACACCCGAAACTGCACATCCCTGCCTGGAGCACACATGCTCAGTACACCAGGGGCTGACCCTTGCCTGGGCATGCCTCCTGTCACTAGGGTCACACAAGATCTGCCTCTATAAAAGGGGGCGGTGAAGACAGACCCAGTGGAATGCCCTATCTGGACCAGCACCATGCCACGCCACCTATCCACCCAGAGGCCCTGCCGGCAACCCCACTCTGGACAACACCTACTGGACAAGGACCCCTTTCCAGCCTGAATAGGTAGCTATCACCCCCCACCACCTCTTCAACCAAGGACTTGGACTCTGCTTCTCCTCCCTACCTGGACTCCAGCCCTTCCACTGAGTCTCTTTCTCCTGCTGCCATTGTGAGTGCTTGTGTGTGCTTGTGTATGTGTGCTTGTGTTTGTGTGCATGTGCGTGTGCACCAATAACTTCATGGGGCTGTGTAGTGTGTTGTCTGTTTAATAAAACTGTTATTTAGACCCCTAAGTTGGGTTTTGCTTTACTATGGTTTGGCCCTGCTCCAATCTCTGCTGCTCACCCCTCTAATTTGTCTCATTTCTCCCTGTCCTGCTTCTGGCTCACTGCCACCTCCAACACCTGTCCTGAGCTCCTCTTTGACTCCAAACCCCCTGTTTCTTTGCCACTGTCTTATCCCCACTGCCTTTTCCTCTTCCCCAAGCAACCAGGTTTCTGCCTTAGTTTCTTTCCTGACTGTCTCCTCCTTGCCACCACTTATCTGCTCCCCACTAATATATCAGCTCTCTGTCTCAGTTTCTAGCCCCACTTTACCTTAAGTAAACCCAAACCTCTGTTCCTCAGCCAGTTTCTCTGTAGTCTACCAGTTCTAATCCTGGTTCTGGCAACTTTCACTCCCTACACTTTAACTCTCTCTGTCTCTCTCTCTCTCTCTCACCTGAACCATCCCCCAAGTATCCCAGGTACCCCAAGCACACACATACACACTGTACCATCCAAGTTAGGAACTTACCTGTGTGTAAGTGTAGGTGGGTTGTATGTGTGTGACCTGGTGAGTGTGTGTGTGTGTGTGTGTTTATATATATATCATTGTGTGCATGATATACGAATTAGTGATCTGTGTCCTAACTTTTGGGGTGTATCATGTATGTGTTTGAATTGGTGATAGGTATGCATGTGCCTAGACTGGTTTGGATGCGTATGTGCCTGAGGTGGTGGTGTGTATCTGTGTATGCACCTAATTGATTTGTGTATTTGTATATGTGCCATTCTGTCACACCCTTCTAACAGCGCAATATTGAGATCCTGAGAGTTGGCCTGACCCCACAAGGCAACACTTTCTTAGGCATGAGATGTCAGCATGTCTGCACCCTCGAGATGGGATGCTGAGGTGCACCCACCCCCCCCAGTGGGGTGGATGAAATGGACTGGTGGTGTGCCCTCTTTCCATGATGGCCTCAGGAACCCTTCCTGGGGGACAGGGACACCCTTAAGGACGATTACAGGGAAGAGGAGGAGGAGGGGCCCAGGTGGATAATAATGAGGAGGGAATGCCCTTTGTTACTCTTAAATTTCTGCTTTTGTATTCTCCTTCCCTCCTGATGACTCTTGATCTGTGGCTATCCCTGGTCTCTTTGTAGACGCACTGTTCACATCCTGTGTTGTCAGCATATTCCAAGCTCATCACACGCATACATACTCACTTGGTCTTTCTGGGCCTTCTCCTAATTTGTTCAGTTTCCCCAAAACCAGGACTTATCCCCACCCTGCTCTGGGGCCTTGTTAGCTGGTGCCACTTTATCTCATGTAATGGGCAGTGTAGTATACTCTGTCTGTTCCCAGACTTTTTTCCACACTCTGTGTCCTTGTTGGCCTTGTATTGTTAGACAACCTGTCTGCTTCCAAGGCTTGGAAACTGTGTGACTGTGTGATCCAGGCTTTAACATATACGTGTGTGTGTGTGTGTGTGTGTGTGTGTGTGTGTGTGTGTGCTCACGTGTGCACACACATGCACAAACATACCACTGTGTGCACACACACACACACCCTAAAAGCCAGTTCTCAAAAACCAAACCTTTAAATACCATTTCTAAGCCAACAATATTCAGTATAAATAAGTGGCAGAAAGTGACTGCATTCACTACTGCTGTACTGATAAAACACATCCATAGACTCAGAAGTGTTATACAAATCCAAATTAAATTATACTTTTAAGTGTTCATTCTCCAACTGTAGAGAAAAGTTGTATGGGGTTCTGAGTTCCATTCTTTGTTCATTTTATTTACCTGCTAGTAGTACACTATAGAGGAAAATATCAACATGTTAGATACTTGTATAAATAAACATTTATTTCACTGGGTAGTAAAGACAAAATAATTGTGTTTCCAAGCCTATGCATATTGCTCTGAAAGGGTAAGAGGGATTTCTACACATGCTGTTATGAACTATTCAGTGATCTATTTTATAGCTGTGTTGGGCTGAGACAAGAAGGAATATAAAACTCTAAAACTCTTGGTTCAGAGGTGATACAAGCAAGATTTCTCCACCTCCCTGCCTTTCTGCCATCTGACATCACCTGGGAAGAGAAAGTGCCATACCTACACATCAAAGAACAACTCACACAAAATGACTCATGGACCCGGAGGAACATACATCCACCTTCAGCCTTCTCTGTGCAAAATGAAGTTTATTTTTTACCTAGAAAGGTGACTGGTGCCTCCTGAGTCAGGAGGGGGAACTTGCCTCCCCAGCAGCCAGTCAACAACGAGGGGGGTTCCCCCCTTGGCCGATCACACTGACTGGGGGGTGTACCCCCAATGCTGATCATGCCAACTGAGGAGAGGGGGAGGAGGTCCCTAGCAGCCTATTGTGCCAATCCAGAAGTGCCAGCAGTACTTCCAGGTGCACCACTGGCACTTCTGAGTCAGCACAATTGGCCACGGGGAACCCCACCACCCCAGTCGGTGTGACTGATTGCAGGGGGACTGCAGGGATTGGTTCTCCTGGTGCCCTCACTCCCAGTTGGTGGTTTCTCAGAGGAGGCACCAATGCTCTTGCCTGCCCTCCCCACCCATAACCTAAATGGGGAATGCTGGCTGTCAGGGAGTGCACCAGAGTTCTGAGGGGATGCATGTGCACCCCCATGCACTCTCTGTGTGTTGCTACTGGGCTGGTAGAGGTCATACAACTGCCAGGGGGTGACATGAACACCTTTGGGGATGGAACCTGTTACAGTATGTACAACTGTTACATTTAGGTTGATCTAAATGGCCATCTATCCTGGAATTCAGGGGGTTTTAAGTGCCTGAAAGATGGTGGTCTCTGAGGAAGTGAACTAACTCAGAATGGGAGCAGCTTAAGCCTATATATCAAATCCCTGTACACATTTGGAGCACAGCACCAAGGCTGGAAAAGCCTAGTCACTCACCTCAACCCTAGGGCTGTGCTCTTTCTATCCCACCCCAGACCTTGACTAGGCTATTTTTAGCCCCCAACCTTTCCACCCCTGGATGAACAGCCTTACCACAGGCCCACCAACTAGCTATGTGAATGTATACCGGGTGTGGAAACTGTCTGTACATCTTGAAATGTTCTCTTTCTTGAACTACAGGAAGTTTGCCAAAGTTCATCCTTTCCTTTCCCAGACATTTGTGGAGATAATACTAGCCCCCTGAGAATTTAAAGCTGGACTATTCAAATTTTTTTTCAGTGATTTCTGTTGTGTCAGAACATGGTGCACAATGCTGTACAATAAAACTGATATTGGAGGCTCCTTCCTCATTCAAATTCAGCTCAGTACATTGTTCCCACACTCACAGGAAAAGGTATCCACCAGGGGTGTGTTAAACAGGCCATATTGGATTCCACCCCCAATTCAATTTGCCTGAATCCAAATGTGGAGATTTGATGCTGATTCAAAATGTGCTGAGAATCGGTGATTTGGCCATAGACACAGCTTTAAAGGTTTTTGCTACATACTTTGAGGTATCAGGCACAGCTCATGAATGCTGTGATGGTGGGGCGACGAAGAGTACTACAGGAGCATGAGCCCCTGCCCCCTGCGTGCTCAACGGTGAACCCAGAAATGGACTGGAAGTACTTCTGGTCCACTTCCAGGTCTACTGCCAAGCATGCTGGGGAGCCCCCCACATTTCTGTGGGATGTGCCCTCCATCCACCCCACCATCGCAGCACTCATGAGTTACCTGGTACATAGAATCATAGAATAATAGAAGTAGGGTTGGAAGGGACCTTGTAGATCTTCAGGTCCAACCCCCTGCCTGGGCAGGAAGAAAACTGGGCTCAAATGACCTCAGCCAGGTAGGCATCAAGCCGCTTCTTAAAGACCCCCAGGGTAGGAGCCAGCACCACTTCCCTTGGAAGTTGGATCCTAGCCACCCTAACTGTGAAGTAGTTCCTACGGATGTCTAATCTAAACCTACTCTCCAACAACTTGTAGCCATTATTCCTTGTTATCCCTGGGGGTGCTAGCAGAAACAAGGTCTCCCCCAAAACCTTCTGGTCCCCCCCTAGTGAGTTTATCACTCACCAGGTCCCCCCTAATCCTTCTCTTGTGAAGGCTGAACAGGTTCAGGTCCCATAGCCTCTCATTGTAGGGTCTGCCCTGCTGTCCCTGGATCATGCGGGTAGCCCTCCTCTGGACCCTCTCAATGTTGTCCACATCCCTCTTGAAGTGGGGTGCCCAGAACTGGACACAGTACTCCAGCTGTGGCCTGACCAGTGTTGCGTAGAGGGGGAGGATCACCTCCTTGGACCTGCTTGAGATGCACCTGTGGATACACGATAAGGTCCAGTTAGCCCTGCCGACCGTGACCTCGCATTGTCGGCCCATGTTCATCTTGGAATCAATGATGACTCCAAGATCCCTTTCTGCCTTCGTGCTCTCAAGAAGGGAGTTTCCCATCTTATAAGTGTGCTGCCAGTTACTACTGCTCAAGTGCAGCACCCTGCACTTATCAGTATTGAAACGCATCCTGTTTTTGTTAGCCCACCTCTGCTACCTATCCAGGTCTTTCTGCAGTCTTTCCCTCCCTGCTAACATGCCCACCTCACCCCAAATTTTGGTATCATCAGCAAATTTGAACAGGTTGCTTTTCACCCCATCGCCCAAATCACTGATAAAGAAATTGAACAGTGTGGGCCCAAGGACCGAGCCCTGGGGGACTCCTCTGCCCACTTCCCCCCAGGTCGAATATGACCCGTCCACCACCACCCTCTGAATATGACCCTTCAGCCAATTTGCAATCCATCTGACCGTGTAGGCATCGATGCCACAGTTGCCTAGTTTTTTAATGAGTATGGGGTGGTCGACAGTGTCAAAGGCCTTGCTGAACCCCAGAAAGACTATGTCCACAGCGACACCTGCATCCAATGCTTTTGTGACCTGATCATAAAAGGCAATCAGGTTGGTCTGACATGTCCTGCCTTTAACGAAACCGTGCTGGTTGCCCTTGATCATCAGCCCTGATGCTGGCCCATCACAGATGTGCTCCTTGATGATCTTCTCAAAGAGTTTCCCTAGGATTGAGGTAAGACTGATGGGCCTATAGTTGCCCGGGTCCTCCCTCCTCCCTTTTTTAACGATGGAGACCACATTGGCTATCTTCCAATCATCTGGCACCTGGCCCAAGCACCACGAGCACTCGTAAAGCCATGCCAAGGGCCCTGCAATAACCCCTGCTAGCTCCTCAACACCCTGGGGTGGAGAACATCTGGACCTGCTGATTTGAACACATCCAGCCCCTCCAGAAGCACTCTAACCCGGTCCTCCTCAACCTTAAGTCTTGGGGCGTTCCCCTCGAGTCTGTTTTGAATCACAGTGGGGGAGTCCCGGTCCCTGCACAAGAAAATGGAGGTGAAGAATTTGTTAAAGAGGTCTGCCTTCTCCTCTGGTGCAACCATCAGATTGCCCAGCGTATCTTGCAGGGGCCCCACATTTCCCGGCACCTTCTTCAGGTACCTTGAGGTATGTAGAAAAAACATTTAAAGCTGTGTCTATGTCTGAATCTCCGAATCTTTCTGAATCTCTCTGTATCAATTTGGAGGGTTCTGATTTGAATCAGAGAGATTAAAGGGTCTCTTGATTCAATTCAGATTTGGAGATTCGGCCACCAAATTGGGCCATATCTCCACTGAATTGAATCAGGGACTGAAGTTTCGCACAGCCCTAATATCCATTATGGATATCTTCCAGAAGCAATGCAAGATATTTTATTTGGGCAGAATTTGAGCAAGCAAGGTTAAGTTGGGGTATTGTTTGGGGAGTTTTTGTTATATATGTCTTTTTTAATATCTTGTCTTTAAAAGCAATTGTGTTGTTTACTGTAAACTACCTCGAGCCTTTTTGGGGAAGGGTGGCGTATCAATTTAATTTATAAGTTAATTAATATAGTCAAGGCTAAAGGTCCATCTCAAGACTATATATTCTATTACTTGGTGAGGTAGCATGAGTATAAAACACCATTTTCTGCCACCAATGGCACAAAGCAAGTTTCCATCATAATGTCCATCCAAATTTGACTTCCCAGCTCAAATTATGCTACCATGCACCTACTCATTATCATCCGGGAACAATATATATAAAGCAGGGGTGGACAAAATGTGGCCCATAGGCCAGATGCAGCCTGCCAGGCCATTCTATCTGGCTCATGGGGCCCCTAAAAAAATTAGAAAATTAATATTTATCTGCCCCTGGCTGCCTGTCACACAACCCTCAATAGCTTGCCAAAACTCAGTAAACAACCCTCCACTTGAAATAATTGCCCACCCATGATATAAAGGGTGTCACTAATATTTTAATGAGGGAACCAAAATTCTTTGCTTTCTCTGAGTTGCAAGTTTGTTATCTGTCATTCATGAGTATTTCAGAAATGGTTGAGTGTTCATAAAAGTGGAACTCATTTAGATTCTTGAAGACTTTTATTGAAATGTATATCACAAATAAGCTATTCTGTATCTCTTGTGCTTTTAAAAAAAATACTCTGTTTTAATTTTTTCCATTCAATAACATATCAGATACAGAGAAGACCCCTGACTGACTTTAAAGGAAGGACATGGTGTGACCTGATATGGCATCCCAACTGTTGTTCTTCCTGCTATGCATGTTGGATTCCATTCTAACATATTGCCAGTTCAGGTGCAGAGCCAGATCCCAGGTTCCCCTTACAGCAACAAGTAGAGAGCATGGCTTCCAGGTAGAGGAGTAGACTTTGAACTCATGTGGCTGGGACCCTATCAGTTGATCAGGGCTTCCAGTTGGAGGACCACACCAAAACATTTCCATGGCTGGGAACCCCATCCACAGATTGGTGCTTCTGGCCTTGGAAGCACGTGGTGCACCCCACCTGGCTGGAAGCCCCAATCAGTCGAAGGACCTCCCAGCCTCTGGAGCATACAGGTGTCTTAACAGGTTCCCATGTGTTCCAGAAGCTGGATACTGGCCACATGTTCAATTAAAAACATGATAAGAACCAGCCATAAAGTTAGTACTCATAGTTTGTGTAACAACTTTGTGACTTGTTTCTGTCGCACTTTTTTTTTTAATGCCATTAATTGATTGAACATGTAGCCACATCAATACTTAAGATGTGATGAACCAGTTACTCATGACTTAAGTGTAATATGGTTCAGGAGCCTATAGTTTACCAGGCACAATAGCATGAATAATGAAAAGCAAATAGCTGACAAGAGCAGTTTATGAAAAAACTTATATTTAAAAAACTGGTATTCCATATTATTTTATGAAAACAGTAATTCCTAAGCCTTTTCCTCAATTCTTGGCTGTCTTCTAATTGTTCCAAGTCTAAAGTTTGTTCATTGTTGCAGGATTACTGTCCTTATTACTACTGTAAAGCAGTAATCATGTTTATGGCTTCTGAAAATAAAATGAAGAATAGTGATAATTGCTATTTATAAAATGTGAAAGACTGATAAATTGAGGGACTCATGTTCCTAAGCCTATTTAGGGAAAAATTGCAGTTCATTTGTTTTTCAACCTTAATGACAGTCTGTAGTAGAATGGTTTGTTTTGTGGTCTAGAAGACTAAATTTAATCTTTCACTAAGTGAATAAAAAGACTTCCATTAATTTGAATAAAAATTGGGTAGAACCGTGATAGTTATTTAGACTTCATTTTTTCAAATTTTAACCTCTCTTTGCCTACCAACTGATGACCAACTTTTGTACTGTATTTGCTACTAGTATTTTTCTGTTTAAAAATTCACTGTGAGCACTAACTCATGTAATCTTATATGATTTATGCTCTGAAAGCAAAGAAAATCTGACAGGACAACTTGCATGTATGTTCAGATATGATGCATGTATATACATGCATGCACATGCACACTGTATGTAAATGTGTGTACACAAATTTACACTGAAGCTAGCTTTTAAAATTAAATCTGAAAAATTGTTTGTTGTACTTGATGCTTATTAATATTTTATAATATTTAAATATAGGGAAATCTTTTAAGGTTTGACAAGACTTTGAATGTGATTTTTTTCAATAACAAAATATTTTAGTGAGTTTTTTACTTCAACAAGATTACTTTAGTTTATTTTTTGTAATAAAAGTAAAATCCTATGAACAGTTAATGAAATAATTTGAAATCACTTTGTTGATATAAACAGATTACCCTGATTGCCAAGCAGAAAATGGGGAAATTATTAACATTGCATAGCTAAAATAGTATTTTAATCAATGGAAATGAAGATTGCCTTTGTGACATGGCCATCAATTGGAAGCATTGTCCAACTGTGTCATGCCATTCATCTTTTTTGCTGAGGAAGTTCTATGTAATTTACTTCAATAGTGAATCTTTTAAAAAAAGAATGCTCCTGTAAATGGTGTTGGAAGAACCAGTATGAAAATATTACATACAGTTCAACATCTGTTAAAAGGATGTTGAAAAATTGGTCAGAGTGGATGAAAGAAAAATTATTTGAGGGCTGCAGAAAGAGTCCTGAAGTGACAGATTTGAACTCTACCCATTTAGCTTAATTGTGCATAAGTACCTTTATTGAAAGCAAACTCCATGTACAAAAGGAAGATTTAAAAGAGGAGAAAAGAATCTGTGGCTGGGAGATAAAGCTATATATTTTAAAATAAGAAATAAGGCTTAATATCGACTATCTTTCTGAAAGGTCTGCTTAATCAGAACTCAAGATATTGTAGTACCACACAAGGTAAATGCTTGAAAGTTTCTGGACAGTATGATGAACTGGAAAATACCAATATTTCTTCTGTGAACATTTGTACTTAAGTCTTTGAGTTTGAGCTCTTGCCATAACATCATCAATATAGAGAGGCTGATGAAAGATCTAAGAAATGAAAAGTCAACAATGAAGAAATTACATGCCACACATTCAATTTAAAGTGCCATACCAACCTGCCGCAAAGCTTGTTCCACCATATATGGGAACATTTTTTGTGCTTGGTTTGCCGTGCTATGGCACTATAAATTAAGGTGCACATGGATCATGTTACAGTTACAGTTTATGTTGTGATTAACTATTTTATTGCACCATAATTATAATGTGTGCCAGGGCCTATAGAATAGTAGAATAGTAATACTATTTTTGAGAGGAATGTTGTTGTTTGAAGGGTACTTCTTGTGTTTTCAGGCTGGTAAAATATTTAGGGGAGGGTAATATAAAGCCTGAGAGGAGAATTGAGGAGCAGGTAAGCAAGGGGAAAAAAATACCTTTTTCTGTTTGCCTGTATACCTTTGGGTAAAAGAATAAATAATACTTTGTTTTTCAGTTGTTTCTAAGTAATTCTAATCAGCTTGCTCTTCACACTTTCCTGGATGGAAAAAAAAATAGAGGTACTTAATTTGGCCTGCCATGTTAAAATAGTTGGGGAACAGGAAAAATGAAGCCCAGACATTTGGTTTCAGTGTAGACTACAGGATTCCACCTTTTAATTAAGTGCAGGAAGTCAGGTGGATCAATATACCCCATCCTAATTGCACTACTGGCTACAGGGATTAAAAATACTATTGATTTATTATGTTCTCCAAAGAAGCAGTTCTTGAGAAGAAGCAGAAATATACAACTCAATGGGTCATCCCTTGATAATATGATTAGACTGTATGATGTTTCTAGGTGGAAAGTGGGAATTAGAAGTAAGAAGAAGATGTAAAGAGGTTTGCAATTCTGGTTTGCATTTTGACTTTAGCTTCAATAATGAATACTGTGTCATTAATTCCCATTTAATCAACTTTAATGAAAGTGACTAGAGGCAACACAGTAGCCCCTTTTCTTGTAAATGGCACTGTAATGGGACTGTTCCCAGCCCCTGTTCTGAGGGTAGAAAAGAAACAGAGGGACTCTGACTTGTGACGAAATCGCCTGACCGCTCCTGTGCCTGATGACATCAGATACCAGAGGAGATTCCAGCAGCACAAGATTCCACTGTGGGAACCATTGATGATTGGTCTCTAACCTAGAAGAACCTGATGAAAAACCAGACACCAGTGAGTGCTGGTGCTCCTGGAGTGGGGACACAGGAGCAGCGGAAGCAAGCTGCAGTGAATCTACATGGAGGTGCAGAAACCTTGAGCTAACGGAAATGCCAGTAGAGCAAGAAAGGCTAGGATGTACCCCAACAAGTGGACTGCTGCAGTGAGTCCTCTGGAGACAGAGAATACATGGAGGAGTGATGAGGGAAAGGCTAATCAGCCTCAACTGGAAGTTTACCCTTTATTGCTTATGCAAATAAAGACTATTCTGCATAGTGCCCAAAAGGAGAAGCTCTACAGTAAAGCTTGGTGGAGCAAGCATTCGAAAGGATAGACCCTCATGAAGACATTTCTTATTGACTAAGAAGGTGGAGGGAGAAGGATTCCACCTACAAAAAAACACTAAGTGGGGGAACCAGCCCACAGAGAAAATAAGCTGGGTGATGGTCCCTATATCTGAAGAGGGAAAATTATATGGTTAACTGGATGAAACAGGTTGTGTACAGACAGGGTATAAGGGATGGCAGAGCCCTGCAGAAGAGACCAGAGCATCAGCCATCCTCCCCCACACTGATTGCTGTCAATCCGTTTCTATATTTTCTTTCTCCCAAGAAGGCATAGCAGGTGAATGAGAGAGACAAAGACTAGAGCAGCAAGCACTAAGAAGGAACTCACTCACAGACACAGCTATGGTGTACTTTATGAACCATAAAGAATAAAGAGCATTTTCTGATATTTGAAAGAAAACACAAAAAAATTCTTACCCATATAGTAGACTAGGAAGAAGATATTTTTCAAATTATTATCACAACATTGTTTGGTTAATTAACAGGGGGTGGGGGAATGGAAGAAGCTATATTTTTTTTCAAAAGAAAATTAAGACCACCCTATGTTTAAAATGTTATTTTGTTTAAGTAGCAAAATAAAGTGAGTGATGGTACACTGGCACTAAATAGCTACATTTATAGAAAAACAATGTGTTTGCTGAAGAAGACAGCCTACTCTAATGTATCTGAAGTGCCAGGTAATTATAAATATAGACATTTTGTAATTATCTTTAAGCTCTCCATTACTCATCTAAATGTCAAATTCAGTGAATAAAAATGACATGTATTCATTAACATTTCAAAAATGAAATGTTTCTTTAAGTCTAGATTCTGCTCTCTCCAATTTAAATGTATATCTATATATTTCACCTGTTAATGTAGTGTTTTTAACAGTTGTCGTATTGACAAAACTAGAAACTGCAGTCCTCTATTCATAGTAAAAAATATGGCATCAGGAATAGCAATACAAGCTTCTCCACAGTGTCCTAACAGTATGCTTTAACTGTAACCCAGAGGTGCAGTTTTTAGGGTTGAGAAACTGGGACACTCATGCCATTCAATTCTCAGCCTATTTGACGAGTGTCACTTGCAGAGTGTGTATAGCAACTTGTATTGAACCCTGGAGGCAGTGCGGAGTGAAGAGGACCACTGAGAATATTCATTTTTTTTTTTTTAATAATGCATCTTGTTCATGGGGAGCACAGAAAGGAAATTCCCTAACAACGGCAACATTGCAAATGTGAAGCAAGAGACTGGTTTGAAGACTAGTACACTTGAAAAACTATGAAGTTTAACAGACCTCTATGGACAGGGGTAAAAGACGAGTCTCTACGGCATGCTATGTACTAGTTACCGCTGGCTTCAGCAAATGCAAAAATCCCAGTACTTCCAGAAGTAGATATCTTTAAAAATAATTGGTTTAGTTTTAGAAATACAGAATATATTTGTATTATTTTTTCCAGGATAAAGCATATCAAGCAGTGTTTTCATTTTTGAGAGGAAGGTACCAGTCTTCTATGAAGACCACTGGCCAATGGAAAACTTTTCTAGCACGTCTCAGCCTGATACTACTGTACACATGATAAACATCTTGGTTTGAAACCCAGCCACATGAAGCTGGATACACATCTATTCTGAACTAGTCTCTTTAATGAAAGAGGTGTACCCACATTAATAAAATAGTCTTTCAATCAATAAATTACATAATATTCAACCCTACTCCCTCCCCCCACCCCACAAAAAAAGCATTTTTGCTGTTGGTTAGTTAGTCAGGATCTGCTGAATTAATTTTCCTTGGCCCTTTCCAGGCCCTTACTCACCGATACCTATTCCTTGCTCCTCCAGAATCTGCATAGCTGCATTACTGGCTATGGCCATGCCACCTGCCAAAAAAATTGTGCCTGATGCTATGCAGATCATTGTTGTCCAGTAGGTGTTGAAATGCAAAGTCTTGTACTTACAAGAAGGGGATCTATAAGGCCCATACATTGTGGCTATTGGAGTAGACTTACAGAAATTAATTGAGCTTTTCCTCTGGTTTCTGCTAGCTTTGGGTTAGTCCTCAGTAAAAAGTTAGGTAATAGATAATAACTTTTTTATGAAATTATGAACTGTTTTATATGTGGTGTTACTTTTAAGGTCAACTATGTCTTGTTTTTAGTTGTAGTCCTCAATAAGCCATGTAACGGAGAAACAGGAGTCATCCTTCAACTTGCTTTTCCTTTGTTTTCTCAAGGAGCAAAATTATGATCACAATGGGTTTTTAATCTCCTCACTCCTAATATGGATCAGAATCATTTGTTTTCAAGGTCTTTAAAATGTCTGCAGTGCTTTATTAGAGAAAACAGGATCAAAATGCAATATTACTGCTTTGGGGATATATGCTTTAATGCTATAACAGATGTCATCAATCTGTTGCCTTTTAATGAGTTGCTATATATGCCATCCTGAATTAATTATCTCTTGACAAATGTTTGCCTGCCATCAGTTTTATTTTTTCATGCTCAATTTTTAGGTTTTTTTCCATTAATTTCATAACAGTGGAGGGCCTCAGTGTGCTCCCCAGTAGACCCAGAAGTAGACCAAAAGTACTTCTGTTCCACTTCCAGGTCTGCTGCTGAGCATGCTAGGGAGCCCCCTCCACTCTGTGGGCTGTTCCATCTGCCCCAGCATTGCAGCATTCACAAGCCACCTGGTACCTTGAGGTATGTAGAAAAAACATTTAAAGCTGTGTCTATGTTCAAATTGCCACATCTTTCTGAATCTCTCCAAATCAATTTGAGGGTTCCGATTCAATTCAGAGTTATTAAAGGGTCTCCTGATTCAATTTGGATTTGGAAATTTGGCCACTGACTCCGGCTGAATCTCCACCAAATCAAATCAGGGACCAAAGCTTCACACAGCCCTATTGGTTAGAATTTAGAATTTCCATTATACATTCAATTCTGCTATTTCAAAAAAAAGGTTTCATTCTGCATTGAAATAAAACTTTTGAATGTCTCACTGAAAGGATATTCTGGATTTTTTTGTTTTAGGAAAATAAAATATTTTTGAGGAGAATAGGGAAAAATCTTGGAAGATGCCCAGAGTCAAAGATGTCTGTAGTGCAAATAAGAAGAGAAGAATCCTGAGCCTTGGCTTCTGCAGAATTGTAATATTTTTTACTCACTTTCCATTGCATAAAATGTTATACAAGATAACAAGTATGACCCATTGGGAAGTGTGTTACACATTGCCATTTTCTGGCAACAATCGCAACAAAGAAGTCATGACTACCTAAATTAGGCTGCAGCAATTGATTATTTCAGGTGTGAAGCTCTGATACGTTGACCAACATAGTCATAACCAAAGCCATTGGAGAGTCAGAGCCTTGGAGACTGAACAAAAATGAATCAAATGGGCTGGGAATACCTCATTTTTTGCTGACCTAATAAATCTGTCCTGTTCTGGTGTAAAGCTGTAGTACATTATCACCATAACATTTTAAAAGTGTCTGTTCAGAACAGGTGCCATGAAGCACAACAAGGAATCAACCAGTTTGAGCAAACTCACCTCTCTATGCAGGTGAATAGGCAAGAGACAAAGGGACAGAGCAATGACCCAATATCACTGGGATCCATTCCTTCCTTCTGGAACTGTTTGCCATATCTGCAGTCAAACATGCAGATCTCAGATTATCTTCAATTATCTCTAGACTTACCAATGACTGCCATTCTTGTATCAGGAGACTGCCAATGATGACGATAATAAGTAACAACACTCACTATCAGAATTTGTTTTCTGTTTGGTTTGGTTTGCTTGGTTTTTTAACACAGATTGTTGAGCTATTTTGACATTTCTCATAAATTTGTATATACAAAAGCAGCTCTTTAAACTTACAGGCTGCATCTACACGAGACCCTGGCTTCACAGTCATTACTGTGCAGTCATTTAGTACTTGTTCATACACAAGTACTTGTTTATAACTGGAGTAACAGTACAGTAGCATCACTGAATGGCTTTTAGATAACGCTGACTGCACAGTAGCTTGTTACTCCTGAGCAATAGTGTTGCATCACACTTCCTGCCACATGACACTACTGTGCAATATTAGCAAGCTACTGCATAGTCGGCATCTCATGTAGATGTGCCCACAGGGTATCTGAATTTTAAACAGGCCTGTCTCTGTGCTACGTATAATAATGTTTGAAATTTTGAGTATGGCTTTGTGTAATGCAATATGATCCCATATACAGCATTCTCAAATGAACTTTTACTTTTTTTCTTTTTTTTTCCCTTTGATTATTGTACTCTTTATTACCCCATGTCCACTGTTTCTTAATTCTTATATTCCATTTATTATTTTCTCCTTCTCTTCCTAACTCTTGTTTTTGAGTTCCCTCACCCTTTTAAAGATATAGCAACACAGAAGCAAATTGTGGACTAAGGGGCTGCATCATTGAATAGGGACTATCTGAAGGTTGAATAATAGGTCCTTTTGGATTATGAACATAGTGCAATCACAATAGTTTGAATTTTTGTATTGTTAATTAAGCTGGATCTATAATTAGCTCCAGCTTGTTTTTCTTCCCCAAAGTATGTTTCTATGCATTTTGCATACTTTTCCATTCATTAAATTTCATAAGGCTAAATTTCTGCAGAAGTCAAAAAAGCTGAGAATTACTAAACTTAAAGTGGTCCTAACACAAAATAACATTTAAAGAAAATTCATAACTGAACAGTTGGGTTTAAAAGACACTATGGGTTTTGTAGCTTTTCTTTGTATATTTGTATGGACACATTAGGGCTGTGTGAAGCTTTGGGTGGTGATTTGATTTGGAGGAGATAATTCAACAATTCGGACTGATTCAGTGGCCAAATCTCCAAATCCAAATCAAGTCAGGGACCAATAAAAAGGTCTGAATAGATTTGAAGTCTCTCCAAATCTTTGGAAAATATATGGAGAGCTTCAATGATTTGAGCAGTCCCCACCCACTGCAGCAGGGAGCTGGAGCCAGACTGGGAGCTAGTAAGTAGGGAGCAGGGGAGGGGGGGCCTGGAGGAGGGGGGAAAGGACCATGGGGGCACCCCCCCAGTCAGCCCCTCTGACTCCCACCCACTCTGCCAGCCCCCCCCCATGGCTGCCCCACCCGCCCCAGCTCCTGGTGCTTTAAAATAAGTCCCTACTCATTGGGTGCTGCCTGGCGGGGGGGGGGGGTATCCCGGCTGGCTCCCACTGTCCCACGCTGCATAGGGGGCTCTTCCATAAGCCCCCTGACCCTCCCTGCTGTCCCATCCCCATCTCCCATGGCACCCCACCCACCCCAGCTCTGGCCCTTTAAGAAAAAACAATGAGAAAAACCCTGGGTGTCACCAGTCCTGCAGCAGCTTCAAGACTTTGGGGGCCCCATGCAGAGCCCTCCATGTGGCATGGGGCAGTGGGGATCACCCCCTGCTGGGGAGGAATTGTGAGTCCAGGATTTTTTCTTTTTTTTTCTTCTTAAAGGGCCAGAGTTGGGGTGGGTGGGGCAGCCAGTGGGGGGAGGACTGGGGGAGTAGAGGGGGGGGTTGGGAGGGATCATGCAAAGCCCTCCATGCAGTGTGGGGCAATGGGGGGCAGCACAGATCTCCTGCCACCTGGCAGCCCTGCTGAGTCATGTTGGGTTTTTTTCCAAAATTCTGGGAGCTAGGGTGAGCAGGGCAGCCATTGCCGGGCTGAGAAAGTGGGTGGGGGATGGGCCTGGCCTACGTGATTTGGAGATTCAGCCAGATCAATTCAGGGCAGTGAGTCGAATCACCAAATCGCATCATTGTCCCCCAAATTGGCCTAATCCGAAGTGAATACTAGCCACTTTGCACATGCCTAGTACACATGAGTTTGAATTTACCCATTATATTTCTGTAGTTAAAACTAATATAAATTATTCTGACACAAAAAAACCCCCCCAAAAAACTGTCCATGATGATCTGAGGAGCTATACATGCATTAACCATAATTCTAACAACACCATTACCTTTTTAGCTATCTTTAAAGTCTTTATAAGAAAGCCTCAAGTATTGAATTATAAACTTCTCAACAGATGCGGTGCCATTTTTATTTATTTTGTTTTTGCAGGCTTCACATTGGAAGCTTTGCTCACATCATTGTAAATAAAAATGTTACTTTCTGTAAAAAGAAAATAATAATAGCCTTAGATTCACAAAATAGATGTCAACATGACATTATCTTATTCTCTTCTCATTTCTATTTTTCTTATAGAAAGCTCTACTGTGAGTCTTTTATTTTCCATATGTAAGTGGCTGGTTTTCATACTCAGATGACTAAACCAAATGTCAGAAGGCAGAGTGTAGTAAAATTTCTTGAAGCAAGAATCCCAGTCATTTACATATTTGAGTTTCTAGCAGAAAATAATGTTCAGTCGTTTAGCATTTATTTTTTATTTATTTTTTTATTTTTTTGCATCATGTGCATCCAGATCTAGTCGGTCCTTAAAATTATGGCCACAATTCTGGGTACTCAATGATTTTTTGCGAGATTTGGTTTGGCAGACCTTAATGTGACATGGTTTCTACATTTTTTCTAAAGACAATGTGTTGTTGGCAAAACAGATTAAAAAAAGGTACCACAATTGAAACTCTTTGCAGTAGTGCTATGTGAAGCTTTGGATGCCGATTCAATTCAGAGGAAATTCAGCCCAATTCTGTGGCTGAATCTCCAAATTTGAATCATATCAGGGGACCAATAAAAAGGTGCAAATCGATTTGAAGCTCTCCAAATCTTCAAAAAAGATTCGGAGAGCTTTGGCTATTCAGACTGTCCCCACTCACTGCAGCAGGGAGTTGGAGCTGGACTCAGAGCTGGTAAGTAGGGGATGGGGGGAGGGGCTGGATGAGCGGGGACAGGACCATAGGGGGACTATCTTTCTATAAAAGATAGATCCTCTTTTATTACAACTTATCTTCCCTTCAGCCTGTATCTTTCTATCTTTCTTCCCTGTTCTTTATCCACATACTGCTAAAAGAAACCTTAAAGCCAATTCTGTTATTTTAATAAATTATGGTAGGAATCATGTCTTATAATCCAGTTTGGTAAATTTCAGGGTTTTTACTTCCTATTCCTACTGAAAGGCTGTTCCAGACTGTTCTAATGTTTAGAAACCATCCAATATCAAGCCTGAACTTTTTCACGGACAGTTTATAATGAGTTGTTCTTATGCCAGCATTGTTTTTTAATATAAATACCTATTTACCATCCCTAGTACTGATCCCCTGATTTATAGAGGGCATTCATACTCCCTCTCAGCCTTCAACACTACTAAGCTACATAAACCAAGCTCTTTTAATCACATCTCATAAAACAGGCTCACCATTTCCCTGATCATCTTCATGGCCCTTTAGTGCAGCCAGTTCCATTTGAATTCATATTTCTTGAACATGGGTAACCACAACTATAAACAATATTCAAAATAAAGTTCCATCCTTTTCCATATGCTTCAGAATATGCAGTTTCCATGTGGTATCTTTATAAAAAATGACTTTTTTTGATATGACCTAAGATCTTTGCCTCTTCCATTGACCCAACATACATGCAGTTCATTCATCCTGTTTAGCTTGAATTCACAGGTCTGTCTTTTACCTCTGTCATTTCCATCAGATGTATTCCCAATTTATAGACAGAAAGTTGTTTTTTTTATTGGTCCCTGAGTGAATGACCTTACCATTGGTACTATAAAACTTCATGCCATTTCTTTTACTCCAGTCCTCAAGGTCATCCAGTCCATTCCTTTGTAACATCCCAATCATCTTCTGTATTTATGATGCTTCCCAACTTTGTCCTCAGCAAATTTCATCCATAATTTTGTGCTAGATTCATTAATTAAATATTAAAAAATTGGTCCCAAGATTGACTCTTACAGAATTTCATTAGTAGCTTCCTTCCACCCTGGACAGATCCTCTTTTATTACAAAATATTTCCCTTCAGCCTGTTCTTTACCCATCTTTAAAATTCTTTTACCAATCCCCATTTGTCTTCAGTTATCTAATATTCTCTTTTATAACATGTACCATATCAGATACTTTACTGAAGTTCAGATAAACTAGATCTACTTTCCTTGACTAAAAGAAGCCAGTTATAAAAACAAACAAACAAACAAAAAAACTACACACACAAAAAGGTGATCAAGTTAGACTCCCACCTTACTTTTGGTGAACCAATGTTGCATTTACTTCTGTACTTAATTATATTCTTCCCTTCAAACTTTGTTCTATGTTCTTGTATGTTACTTGGGTCAGACCAACGTGTTTCTAGTTGCCTGAATCACAGGGGTTATTTTGTTTTATTTTGTTTTTTTTTTCTTAAATGTAGTGACTATCTTTGCTCTTCAGTCATAAGTCCAGGCAACCCCCGCTTAACCCTTGCCTATTAGGCACTTAGTGCCAGGGAAGAAGTTTGACTCTTTTAAAGGGGCAGAGCACACCCTGAACTTTTTGTGTTATAGCCCAGGGGCTCATATTTTGGTTGCTGTCTTATAACACCAGTGGTTTGGGCTGAGGCTATGGGGAAGGAGGAGGCCTCAATGGGGACCCATTACAGTGTGGAGACCCCAGTGCCAGGGTGGGCTCAGGATTTGGAGTGAACAGATGCCAGCACCAGGGGCGCAGTGACAAAGGGGGCTGCGGAGAGCCCAGAGCCAAGGGGCACCAAGAGAGACAAGGCTGCGGAGAGCCCAGTGATGACCAAAGGCCGAGCTAAATTAAGGCCTTGGAGGGACAATGAGTGAATGCCATCTGCAGGGCTTGGAGCATGGTAAAGGGGTGGTCTGGAGCCACATGTCTAGCCCATAAGGCTGAGGGTGTCACGAGAGGCATCCATTTGGGAGTAGGACCCGAAAGTGGTCTGAGAGCCCACACGATTCAGTGGGGTCCATCAGGACCATGGCCAACATAAACTTGAGGGCAGCCTCCCTATTCATAATAATTACCAACAAGATGTGGCAGGCTTGAAAGAGGGTGCCCATTGGGCAGGATTGGCATGGTCAAAGGGACCTAGAGGTATCACATCCATCCCTGAGAACCCCGTCCCATGACAAACGCTTGCAGTTGCCATCATGGGTCATTAAAAACACTTCCAGTCACCATCTTGCATTGTCAAATGCTTTCAGTTTTGCTTAACGCTCAGTTTTTCAGAAATCAATTAAGAGTGCTAAGTGAGAGTTGACTGTGCCACCTCTGAATTCGTAAATGTATTGAAAATTCTTACTAATGGATCTATGTTTTCACATGCCAATCATTTCAGAAGTTTGGGGTGTTGATTGTCTGGTCCTGCCTAAATATGTGTGTCTCTGAGTTCTGCTATTGCATTCCCATACCTTAATTCTCAGTAGACAGCCTACCATTCCATCCTTAAACCTTCATCTGTAGTGAAAACCTCTCATAAAATGTTAATTTAGCTTGGGGGTCATATCTAAACAATCTTTATATTCAACCACAACTGATATGCATAGTAGTCCTACTTCTTTCCTTACTTTCTCCTGATTTTTTTGTTTACATTTTGCAAAAGCTAATTATTATTTCTTTCTAATTTCTTTTGCAAGGTTCAGCATATCTTTATACTAGAATTTACCTTTCCTAGAGCATTGTAATATATATTTTCCCTTTTTATTTTATTTCTTTTTACTTCATTTTTTTCCCTAAAAGATTTTACAAAATATGCTTTTTCTGATAGAAGATTGACTACCAGTATTGCTTATATCTAAATTCAACTTAATCTCTCCGTCTTTGAGATACATGCTTATATTCCATTAGAATTTTCCTGTATGTAACTAGGAAAAGTATTGCACTCTGATCAAATCTATGGCTTACAATGTCCTGTTGCCAACAGTGGATGGTATTCCTAAGTATCACTTATTAGTACAATCAACAATATCCATAATATATCTGGAATCAAGAAAACGGTCAATCCAGTAGCCAATGATAGCAACTATGACAATTAAGTAGTTGCAAAACATCTCTAAGAAGAGCTATACGATCTGCTAGCATCATATCACACCTATATTCCTCCTCCCTAGAAGTGTCAGCATTTTCAGCCACAATATGCATTGCTGGGGTTTGTTTGTTTGTTTTTGTTTTTAAAAAGAAGTATTTCTGGGTTAGGCTAATAGAGGAAAAAACAAAATGGAACAAAACAAAACACGCTGGAAGAGACCTTAGGAGGTCATCCAGTCCAATTCCCCTGCTCAAAGCTGGATCATTTCTGCATCAACCTTGTTTCTCAAGTGTTTATTTAATCTGCTCTTCAAAGCTCCCAGTGATATTGGCTTCACAATTTTTCTAAGTAATCTGGACCAGTGCTTAACCAGCCTCATAGTTACAAACCTTTTTACTAATATCCAATATAAATTTCCCTTCTTGCATTTTAAGATCATTAAGCTCTTATCCTGTTCTCTCTTTATAATCCTCTTTCAGGTATTTGAAGATGATTATCAGAACCCCATTCAGACTTCACTTATACTTCACTAAATAATCATGGTTCTTCCAACCTTTCCTTGTAAATCATATATCCTGTGGATTCTTTCTAATTTGTGCATATCCTTCTTGAAAGATGCACTAAAAGTGCATTGCCTAAAACAGAATATGCTCCAGGTGAAGTCTTGCACTAGCACTAAGTGAAAAAATTGTTTTCCTTGACTTGCAGGTGACACCCCTGTTTATACAACCCAGTGAGTATATCTACACAAGATGCTACTGTATTAGCAAGTACTAAATAAATGCACAGTAACTAAAGTTACTGCTCAGTAGTGCCGGCATACTACTTGTAGGTGGCATTACTGTGCAGTAGCACTAATCTTGAGCTCACTATCACTTTAAATGGTCACCCTCTCAAATTTGAAACCCACCCAGTTTATCTTGGAGTTAAAGTCCTGTTGAGGGCAACTTATAAATCACATCACTGGGGGATGGAGACCAATGCCCTGAGGTAAGTGAGGAAGTGGGAGACCTGGAGGAAAAGCAAGCAAGAGGGGGCAACAGTGGAGGTGCTCTTATACTTCCTGAGAAATGAGGGCTATTGACTAGTTACCTCAGGTGCCTGTACACAAAGGCACAGAGCCTGGCAACAAGCAGGAAGAACTGGAAGTTCTTGCACAGTCACAGAACAATGACATGATTGAAATAACAGAGACTTGGTGGGATAACTTGCATAACTGGAATACATCATGGATGGGTACAAACTGTTCAGGAAGGATAGGCAAGGGGAAGAGAAGGAGAACATGCACTTTATGTAAAAGAGCCATATGATTACTCAGAGCTCCAGTATGAAACTAGAGCTAGGCCTGTTGAGAGTCTCTGGGTTAGGGTCAGAGGGGAGAGCAACAAAGGTTATGTCATGGTGGGGGGTCTGCTATAGACCACCAGACCAGGAGGAAGTGGTAGATGAGGCTTTCTTCAAGCAGCTAGCAGAAGCTTCCCAGTCATAGGCCCTGGTTCTCATTGTGGACTCCAATCACCCTGAAATCTACTAGGAGGGCAATATGACAGTGCACAGGCAATCAAGGAAGATTTTGGAGAGTACTGGGGACAACTTCCTGGTGCAAATACTGGAATGGCCAACTAGGGAACATGCTTTTCTTGACCTGCTGCTCACAAACAGGAAAGAATTGGTGGGGAATGTAGCAATGGATAGCAACATGAGCAGCAGTGACCACAAGATAATAGAGATCAGGATCCTGAAGAAAGGAAGGGTGGAGAGCAGAAGAGAAAGGGGCATGAACTTCTAAAAATCAGACTTCGACTTGCTCATGCTGGATCCCTGGGGACGAGTCTGAGGGAGAAAAGAGTCCAGGAGAGTTGGCTGTAATTTAAAGAAGCCTTACTGAGAGTGCAGGAACAAACCATCCCAATATGTAGGAAGACAAGCAAGTATGGCAGAAGACCAGTTTGGCTTAGCAGGGAAATTTTTAGTAAACTAAATCACAAAAAGGAAGTCTGTAAGAAGTGGGAACTTGGACAACCAACTAGGGAGGAGTATAAGAGTATTGCTCAGGCATTCAGGGATGAAGTTGGGGAGGCCAAAGTACCGTTAGAGTTGCAGCTAGCAAGGGATGTGGAGGGTAACAAGAGCAGCTTCTACAAGTATGTTAGTAGCAAGAGGAGGATCAGGAAAAGTGTGGGTCCCTTATCAAATGGGAAAGGCATCTTGTGACAGAGGATGCAGAAAAGGCTGTTGTGTTCAATGCTTTTTTTTGCCCCAGTTTTCACAGGCAAGGTCAGTTCCCAGACTACTGCACTGGGCAGCACAGTTTGGGGAGAAGGTGAGCAGCCAAAAGCAGTGAAAGAACAGGTTAGGAACTATTTAGAAAAGCTAGCTGTGTACAAGTTCATGGGGCCAGATGGGATGTACCCAAGGGTGCTGAGGGAGTTGGCTGATGTAATTGCAGAGGCCCTGGCCATCATCTTTGAAAACTCACGGTGATCAGGCAAGGTCCCAGATGACTGGAAAAGGACAACCGTAGTGCCCATATTTAAGAAAAGGAAAAAGGAGGATCCAGAGAATTACAGACCAGTCAGCCTCACCTCAGTCCCTGGAAAAATCATGGAGAAGATCCTCAAGGAATCAATTTCTAAGCACTTGGAGGAGAAGAAGGTGAGAACAGTCAGCACAGGTTCACCAGGGGCAATTCATGCTTGAAAACCTGATTGCCTTCTATGATGAGGTGACTGGCTCTGTGGATGTGGGGAGACTGGTGTGTTGGCTCTGAATTTAGGACCCAGGTGCCTTGTTCCCAGGGGGACCCACCCTCGGACCAACCACAACCTTTCCATTTCATAAGTGGCAAATTTATTGATACATAGTGATAACAGAAAAGAAACAATGCAAACAAACAAGTGCTATATATTACCACATCCTAGAGCTGCCATCAGAGTCAGGATACATCTGGCAAGGACACTGTCTTCACTCTGAGGTTGTCACTTAGGTGTCAGATGTCAGCAGCCTGGAGGTGGGATGCCAACCCCTCTCCCTCCCCTCACAAGAGGATTAATTAAATGGGCTGGTGGTGTGTCTTCTGTCCATAGTAAACTCAGAGCTTCCTGAAATTACAGCTAACTTTCCTAGACTCTTCTCTTCCTCAGACTGGTTTTGTTCAATGACCTGGAAGATAGCTTAAAGTGCACCCTTAGCAAGTTTGCAGATGACACCAAGCTGGGGGAAGTAGTAGATACTCTGGAGGCTAGGATTCACAGTGACCTAGACAAATTAGAGGACTGGGCCAAAAGGAATTGCATAAGGTTCAACAAAGACAAGTGCAAAGTGCTGCACTTAGGATGGAACAATCCAAGGCACCAGTACAGGCTGGGGGCTGATTGGCTGGTTAGTAGCCCTGCAGCAAAGGACCTGGGGGTTACAGTGGACAATAAACTGAATATGAGACAGCAGTGTGCTCTTGTTGCCAGGAAGGCTAATGGCATACTGGGATGCATTCATAGGTGTGTTGCCAGTAAGTCAAGGGAAGAGATTATTCCCCTGTATTCAGCACTAGTGAGGCCACATCTGGAGTACTGTGTTTAGTTTTGGACTCCCACTACAGAAAGACTGTAGACAAATTGGAGAGAGTCCAGTGGAGGGCAACAAAGTTTTTGAAGAGGCTTGGACACATGACTTATGAGGACAGGTTGAGGGAACTTCACTTATTTAGTCTAGAGAAGAGAAGACTGAGAGGGGATTTAATAATAGCCTTCAACTACCTGAAGGTAGGATCCAAAAGAGGATGGATCCAGACTGTTCTCAGTGGTGGCAGATGACAGAATAAGGAGCAAAGATCTCAAGTAGCAGCAAGGGAAATTTAGGCTAGATATTAGGAAGAATTTTCTGACTAGGAAGGTAGTAAAACACTGGAACAGGTTACCCAGAGAGGTTGTGGACTCTTCATCCTTGGAGGTTTTCAAGACCCAACTACACAAAGTTGCCTGGGCTGATCTAGTTGGGGCTGGTCATGCTTTGAGCAGGGGGCTGAAGTAGATGACCTCCTAAGGTCCATTCCAACCCTAGTTTTCTATGATCTCCAGAAAACTGTTTTAAAAATCAAAACAAGGAATAACATACGTGGCATGCTTGAAGGCTGCACATGGGGTTCCAATTCCTTCCTGCTATGTTCATCTGCTCTTGCATTGTCCTGTATGGGCTCATTCATTGCACAGCAAACTAGTGAGCACCCAACTGCATGATACAATGCATCTTGTGTCAGGCACCTTGCACCCCACTCCACTCCCATGGTTTCTAGTACTCAGTAACATTGGTCCTCTCATCTCTGATGCACAAATGCTGAGATAAATTTACTAACCAGACTCCAGGACAATCCTATGCTGCCAGTGCACTGGGACAAATTCCACCCACCAATAGCTTGGCTTCCCTCAAGATGTCCAATATGGTCCACTCTTTCAACTCTCTTTGACTTCTCCTTAATGGCATAAAGGATGGTCACACTAATCAATCACCACATAATTTGATCCTACAGTCAGTCAACCAGAGTTTAACTGGCCACATTGTTATTGGGTGTTCTTCAACTATTGTTGAACTGGACAGGATCACTGTGCTTCAAATCTATGCCAATGGGGCCTTCAAACCATGTCCCCCATTTTTGTCTTGTGTCCATTTGCACTGCTACTTGATGGCCTTCAAGCTCTTCAAACTGATGATGACATTGCCTTTAAGATGAAATAATGTGCTGAAACTACATAGAATAAATAAATAAGCTGTACAGTAGTATATTAGCACCATCTATGCTGTGACATGCTACTGCACAGTGTTTTTCAGCTACTGCACAATCAGAGTATCGGGTTGATGCACCCACTATGTTTTATTGTGTTTTTTTTTTACAACAAAAATATGCTGTTTATTAATATTTATTTTGCAGCCAATGCTAACATGCAGGTATTTCTCTACAGCCTAGGCTTCTCTGTAGCCTAGCTAGGCGTTTCTGGTTTTGTATTTATTAATTTGATTGTTCCAGCATAAATGCAGGACTTTGTACTTGTACTTACTGAGTCTCATTAAACTAAATTTAGACTCTTTTTCTAGATTAGGAAAGCCAATATGAGTTCCAGTTCAATCCTCCAACTGTGCACTCAACCCCATTTTCCAAATAATTAACAAGGACATTAACTGGTAGCCTCCCTATGATAAACCCCTGGGGGGCTGCCAGTTATATAAAAATTCCATTTACCTGAGGGCCAGGGATTTTCAGCTGGACACGGGGGGGGGGGGGGTGGTGGCCACACACAAAGCGTGGGAGGCATGCAGAGCAGCGGCAGCACGGGGTGGTGCTGAACTTTCCCTGCTGTGTGAACTTCCCCCCACCCATGTCTGGTTGACTGGCCAAAAATTGTGGTTAATAGAGTGTTCCAGTTACTTAAATGTTGGTTAACACAGCTTTTACTGTAGTTCTGTTTCTGACACATCCTGCAGTGTTTCCAGTAAGCTAAGATTTTTTATTTTCTGTCTTTCCTGTGGCTTTCTACAAAAGGTACACTGGAGTTTGACTGTTTTTGTTCATTCAGTCCTTATCCTCTTTCCTGGATGTCTCTAATCTCAAACCTGTGTACTTGTTCTGAATAAGTGGTGGTTAATTGTTTATCCTTTCTCTAATCAATTTAGCTCCTCTTGGTTATTCCAAGCCATTTCTTTAGGGTTAGGTCTGCAGCAGTGAAAATTGGAATCACGTACTCAATAAATTACCTTGCTTTTAATTAGGAAATTTTAAACATCTCTCAAGTTCCTTGGGTATGTCTGTCCTCTTTTTTTGTAATGTATCTAGTCCCTATTTTGTTTCTTGCTTGTGAGTTTTTTGCTCATTTGAAGGAGAAGAGGAAGATCACACACTCCTGCACAATTGTTGATGCTACCACTGTTGGCCTGATTTTAAGAATCAGCAGCCAATACTTGATTGTGGGCAGAGTACAATATCCCTAAAATGACCAATCACAATACATCTGGTTTATAACTTGGAGACCTTCATTGATACATAGTAGCAACCTATGACATTTAGTAAGCGAGCAAAAACTCTCACCATACATTGTGCCCCAGGGATGCACACAGGAAGACAGACGTCTGGCCAGCACGTGGTCATCTTCTATAGGTCTCTTGCTTCGATTTGCAGTGGTCTTGCCTGAAGGAAGTTGCCAAGCAAGGAACACACACACTATTTGTCCCCTGAAATGTTATACCTTTAGTCCATTCATGGTGTACCTAGCCGGTGCTCATTCATTGGTGGTTTGGTCCTACATATCTTGTACAGCCAGTAGAGGTAATGTCCACATGTGTTTCATGCACTGGGTGTCTGGTAAGATGTGATCATATAGCTGGAATCTTTCCATCCCTAATTGGGACTTCTGGGATCAGGACAGGTTAATTCCTTCAGCTGGGCTCTTCTTTGAATGCATGGGAGATGGGGCCGCTTCTCTTCTCAGGGTTTATTAGACACTCTCTATGCCCCCCCCAAAAACACTCATCCCTATTTTCGGAAAGTGTGAGAACTGTCTTGTTACAAAGCTACTATCCTGCTAGGCTCTGAGAGATTGATTTTGCTTTCCAGCACACTAGTTAGCCACACTTATACTGAATAATAAGCAAGGAGCACTAAATAAGCACTACAATATTAAAACCCTGAAATTTTAGCCATCTGCCACATGGCATGGGGCATCATGGCATAAGTTCTTATTTTTCTTAACAGCCATTCAAGAACTCCACATTTTGTGGGTTGGACTCATCCCCATCTTCAAGCAAAATAATCATTAAAATTTATCATAAAGTATAAGCCTTAGCAACCCCAAATTTAGTATTCCAGTTTTGACAGCTTTTGACTCCCCTTTGTTAATCAGTTAATTCAGTATTTCCTACTTGAATCCTTCCCCAACTTTCCTGAAAACATTCACTAAGTTTTGCACCTGGAATTCCTTTTCTCTGTCTGGGCTACTTGTAGCTTTCTTGCCCACTGTTGCTATACTACAAAAGGTAGTGGTCAAACCCCCATTTCCTATAACATACCACCTAGCTTTCTTCAACCCTCAAGCTCCTTTCTACTGTATTTCAAGAACCACTAGGGAAACTTCACTTTCAGTATTTGTGTATAATGTAACATTCCTTCCTTTCTTGTTTTCCTTTTCTATGGTTCCTCTGTTCCTTTAAAAATAGACATCAACTTTGGCTAGCTGGAACTCCACAAAAAATAAAATAGATTTACTGCAGCAAGGACCATGGAGAGAGAACATGCAGGTTTATGTGCACTCTTGTCTACAGCACCATATGTGCTAAAGAGTTCCCTGCTGGAATCAAATGTCCCAGTTTGTAAATATATACTTTTTTCCTATAGAGATAATGTTTGGACAAAATGACACCATTTGTTAGGCTAACAAAAAAAAAAAAGATATACAATCTGTCAAGACTTGTACCTTGTGTCACACATAGAGAATTAGAAACTAAAGTCCCTTTAAAATGTTTTAGCCAGAAAGATTTAGACCCTAGTCTGTTTAAAGTTCTGTCATATCCCAAGTCTCAATGAAAGATTTGATGTTTAACCTCTGTTTCTCTATTGTGAAATCTTACTGTTTGAAACTTATATTTATTGTGTTTCTCCAAATATTTAAATCTAATACAGTTCTTTTATATCTTAAAAGTTGCTGATAACCAAATATTGCTACTTAAAAAGCTTATGTTTGTTATCAGTTTTCTTCTTTTATCTTTGTACTCCATAAGCTGCTGGATCAAATAGTTTTCTTGGCAGTTTCTTTAAAAGTCAAATGGTATCTTTTTATATTGTGATCTGATAAGGAGCTTTGTGGCATTCTTCTACACTTATTGTATGTAGTTAATGCTTATATAACATTATATCCAGGGATTACTCTCTCAACTGCCCAGGACAGGGGTTGTTAACTGGGGGTATACATACCCCTGGGGGTACTTTAAAAGGTCCTAGAGGGTATGCAGTGGCAGGCAGGGATGGAGCATTCCCACTCCACACCACTGCCTCACAGGAGCAGAGCCGGGGTGCGGCGGGATGAAAGCAGGGCTGCATAGACACTGCACTGCTGCTGCTTTGCCACTCACCATGCCCCCACTCCATGTCCAGCCACTCTCTTCTCCTCCACCCACCCAGGGTCCCACCACTTGCCACCCCCACCCCCTGCAGGGTACACCTCCTAAAAAGGGGACTTCCAAGAGTACACTTATTTTAAAAAGGTGGAAAACCCCTGGCCTAGGATAATTCCTTTGAAATGTAAATAAATTTAACTCATGGCAGGGAATGTTGAAGGTGATGCCTACACCAAGTTAAAGGAAGGGAAGATATGAGTAGTATTACCAAAGTAACCCTACTTTCATTTGGCAAGATTGAAATAATTTATCTAAGCCAGAGTTTGGGAACTTTTTTGGGTAGAATGCCAAAAATATCTACAGCCTCAACTTAAAAGTTGTTGGCATGAGATGGGCAGATAGCAGGGGAGCCATGAAGGGCCTGATGCTTGTTGTGGCAGCGCAGCCTGGGCCCCTTCCCTGCCATCTGCCAAGGCACGCACAACAAGCAAAATGCCATCATATGTCATGCTCTGGCACCCATATTGGGGATTGTCTACCCCTGATCTAACCCTTGGGAATCTAAGGAACATATCTAAGAACAAGTGTCTTGAATGATGTGAAACAAAATGCTAAGAATTTTAAAACAACTTTTTAAGAAAGATTTTCAGTCAGAAGGGTTTTAAAATAAGTGAAATAAATAGTAGAAGAGCTATCTTTTCTCATTGTGAGAGCCCTTTTCAAGAAAATGCCAAGCTACTTCTCCCAGAAATATGATAGACGAAATGGAAATTATAAAACAATGGGTTACCATAAATTGGCCATGATAAGGCAACCAGGCAATGTTTTTCCTATGCTGGAAAATATAAGGTTTACATGGTATCATGTTGTAACCCTGGGCATGACACTACACGTGCCCTCACCTGAATAGTGGGATCCTGGGGTACCCAGTAGACAGCAGCCCTGCCCAGCCCCCCTGGGAAGCTGCTGCAGTGCCCCCGAGTGGAGAGCCTCCCCTTACAATCAAGCACCCTCACAGACAATTCTCCAACTATTTACAAGATTTAATTATTTACAACATAACAAATAATCATTAAATAGGCACATGGATATACCAACTAATAAACCCTCAAGAACTTATTTACAGTCTCTCACTTGCACACGGTGTACTAGGGATCCTGTGTGCAGTGCCCCTGGCGAGGTATCTCAGGGAGTGGGATTGTCTATGTCCCTGCACATGGTCTGTGGATGCTCCCTGACGCTGGTGTCCGTCTCTGGGCTCCTGGGGTCTCTGGGTAGCAAGCAGTGGCTCCTCTGCAGTTTCTGCAAGACAGCCTTCCCCTGCCTTTGACCCCCTTCCCTGGTTCTGCTGGGACCAGTGTCTGGGCTGCAGGCTGTAGCAACCCTCCTGTCCCACACAACCTCACAGCCCCAGCAAATGCAGCCCATCCCTGGGCTTTGCCTGCCCCTGGGGCCCCTCACCCATCAGGGAAACTAGGGCAGACTCCAGCAGTCCCCCCCCCACCTGCTCTGCTGTGCTCACCCAGCCACACTGGCTGCAGTCAGGTCTCTCCAGGCTTGGATTCTCCACACCAGCAGTCCCTGCCTGATCCTGCCACGGCAGCCTCCCAGGCCAGAGAGAAGAACTGGATACTGTATCACAGTAGATACTGCGTCACTCCCCTTGTAGCTTCTCCACTGCTGCTCCTGCAGGGCTCTCAGAGGGACCACTGTGCTGAGACTCTGAATCCAGCCTGTCCCTCAGCCCCCCTCTCTCTCTCTTGTTCTCCCCCACAGGAAAAACTCCTCCCTCTTTTATCCAAGCCTCTCAGCCAATCCCAGCTCAGGGCCCTTCCAGGGCTTTTGCTAATGGCTCTCTTTGAAAACTTTGCTGGGGTTACCTCACCCCTCCCACTTCCAACAGGGCTGCTTCCAAAACAACTTCACTTGCCCTCAGAGCCTACAATGTCGCCTCTGGGACAAACTCTGTCTCTCTGCTAGGCAGCCCTTCCCATTCTGTTCAGGTGGGTTCATTTTTTTAAAAGCTGCTACAATGTGTTCAACTTAACATTTACCAAGTGCAGTTAGAATGCAAAAAGACTTCTAAGTTCAAGCAGTTTCACATGTGCCCATTGTGATTTGCAGCAGTTGTAACTGAGCCTGTGATAAGGCCCTTTGGAAGTTGATTAGAACAATTTGAATTGTCCTAAACCCATGGCCTTTCTACCTAAATTGAACCCAAAGTTTTAAAGTTAGATGAAAAATGAAAATATACTGAATATCTCTTTCTACGTATAGGCATGACAATCTGCAAAAATAGTAATCCTTTATCAATAGTAACAGTTTTGGATTACTCTCTCTCTTCCTCTACCTAGCTACCATAAAAATTAGCAAATAATACAAGACATCAGTATAATATGTAAGGGTTTTGTCCTACTCCCATTGACTTCTGTAGCACGGGATCTAAATGTACTGCTGTTCAATATATTTCAGTCTCTTGTTAGGACCGCTACCCTTCTCAATTATGTTCTTTTCCTTTTGTCTTCCAGCCTTTTCTTCATACTTTTTATTTCCTTTCCATTGGACATTGATTGTGAAAGTAATATGGTAAAAAGACAAGAAAGAGGGCTGCATTACAAACTAATTTGCAGATTTATTTTAGGCCTTCAGTGCTCTGCTGTTGCATGAGAAACAGAACCCAACTCTATAGTAGGCTATGGGGTTCTTTTGGCCCTATTCTGCTGATTTCTGACTTCTAATATTTACAAGAATATTTTTCCATAAAAATGTTTTCAGTGTGCATACTTCAAATTCTCTTTGTAACACAAATACCCAAAAATAGAAACTGAGAATAAATTGTACATTGATTGATTGATCAATCTATTTTAGTGTTAGAGTGATGTTGTAGCCATGATAATCTAAGAATTATAGGAAGAATTATATTTTTAGGTGATGTCATCTATTGGACCAACTGCAAAGTTTGGGGTTGTTTATGATTTCGAGCTTAGGAGTGCAAATTCTTGTTAAAAAATAACCCAGAATTTTTATCTCATTGAGGATTCAGAGACTTGTATGTTTCTGTTCAATATGATTCATAATAGAACCAGAAAAAAAAATAATTTGTCTCTCTGAAAGGAAATTATCTTTCAACAAAATGAAATTGGTTTATTTGCATTTTGATTTTAATAATATAAAATATGATATCTAATATAGCTTAAAAAGCAGAATGAAAGGTCCCCCAGTACCAAGATCAGACATTTTGATACTAACAGAATTTCATCTTTGTCTGAAATGAACAAAGCTTTGTGAAGCATTTAAATTTCAGCTAAGACGTGCATTCTTGAAGAAAGCTTTTTCATAGAATTTTTCAGCTGAAGCTCTTAAAAAGGAGAATTCACAAGGTTCAGTGGAATATTTGCAATGTTTTATTGCCCTTTTAAGAGATTCCTCAATCACTGCTAAGTTTTATCATCTGATTTCCTTGGCTGACCTATATATCCTCTTGTCACTCTTCGTATGATTAGACAAAGTGACAATGGAAAGTAGAATTGATTGTCTTTTGAAGCTCTGTGAATGCATATCCAATTCCAAATATTTCTGGTTTTGGCCAAAACAAAAGATTTAGTTTAAAAATGGATCTGAATTTACAATCTCTGATTGAAAATGGGTCATTTTAATTTTGTTCTGACCAAAACTTGCCCCTAGTTTCAATACCCAATATCTCAATAAATATGGTACCCGGAATCTTTGATGCTCACTTGGTCCTTACTAAGCAGATGGACAAACATAGTACAACCCTTTTCTGGAGATATAAATGTATCAAAGTATTTTCATAGCTTGAGGATAACAACATACATTTCAACAATTAAAGATGTGTCTTGGAGCCAAAGCTTGAATTGGATTAATAATTAGCGTATATCCATTGAAGATGTAACAGGCATCCTGTTACAATAGTGAATAATTCCAGTGAAAGGATGCATTAGCCTGATGGAGGGTTTAAAGCTGAAAGGTGAATGTTGGGTGGATATTCATTTGAATCCTTTCTGTGTACTCTTCAGCTCAGAAACTTTATTTATTTTTTTTTGATAGAGCATCAGATAGATGCTGAAGTTGTTTAAGTTCAGGTTGCATGTAGTAATAATAAACACAATTAAGAAACACAAAGCTTGTAATTAACAAGTGAAGGAAAATTCAGAGCTATCAATTATATGCCAATTCCTGCCTTCTGCACAGTAGTTGATGGATGTTGGCCAGGCAAATTGTTAAAATTACCATTTAGTACATGTTGCTTTTCTTTTTTCCTCCAAGGCATATTATTTTGTGATGGTTCTTCATGGTGAAATGCCTTGTCCCAGCCTGATAGAACTTGTACAAGAGCAGCCTGAATATATTTAGTAAAACTGGTAACATTGGCTGTTTTGCTTTCAATGCCATTATCTAATTTACATAAGATTTTTTTTTTCGGTATAGCGTACAACTATCAAGTTCTGCAAATAATATTTTACAGTATTAAGGCTACAATTCTTATGTTGCCTACTGAATCTAGGCAAACAAATTGTATATGCTAAGATTATGACTGGCCCTTATGCACAAGAGCAGACATGCTCATATGCACACATACTTCCCTACTTAGTGTAAAGACTGCTGATATCACCGTCCCTGAAGTTTGGGAAATAATAATTCATCAATAATAAATCCCCACAACAGCATCAACTTGCAAACACCAAATAAACATCAAAATATTCATCAATGCATACTTTTTTTCTAGCCGGTATACTAAAAAACTTTCCTTCTACACCGAAGCTAAATTAAACATAAGTACAGTTTCTTAGAAGGTTTCTTTTTTTCTTTTTAATTATCTAAACAATGTTCATTGTTCTTACAGCTAAATTGGCAGTGCTTCTAACACCCTGCCAATTCTGCAAAACTTGTAAAGCTATGTTCCAATATCCTAATTACTCATCTTGTGCATAAAGCAAACGAGGCTCCTTTACATCTGTTTTAGTTTCTAGATAGTAGACAAGTTCTGTGTTCATAAAAAACTAAAAAAGAAAAGGGGCTACTGTCCCTTTGTTCTTTGTGTCATGTGGTCTTGATTAACTGTCTGTTCAAATGTTCTTATCCAGGGTTAAATAATTCTAATCCATCATATCATAGGCACTAGTTTTTATTTTTGTCGGGGGAAGCTAAGATGATGGATATGTGGAAATTTTTATGCATTTCAGGTTAATGCCCTCTTCCCAAGATAGGGCAGGGCCCTTTGGCCCCCACACACTCGACACCTCTGCATGGTACTTTTGCTTTGGATGAAAGAAGGAACGGTAGCCACAGAACACACAATGCTTTGTAAAACTTGCCTACCTTTACATCTATCGTAAATTGTTTGTGTGGCCATGCTCTGGTCTTGAATCCATTATCAGAAATATAGATATTCTTCTTTAAAAGGCATTAGTAAATAAATACACTGATCTTGATAAGAAAAAAAAAATTTCTATGGGGTGAAGAAATAGTTGAAAAAGGAGGGGAAAATATTTCCCCTTTTATGCCAAGTGTTTAGTTAATTCATTGAATCTTGCAGGTTGTTTCCATTTGAAGAGTTGATAATGGAGTCAGACTTTTTTTTTTTTTAAATCACACCTACAGCTTGTTTCTTGCCATGCAAAATGCTTTCTCTCTGTCTTTTTTCTCAGGGTTAAGTTACGAGTGCTATGTTGGCAGTCTGTTGGCTTCTTCACCCTTCTTGAATTATCTGTGTGCTTCTGTGGTGTTTCTGCTACTTCTCTCTTTTTCTCACTCATGTGCAGTTGTATCAAAAATACCCACCAGCCTGAATTTTTGTTCAGCCCCAGATCAAACCTTTTACTCGGGTAGCTCAGATTCTTAATTGGTCTAATATGTTACATGTGATTTAGTCAGTGACCTCTATGTGTTCTGTAATGGAGACCAATTGAGGTTTACATTTATCCTTAAAGAAGTGTTTATCCATTAGTTTTATTTATACATACATACATACATACAATTCCAATTAAACCAGTACATTATAATGCATATTCTTGAATTATTGCTGGCTGTTACTCCCCTCCCCCACTTTTTTTTTTAAGAGATGTCACTTCATTCAGTGACTAAAGAGTCAAGAAGTAGTCAGCAAAAATCCTCCCACTGAATTCAGTTGGATTTGGATAAGACCTAAATGAGCAAATACAAAAACCCATTTAGGGCTAAAAAAGTAACAAAGACAACATCTGAACGCTACAGTGGCTATCTCTAGAGTGCTACTAATACTCTAGAGCCCTGATGGTACACTGCAGGAGCTATTAATCTGACAGAAACAAATCATTTAAATAGAATATCATGCTGTTAATAAAAAGTTATAGAAAAGATTACAACATTATAGTGGTTGTGTGATACAGTGTTGTAATTGATAGGCTTACTTGTGAGCTCCTGGAAAATGCCTGCCTAAATTTTTACTAGCAGTTAATATCCTACTAGGTGTTTCTTGGATTGAAAGAAAGTGATGTTTCAGGGCTAAATAAGATTTTTTTTAAACTTGAAGTCCATGGAAAACTAGACTTCACATAGAAAAGATGGAAGTGTCATGGCCCAATTAGAATGAAGATTTGGGAGCTAAAATGTATTCATGAAATCACTTTGAATCTCTGTTCTGGATACAAAAACCTTTGAATTTCTTTCTACTAAGTTCTTTCTGTTCTAAGTATAACAGCTTGTTTCTAGAGTTTATAGGTTAACAGGGAGATCCAGACTACACAGAGTTCTGTATCCAATAAAAAAAAAGGAAGTACATTTCAGTGCCATCTACAGTTTTTCAAAATGAGTATAGCCATTATAGAGAGCAGCGGAAATGATTCAGAAAATAGATATCATAACCTGAAAATAGATGCAAACACTGAATGGGGTTCCCAGAACAGTTGACAGTTCAAACCCCATGACATTGTTTTCTCCTGCAGCCCAAATATACTTGATCTTTGAAAAAAGGGAAGGAAATTCTGATGTGTTGGGCTTATGCAGTGATGTTTCTCACCCAGTAATCTTACAACTTCCTTATTTCATTGACTGCTAAGAGATTTTGAGTTCTCTTATTTTTCCTATCTCTCTCTCTCTCTCTCAACTTTAAATCAAGTACCTAATCATATTTATATTGTATATATTTGTAGATATTTCTCTAAAATATGTAGTTCCTTTATGTATGTTACCTATGTATCAGTTTAACAGTCTCATTTTAAGGTTTAGACCTATGTAAATTCAGCAGATTAACCAGTAATTTCATTTCCTAACACAAGTTACAAAGGTAGAAGAGACAAATATCTAACATAAAAACAAAAACAAAAAAAAGTGTAAAAATCACCTGAAATTATACTTATATATATATTCATTATATCCTCTAGACACAACAGTGAAGTAAAACAATAAAAGTTTTGAATGGGCAACTTAATTGCTTATATCTGAATCCTCAGTAATTATTCCCACTTCTCTCTCTGCTCAAATAAAGTTATTAATTTTCTCTGCAAAAAAATGTATCCACCACAGCAAACCATAAGTTAAGGAGCTGCAATTTAGATATCCATTTCTTACAATGTTTGCTTCTGTGATAAAAATCTAAAAAATGAGGCAAGGTAGTTTAGATGGAAGTGAATACTAGCATCTAACTTAAATCTTTTAGTTCATGGCTTATCTTTGGCTTGCTATAGTTCTAATTAAAACTGATTTGCATATCACCAACACTCAGCTACTCTAGATATGATCAAATATTCCTTAATGACTATACTTAAAAATGTAGGTGTTATATCAAAGTCTGAAGTCATGACACTGGAGTATGAAATCAGCCAAACTGGAACAGAAGTACTAGACTGATAAAATAAATCAGGAAAGCATTAAAAAATGTTGACTTGACATGCATCAAATCAAAACTTGGAATCTCAATATTGTGCTGTTAGACAGGAGGGCATGATACAAAATTACACACACACACACACACACACGCACGCACACACACACACACACTTCTGTGGCTGTGTGTTAACACTAGTGAGTGTTTGGAGTAACTTGGTGTTTGGGGTTGCTTGGGGTCACTTTGGGCCCTGAGGTTACTTGAGGTTACTTGGGGATAGCCACCAGAGTGGAGGAGCAGTGGAGTCAAGACCAGAGAAACCAGGGCCAGAATGGAAACCAGGGAGCCGGGGAAGCCAGGGAGAAGGCTAGGGCCAGGTAAGCAGCTGGCCAGGGACTGGAGGTGGTAGGCAGAGGACCACGTCAGAAGTCAGGAAGCCAGGTAAGCTAGGGAGAAGGAGAGGCTGTGGGTGGAGCCAGGGAAGCTGTGGGTGCTGGGGAAACCCAGGAGCTGGTCAGGTAGCAAGCCAGGGAGCCAGGGAAGCTGTGGGTGCCAGGGGAAGCCAGGAGCCAACTGGGAGGTGGAGGATGGCCGGGAATGGATGGAGAAGGCCAGGGAAGCTGGGGCCAGAGGTTGTGAGAATGGGGACTAGCTGAGTGGTGGCAGATAGACAAGAAGCTGGGGCAGCTGGGAGCTAAGGAGCTGAGTAGCAGAGCAGGTAAAAGAAGGCAGCCAGGAGGCAGAGGGAACCAGGAGCCCAGAAAGTAAGCTGGGGCAGAGGCCAGGAACTCAGGGAGTGGTGGAGAGAGAAAGCAGAGGGGCATCTGGAGAGGTGGGACCGGGGAGCGAAAGCTGGCCAAGAAAGCAAGCCAGGAGGAGGCGGGAACCAGGAAAGCAGCTAGCCAGAAGATAAAAGAGCAGAAGTCAGGAGTGAGAGGCAGTGGAGCAGAGGTGAGGGGCAGTGAAAGCCAGGGTTTGGAGGACAGCATAGCCAGGGTTTAACCCAGGGTGGAAGTTAGAGGTGGCACAGAGCCCGGTGCTTCCCTCTGCAGCTGTGGTGCATCCTGGGACCACCTGAGCCAGGCACCTGTGGGTGGGTGCTGCCTGGGGAGTGGGAGCCGGCACTGCTGAGGGAAGCACCAGCCCCTCGCCCCAGTCCCCCTACAGCCCAGGGACCGCTCCACCCACCAGAAACTTACCCTCTCCTCCCTGCCGCTAGAGGCAGATAAATCAGCGGAGTGTGTGCATGACACGGGTTTAATCGACCCTAAATTGAAGCAGTGTTTTTTAAAAACCCACCACTTAAATTTAGGGCCCCCGTTTCATCTACATACACCCTAAATCACTGCTTAAGTAGTAACCTGGCCACTCGCTAATGGAGTGATAAAAAAAAAAATGTGTAATAACTTTGTAGCCGGTTCATACCATGCCTTAAATGTCACGTGTAGCCAGGCTGATCATGGCTCCCAGCCTTGGCAATGCACTGAAGTCAAGGTCTATGATGTAGCCTTGAGTCTGGGACCCTGATCAGATCCGACTCCCAGGAATGGGCGCATTGGAGACCTTGACTCTGCTACTCTCTGGAGTCTGGGAGCTCTGATGAGCTGCTGCTCAAAGCCACTGGAGTGCATCAAGCTCAAGGGCTCTGATGCTGATCTGCACTCAGCTGATATGAATTTCCAGCCTCCATGACACAGAATAGCCTTTGACTCCACTTACCACAGATGCTGGGATCAGCAGCTGATATGTTTTCCTAATTGTTGGTGCAGCAGGAGCCTGGGATCATGATCCTGGGCTCCCCAAACACTGGTGTTATGGTGTGATAGGGCTCTGATCCCCCATCATACAATCATGTCTATCATGCACATGTATTATGAAAGGAAGTGACAATTGTTGGGAATCATTCATGAGATACAATGGCACATTTAGTTGCATGTCTGTCAGGATGCTTAGAGATTAATTGGTTCAAAAACGCATAAGACTTAGTGGGCACCAGCTTACTTTGTCAGATATTATGACGTTGCTTACATAAGCTTTTGCTTTTCTGAACCAATTAGTTTTAAAGTGTCATTCTGCCTTCTGCCTGACTTCAAACTTACACAGTTACCCACTTCTTTTTGTTTATGTTCAAGAAAGATAAAGTCAAACAGGAAAAGGAGCAAGATTATCCTGGAATGGAAAATATGTTTTGTAACAGGAAAATATAAAGGTTTGACTTATTGAACCTAGCAATGTGAAGGCTGAAAAGTGATGGTATCGTTCCCTATAATTATATGATAGGAGATATACCATAGATGATGATTCTCCATTTGGTTAAAGGGCACAGACTATGTACATTAGAAAGTACAGGAATAAGAACAATTGAATATAAACCAGGCACATTAATTAAATTTAGTTTGGAAATCAGATGGCCATTTCTAATCATCAGAGAACTGAGGTTCTGGAACAAACTTCCAGAAATATTAAGATAGAGTTTGATCAGTTCATGAAACAGATTATGTGATGTGCTAGCAGGGGACTGAATTCAATGACCCAGGAGACAATCTTAATGGAAATCAAATTCTGATATTCTTACTGCACAAATAGTCTCATTTGTTATTTCTGGGGCAAATCATTAGCCGCTATAAATTACTACATTTGTATTGACTTTAGGAGGCTATGACAATTTACACAAGATGAGAAGCTATCCCAGGGCAAATATTTGAGGAACACAGTCCTACTTAATAGGAACAGAGGTATCAGAATCTGGACCTCACTGAACATACTCATTACGTTGTGTCATGCTAAAGGGGATTCTTGGTTAGAATTCACAGTTTAAAGCCATTAAAAAGATCCTGTTACAAGCATTTCTTTATGGATAGCCCTGATACCCTGTTATTGCTTTCAGATTTCTGAGTTCCATTTTGTACTATAATTCTGCTTTAAAGAAAGGAAAAGATTTAGTGTCTGAAAGCCATGACTTTTTATGTTGTCTTACATTTCTCATTTGCAAAATATGCTGAATAATCTGAGCAAGTAAAGAGATGATACTTAAGGAAGGATTTGCTCCATTTAATTCAAGTTTATAAGCTTTTGGAGCATTTGAATTTTTATGACCTAGTTTATTGTGGTGTGCCATTTGGACTATTATAGTTAAAGTTATTTCAGTATTCCCATTACAAACTCCTGTTTTCTGAGGTTGGTACCTCAACCACATACAAAAATAAATAAATAAATAAACCCATTCTGGGCTGATGCAGTTTATAACATTTACCCAGAAGCAATATTTTTGTTTGTTAAAATTAACTAAAAATCTAATCATATTTAAATTATAGTAGCATACACAGAATTTATTTCCATTCTCTCTGCTTCTGTAACTCAAATGAGATGAGGTCTCTGTGTCTGTAGTGCAGAAATGGTATTATAAATGTAGGTTTAATAGGAGAATTCTTTAAAAAAAATGTTGTCACAGAGTTCACATAACTCCTTTGTTCCTGTGGCCTCATGGTAACCACTGTACATATCCATGGCAAGAGATTAAACCTGACCCAAACAGATTATAGCCTAAATATATGATATAGGGAAGGATGGGCAAAGGGATACAGTATTATTTAACAGATGGGGAACCAAGGCATTGGAAAATTAAGAGACTTGGCCAACAACACTGAAGCAGAGCCAGGATTTGAATCAAGCTGTCCTAGAACCACTCCTCCACTCCTCTAATATACATTCTAATATAAATTCAGAATTTTCATTAAATGTGGTCATTAAGCTGTAGTGAAGAGAGTTCATATCTTTGCAATGTAGCATAAAGCATGGCCAAGAATACTGATGCATATCCTGCTAAAATTCAGAAGTCTAGTAGGAAATATGCACCACAAACTGCTGTTGCTATATGATAGGCACCTTTCATGCTTTTACTGAGAAACTGTTTCTCATATGAAAGATGAATGTCAGACAGATGCAAAAGTTATATTAGCCCATGCAAGGAATGCATAGTTCTACCACATGTTGTGTGCTAGTGCTATAGTTAGGCAACCGTTCTGAAGCAAGTTTTTGTTAAGCTACCTTTAAGTTTCACTTTTAATCTATGTTTGATTTTAACCATAAAAATGATGGTTTTCTGGTGATGTTGGTGAAGGGAGGTGCCTTTTGAACCTTCTCCCTCTTCCCAACCTTATTTAGATGGAATCTACTTCTTGAGGGGAAATAATGCAGGAGACAAACACCATGGCCTCTACTCTTTCACAAACTCTTCATAGTAAGAACAATTTCTAATATTTCCCTTTGTGTTTCTTTTGTAGGCAAATATTGGATTACATCATTTGATGCTATTAGGAGGATGAGTCTGGAATTTTTTTTGAAGTGAGGGGTGTTGGAAGGAATACCAGTATACAAAAATTATGGTGCAGAGAGATACAGGGGGAGAAAATCAGTCTTGATTTATATAATTAGATTTTAAATAATAGAAATATATCTAAGGCTCTAGGCATCCTAGTGAATCATTAATAATACAATGAAATTTTAAGTAACTCAGACAGACAGAAACATCCAGAAAAAACTTCATTGTAATGCCAAAAGGATAGAAAAGAAAAAGGATTTTAGTTCATAAAGGGAAAAGTGTGCATGAAGACGACAACTACTATCACATACATAATAACTGTCCTAATATAGGATGTTAAACTTACAGTGTATAGTTATTGTGTCACCTTCAAAAATATAGTGTTTACATATAAATGTGTACATATGACTATGCATTCATCCAAAAAGACCAAAACGATTGCTGATGATTGAAAAATGACAATATCTGGCCATAAGGGTATAGGTTGTAGCCCTGTTGGTTTAAGGACATAAACAGACAAGGTTCTTTGGGTTAATCTGATATCTCTTATTAGACAAACTCAAATAGTTGGAAAAAAAATCTACTTTGCAAGCTTTCGGGCACAAACACCCTTCATGAGGTTGAGGAAACATCTGCAGTTGGTGTGTGCTTTGCCTGAATGGAATGAATAGTAAAGAAGCCAGAGGCTGATATGCATGCAAGAAAGCCAGTCAGTGACAGTATAAAATGAGGAGTCAATGGGTGCGAGACAGGTTGAGGGGGTGGGGGAGGGGAGAATGTAGCTGGTAAATAGTGGAGAGGTACCTGGAGATTCAGATGTCAGGCAGGGTATAATGTGTCACATTCACTTAATTTTGGATCTGTGTACATGGAAGTTTTTTTACCCACACACATCTATTTGTAGCATTAAGGCCTAAATAATGAATTAGTGTGAAATTTTCTTTTTATAGATATCTGCTAAGCAACCCAACCATGACATAGTGAAGAGATGTGTATGCTACCAAAGTCCTTGAAGGCAATGCCTCTGGAGTCCTGTACTCTCCCCCCCCATGACATCAAGGTTGAGAGCAAGGAGTCCAGACTAATAGCAGTCCAAAAATAAAAATAAACATTGTCAGGAGTAGAGCAGGTACATGAAGAAAGAATACTTCACAGTGGATATAATGGATGGATAAAGTAAGTGAAGGCTTCAGCAGAATAGAAACTACTATTCATTAAGGTTTTCTTTGCCATTGGATTAAGGTATTTTGTATGTTTGTTTAATTGTTTTGTTTTTGACAAAGTATAATGTGGTTACTTATGAGCAATGACATCCCACATAAAAAAAGGTGTACACTGTCCCAGCCACCAGTGGAGGGTTCAGGATTGAGAGTATGGTCAGGAGTAAAAAGGTAAGAAAGGTTTTTTGACTTAACAAATGCACAACTACACATAAATAATAAGGCTACAATGACAGACAATAATAATTCATGTCGGCAATTTATCAGCAGTCCCCTCTGATGGCTGATGTACAACAAGTTTCTCCTCTGCAAAGCTCAGTGAAGTCAGGCGTCCCCAATCAGCAGTGTCCTAGGGGTACCGGGAAGGACCCTGGTATTCAGTCCTCAGGCTCCTCGAGATCCACGGGACCAATGAAACCGGGTCAGCAGCTAACTCCAAATTAGTAGTTTCTTTCACAGAGCTGCATCTCCCTTCCAAATGGTTTCTGGATGTGCTAGCTAATTTATATCTTCTGAGCTATGCTGATAACTTACAGCCATACAGATTCCCCCACTGCAAACTTTCCTTAGGACTGATCAATAGCAAGTGACACAAGCCTTTGCATTCTTCTGATAAAGTTAATTTTAACCATGCCACAAGGCTTAGCAAAGATTGTAGTAGTAAGTTAAATTTACTAGGCTTCACGACATACAAGGCCTCATTACTCTTTAACTTTAATTAGGCTCTTAGCGGCAACAAACAGCTTATAATACATGAACAAATGATAAGAAACACCTGGTATAATCTTCACAGGCTTCAGCAAGCACCTTAGACACAATTTTCAGCTGCAACAGTGCACAGACATCTTCCTTCAATAGCAAGCCCTACAACAATCACCAAGTGGCAAAAGGGGGAGGTGCCAGAAACTCCAGTTGTGCATCTATATGGAGGCAATTATTGTATGATGGTCATTTTGTACTTAGAACTGAGACAGGTGTGAAATTTGGCAGCTGCAAGATGGCTTATTTAGGATTCACTCTGCTCATTGCACATGAGGAGGGAGCTGGAAAAGATGCTACTCTTGAGCTGATTAGGATGGGATGGCAGTGATGTGGGAATGAAGGGGCTGATGCGTGCAAATTAGGTGGGCATGTAGCAAAACCCACAATTTTTCTTTATATATATGATAGATATGCATTACCTTCCCTTCCCCAATTATTTCTGAATTTTCTTTCTCTCCCTCTCTATTCCCTAAAGACAAGCATAAGCGAGCTCAGACTTAGGATAAGCTATACAATTTTATTTTGGTAGCAAGTTTTTGGTTTTGGATATACACTGTTGTATATTGTATTATTATTAGGTTTGTATTGATTCTTACTGTTCTATATTGTATTATCATTTTCGTATTGATTTTTGATTGTTTCATATGGATATTGTATGGTTTAGGCCTGTGTTTGTAAGTGAACCAAAGTAATGTCAAGTTTCCATTTTGTATGTCAAGTTTGCACCTTGTGTCCTCTGCCTGGGCATCCCCTGAGTCGCAACTGTATGAGTCACATACCCCTCCCATGTAGATTGGTTCCTGGATGAATGAGAGCAATTGGGAATGATTGAAATACAATGGTAGCAGGCCTCTACTGAATGGCCTGTAATGACCAGGCTATCACCTCGCACTGATTCATCCAGGAACCACGGACCTCACCCAGGAACAGAGACAAGAACCCAGCATTTGAAAGACAAAAGACCCTGAAGAACCAGCAACTCTACTATTGTACCCCACCATTACAGACACCCAAAACTGCACATCGTTGCATGAAGCACACATGCTCAGTACACCAGGGGCTGACCCTTGCCTGGGCATGCCTCCTGTCACTAGGGTCACACAAGGTCTGCTCCTATAAAAACGGGCAGTGAAAACAGACCCAGTGGGAACGCCATTTCCATCTGGACCAGCACCATGCCACACCACCTATCCACCCAGAGGCCCTGCCGGTGACCACCCTCTGGACAACACCTACTGGACAAGAACCCCTTTCCTGCCTGGATAGGTAGCTATCACCCCCCACCCCCTCTTCAACCAAGGACTTGGACTCTGCTTCTCTTCCCCATCTGGACTCCAGCCCTTCCACTGAGTCTCTTTCTCCTGCTGCCATTGTGAGTACTTGTGTGTGTGTGAACCAATAACTTCATGGGGCTGTGCAGTGTGTTGTCTGTGTAGTAAAACTGTTATTTGGACCCCTTGGACCAAGGCTAGCCCACCCACCCTGTGAGGGAGGGTTTTGGTGTAGGTGCAAAGCATCTTGGGATGTTGGGGGACTTGGAGTTAACTTGAACCTGGAGGGGATCTGGGACAGAAGTTCTATCCCGAATTAACCTAATCAGTTAAGTCTGATACTACATCAATCCAGGTTTATTTTACATCAGTTTTAGCCATTTTAAAAGAAGTTTATTTGCACTGAACTTCTGTTGTGTTTTGGATTTGTACTGGTTTCCAATCACTTATACCAATTTATATGTAATTTCTGTCTCTAGGAAAAAGATGCATCAAGTTGGAGTGCTGAGCTAAAGGAAAACTGAAAACATTTGAAGAGTGGTGTAGATGGGAACTAGATTTCCTTCCTTTGGCAGGAATCATAGACTAAATAACACTATAGTGTCTTGAAGCAATGTATGGAATGTTTCATAGATTTCATAGATTTCATAAATATTAGGGCTGGAAGGGACCTCGGAAGATCATTGAGTCCAGCCCCCTGCCCAAAGGGCAGGAAGTCAGCTGGGGTCATAGGATCCCAGCAAGATAAGCATCCAGTTTGCTCTTGAAGGTGTTCAATGTAGGCGCTTGAACCACTTCCGGTGGCAGGCTGTTCCAGACCTTGGGGGCTCGGACAGTAAAGAAATTCTTCCTTATGTCCAGCCTGAAACGGTCTTGTAGTAGTTTATGACCATTCGACCTAGTCGTCATCCCTTGGGGCGCTCTGGTGAACAAACGTTCCCCCAGATACTGGTGGTCACCCCTGATAAACTTATAGGTGGCCATCAGATCGCCCCTGAGCCTGTGCTTTTCCAGGCTAAACAGCCCCAGGGCTCTCAGCCTGTCATCGTAGGGTCTGCTTCCCTGACCTCTGATCATGCGCATGGCTCTTCTCTGGACTCACTCAAGCTTCTCCACATCCTTTTTTAATTGTGGAGCCCAAAAATGGACGCAGTACTCCAGCTGCAGCGTCACCAAGGCCGAGTACAATGGGAGAATGACGTCTCGGGATTGCTTGAGAAGCATCTATGGATGCAAGCCAGTGTTTTGGTTGCTCTACTAGCCACAGCATCGCATTGCAGGCTCATGTTCATCTTGTGGTCAATGATGACCCCCAAGTCTCTTTCTTGCATAGTGCTAGCCAACATAGCACTGCTGAGCCTATAAGGATGCTGTGGGTTTTTCTTCCCAAGGTGGAGAACCTTGCATTTATCGTCATTGAACACCATCAGATTCTCATCCACCCACTTGCTGAGCCTGTCCTGGTCAGCCTGGATCACCTGCCTGTCTTCTGGTGTGGATGCTTTGCCCCAAAGTCTGGTGTCATCAGCGAACCTGGCCAGTCCACTTCTGACTCCAGTGTCCACATCATTAATGAAGATGTTGAACAGTATGGGTCCAAGGACAGAGCCCTGGGGGACCCCACTGGTCACAGGACACCACGATGAGTGACTTCCATTAATTACTACCCTCTGGGTCCGATCCCGGAGCCAATTTTCCAGCCATTGGATCGTGGCGGACCTAAGGCGACAATTGGCCAGTTTCTGCAAGAGGTGATCATGGGAAACCAGATCGAAGGCTTTTTTGAAGTCAAGATATATGACATCAATCTCTTCTCCCTTGTCCAGGTGATAGGTCACCTGGTCATAGAAGGAAATGAGATTTGTCAAGCAAGACCTACCTGCAACAAACCCGTGCTGGCTATTCCTTAAGATGTTGGCGTTGGCCAGTCCATTAAGGATGGCCTCTTTAATAAACTTTTCTAAGATCTTCCCTGGGATAGAAGTCAGGATAATGTGCCTATAGTTAGCCGGATCCACTTTCTTCCCTTTCCTGAAGATAGGCACCACATTGGCCTTCTTCCAGTCTTCAGGCACTACACCAGAGCGCCAAGAGTTTTCAAATATCCATGCTAGAGGTTGGGCTATGATGCTCGCCAGCTCCTTGAGTACCCTGGGGTGAAGATTGTCAGGGCCGGCTGACTTGAAGGTATCCAGCTTCTCAAGACGTTCCTTCATGAAGTCAGCATCAATGGAGGGCAGGGGATCACCCTCACCTGGACTTCCATGTCCCGTAGCAGGCATGGGCGTCCCATGGGACTGATGAAAGACGGACGCAAAGTACCTATTTAAAAGGTTGGCTTTTTCCTGGGTGGCGTGCTGAAGGAGTTCGGTGCACAGGTGGTTTTCTCTTCCATCCTACCAGTGACCGTACGAGGAAGACGGCAGGAGAACTGCATCCGAGAAACCAACTGGCGGCTTCGGCAGTGGTGTCTCGAGGCAGGCTTCGGCTTCCTGGACAATGACCCACACATCATGATGAGGGACATGCTCAGCTGGTATGGGCTTCACCTGTCCCCCAAAGGTAAGTGTGTGTTTTCTACTAGGTTAGTGGATCTCCTCCAGCGGGCTTTAAACTAGGCTCGTCGGGGGGAGGGGAGTACGAGGGCAGGGGAAGCTGTGGACCACCAAACCATGTGGCACCCACAAGGACAGCCCAGCCTGAAGAAGGAGAACATTGGAAACCTGAAAGCCATGGGGAGACCAGCACTACAGAACAGGTAAGAAACAAGAAGGTAAGAAACAATGGGCCCCTTGGGACTCAGAGCGGGGGGGCAGCAAAGGCATCAGTCGCAGGGCTCAAGTGCCTATATACTAATGCTAGGAGCATGGGGAACAAGCAGGATGAACTAGCGCTCCTGCTTGCACTAAACACCTATGACTTAGTGGGGCTAACAGAGACCTGGTGGGATTCATCCCATGACTGGGTGGTACATATTGAGGGCTATAGATTGTACAGAAAGGACAGGTCGGGGAAGAAAGGAGGGGGGATTGCACTTTATGTCAGTGAGCAATATACATCAACCCTCATCAAGACAGAATCCAAGGTTGAGGAAGTAGAAGGATTGTGGGTTAGGCTACATGGGGGGCAAGGAGAAAGGGATTTGGTGGTAGGGGTCTGCTACAGACCCCCACACCAAGGGGAAGAAATAGATGCGGGGCTCCTGAGGCAACTCTCGGAGACCATAAAAGCTAAAGAGGCGGTAGTCATGGGGGACCTAAACTACCCGGACATCTGCTGGGAGACGCAGACAGCAAGGTCCCATCGCTCACGCAGGTTTCTAACCTGTGTACAGGACCTCCACCTGACACAGGAGGTGCATGGTCCCACTAGGGGGAATGCCATACTGGATCTGGTATTGGCAACAGGGGATGACATGATAGGGGACCTCCAGATCGGTAGCCATTTGGGAGACAGTGATCACCTAATAATAGAATTCAACATAAGACATCGAGTGGGTAAGGTAACTAGTAGGGTGAAAGTGCTAGACTTTAGGAAAGCTGACCTCAATGCACTCGGGCGATTAGTCAAGGACACACTGCAGAGTAGGAGTTTTGAAGGATGGGAGCCCAAGAAGGGTGGCTGTGCCTTAAGGAAACGATCCTTCGGGCACAAAGCAAGACGATCCCCGAGTGAGGCAAAAAAGGGAAAGGGGCCAGGAGGCTTCCATGGCTGACCAGAGAAATCCAGGACAGCCTAAGGGCCAAAAGGGGAGCACATAAAAAGTGGAAACAGGGTGAGATCACTAAAGATGAATATACCTCCTCTGCTCGTGCTTGTAGGGAGGCAGTTAGGCGGGCCAAAGCTACCATGGAGCTGAGGATGGCAACCCAAGTAAAAGACAACAAGAAATTGTTTTTTAGATATATTGGGAGTAAAAGGAAGGCCCAAGGAGGAATAGGACCTCTGCTAAATGGGCAGAAACAATTGGTGACAGACAGGGGGGACAAGGCTGAACTCCTCAACGAGTTCTTTGCCTCAGTGTTCCTAAGTGAGGGGCACAACAAGTCTCTCACTGGGGTTGTAGAGAGGCAGCAGCAAGGCGCCAGACTTCCATACGTAGATCCTGAGGTGGTGCAGAGTCACTTGGAAGAACTGGATGCCTTTAAGTCGGCAGGCCCGGATGAGCTCCATCCGAGGGTGCTGAAGGCACTGGCCAACATCATTGCAGAGCCACTGGCAGGAATATTCGAACCCTCGTGGCGCACGGGCCAAGTCCCAGAGGATTGGAAAAGGGCTAACGTAGTCCCCATTTTCAAGAAGGGGAGGAAGGAGGACCCGGGCAACTATAGGCCAGTCAGTCTCACCTCCATCCTTGGTAAAGTCTTTGAAAAAATTATCAAGGCCCACATTTGTGAGAGCCCGGCAGGGCAAATTATGCTGAGGCGAAACCAGCACGGGTTTGTGGCAGGCAGATCGTGCCTGACCAATCTAGTCTCCTTCTATGACCAGGTTACGAAACGCCTGGACACAGGAGGAGGGGTGGATGTCGTATACTTAGACTTCAGGAAGGCCTTCGATAGGGTATCCCACCCCATACTGGTGAACAAGTTAAGAGGCTGTGATGTGGATGACTATACAGTCCGGTGGGTGGCGAATTGGCTGGAGGGTCGCACCCAAAGAGTCGTGGTGGATGGGTCGGTCTCGACCTGGAAGGATGTGGGCAGTGGGGTCCCACAGGGCTCGGTCCTTGGACCGATACTCTTTAATGTCTTCATCAGTGACTTGGACGAGGGAGTCAAATGTACTCTGTCCAAGTTTGCAGATGACACAAAGCTATGGGGAGAAGTGGACACGCTGGAGGGCAGGGAACAGCTGCAGGCAGACCTGGATAGGTTGGACAAGTGGGCAGAAAACAACAGAATGCAATTCAACAAGGAGAAATGCAAAGTGCTGCACCTAGGGAGGAAAAATGTCCAGCACACCTACAGCCTAGGGAATGACCTGCTGGGTGGCACAGAGGTGGAAAGGGATCTTGGAGTCCTAGTGGACTCCAAGATGAACATGAGCCGGCAGTGTGACGAAGCCATCAGAAAAGCCAATGGCACTTTATCGTGCATCAGCGGATGCATGACAAATAGGTCCAAGGAGGTGATACTTCCCCTCTATCGGGCGCTGGTCAGACCGCAGTTGGAGTACTGCGTGCAGTTCTGGGTGCCACACTTCAAGAAGGATGCAGATAACCTGGAGAGGGTCCAGAGAAGGGCAACTCGTATGGTCAAGGGCCTGCAGACCAAGCCCTACGAGGAGAGACTAGAGAAACTGGACCTTTTCAGCCTCCACAAGAGAAGGTTGAGAGGCGACCTTGTGGCTGCCTTTAAGTTCATCACGGGGGCACAGAAGGGAATTGGTGAGTATTTATTCACCAAGGCGCCCCCAGGGGTCACAAGAAACAATGGCCACAAGCTAGCAGAGAGCAGCTTTAGATTGGACATTAGGAAGAACTTCTTCACAGTTCAAGTGGCCAAGGTCTGGAACGGGCTCCCAAGGGAGGTGGTGCTCTCCCCTACCCTGGGGGTCTTCAAGAGGAGGTTAGATGAGTATCTAGCTGGGATCATCTAGACCCAGCACTCTTTCCTGCTTATGCAGGGGGTCGGACTCGATCTATTGAGGTCCCTTCCGACCCTAACATCTATGAATCTATGAATCTATGGGCGTCAGTTGTCAGTTGCCCCATCTGGTTCAGCAGGGGTCCAAAGTTGCCCCTGCTTTTCCTCCGGCTCCCCACGTATCTGAAAAAGGATTTTTTATTGTCCTTGATGCTCAAAGCTAGTTGGAGTTCAGTTGCAGCCTTTGCTTTCCTGGTCTGCCCCCTACAGGACCAGACCAGTGAAGAATAATCCTCCTTGGAGGTGACTCCCATCCTCCATCCTTTGTAGGCCTTTCTTTTTAGCCTCGTCTGCTAGGTCCCTGGAGAGCCAGGGGGGTTTCTGTGCCCTCTTGCTGCCTTTCCTCCAAGATGGAATAGACTTAGTTTGTGTTTTGAGGATCGCTCCCTTGAGGAGCAACCACTCTTCTTGAGCTCCCCTCTCCCCATGGTCATGGTCCCTTAGGGCCTCACTGACAAGCCTCCTGAGCTTGTTAGAGTCGGCTTTCCTAAAGTCAAGGACTTCCGTGTTGCTGACTGACTTGCCAGCTTTTCGGCGGATGGTGAAGGTGATCAGCTCGTGGTTACTGTCACCCAGCTTCCCATCGATCACTAGGTCACCGACTAGGTCATCCCCAGTAGCCAGTAGCAGGTCGAGCAGCGCTTTGCCTCTCATTGGCCCATAGACTTCTTGAGTCAGGTAGAGGTCATCCACGCACGAGAGGAAGCTCTGCGACCGCTCAGATTTTGCTGAGCGATCCTCCCACGAGATGTCCGGGTAATTGAAGTCACCCATGACAACCATGGTCCTGGAGCAAGCTGCCTCAGCCATTTCCTGGGCAAACTCCTGGTCAAGCTCAGGACTTTGGGTGGGAGGTCTGTAGTAGACTCCCACCATTGTGTTCCCTGTGCTGTGTTCCCCATGGATTTTAACCCAGAGGGTCTCCAGTCGTCCACCCTGGTCGCCAATATCGGCTAGTAGGGACATGTAGCTTTCCTTAACATAGAGAGCTACACCCCCGCCCCTTTTCTCTACACGATCCCTCCTGTACAGGGTATAGCCATCTATACCCGTGGTCCAGGCATGGGTGGAGTCCCACCAGGTCTCTGTTATCCTTATGACATCATAATTATTTGCATTGAGCAGGAGGATGAGTTCCTCCTGCTTATTCCCCAAGCTTCTGGCATTTGTGTACAGGCAAGCAAGTGCCCCCTGGGGGGGCTCCTTCCTTGCCCACAGATTTTACTAGGGCTGGGGCAGGGGTGGGCTCCCTTAAGTGCCTTGACCTGCTGGCTTTGCAAGGATTGCTCAGCGGGCCAGCAGTGGCGGTAGTGCCCCCGTCCCCCAGCGGGCTTAATTTAAAGCCCGGTGGAGCAGGTCAGCCAGTCTGCCTGAGAACAGCCTCCTCCCTAGGGGAGAGAGGTGAAGGCCATCTCTTCCCAGCAGCTTGCTGCCTCTCTCGCCAAAAAGTGGGCTGTGGTCATGAAAGCCAAAGCCTTCCCAATGACACCAGCGCCGCAGTCTTTGGTTGACCACATGGATCCTCCTCTCCCTCCTTGGCCCATAGCCTGAGACTGGGAGGATCAATGAGAACACCACCTGTGCCCCCAGACCCTTTAGTCCCGCTCCCAAATCCCTGTAGCGTCTTATGACCTGGCTGGGAGCGCTCCGAGCCGTGTCATTGGTACCCACATGAATTAGGAGCATTGGATAGTGGTCTGTGGGTTGGAGGAGCTCTGGGATCCTCTCCGCAATGTCCTGGATGTGGGCCTCCAGGAAGCAGCAGACTTCCCGGGCTAAGGGGTCGGGGCGGCAGATTGCCCCCTCCGTCCCCCTCAGAAGGGAGTCTCCCACAACAAACACCTTACGTTTTATCTTGGGGAGAGCAAGGGCAGGAGCTGTAGTTGGGCCCATGTTTCCTGCGGGAGCTGGCAACTCAGCAGGCTCTGCTGGAGTGGCAAGAGGTGCATACCTGTTGCTCAGCTCCGGTGGGACAGGAGCCTTGGTGCGGCGGGCCTTAGGGCCCTTGACCACCGTGGTCCATGCCCCTGGCTGGACAGAGCGGGAGGTCCCGGAGTCCTCCTTTGGCCTGGAGGGAGACTGTGGTCTACCCTCCGCCTCCTGGGGGAGAAGGGCCTGGCAGTAGGAGTCTATCTCCTGCTCGCAGTCCCTGATAGCACACAGTCTCTGGACTGTGGCCTGGAGCTTCTCCAGCTGGCGCGCCAGAGACCCCACAAGGGAGCAGACCCCACAAGGGGAGGTCACCATGCTCCCAGGCCCCAGAGCCTGAAAAAGGGACAGGCAGCCCCCGCAGCCGAGAGCCAAGGGCTCCGTCTGTGTGGAGTCTGGAACCAAGGGCTCCGTCTGGGTGGCAGTCTCTGAATTGCCAGAGCGGGGGGGCACGGAGCCTGAGGGGACCCTCGGGGTGCGGCGCATGCCCATCCGTGGCATGCCTCTGGTAGGCTGGCTACGGCTGGGACTGTCTACCCTGGAGGGTGCACAGGCAGGGTCCGGGGCCCTCCCACGCGCCCTCCCACATGAACTCCGCGCTAACTCACATGCCGGCAGAGAAGCGCGCCTGTTTGTGCAGCCTGTTTGTGCGGCTCCAGTCGCGTGGCTCCCTGGGGGACTGGGCAAAGTAGGGGCCTGGGCGGGGCTTGACCCGGCCCGGCTCCACTCAGCCGCCTCCTCCCACACACACACTAAGGGGTTAGCCCCCTCTCTCCACAGGCCCTGCTTACCTCCAGCTGTGCTGGGGGTCAGCTGGGGGCGCCGCAGCTGCTGGAGGGTATCTGGGGGGCTTCGGAGGAGCAGGGGCACAGCGGGCTTTCACCCGCGCGTCTCTCGCTGCTCCTGCGTCTAACTAGGCCTTTTTCCCTGTCGGCGGGCCCTTTTAAACTACGTGCATGTGCAGTGGGCCTGCTGTCGAGGAAGCTGCTCTTGGGCAAGAGGGGGCCCTGTCCGGAATTTGGGGGACCCTGCCCTACTAGAGGGGGACAGGTGAGTACCACCCCTACCTCTCTCTCTCTCCCTGGGGGGCTGAGCCAAGTAGGGCCCTGGGCCAGGCTTGACCCGGCCCGGCTCCACTCAGCCGCCTCCTCCCACACACACAATAAGGGGTTAGCCCCCTCTCTCCACGGGCCCTGCTTACCTCCAGCTGTGCTGGGGGTTGGCTGGGGGCTCCGTGGCTGCTGGAGGGTCTCTGGGGGGCTTCAGGGAGCGGGGGCACAGCGGGATTTCACCCGCGCGTCTCTCGCCTCTCCCGCATCTAAATGGGGCTTTTTCCCTTTTTTCCTTTCAAGAACACAGTCTTTAAAATCCTATCATGCAAGTATGCACAGAACAAAATTCTAGGAGGAAGAGATACAGTATATGCTTGTGTGTGAATACATATGCAAAATATAACCTTTAACTTTAAATCAGTCTTCATTAAATTACACACACAGCCATAGCCTATGGGAGTCTTGTAATTAGCTTCCTGGTGGACAGCTTCCTTTGGGAGGATTCATAGATCTCATAGTTTTCATAGATTTTAGGGTCGAAAGGTACGTATTAGATCATTGAGTCAGACTCCTGCCCTAGACAGGAAAGAGTGCTGGGGTCATATAACTGCAGCCAGGTGTTTGTCCAGTCTCCTCTTAAATACCTCCAAGGATGTGGCCAGCACCACCTCCCTTGGAAGAGTATTCCATATTTTGGCAACCCTCACTATAAAGATTTTTTTTTTCCTGGTGTCCAATCTAAATTTGCTCTCCTTCACTTTGCAGCCATTGTTTTTAGTTACCCCAATGGGAGCACTAATAAACATTATATCCCCTATTTCCTACTGTCCTCCCTGCCCAAATGAGTTTGTAGATGGCTACAAGATCACCTTGATTAGGATCTTGGCTACATGCCTCCTTTATGGAAATGGGGGACTCCTCCCTAAGTTGCTCCTGTGGCTGTTGGTTAAGGGCAAATGACTCGGGGGTATCCAAACTCCAAGCCTCTAGGCTTGGGCCTGGATGTAAGATGCCTGCCATTGTATTTGGGAGTATCTGAAGCCCCAGGCTGAATAGCCTGGGGTAGAGGTTACTTGCTGGTTGTATTGGCACATATGGTGTTCAAAGCATTCAGTTTTGCTCAAATCAAGATGATTTGGAATTGATTTGGTTAATTTGACCTGGAATAGGAACAATTTTGCACAAAAAAAGGGGAGGGGCAGGGAAGCATCAGCATGTTCGCTCATTATGAACCATGTGTTTTATAAACATGTTTATTGTTGGGTGCATTTAATCAGCGTCACAGTTGGTTTTGACTACTGTGTTCATGCTGGTTTTGGCAGCAGTTTAATGATAAACAGGGCACATCTACACATGCCCTATGGCACCATTGTTACTGCACTGTTATTTAGTACTTCCTCTTGGAAGTAATAAAGGATGGCACAATAACAGCCCGTACTGCACCGTGCTGGCGGAGCATGATTATTCTTAGCTGCTATGCCATAGCAACACACTATATTGTAGGAGAGCATTGCTATGACAACATAACTATGGCATCATGGTTTGTGCCTGTTGATGCTATGTCACTGTAGTGTGTTGATACGGTGACATAGTGTCACATGTAGACACACCCACTGTGTATTTAATGAGGTTTTCTTGTATGCAAATGTAAGATGAGGCTTTTTCCCCCAATGCCAATTGGGTGAAAAACCTTGTCTTGTATTTGAGTAAATACAGTAATGTTAAAAAAAAAAAAAAAATACCTGGTACTGAACTTAAGCTTTTTTGTGGTATGGTATAGAGTAATATAGTAAAATATTGTCCTGATGTATATAATGCAACTGAAAAGTTTTTGTTGGCTGTAATAAGCCCTGCTCCATAAAGACTGTCATAAAGTTATGTTTACTATTTAGAGCTTCTCAAGGGACAGATTAAATAGTCCAAAAGATTGTGACAGATGCTTGTAGAATTCCATGTAATCACAACTTCTCTGCACATAATGCCAGGGTCATTACCTGTGAAATGAGATGGCTGAGAGGTTTAGGAAAGAAGCAGAGAAGTCTTATTGAGGGAAGTCTATAGAATTTATAACTGGTAGTTTTGAATGCAAAGAATGATTCAGGAAAAAAAAATATTTAAGTGCAATATTGTTTTACCTAATAGAAGAAAATTAGAAGCAGGAATCTGAAGTAATATTAATCCATTAATAAATACTCATAATTAGATAGGCATGTGGCCCTTGAACAAACACCCACTTTAGTGTGTTCTCAGTTCTTATTTGGGACAATGATTAATGATAGGCTTAAATTTATGTGAGAATTAAGCATAAGCTTAGAGTTAAGCACAGACCTAAATGAAGTTCTGATTGTATTCTGGATTTATCGATGTAACAGGATATTAATGGTAAAATATATAACTAAATGTGGGGGCTGTGTGCTGCTAGCAGTGCTGGGGGGAGTGGGGTGGTCTGCTCACTTGCAGCTCCTGAATAACATTTTGATTTATTAAATGTTTTAGGCATAACATATTAATTGTATACTAAAGATAGAGATGCAGTTTTAAAAAATATATATGTTGGAAAATACAAATGGTATTTCAAACATTTGAATTTAGAAATTTAATTAATTTAAGAATATCAGTTATTAAAATAACATAGCTTTTCAAGTGAGACAAAATTTTAGGTTTTCTTTAGGAGTATTAATTGCAAAATACAAAAAAAGAGACTGAAATTAGACTATATTTAAATAAGTAATGATTTTTTTCTACATTATCACAGTCCATTTGATTTCTTAAGAATAACGTTTTTAACAAAAATTTGAAATGAAATTCCTGTTAAATTATTTTTCTGTAACAAGGTGTCCACACAAATGAGGTAGTTAGCAAAGACTTACATAAAAAAAAAAAAAAAGCAAAAGCCTTTAAATCATTCATTGTGGAACTAAAAAGAATTATATATCAGACCCTTAAAAGTGAAAACAGGAGATATGAGATTATGTTATTTTTAGGAGTAGTCTGTGATGCCCAATATATAAGGTAGAAAATATAATTTTTATATGTAATGTTTAAAATATGAATAATACCATTTGCTAAATCCTTTTGATTATATCCTCATTTTAGTGCCTCTGAATTAGTATTGTTTCATTATGAATATTGTACTTCATTAAATTATATGTAACATAATACTGGATCAGGCATGCTTTAAAATCATTTTTGATCAAATGAAGTAATGGCTAATGTGCCAGTATTTATTTGTCTCAATTATGGAAACTTTCAGGTAATGAAAACTATGTCTCAGTATTTAAATGGTATAATTCATATGTTTTAATTTTGACATAATTCTTGCCGGGGGGGGGGGGGGCACAGAAAAGAAAAAAAAAATGTAATTTTCAATGTAATTTGTCTTTAATTCCATAATGTGTGTTATCAACAATTTCTTCAATACTAGTACCATTCTTATATATTGTTCACAAGCATTGTTATGATATATCTTTACTTTTAATTCATTAACCATTTGATACAAAAAAAGCAAAAATGTGTTTAATGAAGAGGAATTTAAAGAGAAAAAAATTGCTATCTCTTGAATATTTGCATCAGTTTTTCAGTCATCTCTAATACAACATCTCTAATACAGTCTTTGCCACAAACACCTTTCAAATCCTTTCAAATGGATTATGAAATGGTACGGATCTTCCTGTGCAGTTTGATATTGTGGTGGAAATGCATTGGGATCATTTTGATAGGAGGAAGAGAAAAGGAAAGCAATTGCTGGTTTGTCAAAAAAAGGAAATGAACACTGTAAGGTTCATAGGTTTCACAGATTTCATAGGCATTAGGGCTGGAAGGGACCTCATGAGATCATCGGGTCCAGCCCCTGCCCAAAGGCCAGGAAGTCAGCTGGGGTCAGATGATCCCAGCAAGATAATCATTCAAACACTTCTTGAAAGTGTGCAGAATAGGTGCTTGTACCACTTCTGAGGGAAGTCTATTTCAGACTCTGGAGACTCAGACAGTAAAGAAGTTTTTCCTTATGTCTAGTCTAAAACAGTCTTCCAGCAGTTTGTGACCATTGGACTTTCTCTTCCCTTGGGGTGCCCTGCTGAACAGATGTTCTCCCAGATCCTGATGCACACCCCTGATATGCTTAATACTTATAGGCTGCCACAAAGTTCCCCCCTGAGCCTATGCTTTTCCAAGCTGAAGATCCCCATGTCTCTCGGCCTCTCCTCCTAAGGCCTGCTATCTTGACTTCTGATCATGTGTGTGGTTCCACTCTGGACCCTCTCAAGCTTCTCCACGTCTTTCCTAAAGTCCGGAGCCCAGAATTAGATGCAGTACTCCAACTGCAGCCTCACCAAGGCCAAATAAAGTGGGAGGACAACATCTTGGGTCTTGCTTGAGATGCATTGGTATAAGCAAGCCAGGGTTTTCTTTGCTTTGCAAGCTGCAGCATTGAATTGATGGCTCATATTTATCTTGTGGTCAATCATGATCCCCAAGTCTCTTTTGGTTGTAGTGCTAGTAAGCGTAGCACTGCCAAGCCTATAGGAATGTTGTAGGTTTTTTTCTCCCAAGGTGGAGCACCTTTCATTTCTCTTTGAAAATCATCAGGTTTTGATCTGCCCACTTTGTGAGCCTGTCCAAGTCAGTCTGAATCCCCAGCCTATCCTCTAGTGTGACCACGCTTCCCCATAATTTGGTGTTACCTGCAAATTTAGCTAATCTGCTTCTAACACCCAAATCCAGGTCTTTTATGAAAATGTTAAAGAGTACCGATATGAGTACTGAACCCTGAGGGATGCCACTGGTCACCATGCACCATGTTAACTTGGTTCCATCAGCTATCACTCTCTGGGTCTGACCACAGAGCCAGTTCCCCAGCCATCGGACCATAAGATTGTCAAGGCCACAGTTTCCCAATTTTACCATGAGGACATCATGGGAGACCAAGTCAAAGGCTTTTTTGAAATCCAAGTAAATGATATCAGTCTCTCCTCCCCTGTCCAGGTGATGTGGCACCTGGTCATAGAAGGAGATGAGGTTGGTCAGGCATGACCTACCCATAATGAAGCCATGTTGGCTGTCTCAGAATGATGCCTTCTGTAAGCCTATTGTTGATGGATTCTTTAACAAATGTAGGTATGCGGTCACCTATACCCTCATAATCCTGTGTCCTGTCAGGCAGGGTGATTCTCTTGGACTGGTGGAAAACTGACACAAAGTAATCATTAAGGAGATTAATTGTTTTTTTGTTTTTTTTTTTTTCCTGGGTGTCAGATGTCAACTGCCCCATTTGGTTCAGGAGGGGCCTAGTGTTGCCCTTATTTCTCTTTTGACTTCCCATGTATCTGAAGAAGGACTTTATTGTCCTTGATTCCCATAGCCAGTTTGAGCTCAGTTTTGGCCTTGGCTTTTCTGGTCTGCTCCCTACAGGTGTAGGCCAGTAATGCTCCTCAGAAATGAAATCTTCATAATTTCCCAAGCAGAAAGCAACTTTGACTACCTGAAACCTGAGATACTGCTCCTGTCTTTGTTTAAGGTAATTTGCTTCAACACAGAGCCTCACAGGAGAGCTAGAGACTCCTTACCAGCTAAGAACTGCCTGCCCAGAGGAGTTTTCCATCTATTGACTCCTCTGTGAAATAGTATAAAATATGAACTTTCATTTCCACCCAGGAGAACTTTTACAATCTTTTCTCTGATGCCGGGTGAAGAGTGTTTATGCCTGAAAGCTTGCAATTAAAGCATTTTTTTTTGCAATCTTGTTGGTCTAATAAAATTGTCCCAGAGGCACTACCAAGGAGGGGGGGGAGGGAGACCCCTCCCTCAAGGGACCCTGGGACAGGGGTTGCACACACCCAAGAAGAAAACCCCAAACAAAGGAATTACTTATTGAATACAGCACAGCAGACATTGAGGGAACAAAGAACAGAGCCCATGAAATTCACGAGTCATGCCTATATACAGCTGGGACCAGCTGGTGACGTCAGAAGCAATCACCAGCCAGCGAGGATAAGAGAGATCATTGAGAGTGAAGCTGAGAGAGCAGGAGAGGCAGTTGAGGCTCTCCACACTGGTGGCAGGCAGTGCCAACTTGTAAGCAAACACCAAGACCAGACAGCAGCAGCGGAGGCTGTGGAGGCTTTCTGTGCCGGCAACAAGTGGTTCCCTTATAAAAGAATACAGTACGCTTGGGGCAAGGCACCCCAAGTGGCAGAGGAAGAACCCCATGTTGGGTGCAATCCACACCAGCATCTGGGGGATGACAGCATTGAAGATGAAACCATAACAGACCCAGAGACGATGGAGGCTTCCCATTCTGGGAGTTCACAGGTACCAGGCTGTGGAGGTAGTCTGACCCAGGGAAGGGCAGAAGATAAATCCACAGAAGGGTAGAGTGGATCAGCGTTGAGGGGACGTCATCAGGCCACAGCCCAGAGATAGAAGGAGGGAAGCGACGGTGTACCTGGACCTTGTCCCTTTTTGTGTCCACCTTCCTATCTTTTGTTCTAAATCCTTTTTGTTTTGTCTGTAGTCACTATGAATACTCCTATAATTGTAGTGCTGTTGTCGGGATCCAGCCTTTTGTTTTTGTTTCTTTGGTTCCAGTAAGTGTCATTGTGGTCTGGTTCACCTCGAAGAGGACCTGGACAATGCCACATCATCAGAGTGACCCCAAGGCCTGACAAGTCAGCCACAATCAGCCACTGATTCTGATCAGAATCAGAATGGGCACAGACAGTAGGCCCGTAGTCTATCACAGAAACGAACTTGAAAAAATAATTCTGAAGAGGACATTGAGATCAAGAGTCATCTACATTGGAGGGACAGCCACCTTAAAATCTGGCAGCCTGCCAGAGGTTGACATAAGGAAGGGGTGTAGGGGAGGTGAAGCCCCATGAACATCCATTGGGAAGAGTGACCGACCCCAAAGGACCAACAGAGGAGGACTCCTCCATTGCAAATACAATCAAAATCATGGCAGATGAGTTTAGGTTCTTTCTCAAGGGTGATCGAGGTCCCTCCAGGGATCACACAAATCCCCATTGTGCCCACCACCAGGCGCTCATGCTAGGGTGGTGTGGGAATGTGTGTTTTGAAGCCAGGTGGGCACAAAAAGAGATCATATCTACCTTGAGCCCTGAATGCTAGTCCTCTTTAGACATTTTTCCCATCTTCCAACTCTTATAGGCTTCTATTTTAAGATTCAGGAGGTCCATGAGTTCCCTATTGAGCCAAAAGGGCCTCCCAGTCCTTTTACTACCTTTTCTAGAGGCCAGAATGGACTTCCCCTGTACTTTTACAATTGCATCCTTAAGAAGAAATCACTCATCTTGGACTTCCTTTCCTGTGAGATCATGATCTTTCAGGGCCTCAACAACCAACTTCCTAAGCTTGCGCAAGTCAGCTTTCCTAAAGCTGAGGATTTCAGCATTGCTGACTAATTTGCCAGCTTTGCAATGGATGGAGAAAGTGATCAACTCATGATCAGTTGTTTGTTCAGATGCTCAGATAAACATTTGGTTTCGTCCATCATTACCTATAAAGACTTTTTTTTAGCCAGTCCTAAAAGTAACAATTTTATAACTAAATTTAGAAATGATTTGGTCCCAATGTCAATGTTAAGATTTTTTGGTTTTGGTTGGTGTGAGGGGAAATGAGTGTGGGCAGAGAAAAGCACCAGGAAAGCCCAATGAGGGACACTTACCTCAGGTACAGCAGGAAGCCCAGCCAGAGTGGGAGGCATGCTGCTGCATTTCCTTAGCACGTGTTTCCTGTGGATAGGTGGAAGAAGCACACAGAAGAATATTTCCATCCCTAGAGAGGGTAATCGGGGGATGACCAAGGCCAGCAGACTGGCAAGATGCCAGCACTCTCCCCTGCCAATAGTGGCTAGTAGCTAGCAGTGGGAGAGGAAAGCAGATCCTCTTTGCAGAATGGTTGAAGGACCACTACCAAAGTTCTGAACACACCACACCAGGAATCACTCAAAGATGGCTGGGAGAGGCTTCAAGTGAAGGAGACTCTAAGCATTGAACCAGGAGTTTTCAGGGTCATAACCTCATTGTTTCTTTTATGTTTTTTCCTCTTCTGTTGTTTTGTGGGTTTACTCTTCTCTTCCCCAGTGTCAGGGAAAATGGCTGGAGAAAGAGCTCCCCTCACAGAAAGTGCCTGGAGGTCCTGGCCCTGAAGAGTTGAGCCAGAGAAAGAATCCAGCAGAATGGATTTTTAAAAAATTATTATTATTGTTTGAGGGGCAGTCATCCTTAAAGGAGGCTGAGCTGAATTGATTGACCCAGGAACCTGGAAGGCAGTTGACTTCATTTGTTTTTGGATGACCTATTTAAGTATTTGATCAGGATCTTTAAAGGACTGAGCTGCGCTGATTAACCCAGGAAATGGGAGTTGGTTTAAGTTGATTTTTATTATTCACTTGCTTTGCTGATTGGGGTCTTAAAGGACTGACCTGGACTAGTTGGCCCCAGAGTATGGGAGGAAATTAGATCATTTGACCTGGTGGACTTAAGATGAACTGGTCTTAATTGATGGACCTAGAAATCCAGGAGTGATTGATTAAATAGAGAAAATGGCCTCTGGTGGGTTCGAGTGAATGCATTTAAACTCCTAAGTATTTGTTGGGTCTGCCAACACTGAGTTGCCAGAGGTGCTGGGTGTTATAAGATTTGGGCCAAACGTGTTATCCAGGAAGTGGTAAGGGTAGGGTATGAGGGGAAGTGGAGCCCCACAAAGAAGCCCCTTCCATAGGACCTGCCAGGATCCCTGCCAACTCACACATCCAGCTCCCAAGAGTTAAAAGAACACCAAGATGTATTGGGTAAGAAAAGAACAGTAGAAATTGGTGGCAGCAGTACTGTCTGGAGTCCAAATAGCATATGCTGGTGAGGCACCGGGTAGGTGTTGGCCACAGCCATACAACACTTATTGCCATCAGTTGGCTTGGTTAAATGACTTTTATCTAACATTCTTGTACATAATTGATTGATTAAATTAACTTAATCCAAGCCAGAAGCTATGAACAGAAGTCCTTTATATACTCATAGCACCTGTATCTTCAACTTTCATCAGTTTTCAAGCTCAAACCTACCACAGTCCATTCAGTGACCTTGTATAGCACAAAACGTAAGTATCTGCTGTTGCTAGCAAATAATGGTCCTTTTTTATGTGGCCATCACTATGAAAGAAATCTCATTTTTGTCACCCAGTGATAGGGTTTTGTTTTGTTTTAGCCATTTAGCCTAACTGCTGTTCCATGGCATCCCCCAGTAAGACTTTTGAGATCTTATCCACTCTCTCTTTTATGCCTGACAGATGATTTTTTTGTGGTGTTCTCTCAAGTCTGAATGACAGCATAATAGGTAGCATCTGGAGGGAAATGTATATGTAATTCACAATAAAGTATTCATTTTAACATTCTCCACTATGAAAGTTGCAAACTATTATCCTGTTTCAGGTCTTATTTGGTGTTCCCTGTTGCTGATCATGAATTGCCTTTGATAGGAAACAGCAACCAAAAGAGAGTTAGACATGCCTAAATATTTCAAATAATTCAAAATGCCTTACCTAATTTTCATCCCCTTTTGCTAGGTTTACTTTGCTTCCAAATACATATTTGATCACAACCTGTTATGATACAATAGTACTGCCATCTCCTTGAAGTAGTTACCAGATTGAATTTTTTCTTGTCTGGAAATACAGGGTTTGTTGATTCTCTTACTTAAACTTTGCTTGGACTGGTAAGACTCCATTGACTTTAGAGGAGTTGACCCTGATACTTAGGTATAAGAGAACACATCAGGTCTTTGAGTGTCAGATTTCATAACTTGTACAATTGAATTGCTAATTTAATCATATCATGGCTTCACTGCAACAAACAGATATCCCCACACACAAGCCAGTAAAACAGTCAAAATACCCTCATCACACACCAGATCTTAAATAATTCTGACTGAAGCTGAGGTGCTTGCATCATAATTACATATGACATAAATTAACAGGAAGTTCCAAAATCATTAGATAACAGGGACGGGGGGACTACCACCACTGCTGGCCCGCTGAGCAATCCTTGAAAAGCCAGCAGATCACGGCACTCAAGGGAGCCCACCCCAGCCCCAGCCCTGGTAAAATCTGTGGGCAAGGAAGGAGCCCCCCAGGGGGCACTTGCTTGCCTGTACACTAATGCCAGGAGCTTGGGGAATAAGCAGGAGGAGCTCATCCTCCTGCTCAGTGCAAACAATTACGATGTCATAGGGATAACGGAGACCTGGTGGGACTCCACCCATGACTGGACCACAGGGATAGATGGCTATACCCTGTACAGGAGGGATCGTGTAGAGAAAAGGGGCGGGGGTGTAGCTCTCTATGTTAAGGAAAGCTACGCGTCCCTGCAAGCCGATATTGGTGACCAGGGTGGACGGCTGGAGACCCTCTGGGTTAAAATCCGTGGGGAACACGGCACAGGGGACACAATGGTGGGAGTCTATTACAGACCTCCCACCCAAAGTCCTGAGCTTGACCAGGAGTTTGCCCAGGAACTGGCTGAGGCAGCTTGCTCCAGGACCATGGTTGTCATGGGTGACTTCAATTACCCAGACATCTCGTGGGAGGATCGCTCAGCAAAATCTGAGTGGCCGCAGAGCTTCCTCTCATGCATGGATGACCTCTACCTGACTCAAGAAGTCTATGGGCCAATGAGAGGCAAAGCGCTGCTCGACCTGGTGCTGGCTACTGGGAATGACCTAGTTGGTGACCTAGTGATCGATGGGAAGCTGGGTGACAGTGACCACGAGCTGATCACCTTCACCATCCGCCGAAAAGCTGGCAAATCAGTCAGCAACACGCAAGTCCTTGACTTCAGGAAAGCCGACTTTGACAAGCTCAGGAGGCTTGTCAGTGAGGCCCTAAGGGACTGTGACCACAGGGAGAGGGGAGCTCAAGAAGAGTGGTTGCTCCTCAAGGGAGCGATCCTCAATGCACAAACTAAGTCTATTCCATCTCGGAGGAAAGGCAGCAAGAGGGCACAGCAGCCCCCCTGGCTCTCCAGTGACCTAGCAGACCTCCTGAGGCTAAAAAGAAAGGCCTACAAAAGATGGAGGATGGGAGTCACCTCCAAGGAGGATTATTCTGCACTGGTCCGGTCCTGTAGGGAGCAGACCAGGAAAGCCAAGGCTGCAACTGAACTCCAGCTAGCTTTGAGCATCAAGGACAATAAAAAGTCCTTTTTCAGATATGTGGGGAGCCAGAGGAAAAGCAGGGGCAACGTTGGACCCCTGCTGAACCAGATGGGGCAACTGACAACTGACGCCCAGGAAAAACCCAACCTATTAAATAGGTACTTTGAGTCGGTCTTTCATTAGCCCCATGGGACGCCCATGCCCGCTACTGGGCCGGGAAGTCCGGGTGAGGGTGATCCCCTGCCCTCCATTAATGCTGACTTCGTGAAGGAACATCTTGAGAACCTGGATACCTTCAAGTCAGCCGGCCCTGACAATCTTCACCCCAGGGTACTCAAGGAGCTGGCGAGCATCATAGCCCAACCTCTAGCGCGGATCTTTGAAAACTCTTGGCGCTCTGGTGTAGTGCCCGAAGACTGGAAGAAAGCCAATGTGGTGCCTATCTTCAAGAAAGGGAGGAAAGTGGATCCGGCTAACTATAGGCCCATCAGCCTGACTTCTATCCCAGGGAAGATCTTAGAAAAGTTTATTAAGGAGGCCATCCTTAATGGACTGGCCGATGCCAACATCTTAAGGGATAGCCAGCACGGGTTTGTTGCAGGTAGGTCTTGCTTGACCAATCTCATTTCCTTCTACGACCAGGTGACCTATCACCTGGACAAGGGAGATGAGATTGATGTCATATATCTTGACTTCAAAAAAGCCTTCGATCTGGTGTCCCATGATCGTCTCTTGGAGAAACTGGCCAATTGTCGCCTTGGGTCCTCCACGATCCACTGGCTGGAAAATTGGCTCCGGGGTCGGACCCAGAAGGTAGTAATTGATGGAAGTCACTCATCGTGGTGTCCTGTGACCAGTGGGGTCCCCCAGGGCTCTGTCCTTGGACCCATACTGTTCAACATCTTCATTAATGATGTGGACACTGGAGTCAGAAGCGGACTGGCCAAGTTCACCGATGACACCAAACTTTGGGGCAAAGCATCCACACCAGAAGACAGGCGGATGATCCAGGCTGACCTGGACAGGCTTAGCAAGTGGGCGGATGAGAATCTGATGGTGTTCAATGCCGATAAATGCAAGGTTCTCCACCTTGGGAAAAAAAACCCGCAGCAGCCTTATAGGCTTGGCAGTGCTATGTTGGCTAGCACTATGCAAGAAAGAGACTTGGGGGTCATCATTGACCACAAGATGAACATGAGCCTGCAATGCGATGCTGCGGCTAGTAAAGCGACCAAAACGCTGGCTTGCATCCATAGATGCTTCTCAAGCAAATCCCGGGACGTCATTCTCCCCCTGTACTCGGCCTTAGTGAGGCCTCAGCTGGAGTACTGCATCCAGTTTTGGGCTCCACAATTCAAAAAGGATGTGGAGAAGCTTGAGAGAGTCCAGAGAAGAGCCATGCGCATGATCAGAGGTCAGGGAAGCAGACCCTATGATGACAAGCTGAGAGCCCTGGGGCTCTTTAGCCTGGAAAAGCGCAGACTCAGGGGTGATCTGATGGCTACCTACAATTTTATCGGGGTGACCACCAGTATCTGGGGGAACGTTTGTTCACCAAAGCGCCCCAAGGGATGACGAGGTCGAATGGTCACAAACTACTACAAGATCGTTTCAGGCTGGACATAAGGAAGAATTTCTTTACTGTCCAAGCCCCCAAGGTCTGGAACAGCCTGCCACCGGAGGTGGTTCAAGCGCCTTCATTGAACACCTTCAAGAGCAAACTGGATGCTTATCTTGCTGGGATCCTGTGACCCCAGCTGACTTCCTGCCCTTTGGGCGGGGGGCTGGACTTGATGATCTTCCGAGGTCCCTTCCAGCCCTAATGTCTATGAAATCTTTGAAATCTATGAAACAGAGAAATGAGAGAGAATCTCTGCAGAGAGTGTGATTGTAAGCTGAAAAGAGATGTCACTTGATAACATGAAGCTAAAACCAATCACTTTAGAGTAGTGGCTGCCAACCTTCTAATGCCATGGGCCAGCACAGGGTTAGTCCATGGGCTGGATCCTGCACAGGTTTGATTAATGGGCACCTAGATTACGAATGCGCTGCCAGGGAGAGGGTATCCTGGCTGATTGATTGGCAGGGTATCTGAGCACAGAGGATGAAGGTGGTGTGAATGCTGAAGTTCCATGCACCCAGATCAAGCTACTTCTTGCTGTGATTTGACACACAGAGTCATGTTATTCAGCCAATGGGGCTTCTCAAGGGTCCAGAAATATGGCAAATGGGGACAGCCAATTAATCCTACTACTTCTCCACTGCTGCCAAATTTCCAGACCATCGGGAAACCCTATGGCCAGATAAACTGACTGGATCTGACCTCTAGGCTTGGGGCTGTGTGTTAAGGAGGGATCTTGAAAGGGTTTGCCTGGATGCCCTGCAATGTGTGCCTTGTGCAGAGTGCTCACCAGAGTTGGACAGCAATTATACTTGAAGAGTGGAGTTTTTAAAGCCTATCATTGTCCCTCAGGATTAGGGGGATCTTCATTGGGCCTATATCACCAAGCACTTTGAAAATAAGGAAAATTAAAGCCTTGAATCTGACACTTGTAACAGGGGACCCTGCCCTGTTACCGGAGAACTGGAGAAAGAGTGAAAAAATGAAGATTACACCTTTAAAGCAAGCTGCTGAGAGCCTGAAAAAGAGAGACCTTGGGGATATAAGCCTGATACCAGAACTGAAGATGGTCAGTCTGGCCTGGAGGTAGGCACTGCCTGATGGGAAACTAATGGAAACGGTAGTGTGAACTGAGACCTGTAAGTAGTTCAGAAGGGCTGTAGCAGCAAGACTAGCAGCAACTTAGGGTGGAAAATGGAGAGAAGCTAGAAAGAAGGTACTCTGGCTGATTGATTGGCAGGGTGTCTGAGCCTGCTGGGACTGAACACAGAAGAGGAAGGTAGTGTGAATTCTAAAAGTAGTGTGAGAGGGAGAGGCAATGCCAATATAACTGGGACAGGTGTTCAACCCTGCCTTTTTTTTTTGGTGGCCTACTCAAGAACTGTAACTGGGGGGAATCTACCACACTGGACTAAAGAGCTTGCAGGACTATAAACAACAGGGACAATGATGACTAATGGAAACAACTAGGGAGCAAAGCACTCTGATGATACCCCCTCATTGCTAAGGACTTCCTGCAACTTACCTGAGTTTTTCTAAATGATAAATAGTCTTTCTAGAGAATTACAGACTTAACAGCATTTTCATAAACTACTGCATGTGTCATGTTCTACAAATAGATCTGCAGTTGATTTATGAAGCTTATGTCTACAATGTTTATTGCACAAGTGTATTTCTGTTAAAATTGCTAGCCAGCTCTTTTGCAGAATTCATTGACTGGGGAACAGTTTATACAGTTTGCATAGTGTTGGAGCTGTGATGGCTGGTGAGAGGCAAGGATTTGTGTGGGTGATATCTTTTATTAGACCAACAACATGCACTTTCTGCATTGCAGGCCTACTTGATCTGGTTGCTTTCTCTTAAGATTAGAGCCTTTACCAGGCATAGAGTTGTCACTCAATCTTTTTCAGTTTGAATTGTTCCTGAGATTACTCATATCATCTTTATTCAAGGGTAGTAAACCAGCATTCTAGCAGTATTCACTTGCCAGGTGTCCATATACAGAAGCAGACACAGTTCTTTCACCAAATATCTCACAGTATAAGGTCTGGCTCTTCAAATGGCTTCTGAGTATGTACTTGTAAGCCAGCATAGACCTGGAGTTCTCACACACACAGGAGTCTGCATGACTTGACAGACTGGGACCCTCAAGAGTAAGTAATTCATAATTAGTGGAGAAGAAGGGTGGAATTGAAAATATGTATGTGCTTTATAGGCATTATACATGGTCCAAAAAAATCAATATATAGCTCTACACAACTGTCACTCATCCTAATAGGGTGCCAATTGTTTGGCTTGGCATTAAATAAAGTGATTTAAACTATTGATATTTACTATAGTCTTTTTAATTTATAACACTAGAATGAAGAGAAGACTTTACAAAGATGCTGAATTTACACTGTACTTGAAGCTTGTTGTAGAGGTAGATTAACTCGAAAATATATCAAGATAGAGTCATGAAATTAAATCAATATTCAGTATTTATGGGAATGCTGCTACAATGCTATGGAGGGGGGAAAAGCCTATGTTAGGAAATTAGTACTGAAAGCTACAGCTTAACTATTCTTGTCTGTCCAGTGCAGAGGAATAAATACCCAACTGATGTTTTCCTTCCATTTTGGTGTTGGGATCTTTCTTTCACACATTATTAGAAATATCCACCAGACCCCATGTATTAGTTTATTCCAAATGATACATTTCTTTTTTTTTTCTTTTTTTCAACACCATGCATCTTCCTGCAGTGAGAGAATTGTTTTCAAACTCTTACTAAAAATATCAGCAAAGGCAACATCCAGACAAGCATGGATGTGTGGTTTGTATTGCCTCAGACCTGTCTATGGTGCCATACTCCATGCATGCAGGTGTTCCCACACTGTTACCTTGCAATTCATGGGGCAAGGGGGGGTGGTTGACTCCAGGAGATCCTGGCGGCAAACATCCCACACCAAAAACAAAGCAAGGTAATGCATGTGGCAGCAGCACGTCACCCAAAACTGGAGCCTGGACAGTTGGAGCTACAGTCTGGCTGCTGGGCAGGCTCGCAGCTATAGGAGCACCATGGCTGCAGCTCCCTGAAGCTCCCAGGACCCCAGATAAGCCTGCTGGGGCCAACAAAGTTGCTGGCCTCAACCTCCCCTATCCCACCCGGGGTAACATGCCATGCACCACAACACGCACAGTACAGGCATTCCCCAGGGACAAGTAGCAGCGGCACAAGTAGGGGCATTTTTACACGTGGAAGCATCGTGGCTCCTGGTGCTTTGGAAAGTGCCCAGTGCTGCAACACTTACAGTTGTTTAAGTGGTAAAATGCATGTCAGTGAAAAGAAAATGGCAGTGGTGTGCTTTTGAACTGAGACGCCTCAGACGTGCTTTAATTCAAAAGCACACTGCTATTTTCTCTGCTCTGACATGCATTTTACAGCATGATGCAAGTCAGCTCCCACATGAAGCACACTTGATTACTCGAGTCTGCTCCAATGTGATGGATCTCCAGTACATCCACGAAGTAAAAAGTACGTATATAAATAAAAAGATGCATATAAAGTGTGCTGCTACTACTTGTCCCCAGGGAAACAGGCATCTACACTCATCTGAATGTGGTCAGGGACTTCTTTTTTTTAATATATGTATTTTAAATATATGTATTTTATCATAAAAATAAAGCCAGAGACAAATACTTTACTACCTGGCTGAGCAAACATAAGTGTGTTTAAGCTGATTTTCACCAGCTGAAGATTTGATTACTCCTTAGGTTGACAGCAACACTTGGTTAATGATATTTTTTTTTAGCTTTGCTCTGCTCTCTAGCTGTTTAAGAATGGTCTATTTATTGTTCAGTATTCTGGGCTTGATTGAGGGATGTGAGGAGTTTTTTGTGAGTAGATTCTAAACCTATGGCTAGTTACACAAATAACCAGGTGGATAATTTTAGTCTTTCTGAATCCGTTAATGCCATAAAAAACATGCACACATGAGAACTCAAGGAGTGACCTTCTGCTGTGCTGAATGTGGGCATATCAGGCCTGAGGCTAAGTGGGAATTTGCTTTTCCTTCAATAGTGGGGCTAGTAGACAGGTAAGCCTGCTCCAGGCTAAACTCAGAGCAGCCATAGTGTTTCTGTAACTTATACTATCTACTGCAGGACTTTAAGGTACACGGTAAAGGGACTTAAGCAGGGTTGAAGACTTCACTCTCACTTCCAACATTATTTAATTTTCAACAATAAGAAGTCATAAAAAAAAATCCTGCTACCAGAAGCTTAACTAGGAGTTATGATGGGCATGGAGTGACTGAGTGAAAGAACTTGTGTACAGGAGCCTTTGCAGCTGCTGCAGTGACTTGAGCTCCCTGTACTCAGGACACTGTTGCAGTGGCAGCAGCATGGGGTCCCATGTGCTGTCATTCAGACACCTCTTCTCACTCAGGACCCAGGTCTGATGCCCCACTCCGCCACCCCTAGTTGCATTACTACCGGTGACAAGCAATTATGAATATGCAACTTCAAACTTTTATAACTATTCAACTGCTTGGTCTGTGAAGAGGCAGGTAAATGGTGCTTGATAAGAACCTGGACTGTCCCATGTTCAAGATTACTTATTTTTTTTCTATTACCTTTTAGCCTGTCATTGAACAGTGCTGAAAGAGGAGCAAAGAATAGTGTAGTAAGGCTCACGTGCAATACATATTTCCACAGCAGTGAAAATAAAAAGGGCTGAACAGAGCCCTGATCTAAATAGAAGCAATGCCATTAACTTTAATTATTATGCAGATGCAGAATTGAATTTGTCCCCTGAAAAGTAATAACATACAAAATACTGTATTTTTAAAAGCTTCGTTTTTTTTAAGTGCATCCACACTATATATACTCATTTCCTTCACAGCACCTGAACTACTGCACTTTAAGCCCAAGGCTTCTTAGACACTTTCCAGGTCGATTCACATAACCCAGTAACCACTGAAGTGAAATAGAAATACTTATTTCTGTAACTTTTATTTTTCTGTCCCTGTAGATAATCTATAAACCCAACTAGAATTAATTTCCTAATAACAGGGATTAAAAAGAAATGGCTTTTAAAGATTTTAAATTTCAGTTTCCTGCTGTGTGGATTTTGCTTGTTCAACTGAGCGTGTGTAGGATAAAGCCCATTAAATTTCAGCAGGTCTGCCCTGACTTACGTGTAGTTCTCCTGCAGAGAGAACCCCAAGGAAGAAAGTATTGGATTGGTTCAGTATCTGAGAGAAAGCTTTAATATTTCTTTTTTTGTCTTCCTTCCTTTAAAAATGTAGGTCACTTCCAGCCTTAAATATTTTTTTCTTTGGATTACATTCATAATGATTTAATTGTTTGATGTTGTTTATTTTAACAATGTTGACTCTCATTTTGGTGGTTGTGTATCTATTCCTTCATGGTGTGAGCATTTCAATATTAGAAAAAGGTTGAAGAATTAAAAAAGGAAGAACAAACTTGCTAATAGCCAATCAGATCATTGTAGCCAGGAAAGTCAAGTACTGGACAACATCTCATAGCGTATAACATTTCATAATTCCAACTGGTGTTCCTTTATTATTGGCCCAATTCTGTGTAGGTATTGACATGGTGCTAGATACCCTAGGTGCTTATTCTTCTTCCTCTTTTCCCCCCCTAAAATAGATATGTATTTTATATAGATCACTAACAAAAAAAACCACAAGTAAATTTCATATGAAACATGATATAAATGCAAAATAAGAACCCAAAGTACATAACTATAGGATGTTAGAAAACTTGTGCTCAGACAAGCTTTCTTGTAAGAATTGTAAAGGTGGAAGAGACTTTTCTGAAATGATCTGGAAAGATTTATGATTTTATGATATTTGGTTTATGATTTCAGACTACTATTCTACATACTTTTATAACACAGAAGTATTAATTATAGTGTGGTAATCTTGTTCCTGTATAGTAATGGGACTCTTCAACCTGGAAAAGCACAGGCTCAGGGGTGATCTGGTGGCCACCTATAAGTTTATCAGGGGTGCTCACCAGGAGCTTGGGGAAGTTTGTTCACTAGAGCGCCCCAAGGGATGATAAGGTCGAACAGTCACAAACTCCTCCACGACCATTTCAGGTTGGACATAAGGAAGAACTTCTTTACTGTCTGAGCCCCCCAGGTTTGGAATAGACTGCTGCTGGAGGTGGTTCAAGCACCTACTTTGAATGGCTTCAAGAGACATTTGGATGTTTATCTTGCTGGGATCCTATGATCCCTGCTGACTTTCTGCCCCTGCGGCAGGGGGCTGGACTTGATGATCTTCCAAGGTCCCTTCTGGCCCTAGTGTCTATGAATGGATAGAATGGGGAAAAAACATCCTCCTCTTTTAAAGCTGAATTAAAAGAGTTTCTCAGGAAGGAGTAGAAAATAATCACTCTTTATATTCAGTTATTGAATTTGACACAGTTCAGCAGCTTGAAGGAAAGGTCTTTTTTAACACTTTTGGATGGTATGGACTTCTTGCACTCATTTATGTTAGTATCCTTATCAGTTCAGATTTCCTTTTATAAAGTTTAATGTATACACATTTTCTTTAACTTTCTAATCATATACTTTGATGGCTTTTTGATGGCTTTTCCATCTTATTAATTTTTAGAATTATTTTTAAAAGCAAAACCCTATAGAAATAGGTATACTTGTTATCACAATATCCCCTCTAGTACAAATGTTACTGTTGTTTTACCTATTTTGTCAATTCCTTATAGTGCATCTTCTGCTGTTTGTTTGTAGAATATAGTTGTATTGTATTACATAGGATCAACATATAAGAGTTTTGTAACACAATAATTTTGAGTAGCTGCTGGAGCTCTGAACCCCTGGATTGTCCACACATTAACACCTGAAACTAGTTTTAAGCACACTTTAGGTAGCTTAAAATTACACCAGTGCATTATAGCCATGCTAGGCTACACATCAGTGTAAACACCCCACCCACTCACCCTGCCCAATGGCCTGGATCAGGTCCGTTGCCCATCCCCCTCTCAGTCCCCAGAACCTCAGATCCCTGCATACTGCTCTTCCCAGGCTTACTTGTGATTTGTCTGTGCTACATGTCCTGGGAGAGCATGCAGGGAAAGGTTAACCTGACTGCCTGGCAGCTACCCCGCCCCTCCCCCTGCTGCTTTCTGGGCTGAATGTGTATCTGATTCAAACTCAGGCTAGCACTAACACTAATTGGAATTCAAGCAGCTCACAGTGTAAAATGTAACAAGGCCCAAAGTATTTTAAAAATAGTGCTATAGCTATGGCCCCAATCAATACTCCATATTTTGTATTCATCAAAAGATGGGAGCCAAATTTCATATATAAGCTTGGTCCAATCAGACATTTTAAAAAAGACTAGTAAAGTCATTCAGATTCTTTCTTCTCCAAAAATTAGATGAATTTGGGACAGTGTCTGAAACTAGAAACCCTCCAGTTTCTTGACGTATATATATTTTAATGTGTTGCCTTTAATTTAATGCTATCAAATGATTTCTTATGATAGGTTTCATGATTTTGTTGCAAAGCTCATGACAGAACTCTTAGTTATACTTTTGGATGTGTTGATATTAAAAGTATAAGAGTGATATTGTAGCTATGATTGTCCATATTTTTGCAAGAGGCATATAATAAAAGCAAAATATTAACAGCACACTTAAACTTTGTCACCTAGCTCAGATCTAAACCAAACAAAATGTTCATTTGAATTTCTACACCAAGCTTCTTGAATTTTGCCCAGGTAAAGATGCCTTTGTCTACATTAAGTGCTGGATGTAGCACAAACATTTTTATTTGTGTTCAATGAAACCAAGAGCTGGTAGAGACAAAAAATGCATCACAACTGAAAATAGTTGCACAGTAGCAGTCAATGATAATCACTTCTGGCACTTGTAACTGGAATGTTGTTTTCCTTAAGTTGTAGAGATTTCTTTATGTCCTAATTTGAGACTGGGGGGGCACATCTACACAAGACGCTAACTGTGGAGTAAGTAATTAGCTGCACAGTAAATGTCTCAGCATCCACATATGTGCCCCTATTAGGCTGGAGTAACCTAATTTACTCCACAGCAGGACAGTACTTGTAAATACTTGTAAATTTACAAGTACTTGTAAATACAAGTACTGCCCTGCTGTGGGGTAAATAACTCCACAGAAGCACACATGTACATGCTGCCCAGCCATCCCCTCCACAGCAAGTTGAGCATTGGGGAGCAGCCCTTGGTTGGTAGGCTGACCCCTGGAGGCCCCTGCCAGTTACCACTGCTCTGCCCCAGCTCAGTGTGCTACACTGGAGCTTATTGCTGTGCATATAGATGTGCTTGGTTTTCTCAATTAATTCTTATGCATCCATAAATATAGAGATCTTGCAAAAGAGGAGGGTTGGTCTCCAAAGGAAAAGTGTTGTTCTCATAAGTAAACTAGTAAAATACTGGCCTTGTTTTTGTTTTTTTTTTTCTCTCTCTCTCTCTCTCTTTTTTTTTTTTTTTTTTGGCAGTTTATGTTGACTGAGACAAATAATGTTGGTTTTGGGTAAACCCTACTAAAGCTGTGGATTACTTAAACTAGTTAACATCACATTGAACACATCTTTCCCCTGTCTAGACTGACTGTAACATTAACAAGTGTCCAGAAAACACAATATTAGCTACTATGGATGTCGCATCTCTGTACACCAACATTTCCCATGACTCTGGAATGCTCCACAAAACAAACTCATTTCCTAGACATCCCAATCTATTTATGTACTTTGAAAATGCAAATCTGTGAAGCCAAGCAGTAGCCTCCTCATTAGCTGAGTTCAAAGTTATGAATTCACCTCGAGTTTGTAGCGGGTACACTCCTAGATGATGTGTAGCATTATTTGTATCACTCTATAAGTGTACAATGGGTTAGCATTGAGGGCCCAGCAGTGAAGGTTGGCTGGAGAGGGGCCTTGGCCTGTCCTGAACCTGTTTAGCAGGGACCACTCTTGCTATGATGGTTCAAAGCCAGCAGGTTGGCAGGTGGGATTTGTTACAAGGAACTTGTTTGTGACTTCCTATGATTCCCATTCCTTGATCCAGAGGGCCTCTGCAGACAGATCCTGGTCAGAGAGGTTGCTCCATAAGGGGAGTTGTGAAGAAAAGTTTGCCTTGGGTGAATTGAACAGGTCATCATAGATTGGTAGGTAACGTGCAGCACAGATGGTTTTGACCAACTTTCAGGTCATCATCAGTCAACGGATGTGTGGGGAAGTAATATACGCATGGACAGGAAGCCAAGGGAAGGTGGTTGAGCAGAGGGTTCCAGTTATGATACACATGGTTGCATTCAACTGACTGTCAACAAGATGCGTATGCAATGACCTTTGCCAGACAGATTCACAATGCTCTGCTGCTAAGTATGATAGGGTAAGAGCTGAGGTCTGGAATATTGTGGCTGTGGTCCCCACATTGATCTAGCAAGCTTGGCTAGCAAGCTATTTCAGGATTTGACCTTTACTGCTGTTTTCATTAGCTGTTCCTGGAAAGTCAGGTTTCTGTCTAAATAAACTCCCAAGTATGTTGGGCCAGGGATGCTTTAGTGTCTGACCACCCATATAGATGTTAAGTTCTTTTTTTGGCACTCGCATTGTGGAGAAGGAATACACTGGATACAATTTTGGCAGGGCTTGGTGTGAGCTACCATGTGGTGCAGTAGTCTGCCAGCTTTGTCACATCTTCATTCAGGATCTGGTCCAGAGTGTGAAAAGATGGAGCTTGAGTGGTGCAGCAGATGCTATCAGCATAGATGAATTTCAGGGATGTGATTGTTGGTAGATTATTTGTGTATAAGTTGAACAGGCCAGCACTGAGCCCTGTGGGAGTCCATTGGCCTGTCTTCTCCGTGCATTTATCCCCTGCACAAGGTGGTCTCTGAATTGTCTGTTACAGAGGAGTGTTTTGATTACTATAATGACCCAACTTGGAAGTACTCTTGACAGCTTAAGAAGCAGGCCAGTGGGCCATACTGTATTGTAGGCAGCTGTAAGGTCCACCCCAGTGAAGGTTTGCAATGGCCCCATCACCACATATTATATTAGAAACCCACTGACTGCCACAGCTATCTTCATGCCAGCAGCTTTCACCCAGCAGCTTTCATCCTAAGCACACCACTAGATCAATCATCTACAACCAAGCTCTGTGTTAACAACTCTAACTGCTTTGATCAGGATGCAGACTGAAAGGATCTGGAGCACAGATACACAAGCCTGTGGCAGAAAGCTTTAATCTCCCTGGACAATCCATCACTGACCTAGGAAAAACTGCTCTTAGGCAGTAGAACTTTAAAAACAAACTTGAATGTGAAATTGTGGAACAAGAAATTATCCACAAACTGCTTTAAGTATGGTCAGCACCAAAACTACAGATTGTTATTGCATTACCTAGATTAGCTTTTGTGACCACTTTGGCCCTACGGGTTTACTTGTTGTTTGCCTCTCCAAGCACAGCTCTGTTTCCCTCTCTTCCCTGGTTTTTGTATTCAAATCACTCTCCTCATTTGATCCGCTGCTTTGTATCTTACCTTTCACAGTATCTGATTAAGTGATCTCAGGCTCACAAAAGCTCATGCTATACCTCTCTGATTTATGATGCATACAGACATTTGGGACATTAGATCAGGTAAAAAATGGCTGCCTGATTTAACTTGGTTTGCCTATATGTGGACTTTACACTTAGATCCCTAGTTAGGTCAAGCTATGTGCTGAATTGTTCTCTCAAAGGTTATATTGGCCGAAAAAGGGCCAACCCAATCTAACCTTAGTGCACCTGAGCAGTACATGAAGCTAGATTGGGCATTGTTAGATGGATGTAACTGAATGTCTGGACACTTTTGGAGTGCAGCCCCAGGGCTAGAAGGTACTGAACTTTTCCTACCTCGCCCTGTTATATAGTTATGTTTAGCCCTCAACCCCTCTCCCTTCCCCTAGATGGACAACTTCTCCCCACAGACAAGCTTAACTCACCTCCTACCCCATCAAACCCCTCCTGACAATCTCACACACCACCCCCAGTGCTGGTTTTACTACTGTTCACTAGTGCCAGGAGCTTGATCAAAGTAAGTTGGGGTGGGTGGGTTAGGGAGGTGGGTTTGGTCCAAAAAAGGGGTTGTTCAGCTGAGGGTGGGCACGGTGGGGGGGTAAAAAAAGCCCCTGGTCAGTGGGAAGGAAGAACCCCCCCCATCCTGCCAACACCCCTCAGAGCCCATCACCCCTCTATGAGACTGCTAGACCCCCAGTCCTGCCTATCTCTTCCACCCAGAGCTGTTAAACCCCATGATCTGCCTGCCCCTCCCTGCACCCCAACTTACTTTGATTGGGCTCTTGGCACTAGTGAATGCCTGTGAAACTGGTACTGGGAGCCGTTTTTAGGATTGGGGGTTGTTCATTGGGATTGTGGGGGTTGGGAAGGCCCAGTGGGGTTGGTGGGATGGGAGAGGCTCTCAGATCCTACCAAATCTTCTCTGATCCTCAAAACCAACCCAATGGACCTCAGTAGCCAGCCCTGGTCCCACCCCCCTCCCCCCACCTTCAAATTCCTTTGGATCCCAATAGTGTCACAAATCCCGCCAACTCTTTCCTTACCCTGATTTACCTTAGGTCAAGCTCCCAACACCCATCTAATCACTGAATTAGATCAGGCAGCCATTTTTAATGCCTGAATGCTCCCTTAGTTTAGAAGAGGCAAATCTACCCTGCCTTCTGTAAAATAGTCATCAATATCATGCTAGCTAGCTAACCCATCTCCACAATATCACACTTATGCGTGTTTCTAGGAAAGGCAAACTTAAAAAGCAAGGAAAAAAAATGTACCCTGTCATTTAAAATTATGCGTTTCTTAAAATTTAATTATCTTCACCAGAACTGTGCAAATCTTCCTCATATAAGGGAATTGTATTGTGCCAAAACTGAGTACTGCCAACAGATCAATGCAGTGATTTTTCTTTTATTTAGCACTAGCTTTGAAATGGTATGACTTTGCTCTGTTTTTAAATTAACATTAAATTTTATATAAACATCTAACTTTTCAATCTTCTAAATGCTTCAGGTTTATGAAAACATCATGGACAACATGTTCAATTTGAAATAATCAACAGATCACTTGCCACCACATTTATTCTATCATTTAATTGAGAGTGTCATTTTCTGAATTCAGGCCATAAAAGGACATATGACAGAAATAAATCTGGTCTGTTTCTATGGCTCGCTTATTGAAAACAATTCTGTGACTGCTTACACAGGCTGCATTAACAAAGCTGATAATTCTTTAATAAAGTTTTCTGTATCTGGTATAGTTCGGCTAATTGGAAAAGCAGCTTCATTATCATTCCCCATCTGTGGTTGTACAGAGTTGTAGTTTCGGCTAATAAGTGACAACATGGTTGGTGACAAAAGACATTATTAGTCTCTGTAGACATATTATTACATAATTTTCTTTTATTAACTTCTAGAGTTGGATTTCATTTCACAAAATATTTTTGTATGTCTGCTTCAGTTAGAACCATCAGATTTTTAATTAATCCAGTTCCATTAGAGTGTTAACCCTGCATTTGTTCTGTAGCTTAAAAACACATAAGTAATAAAACTAATTCTTTTAAAAGCAGTGCTTTTGTAAAAATACATTCTAATTAGTTACAAAATGATACCAGAAATGTATGAGTGCTCCCATTATAATCTTTTACATTTCTAATATCCTTGTGGAGTAGCATTCCCTATTGTGCACATTCTCTCTGGAGGGGAACTAGGAGCTTTCATATAATAAATATGTTTCAGTTACCAAAGTTTAATTCCAGTGGGAAAATATAAAGTATTGCTTTAGTTATGTTGTTGGGCATTTGATAAAAATAAATGAAAATATGAAACTTAATCCTAGAATTCTCAGCTAAGCAGACAATTTTTTTTGTCCCTCCCTTTTTTGTCATAGCTGTGACACAAAGATTTATGTATATCTGGCACATAATGACAGTTGCCAGGCATCTATGTTTGGATTTAATGCAGGATCACAAGAGCTGCATGACATTTTACAATGTTAACTTTTGTATCCTGGACAGATTCCAGGTAGGGAAATAAATTACAACAACATAAAGTCATTCTTGCCATTTGAATTGGACAAGAATGACCATATATTTGAAAGCTGCATATACCAAAATGCAAAACTCATGATTTTTACTTTGCTTTCCAGCTTTTCATATGTATGTATGTATATGTATGTATGTATGTGTGTGTATATATATAAATATCTAATTTGATGTTATATATATATATATATATATGTATGTATGTATGTATATCATATATATATATATATATATATATATATATATATGATAACATCAAATTAGATCTTTATAAAAGTAAAGACAATTAGCAGTTATATAGAAATGTGTATATGCACATTTGTGTATAACTGCTAATTGTCTTTACTTTTATAAAGATTTAATTTGATGTTATTTCTTTAGTACTATTTTGTAAACACTTCAGATACTCTAAAGATGCATAACCATGTAGAATGGTCAGTATTGTCTGTAGTTTCCTTTATTTATAGTGGTAAGCAATACTTTGAGAGTAATCATCTCTATCGTTACACAGTAGTCTACTTGTTGGTATTGTAAGTAGTTCTATCCTGTTGATGGGTTGTGAGAGAGAGTAAAATTATTAGAGCTACTATCATCTCTTTTATTTCAAGAAACTCAAACTCTTTCAATGAATTTAACCATGACAGATTCAGAGAACTTGAAAATGGTTTAAATAAAATGTCAATATTTATCAATAATAATAATAATAATAAATCTTCAGGGAAAATCAAACTAGAATAATAAACAAGTGCAATAATAATGTACAAAATGCATTTTTTAGCTATGTCTTTTACTTATGAAACCTTTTATATCTTTCTAGAAACATTCTACAAAAATTTACATTAATTGGAATTTAAAAAAAAAATTGTTGCAACTATATAGTTGGTCTAAATTAATGCAGCTTCTCAGGATTAGTGTGATCAGAGTCATCACTAACAATAGTATAAGTGGCTATACATTTCTGAGACACAGTCAGAGTTTTCTATCCTGGAATTGCTCAATGATTTTGAAAAAAAAAAATAAACAAACATATTAAAATGATGAATGTGTTGAGACATTTGGCATCTTCACAAAGTAAGGCTACCAGATCTGGATAACTTTTCTTCCAGATAAAGGAAGCATATGAATCATGAGTGCAAAACAAATGGGATTTTAAAATGGACCAGACATTAATGCTTTATAAAAACAGTAACCTCTATATTTCCACCACATTAAAAAACAAACTTGAAATATATTTCACCATAGGAAATTACAGAAATCTTAATGAAGTTTTCAGAGATGTTGGTTGTAGCCGTGGTGATCTAAGGGCATAGACAGACAAAACTCTTTTTGGTAGAGGTGACATCTTTTATTAGACCAACTATATAGTTGCAACAATTTTTTTCTTTGATTTCTCCTTCACCTGATGAAGGTTGTGGGAGCCCGAAAGGTTGCAAATATTTTTTTTCAACTATTTAATTGGTCTAATAAAAGATATCAGCTCTACCCAAAGAGTTTTGTCTGTCTAATGAAGTTTTCAGCATTCACCCCTTGTCTCTGGTGACCTGAATGTCAAGTTTAAATCAAGAATACATTAGGTCTGTTAGCACTAATGCTAGGCTATTTGTTCTGAAGTATTACCATGTTTTAAAATAACTGTTTAACAATCATAAAACTTCCTTTTTGGTTGTGTACTGTACATGTATATCATCCAACTTTTATTAAGGAAATAAAATTTTAAATCAATAGAGGAAGGCTAAATAAGGATGCAACATAGCTGAATGCAAATTAAAACAAATACGCTAATAAAACAAAAACATGTAATTAGGGCACAATTTTACATTCATTGGGAACCAAAAATCACCCCTGTTCTGGGAGTGCAAGGAATAAAAAGATCAGACCAATAATGATGTGAAGGAGACTGGCTTCTTTTCAGCTATTGACCACATGATATATTTTCCAGCATAAAAAGGGATTACTTGTTTTCACACACTAGACTTTATGCAGATGAGGGTAACTATAGATTTTAGTTTTAGTTTAATAAATATTGCTAAAGAGGCTCAACCATATTTATCATGAATGGTTTGGATGAGTGTGCCTGAAACTATAAACAATATAAAATAGAAAGTTTTCAGATTACAAATGATGAAGGTTCATCTCTAACAAAAGGTGGCTTTAGGATATATCAGCAGTCTGGTGTTATCTTAAATAAGATCAGTGTAAAGAATTCTGACATGATATATCTTGAGTTGCCAGCCTTTTTGTTTTTTATTGTTTTTCTACTATGGTGATCACTATAACATATGAGAACGCTATTTTATTTGTTACTGGAGAATATAGTTCTGGGACTAATGATCTTTTAATAAAAAAATATATATTTTTTGAAAATATAATGTTTTATGTGCTAGGTATTTTGTTTTGCTTCTACAAAGACATAAACAGTCTCTCAGTTTTTTCATTAAAGAAAACCTTCAATTTTCATACACTCTGGGGTTGAATTTGATACTGTTGAGGTTTCTGGCAAAAAATAAAAACTCCCGTTGATTTCACTGAGTTTTGGATCAAGCATTTTAAGCTTTATGTAAGTGCCACACAGATGCTGCCATTCTGTACTATTGGAATCTTATGTTGGATTTCATTAACTTTGTATAAATTGCTCTGTCAACAAAAAATAGTATTTGTTAAAACATTTATATTTGCATATTTCTAACCTTTCAAGGAGTTGAAGAATACATTTCCAAATTGGTGCCATAATAAAGAAAAGACAGAGGTGAAAGCATCTGTTTTGTTTTTAAGTATCATTGGCATTTTTCTGTTGATTTTTAAAAACCCAGTGTCCAGAGGTGTCACTTTTTATTCATAAAGCGAAGTAACAATGATGGTTGATTGAACTAGACAAATGCCAAATGAGTCTTGACACATTTTGACAATGGATTATTTGGATTTTTGTCATTCAGCTGGGAAATGTGTGTTAAAGCAAATTCTTGATTAAAAATACGGGAAGGCAAAGTGTATTATTCATACAGGAAGGTATCAAACCATAAAATATATACTTTGAAGACAGGTGTCTTAGTATTCCCCCAAATATTATGACTCCTGTTTGTTTATTTACATTGCACTTTTATATAGGAGCATTCCAGCTTTACCCAGGAGCCCATTATGTCAGCCACAAAACAACGGTCCATAGTCCACAGGGTTTGCAGTCATGTTGGCTACTGTGTCCTATTTATCTTTCCCTCACAGGTTGGTATCATTTGTCGCTTCTCTTCCAGGAATAGGCTGCAAGTGCTACATGGCAGACAATTTCTTTTTTTAGGCTTTGATCCTACAAACCCTAAAGCATATGTTTCTGATTAGGTCTTTCTCCTCTTCTTTTTATAGAATTCTGTTAAAGCATCTGAACTAAATTAGGTTCTCTGCCTGTGAAAACTTATGCCTTCCAAAATCATTCAGCCACCAATATTAAGGTTAAATACAATGCTGACTAAACATCTAAGGGAACCTGTCAAGCTCCCTATTATTTATTATCATTTACTATCAGCCTCCTTATGCCACATGTCAACTGAACTGATGAATTTATGTTTGGAGATTTTTTTTTAACATACTGAGCATCATTAATTCAATAAATTCTATCTAAAAAGTCTCAAAAGGGGAGCAAATAAAATCTTATATACCATGATTTTGAATGAGCAGATTTGTGCAAAAACTTATGCGCCCTAACTCTTGTAGTTGAAGAGAAGCTGACTACAAGGAAAAGTTCTGTGAGATACTTCATGAAATATCTCCATTTTGTTTTCATTCATGGTTTCTTTTTTTTTTAATGGAAATTAAGACCCTTTTATTCTGCTCTGAGTTTCCAGCAGTGTTTTTTTCTCAATATATTACTTTGTTTTCATTATTATGTTGTCTGATGTTGTCATGAAAAATCTAGGCAAATGTGGCATTGATGCCTACACTGTCAGATGAGTCACAAATTGGATAGGGAGCCACACCCAGAGAGTGGTGGTGGATGGGTCATATTCAACCTAGAGGGATGTGGGCAGTGGAGTCCCCCAGAGCTTGGTCCTTGGGCCTGCGCTGTTCAATTTCTTTATTAGTGACTTGGATGAGGGGGTGAAAAGTACCCTGTTCAAATTCACTGACAACACCAAGAATTGGGGCGAGGTGGGCACACTAGAAGGGAGGAACAGGATACAACTGGACCTGAACAGGTTACAGGGGTGGGCAAATGTGAATAGGATGGGATTCAATACTGACAAGTGCAGGGTACTGCACTTGGGCAGAAAGAACCAGCACCATACCTATAAGCTGGGGAGCTCCCTTCTCAAAAGCACAGTGGCAGAAAGAGATCTTGGAGTCATTATTGATTCTAAAATGAGCATGGGCTGCCAATGTGAGGACGCGGTCAGTAAGGCTAACTGCACCTTGTCATGTATCCACAGATGTATCAGGAGCAGGTCCAAGGAGATTATCCTCCACCTCTATGCGACACTGGTCAGGCCACAGTTGGAGTACTGCATCCAGTTCTGGGCGCCGCACTTCAGAAGGGATGTGGCCAGCATCGAGAGGGTCCAGAGGAGGTCCACTTGCATGATCAGGGGCAGTAGGGCAGACCCTATGAGGAGGGGCTACAGGACCTAAACCTGTTCAGCCTTCACAAGAGAAGGCTGAAAGGGGATCTAGTGGCTGTCTATAAACTTTCCAGGGGGGATCAGAGAGGAATGGATGAGACCCTGTTTCCCAAGCACCTCCTGGAGTAACAAGGAATGACGGCCACAAGTTGATTGAGAGTAGGTTCAGGCTAGACATCAGGAGGCACTACTTCACAGTCAGGGCAGCCAGGATCTGGAACCAGCTTCCAAGAAAAGTGGTGCTGGCTCCTACTTTAGGGGACTTTAAAAGGAGGCTTGCCAATTACCTAGCTGAGGTCCTATGAGCTTAAACTTACCAGGAGTCATATGAGCCCAGCATTCATTCCTTTCCAGGGTAGGGGGTCAGACTTGATGATCTGCTCAGGTCCCTTCTGACCCTACATCTATGAACCTATGATGTAACTTGAAGGTGTGCACAACCACAATTAATAGTCAGGCTCATTAAAGTGATTTTGGCTGCACATCTATATACATGTCCAAATCGGGGGCAAATGGTACTTGATAGGAGCATCCCAGAGCTGTTCCTGCTCTGCTCTGCCCCACTTCAGTAGACAGAGGGAGCCCCAGCCTCCCCCAGGTGCCAGCCCCAGGCCTGAAAGGGTGTATGGGGGCTGGTCCCAATCCCTACATGGGCAAGAGAGCTGTCCCTGCTGGCAGGGACACTGTCTACTAGCAACATGGAGATTGAGAGCTGTCCCCACTTGGCTGAGGCAGCCAGGACAGCTCTATTGGCCATGTGGGGATCAGGTCAGGACAGCAGTCCCAGCTTCCAGGACAGCTCTACCAGCCATGTAGAGATTGGGTCCCAACCCAATTTCTACATGGCTGGGACACAGCAGTCCTGGCTGCCTGTCCTGGTTGGGGACAGGTTGCAATCCCCATGTGGTGGCAAGACAGCTGTCCCTGAAGCTGGCACAGCTTCCCTCCCTTCTCCTGCCCCACACTGGGGCTTGGCCAGGCAGCAGCAGACCCCTTGCTCCTGTGTTAACTGGGAGTAAATTGCTCCCAGTCAGTGTCTACACATACACTACTTCACAGTTAGCAAATGCACCATTAATCTATTACCTGTATTTTTTGGTACTAGCAAATGGTGCATTAGCCTAATTTACTGCACAGTAAGTTGTGTATACTTGTAGATGGTGGCATTTTCCTGCACATTAGATTAGTCTAATGCACAATAAAGTGTCTCATGTAGATGCACCAATAGAGTAGAAAAACATTTTGAGTCTACATAGATAAAACTGGTGTACTAGCTTTACAAGATTCATATGTTTTCCTTACTGCCTCTTCTATCAATGGTTAAAATGGACTCCTACTGTGAGCATTGTTAAATACTTGCATTTTGTCTTTTTAAGTAGATAGAATTATTCTCTCAGTTCTAAATATCATATATGACCTTTATTATATGTAGCATAGAGAATAGCACAAATACTGTTGTAAAACTAATTTCCTGAAAAAGCTTTTGTCAAGACTGTAATGATAACTAATATAGTTGTTTGTTTCCTGAATGTTTTCAGATTTTGTTGAGTTGAGACTATTTCTGCACGGTATTCTTTACTAAGACTAGAGCTAGAAGCATAAAGGGCTTTAGCAATACTATCATGCATTGATTTTCAAATAGTTGTCCATTAAACACCAGCATCATAAAACTGGCAAATCATCATTAACTGTTCTTAAACTACTAAGAATAAATTAATAACTGAGTGATTTTCTGACTGTAAAAAGCTGTATTTACTCATATGAAATTAAACAGACAAGGAAATGTGCAATTAAAACATAAGAGCTGACTCCATTTAACAGTGGATTATCTACATGAATGGGTTTTTTTTTTCCTACCTTTTTATTGCCTGCTTGTAAAGATCATCCTAACCATTATTATTTGGTTGTTATAGCTGAGCTTTTAACCTTTATACTGATGGTGTTTTAAAAGTCTGTCAGAAAATGAATAAATGTTTAAGAACTGCTGAATAAAACTATTTAGTTTATAGGTGGCTTTGGGCTTGGTTTGCTGCTGTTCTTGCAAGCTTTGGCTTTAATTTAGGGGGAAAATTATGACCATTTGCAGGAAAATTAAAACAAAAATAAAACTCCACAAGTTATCAGTCTTTATATTCACGCTGTGGTAACTTATATTCTTGTTTTACTCATCTGAATGGTTGAGCAAGGTCTTCACCAACACATTGCTCACCCTAACCAGATCTTAAGTGGAGACCTGGTGTGGAATATCTTTTTGAGTTTCTGGATACTGTTGCAAACAAATAGGCACAATTTGGTAGATGAGGAATGGGTAGAAGCTTATTTGACCAGACATGAAAGGTGAAGTGTATTCCCCCCACTGCTACCCTAGAGCAAGAGAAAAGCAGGGATGGAAATGAGAATCTTAGTTACAGTTCTGTTCTAGATTTGATTTTAAGCAGCACCATTATGCAAGATCCTTTACCCAGGATTGAGTCTAAATGCTTGATCTTCCTCCCTGCACAAAGAAATTGGTACAATAACTCCACTGAATGAATATCCACATGAAAGAAACTAGCACAAACTAGTGTATCTAAACCTTTAAGGACACTGTGAAATGTCTGAATATGCCATTTATAGTTGACCAAGACCTGTAGTGGCACTATATAATAATGCATTCTTAACATGCTTTGTCTACGTATGGTATGGAGAATAGAACTACACTCAATAAAGATATTACAATTTGATCTCATGTCAAAAATAAATGCATGACTCAATAGTCTGGGCTAGCTCCTTTTTGCATCAATTAGTATTGTCTAATGCATGACAGTTAGTTGGAATCCTGGTGCTCTTCTTTTATGCCTCAGTTTTGTAGGGACAAAAAGATATGACCTGATGGAAAAGAAAAAGTAAAGCTAAAGTGCATCAGAACCAGATCCAACCCTCCTCTCACAATGCAGTGAGAGAGGCTGTGTTAGAAAAAAAATGTCCTAAGTTTGCCTACAATTATTTTGTACTTCTTTATATTTTATAAGTCCTCAATAATGAATGCCTGTACTGTGATTCTTTCATATAAAATATATTAAAACTAATATTCAGAAGGCTAGCACTTGCCTATTTTAAATTTAAATAGTTATTCCCTAATTTACATTAATGGCTGGAAGACTGTCATGAATAACTTAGATTTTAAATTCACAAATAAAGTTGCAGATTTCATCAGGATGACTTGAGGACTAGATTGCAACTTTGCACATAAGTAGTAGTGTAAGCATGCACTACCTCTAGAGAAGTCTAAAATGTAATGTTTGGTTTGGACTGTTATTCCTCCCTTACTTTGTCAGAGGAATGTTACTTCACACTTTTTCATGAGGCAGTTAAATCCTCCTGAGGAACCTAGATAGCTACCCTAGAGAAGAAAGGTGCATTAGGTGCTTTTTCCACCTGCTAGGTCTCTGCTTCTGTACTTGCTGATAGAAGTGATATTGAGGGTTGTCTCTTCCCATGGGTTAAATTACAATCTGAGCAGAACTGAGCAGAAAGGCAAGGAAGAACAGGGCTGTGACACTACTGTCCTACATCATTAAAATTATTTAAATTAATAAGACTGTGGAATGTAATAGTTTATATTATTTATTATTAATATAGCTTTAATTGTATTAAACTGTATTTAATAATGTATTAGCTTTGTTGATTTCAACACATTTTATTACTTCTTTTGTGTGTTAGTTGTCAGTGAATGGGTTATGATTATTTTTAATTTTTTTATTTGCAATGATATGACAAATTTTTTTGAATGGTTCTTGGTAATCAGGTTGATCACAAACATTTCATTGTAATTTTCATTTTTTTTGTGTTCATTATTAAAAGCTGAGATGAATTGATTGAGCACATAAATCAATTGTTATATTTTCAGTAAGTTTTGGCAGGCAGGACTAGGTTCTGTTGATTACTGAAATATAGCCCTATCAGGTATTAGTTGGAGTGGTATACAGATAAGCAGTAGTGGCAGGAACTACCATCAGGTAAGGACAGCAGCAATACTTATCTAGTGCCTGTAATGGTCCTCCATGTTTTGGGCTCCTTTATCAGGATTGCCTCAATAAGGGATAGGAATAAAGTTTGCTACTCAAATTAGGACATGACTGCCTTGGACAGATCTACAATTGTCCTTTATAAAATAATTTTTACTTTATTTTCCATCTGTTGGTCTGTTACAGAGCCGGAACCCTCCCAGGCTTGGCAAATCATATCTGTTCTCAGACTCAAACCAAAAATGACTAAGCAGATTCTATAATTTAGAAAATGTATTTCATCATTACATTTTTCAATATCAAAACCTTCATTTCTGAGCTTTCTGCTGATAGTGAATGATTTGCTAAAAAAACAGCTAATTTCTTAAATCTGGAGTATGTGATTTCCATGCAAATCAGTTTCCATGAAGAAGGAGATTCTAGCTCTTGTCCTTATCAATCTCTTAGCATCTCATAAAGGAAATCTCACTTTGAAGCTGAAATACATATGGGATCAACATTTTCCTTTGCCACCTCTTAATTACTTAAAGGGGTGTAGTGAGGGTTAATTAATGTATATAATGCATTTGAGATCATGGATGGAATGTGCAGCAGAAGTGCAACCTATAATCATAATTATGAGTGAGTTCTACATCAGAAAATTAGAAGCAAAAATAAGAATTACTGTCAAAAGTTGTCTGTGCTGCAGTTCTGAATATATGGAGAGTTGAAGTACAACAGGAAATTATGGAGACATAACTACAGGTACATAAGAGACAAGGCGAGGCCATTTTTAGCTGATGGTACATTACGTAGCCCTAACAAATGTGCTTGTAAATGTGAGACTCAGAAGATATAAATTCAAATCAGAACCATGTTGTGAAAATAAGAGAAGATGTAAAGGGGAAGCCAGCTGACATAAGCCAAGGATAAACAAAAGCTGTGAGAAATACAGCTATGCATGACAAAAGCCATGCACAGAAGTTACGTTTCTAACTGGGAGAATTGCTGCTCACCTAGCTGAAACTATTAGTGTACAAGCATTAAATCAATTTCTCCCAGGAGAAAAATGACCCTTCTGCGAGAAAGATCTTTCAGGTGTCAGTCTTGAAGATCTCCCTTGCTTCTCACAAGAGTGAATATTTATACACTCTGTAAGGCCTCCTGCTCCCCCAGTCTGGTCTGGCAGAGGAGCAAAGCAGCTTTGCATTTCTCTAGACCAGGCACCATCTGGTTAGAGAAATAGGTGGCGGCCTTACCCTGCTACTCTATTCCCCTTCCACACTGGAAGTCAAATGGAGGAGCAACTGCTCCTTGTTCTCTGCACACTCCTTAGACTGGGATTCCCAGTCTGAAGAGTAAACAGAAGCCTTGCCTCGCTGTTCCACTCCCCTCCCCTCCTGGACTAATCCAGGGGATGGAGAGGAACAGCTACCGTTGCTCCATGCTTCCCCAAACCAGGGACTGATTCTTTAAGACTCCACTTCTGCTAGGATGCTCTGAGTCTGGTTAAGCACAGAGCAAGGGAGAGTGGGCAGTTACAGGCTGAAAGCCTGAATGTTCCCTCTGCCAGGAAGATTTCTACCAGTTGACATTTCTGAGAAATGAATTCTGTTTGTGGTCAAAGTAAAGGGGGGGGGGGGGGGAGAGAGAGAGTTGAGCTTTTAAAGTCTCATCTGTTTTTTGTTTAGTGGATGAGAAATATAAAGAAAAATAAATTACTTCCCCTTGTGATATGTCATAACCAGCTTTGATTGTCATTTAAGAATATATAGAATGTGTTCTCCTTCCACTGTTAAATAAGACCAAAAAAGTAAAGAAAACTAACCTTGATTTTTTTTTTTTCAGCAGCAGTGCAATTTTACAGTACTGCACATTTAAAACATAACTTCCCCATGGTGCAAAGAAAGAGGTGATGAGAGTAGAGGTAGCTAAAATTCTTTGCTTCAATTTAGAGTCAGAGAGCACTAACTGTGGCAGAAGTGAAGATTTAATAGATTTCATATTTTTCATAGACATTAGAGCTGGAAGAGACCTCGTAAGATCATTGGGTTCAGCCCCCTGCCCAAGGGGCAGGAAGTCAGCTAGCATCAAAGGATCCCAGGAAGATAGCCATCCAAATGTTTCTTGAAAGTGTCCAGGGTAGGTGCTTGCACCACCTCTGGGGGGAGTCTATTCCAGGCCTCAGTGGCTCAGACACCGAAGAAGTTTTTCCTTATGTCTAGCTTAAACTGTCTTGCAGAAGTTTGTGACTGTTGATTCTTGTCTTCCCTTTGGGTGCTCTGGTGAACAAGCATTCCCCCAGATCCTGATGCACACCCCTTATGTACTTATAGACTGCCCTGCCACCAAGTCACCCTGAGCCTACAGTTGTCCAGGCTAAAGAGTCCCATGGCTCTCAGCCTCTTTTCATAAGGCCTGCTCTCTTGCCCTCTGATCAAGTGCATGACTCTCCTGTGGAGTCTCTCAAGCTTCTGCACATCCTTTATGAACTGTGGAGCCCAGAATTGAATGCAGTACTCCAGCTGCAACCTCACCAAGGCCAAGTACAGCAGGCAGATGACTTCCTGGGTCTTGCTTGAGATGCATCGGTAGATACAAGCCAGAGTTTTGTTCACTTTTGGGTGCAGTCTGTCCAGACCAGCTGATTTGTGGGTGTCCAGCCTATCAAGGTGTTCCCCCATAAGATCTACACCAATGGTGGGTGTATATTCACTCTCACCCTTGTCATCCCTCATCTTGTCAGGCTGGTGAAAGACCAATGCAAAGTAATCATTAAGCAGGTTGGCTTTTTCCTGGGTGTTGTTTGTCAGCTACCCCATTTGGCTTAGCAAGAATGATGTCCTCATTTTTTTTTCTCAACTTCCCACATATCTGAAAAAGGACTTCTTTATTGTCCTGTATTTGTGTAGCCAGAGAGTTTCATAGTAGCTAGGGTCAGGAGGGACCTGAACAGATCATCTAGCCTGACACCCTACCATAGGCAGGAATGAGTGCTGGGTTCACAGGACCCCAGACAGGTGATCATCCAACCTCCTCTTGAATTTGCCCAAGGTAGGGGCGAGGACCACCTCCCTGGGAAGTTGTTTCCAGATTTTGGCCACCCTAAGTGTAAAATATTGCCTTCTGATCTCCAACCTAAACCTATTTTCTATCAGCTTATGACCATTGTTTCTCGTCACCCCAGGTGGTGCTGGGGAGAAAAGAGCTCTGCCTATTTGCTGTTGATCCCCCCCTGATGAACTTGTAGGCAGCCACCTCTTGCTGAGGCTGAACAGGTTCAGGTCCTTCAGTCTCTCCCCGTAGGGCCTGTCCTTCTGCCCCCTCACCAAGTGGGTGGCCCTCCTCTGAACCCTCTCCAGGCTGGCCACATTCCTTTTGAAGTGCGCGACCAGTACCGGATGCAGTACTCCAACTGCAGCCTGACCAATGTCGCATAGAGGGGGAGTATCACCTCTCTGGACTGGGTTGAGATGCACCTTTGGATGCATGACAAAGTATGGTTGGCCTTGCTGGCTGTGGTCTGGCATTGGCAGCTCATGTTCATCAAGGAGTCAATAATGACTCCGAGATCCCTTTCCGCCTCTGTGCTTTCAAGAAGGGAACTCCCCAGCCTGTATGTATGCTGTGGATTCCTTCTCCCAAGGTGCAGCACCCTGCATTTGTCTACGTTGAACCCCATCCTATTCTCATCTGCCCACTTTTGTAGTCTGTCTAAAGCCTCTCTCTCCCTTCAAGTGTGTCCACCTCGCTCCAGTTCAGTTACAGCCTTAGGTTTCCTAGTTCCCTCCCTACAGGTGTGAACCAGTGTAAAATACTCCTCCTTAATGGTATTTCCTGTCTTCCAGCCTTTATAAGCTTCTCTTTTTAGATGTAGGAGGTCTGTGAGTTCCCTTTTGAGCCAAAGGCATCACTGAACCCTTTTACTACCTTTCCCATGGCCTGGAATGGACTTCCCTTGTGCCTTTAGGATCATTTCCTAAAGGAGTGACCACTTATCTTGAACTCCCCTCCCTGTCAAATAATGGCCTCTCAGGGCTTCGACAACAAGCCTGAGTCAGCTTTCCTAAAGTTGAGGACTTCTGCATTGATGACTGACCTGCCAGATTTGTGATTGATAGTGAAAGTGATCAACTCATGGTCACTGTCTTCCAGCTTCCCTTTGATTCTTAGATTGCTGACTAGATAACCCCTTTGGCCAGTACCAGGCAGCACCTTACCTCTTGCTGGCCCATAAACTTCTTGAAATAGGTAGAGTTCATCCACACATGTGAGGAAGCTTTGTGACTGATCAGATTTGGCTGAGTGCTCTTCCCATGACATGTCTAGGTAGTTGAAATCTCTCATGACAACCATGCACCTAAAGCGTGGAGCCTCAGTCAGTTCCCTAGAGAATTCATGGTTAAGCTCTTGTTCCTGACGTGGATGCATCAGAAGAGAACCCCAAAAGTCTTCTTCTACATAGGAAGATACAAGTATTGGCAGTACCCTAAATATGCCAGTAGAAACAGAAAAGGGAGTCCCTGTTGGTTATCTGCAAGTAGATTACAGTGCCTTTTTGCTATTGAATGGTACAGAAGTGGCTGCTACTGGCCTTCAGAATCTGATTCTTTTGCACACAAAAAAGTTACTAATACAAGTAATGAAGCAGGAGAAGGAAAGGACCCAGACTGACTTTCAGATCCAGTGGCAAATTCTCTATGCTGACATTTGGGGGAAAAAATAGCTGTAACAATATGATATTGATCCTTTTCTGGTATAAATTGGTGCTATACTTTTGAAGTGAACAATAGGGCCACTGAGAGCAAACACTTCTAACTGACATTTGAAGTCTAGAAGAATAGTTCAAGTTTTGTAAGTTAGTAAAGCATGAGTTTGTGTACACATTGAATGATAAGCCAGGTCAGTTTTTTCAGCCAATATAGCTACTGTGAATTTGGAAACAGCAATTTTAATTATCTACTTCTCTGCCACCTAACCTACTTGGAGAAGTCATCTCCAGGGCCACTTATACATGTGACACGGGTTTGGTCCCCTAAAGTAAAATGGTGGGCTTTTCATTATGATAATTAAAAACTACCATTTCAAGTTAGGGGCTTCCATCACCATTATGGTGGGGGGCCCAATCTTTTTTCTAATTTTTCCCTGATGAGCTCACCTGCCTTTCCCACAGTTGCGGTGTGAGCTGCCAGTGGGCCAAGTGGTCCCTGAGCTGCAGGGGGGCCTGGTCCTTCCTTCCATGGTGGCAGTGCCTGCTGGGGCTTCTAGTAGGTGGGTGCTGCCTAGGGGGCATCGATCCCATGGAGGGAAAGTCTGGAACCCCCTACAGCTCAGGGCCCCCTGGCAGCCTTATCCCTGGGCATGGGAGAGGTGGTCAGGCTGCATGGGAAAAAAAATTATGAGGTTCTTGCCACTTTTTTTTTCCTCAGTGCAGCCTGCTGGCACAAGCTGCTGCTGGGCCATGCCTCCTCTGAGGTGTGGGGGGACCCAGTCCATCCCTCCACAGTGGTGGCATCCTGCTAGGCTGCCTAGGTGGGGTACTCACTGTGCAGGTGCTGCCCCACTTCACAGACAGCACCTGCCACATCCAACTCTTCCCCAAGCCTGTGAGGTAGAACCTGCTGGATGCTGATTCCCATGTGGGTAAAAGGAAGACTTGGATCCAATGGGTTCTGCCTGTGAGCTGGGACAACACCTGCACAGCTAGTACCCCATCCAGGCAGCCCTGGAGGGGCACTGACATCACAGAGGGACACTTTAGTCCCCCACCCTCCCACAGCTCATGGGATGCACAGCCTGGCAGCAGCTCACTTCTGCAGGCTCTGCTGAGGGAATAAAAAAGAAAATGGTGAGCAGCCTAATCTTTTTTTTTTCTTTTTTTCTCCCATGGAACTTGGTCATCTCTCCCATGGCTGGGGGGCAAGCTGCCAGGAGGCCCTGAAGTATAGGAAGCCCTGGACCTTCCCTCCATGGCTGTGGTACCCCCCAGGGTCACCTGGGTAGGCAGGTAGCAGGTGAGTGCTACCCCAGCTCACTGGCAGCACACAGACTGATCCAACTGTTCCCTGAACTTGAGCTAGGACAGCATCCACCCACTAGCAGCCCACCTGGGAAGCCCCAGGGGGCACCACCAGTACAAAAAGTAAGGACTGCAACCCTCCACAGCTCAGGGGCTGCTTGGCCTACCAGCAGCTCACCTGCTGGCAATGGGAGATGTGAGCAGGCTCTCTGGGGGGAAAAAAAAAAAAAGGATCTGGCCCATCACTGCTTCTGCCTTCAGCCCCCCGTCTCCTGTTGGGGGGGTGGGGGTTGGTGAGCTGTTAAAGGTTGCAATGTTACAAATAGCTAAGTTTCAAACTAAACTACATGCAGATGTGGTTTAAGTTGTAACATAGCAAACTCATTTAAATCATACAAAACCCACACATGTAACAAGTGATGCAATTAACCCTAAAAAATGGCAATTTTTTGTCATGTGTACGAGCACCCCAGTATTATATCATAATTCAGATACATCACTTATGAGATTCTTCACTTAAAAAGTTGCCTGCCCTTTGTGGGAGGGGCCACATGACAGACAGAATTTTCAGCCAATGAGTGGCAAGGGGATGGGGCAGTAGCCATCTTGCTGGCAGCCCTTCATGCCAGCAGCCTCCATCCTCTCTTCTCCCCTAGCAGGCTGTGCAGCTGGGCCACAACACCTGGAAGACCATGACCTCCCTATGGGGAACCAGCATTTTATTTCAAGGAAGTTTTTCTTTTTTTTCTGACCCCACCAAAATTGTGGAATCTGTTGTTTATTGACAAGCCCACCATTCTTTGCAAAGCCTGCTTGAATTTGCAGTTTCTACAAAAACCGTACAGTTCTGAATTTGGTAGGTCCCTACCTGTAACATTTGGGAGGCTGTACAGTGGACTGTTGTATCTGCACTTGGCATGTGGGGAATTATTATGTTGTGGATTAAAATTAGTGGATTTAATTTTGAGTGAAAAAATGTTATGCTAGAACTGCCATTCATGTTTATGCTGGGTTTTTGGTTGTAGATGTTCATAGATTCATTGACTGTAAGGCCATAAGGGGCCTTGGAAGATCATTGGGTCCAGCCCCCTGCACCAAGCAGCAAAAATATTTGGGCATCAGGTGACCCCAGCAAGATGACTGTCTAGTCTCCTCTTGAAGATTTTCAGGGTAGGTGATTGCACACCACCTCTGGAGGGAGCTTATTTCACAGTCTTGACACCCTGACTATGAGGAAGTTTTTCCTAATGTTGAGCTTGAATTGAGCTTCCAGAAGTTTATGGCCATTACTCCTGGTTTTCCCCTTGAGTGCCCTGGTGAACAGTTGCTCACTGAGCCTTTGATGTACTTCCTAAGTGTAGCAGTAAGCTGGTACCAGGTCCCCTCTCAACCTTTTCCTCAAGCTGAAGAGTTCCAGATCCCTCAGCCTTTCCTCATATGGCTTTGCCTTTTAAGACTCTGATCATATGTGTGGTTCTTCTTTGGAATCTCTCAAGCTTGTCCATGTGTTGGTTTAAGGACATAGGTAGGCAAGGTTCTTTGGGTAGATGTGATCTCTTTTATTATACTGAGTAGTTGTAAAAAAGTTATTTGCAAGCTTTCAGGTGCAATCACCTACTTCCTATGCTTGATGAAGGGTAGTTGAGCCCAAAAGCTTGCAAATAACTTTTTTTCCAACTACTCAGTTGTTCTAATAAAAGATATCACATCAACCCAAAGAACCTTGCCATCCATCTTTATGTTAGTTTTTCTAGTGTATTAACTTCATTCCCAAATTTGTTTCATTCCTTTATCTTTAAATTGGTGATCTGTACAAGCATGCCAACCAGTGTTGTAACTAGGGCCAGGGTGAGTGGGGCACCTGTCCAGGGACTGACTATGAAAGGGCATCAGGATATGGCCTGCCAGGAGTCTTTGCTGCAGCAAGGGAAACCCTGTGCTTTCTCTGCCCAGGCATAAGTTCCTGGCAACTCAGTGCCACACCTATCAGTTTATTTGGGGGGTGGGGGGAGGGGCAAGAGGTTAAATGGAATGGTGGTCCTTTCCCCTGCTGCCACTGCACGCGGGGGCAGAGAGCCCTTTGCAGCAGTGGGGAACCCCTGCACTACCCCTGCCTGACATAAGCCAGGCAATGCAGCATGACACCCAGCAGTGTATTTTCAGAGTGGAGGTGAGTGAGGTAAGCAGAATGGTGCTTCTTCCCCTCTTCCCCCAACCCCCCCAGGAGTCTCTTCCAGAGCAGGCAAAGCCCTAAACCCAGTTGGTATGTATCAAGGATGGGAGGATGTGGAACAAAGAGAGCACCAGTACCTACTCTGAGGAAGTCGGTTTGCTGGAGACCTGACACTTCTGGTGCTAAGCAATGGCAGCAGCAGACCAAGCAGGTAAGACTTCCCTTCCCCTCACATATGCTGTGCAGCTCCCATACCCACAATGGTTGGCAACCTCATCACCCTCTACCTTCCCACCCTCACTATGCCACTGCAGGCACCTAAGATGTTCATCAGGGATGTCTCTGCATTATTCCTGTAGTAAAATTTACCAGTGCTTTACAGTAATCATATAAATATGTCATTGACTTTCTGGCATCCCTGCACTCTAAACAGTCCTAAATTGTTGGAATTTATTTGCTTTGGCTTTCTTCCTGTGCAGGGGAAATCATTTAGAGAACCAACTGTGCTACCTGATGTATAGTGGTCTGCATATCTTGTCCTAATTTCTGTAACTGGACTTTCTGACCTAAAAAAGTGTCACTGGGAATTGCAGTGCAGTTGCTTCATTGAAATAGGACCTGCAGGCTAGCCTTTAGAAAGACCAATGCACTGTGTTATTTGACATAATGTATTTTTTTTCTTATCTTCTTTTCCCTTTGTGTTCACTGTTTTTATTATTTTTAAGCCCCCAATGGTTCCTTAATTAGTTCCTTAATGATAATGCAAATATAAACCCTCCCAGCTACTCCAAAATTTGACAGGAATGGACCTGTTCTGTAATAGGCTGTGACTATAGTATATTGAACTGGTTATTCGTATGTTTGCTTTATAAATAGGTTGCATAGTTTAAGATGGGATTATTGGGAAAACAAGTAGAAGGGAAACAGTGGCATCAAAATAATCCACTTTTCTACAAATGCTCATGGTTTATTTAGAAAGCATGTAAGAAAAGGTCTGGAAAACAGAACATCAAAATGTATTATACCAATTTAAAAAAGAGTGAGTGGGTTAGATTTTTCAGGTAAATTGTTTAGGATGCCAGCCTGACACATGAGAACCTGCTAAAATGCCAATCATGTTACTACCTGAGTTTTCTAAACCTTGATAAGGTAGTCATAAAGGTATTAAAACCTTACTGTAATTGGTTTATTCCTGCCGGCCGATAAACTCCAACTTGATTTAAGAAAGCTGTCTAATCGTTATAGATACCACTGGTCACAGAATCCTAAAGGAGGAACTTGAGAGTTAAATCCACTGGGGATGCAGTATTATTACACTAGGTAGCCAGGACCCTGTCCAGAATTGAAAAAACTGGAATATTACTCTAGGTAAAGTTATGTGGCCTGACATGTAAGAAGTGCCTTGACACCAAAGAAGCAGGTAGAGGTGTTTCTAACCATGTAAGTGACACTAGAAAGACATTATAGCTTGCAGGAACACAAGTTTCATGTTGTTTGCTGGAGAGTTAACTTTTCCCACTCATCTTGCACAGGATGTATATAGGAGTTTCATGACAGACTGAGTACTCTACATTGCCTTTATTTCTTAATATAAGGTATGATGGAGAGATTTGAGACAGGAGTGACAAGGAAGAAAATTATAGAAAGATACTTGATGTTAATTGAAGCACTTATTAAAAGGTATTGGTATCACTTTCTTCTCAGAACTGAGACATTCCCTTTCCCTTGACTATTCACCTGCCGTAACCTTTCTGCTGATTTAATAATCTAGATAGAGCAGATACATTTTGTGTCAGTGTTAAGAGCAGGTAACGTGTCATGGACTTTGAATGGTGGTGCTTCCATAGACTCCTTGGATTTGGATCATGCTCATAATACTTATCACTGTGGTATTCATATACATCACTAAATAAAAGAGCACAGTTATGAAAACATGTCTTTCATTAAAAATGCCCCCTGGAGTTCCACCCTGGGGAGATAATCCAGGACCATTTCAAACATAGCTGACTTGATAGTACTTGGCATGTAAGAGACTGAAATAGAAAGTACCCCATACTTTTAAAGTAAAATAGACTAGGTAAACTGGCTAATTAAATCAGATCCGCTGTGCAAAATTAACCTTTTAAGGTAAAAGGAAAAAATGGATTAGATACAGTGGAGTTGTTCTCCAGACATTTCACAGCATCATTTGAACCTTATGGTTGATTTTTCAAATCTGTTTAAAGAATGTTGCTGTCCATTTCCCACTAAAGAAAAAAGGTTTGGGTGTGCAAACCATGTAGGCACCTGTGAAATTCCTCCCCTTATTTGTTTATACTGTAGAGAAGAATCTGGACTTTTTAAAAGGTTTGCTGTTATACATAAAGATTAACAAACAAGGGGCAAAATCCTGATCTCATTGAAAACTTCCATTAACCTCAGGCAGATCAAATTTTCTTGAAATATATCTACACCGTACACTGCAGGTTGTTATAGACGCTTCTGAACTAGCTCATGTATCGGAAGCAGTTCCACTGAAGTAGCACAGAACTCACTGAGCAGTATAGAGCTACCCTTCAAAACAGATTATAAAAATCCCTTTAGATGTCAGAAAAGGTTTTCTTTTCTCAATAATCCACAGAAAAGATTTAGACATGGATACTAAAGTATCCTTACCCCCATCACACATATATATATATACACACACACTAGAAGAGGATAGATAAATGAAGGATTAATTTAATGTCACTAACAAGAAATACATTTTTCAGGGATGTAATAACTGTAGCAGGTAAACCATGATAAAATATGAATCAGTCCTAGTATTTGCCCCAAAGTAACAAATATTTCTTAACAGTTTCAAAAGCTGGTGTTAATTTTCCACTTGATACACTTTCATGCCCCAACCTTAGAGTGGGTGAAATGCACCATAATTTTCATATGAGAGAAGCAGATGCTATTTGTACATAGTTTCCAGACAAGTTTGTCAGCCCCTTTACCTAGCTACCTAAATTTCAGGGGGCTTTTTGGACCTAAAATTCTGACCCACTAAAAATCTGCTCACCTTTGATAGTAAGCATCTTAAGCATCATCTAGGAAAGAGATCCTGGCTTCCAGCCCAAATTGATTTTAAATCCTTATTCATCTTACAATCTACTAAGTGCAAGGCTGTAAGCACTGGTACAGAATCTGAAAGACCTTATTTAAAAATAAGCAAAACAAACCCAGGCATTATATTGGATCAAAGCCAAATATATGTGATATTTAATATGAAATAGGAGAAAATATGACTTTGCAAAGATAATAGTTTTTACAATCAGAAAGTCACAACATTTCCCCCTTGGAAGTGGTTGTGATTGTTAGCTGTATGAGACTTTGCAATGAAAAGCTGAAGGGGATTTGTTCCTTCAGAAATGAATCTATATGTTATTTTATGTGTCAAATAAGGGCCAAAGGGCTTCTGTTGCCCTGTGTTAGTGGAGACCATTATGGTTCTCCAACATTGGCAGTTCTTACCAAACTAACCACTGTTTAATCTGTCCTCGTGAAAAATCCAGTCATGCTATTTATAAGAGATAATTCCTATTCTTTTTATGTACAGATTATTAATCCTGGAATTTGTTGTGTCTTTCCATAAGTATAGACTAACTATACATGGTTCTTTCAGTATAAAATCATTTCAATATAGAAAATAATTTTACCAGTATTTATTTGTATTTTATTATCTAAAACCATTACAGCTCATGCTCATATTCTAACATTAAGAAACTTCAGCAACTTGAATGATAAAATGGCTGCATGCAGAAGCCATGTTTATAAATGCTAAGGTAGTAGACAACCATTAATCCTTCTGGATCATGGTATATGCATGAAAGTTTGCCTAGACCTTCAATACGTAAGCTTAGACAGGGAAATGGAGGAGTGAAGGCTGCCCAAGCCTTCTACTATGCCTTATACCACTGAGACAGAATCCAAAGGCCAAACTGAGTCTGGACATTTGGTGCCTCAATGTCTATAGTTATGTGCACGCCCAAGAATCAAACCTGAATCACCCACCTGGTAGACAAGGGGTCTACCACTGAAGCACAACAGCAGGGTACGTATAAAGATAGATGATCTAAAAGGAACAATACATCAGTGTTTATGAGGTATCTCACAAATGCGAAAGCCTTGTCTTTTTAAACTGAATCTAGATTTTACAACTTTGACTTAAATCTAGCTATGCTTCAATTGATAGTGTACTAAAAATATGGCACTTTTTTCGAGTTCAGAGCAAAACACGAGTAAAACCAATGTGTCATTTGTTCATGGAGATAGATGTTGCATTTTTAGTGCCTAGTTACTTTCAAGTGTCACGTCACAATTGCCTTAATGTTTTGATCTTGGACCATCATGGCTACAGCATCAGTCAGTCCAACTCTACTTGATCACTACAGTTATCATTTTATGTGGACCTAGTAGCCATAGTTTCTTTTTATACAATATTGATGGGGTTGTTTTTATTTTGTATCTGATTTCACTTCTTCAAATATGTGTCTTTACTCCTGTGCAGCTGTGGTCCTGTCCAATGTCTGACTTTTATGCTTAGGCATAGGAAGTTTTCCAGGATGGATTTATGAAACTGATTATAAAATTACGGTTTTATGTCTAGGAGTTACTGAAAATATTTTGAATTGAACTTTGCCACAAGTAAATACTCATTCCTATTCCATATGAACAAGTCCTTTCCCAGAATTTGCCTTAGGGAAACTGACATTTCATGAATGATGAGTGTCTTTTTTATTTGAGCATTTTTATGCTACTGACATATGTCAAGTTAAATCACAGTTTCTTCTATCTTTCTAGATATTCTGGGGCAAAAATCCGTGCTTCCTGTTTACATTAGTCTATCTTCAGACTTTATAGATAATTTTTACACCTTTTTTGTCATCAATTTGGGGATTAATTTTTTCCCTATTCATTATTTCCATTTTACCCTCCAAAAATCTGGCTCTGTAGCTCCAGGATCACAGAGCAACTTAGTTATTAACTGACTATTGAGGCTTACTTTAATTGGCAAATTCCACTGAATTTTCTCATGCTAGAAGTTGCAATGAGGTGAATAAGACCACATGAATGAACTAAGCTTGAAGCATTTTCATTATTTGTATCTCTTTTAATAGTAATTCATCTTTCTGGTTCTGATTCAGCACATAGGGACATGCTAAAGACCTTTGAAGTAAAGCTGCCCTAGTTTGAGGGCTCTATTTCCTTACCTTTTTTCAGTTCATGTTTGTACCATTCCTCACAAATCCATAATTAGCAGCACTTGTATAATAAAGTTTTTGTTTGGTTTGCATCTGTATGAGTAATATGTTCTCTCAGCCTCAATCTTTTAAATTTTGCCATATATATAACCTTTTAGGTTGCCTGCTGTCTCAAGATAATGCACCCATAATTTAGTAATTTTACCTTGAATAGGGTTAGTGCTGAGTGGCTATTTATTTGGCACAATATTATTAACAAATATATCTCCTTTTGGTCAATGAATTCTTGATGAACTGCTTAACCTCCAAGAATCATGAATATTTCCATGATTTCCACGTAGCAGTTAAAAGATTTGTGAATACTGCCTGTGATTCTTCAGAGCATAAAAAAGGAACTCTGTGGTTTAACACTCCAAAAGCTGCTCTAATTAAAGTGCCGCTGCATCTCCTGTATCCCTGTGTTTCAAAATGGCAGGGGGGGGGAAGGGGGGGAGCTTGAACTAATATTTGTTTGATGAGCTTTAGTTTAAATGCCTCTGCTGCCATTTTTAAGCACAAGGATGCTGATACATGAGACACGGGAGTCTGCTGGAAACCAGCAATTGCCACACGCCAGCGGACTCCATTAATTGAGTATGCTCTAATGTGCTGGAATTCTAGTGCATCAGAGCAGCCTCAGTGCTTGTGTATAGGCACCCTTAGGGTGGAAACCTATAGGGAACTCCTGAAAAGCAAAGATCTCTAACACAATTCCTTTTTGTAGGTTTCCAGATAGTGTCTTTACTCCCTGTACAGTGGAAATATACTATTTATGCTAAATGTGCACTTTCCAATGCCTGAAGAGTTGGAGACAATACTTAATTCATACATGTACTTAAATTGACAATGGCCATTATTTTATATATAGTTTCCCCAGGGGATTAATTTTTAAGTGAAACATTGTTAAGGTGGGCACGATACAAATAGGTACATGTATTTATATGCCTTGTACAGATTGTAAAATTACAAGTGTCAAGTGGAGGCCCCTATAAAAAATTAGGTTTACTTATATCAATTTACACAAAAACATCAATAACAAGAGTTTTGCTCCCTGAGTTTTTATGAATGTGTCATTTAATAAGTTACTGTCCTACAGATGCATGCACATGCTCAGACACACATAGACACATGATTAAACACTTTGCCAATAGGTCAGCAAAATTACACTGATTTGTTGGTCACAATTCTCTGAGGGAGTGCTATATACTGCAGTACATGATGCAATATCTGCTGATATACAGTCAAGTGAATGCACAAAGCACAGTGTCTTTCCTATGTAATTGATCTGCCTAATCTTTCTATTGGTTAACTTTATAAAGCCAGCTTAATAAGGCACTGCCTACATAGAGATAAAATGTGATGGCTGATCTTTTATTTGACTTTCATAAGAACATATGAACTGCCTACCTGGAGTGCACCAGGCTCCAGCCCCTTCATTGCCTCCTTCAGAACCTCTTGCTAGGGTTCTGGCTGCATGACTCCCCTCACCTCATTGTTTATGCATGCCCCATGCATGGCTCCACCAAGTCCTAGGACCTCCTATTCGACCTTCTCCCTGCCCTAGCCTAGCTAGCCATCTATCTCACCAGAAATGAGGCTTTGGTTGGGAGAACTCCAAGGGACTGTGGAGCTGCTTTCCTGTCCCTGGCCGGATCCCATCTCCAGGCAGAGTTTTACTGGGCAATGTCCACTGGCTCCTTGGACTTCTTCAGGGGCCAGTGGTCACTGTCTGATATACTACACTCACTGTGCCCCCTCAGTGTACTAGTTATAAACCTTTGACCTTCACTCCTGTCCCTGTTTTGTTATCATTTGTCCCAGAAATTCGTTTCCATGTTCTCAGTTGCCTCCCTCTTTGGGGGAGACTCTTAGTTTTACTTGGTGGGCAGTGGCCCATGATCCCTTAAAGTGGCAAATAGGTCTGTGTCACTCAGGGGCAGAAAGTTGATGCTGAAAGGGAGATTTTACAGAGTATAACCATGTTTTTATTTCAAGTGCATCAAATATTCCATTGAACTTGATCTTGGAGAATTTCTCCTTAGAACTTCTGATAAAAAATTATGTTCCAATTATTTTGACAGATAACAGTTTGGGGAGTAATTTTACCCTCCCAGTAATGTATGAAGTTATAATGACAAGTTGGGAGATTGATTAAAAAACAAACTATAAAACAATTTCTTCTGAACAAACTAAAATGAAGGGTAGATTTTCTCCCTCTAAGATTTTCAGTAATTGCCTTTTCTGTGCTTTTATATAGAGTAGATAACATTACATTGTACTGCTTCTTGAAGAACTTGTTTAAAGTGGTCTGTTTCTGAAATACTGGAGATGACATAGATGAAAGAAGAGTTACAATTTTCCTTTATGCTTTTCACACAAGTATGCCATGCACTAAATCTAATATACTCAATATTATGTTAGGGTCAGGGATTTCTTAGGGTGATATCTTTAATTGGACCAACTATGTAGTTGGTATAGAGTTAAAACAAGCTTTTGAATTCAAGATATTCTTCTCCAGGTCTTGCTTTCACAAGCTTGTCTAACTCTTTTCCAACCACATAGTTGGTCCAATAAAAGATGTCAACCTAAGTAATCTTTGCCCCTCACACAATATCTGGGCCATCAAGTCTACAACTTCACTCATATGCTACCAAATATTATGTAGAGTCAGAAAAAGTTTAAGATCTAAGTGAGAAGTAGATAACTCAATAGCACTTTTAGGAAATACTGAATGTGACATTAAATATGGAAATAAAACTGAAGATACAATGTGATTATAAAGGCTAAAAAATTGTCCCAGGCTTGGATACACAAGAAGCACTTTACAGCCATAACAGAACAGACATTCATGGCAAATAAAGTGCCTTGAAAATGGTGAATCCCACTCTAAGTTAACCCTGGATATACGCATGCTAACCTAAAGTGCTTTTAGTTGAAACACTTTATCGAACTTGTGCCAGATCCCATCAAGCGTTAACTTTGAATGTGATCACCACCATCACAGTTGGGATTGTACAGGGTGGTGCTCTAGCCTCAGGCAGAGCTTATTTACTGTACCCAGACACCATGCTGGTCCTACCCCCTGAGTCAGTGACAGCCTCTGATCCCAGCCCCAAGCTTATCTTGGCTGGGGGAGAGGGGGGTGGGGGGGTGTTGAAGAAGGTGGTTTCTGTCCCTGTAGCTGCCATGACATGCCACAACCCAGTCAGAGTGGGGTGCAGTGGGTGAAGGAATCTGAGGCCTCTCTCTTGGCAGTGAGTGTTGGAGAGGTCCCTCTCCCTGGCCCTGCTCTCCTCGTAGCTGGTGACTATTAGCATCATCGGGGGGGGGGGGGGACAGAGCCCCCTTCTATGAGGGCTCCTCCACAGCTTGCTGGCTCAGGGGTGTGAGGGGTCTGGGTTGGGTCTACGTGGCATGGCAGCTCCCTTCCCCCCTCCCCTGGCCACAGTTCCTGATGAGGTGAAAAGCCAAAGACACGCTTCTTGCTGCAACTGCCAGGTCACTCAGGGCCCCTGCCCCAGCCACTTGACAGCAACAGCTGCTGGAAGGGTAGTCCAGCACAGCATTTTCCTATACCAGGAACTGGGGCTGGTGGTGACAGGGGGGGAGGGAGCCCCCTGCTATCAGGACCCAACCTGGCCCCCCAAAGACCTCAGCTAGTAAGCTTGGTGGGGGGCCCTCATGGCAGGCAGGGTCTCTGTTCCCCCCCTCCAGATGTTGTGGACAGTCACCAGGTGGTGCAGGGTTGAGACTGGGAGGTGGCACTCCGGATGCCTTCTGAAAGGCGTGTGGGATCTTGCCCCACCTGCGGGCCTTAGCCCGTGTAAGCAGCCACTAAGTCTCCCCACCAAACAGTGCACATCTTTTCAGTTGAAACATGCTCTATCTTGTAGTACTTTCAGTGTGATAGAGTGTTTTCTGCCAAAGGCTTATTGAACATCTGTACTTAGTCCCAATGACCAAATTTTTAATAGGCTTAGTTTCCCAATGTTTGCTTTCTTCCTACCTGTATTATTTATAAAGAAAAATGTTGGTGTAAACTAGCAACAGAGCACATCAGTATAATCATCCTAAAATGAATTGTAAATCAAACCTATTCAGCATTGGCCTAATTCTGTCTGTATTGAAAGCAAAGATATAAAAAATATCAAAGAGCAGAATTAAGCCAGTGTTGTAAGTATTTTGAAATGGCTAATCCTATGACCTACTCAGTAGTAATTATTTTCTTCTGGTTTTGGAAAGGGTTAGACTCTGAGTTTAAGCACAGATATTGGTAAGGGATGATGAACCAACCTGTTAATAGCCCAAAGTGTACTTTGCCTCAGATACATCTCTTAGTCATGTTTATTCCCTACTTCTCTTCTGCTGTTTCTTTGAGAGGTGAGAAAGTAATTTGCTGCTTGCCTATACAAGCAGAAAATAGCAATAACACTCCCTTTACAGAAAAGTTAGTAGGTGGGTAAAGGTCTCTGCCTACTCATTCAAGTGAAGAAATGGAACAAACATATAGAGTCTTCGTTGGTCCAGTGATGTTAGCCATGCACAGTTATAAGGTAAATGTACTCAGATGCACATCAACTCTCTCTCTCCCCCTCCCTCTATATATCTCTTCCTGTCTCACACACCCTGACCCCATGTATTATTATAAATATTTGCAGATAATCACTAATCCTCATAAATATTCTAAACATTATATAAATTAGGAAAGATAGTTAGCCTAATATTATATAAAATTGTGTTCAATATTGCAAGAGTATTTTATTACTGTAAATCATCAATTATATAACACAGTACACACAAGTGCAAGATTTTTTTCCTGATTATTGCAGATGTTTTGGCAAGGCTTTATTGACCAGCAATTTTAGTTGAGTGAAGTTTCATGTCAAGCACCCCTTTTGGCAGCTTTCCATAAAGATTTAAAGATTTGCTTAAATCTCTTTGTTCTCTTCTCTTTAACAATATCAACCCTCCTTGCAACTTATTTTGTTGGGGATACACAACACATTTAGGTCAGATATTGTAATGTAACATTACATTACTGGTTTGCATTAATGTACTCTTTGTAAAGTGATATCCCTGTTCCATTTCCTAGATAATGGGAGTACTATGCCTGATAATCTCCGTGGGCTTTCCAGGCAAAGGATTTCTATCAAGTAGTCTGTTTCCAAACTTTGCAGAGTTATTTTACAGGTACAACAGAGATGTTTTTAAAGCACTTTTGTCTGAGGGGGAAAAAAAAGTTTTAAATTAACTACCAAATAAAAAAACCCCACAGGAGCTAAGCATATATTACTAATCTACTGGTTGCTAGGAATTGCACTTTGTAGGCAATTTGTTGAGAGGCATTTGAGAATTCTTTTATTTATAACAGTGTTACGATTCATTTATATTTTATGCAGACTTAGGAAATCTTATTTCCCACTGCCAAAAAGGGAAAGATAGATCTATCTATCTATCTATCTATCTATCTATCTATCTATCTATCTATCTATCTATCCCTTTTTGGGATACACACACACACACACACACACACACAACAAAAAACCCTACCTTTAGGTAACTCAAGTTAACTGGATGGATGGATGGATGGATGGATGGATATTATCTTTCTTTAATGTATAGTTATATATTATATATACATTATCTATCTATCTATCTGTCTGTCTGTCTGTCTATGAATATATAGGTATATATTAAAGAGAGAGAGAGAGTGTGTGTGTGTGTGTGTGTGTGTGTGTATACACACACACATATAGAAAGAGTGATCATTCTTTAATGTTAAAGAAAGCTACATAAATTTGATTGTTCTAAATTATTAGAGGTGATGGTTTATGACATATTAATTTACAAAGGAAATAATTGTTGTTCTTCTTTTAAAAATTACAGATTGGTTTTTCAGGTGTACTTTAAAACTCCACAATTTTTCTCTTGATAGATATTTGTGATAGCTCCTTTTAAAAAGGTCAAACATTCTATGACAAGATGACAAGGGTCAGTATGATAAACTTATCAAGTTATTCAGGTCTCCTCTACACATTCCGGTAAAGGCATGATTGGATCTAACACATGATCCAGACAATTGCACCTCCTGCTATGCCATACATGCATGGCAGGAGGTGTGATTGTGGGATTGTGTATTAGATCCTATTGTTCCTGATTGATGGTACAGGGGGAGCCTAATCCTGTGTTCTCCCTGTATCAGCAAGTGGCAGGCACCCACAACTGGAACCCTCCTTTGTTGATGGGGCTCTCATCCATAGGGGCAAAGTGCAGTTCCTACCTGTAGAGGACACACACAAATTAAAGCTCAATAATAACCACCTATAAAGTTAGTACACATTTTTTAGGTCTAACTTTGGAGCTAGTTGGAGTTTTTTATCCTGTAACAGCTACTTTGCACAAGTAGGTGGTCTGAAGCTAATTGCACGTTTAACTAGTTAATTGTGCAATACCCATAATGTGTGCAGGTGGGGCCCAGATGCCTAAAGATGTAGACTGATACTTAGCATCCACTAAAACCCAAAAGGATACTTGCATATCTTTAAATATCTGATAAATAGTATTTTGCAACACTAGTTGTAGAACAGTAGTTGTAGTAGTTGTAGAAAATGTTGTGTGTATGTACATACCAGTATGCATCACTGTAATAACACCCTCTTCAATCTTGAAGTCATTAGGGTCTAAACTCAGAACTTTCAAAAGTATAACTTAGATTACTATCACTGCTATCATAGGAGCAACTATATTTGGGGATAGCAGAAATGTGCTATCCTTGAAGGGTATGGCCTTGCTTAGTCCAGAGACTGGCCAAAGATTTGGTTTGGGAAAATTTGATCTTCCTCTCTATTGCTACCTCTCTGTCTAGTAGAGATATAGACTATATCTCTAGTAGAGATATAGACAAAAAAGATGCCTTCAAAAGTGACAGTAATACATCATGCTAATGCGCTACGTCATTCTTTAACTTGTCTCTTTAATAGCAATCAAATAGCTTTTATATAAAAAAATGAGTAATTCTAGCCATTACTTACCATATTATGCCTTCAGTAGGTAAGGAGACTCCCTCTCCCCTCCCCTCCTTTGAGAATTTTTTCATCAGTAAGAATTACAAAAATATGTATGTAAAGGGAAGACAAAGTATTAATAACTTTGTAGATCTGTATGTGTGAACTACTGAATGGTTAAACTATGAAATATTATTCTTAAATTGGAAGTCAAGCAGCTTCTGTGTAAACTGTTAGCTTGACAAATCCAGTAAAATAAACTGGTTCTAAAACCCATAATGATGTAAACGCTGTTTTCTTATTAGCCGTTTAGGGAGTAATCGAACCAGCACACTGCAGCACAGCTAGCACAGTGCTACATTTTCAGTAGTTAACTACCCAATGACCTTTCATAATGGGTAGAATCATTTAAGTTCCCAGTATTCAGATTCAGGACTTAGTTGGATTTTAGTTACCCTGCAGTTCATTTAGTTCAGATATTCTGCCAAGAGATTTTTCTTTCTGACTATTTCTGTCATCCAGGAGACAACAGTTTACCTTGGAGCAATGAAATAAATCCCAGCATGGTTGATCTTCACTGACATGGTAGCACAGTTGCCAACGGGGGGGAGGAGGAGTTAAAAAAAATCCTTTCTCTGTGTCAGTTTGTAAACAGCAGTAAGATCCACAGTTCTGAGTAAGTCCTTCATGTTCACTTTCTTCATTATTTATGTCAAATTCTGGCTGTATTATTCCAAAACAAATTTAATTGCTTTCCCATTCTCTGTCTTCCCGCTCCCCCCCCCCCCCCCCCCGCCTTTTAATTTGGAAGAGGAGCCTTGTTACTGTTACCATTATTGTTTTAGTTCAAACAGTACTTTTAGTCATGTTATTTTTTTGTATAAGAATAGCTCAGTCTTCCATCCCTATTCATTTGTATAGGCATGTTCTTATGTCTAGGGAAAGTAAATAAAACTGAATCATTTTTCAAGTATTGTATATAGAGATAATGAGTGAACCAGCTTTTTGTTGTGCTTGAATTTTAATGTTCAGATTTTTAAAGTTAACTTAATACTTTTATAAACTTTGGAAGAGAGATTTTCATAGGAGAAACCCATGGGATTCTATGAAAGCACGGCACTGTACTTGCAGAATTAAAAAGGATTGTGTTAATTCAATCCTTTTTATTTTTGTGCAAATTTCTATGACTACATTAAAATCTATTACATTCTGTACCTCACTTCTTATATTCTATAGAAGATTTTCCCCCACTTTCCCATAACACAATGAATTTCCATGAATATATTTAACAAAGTACTGCCTTCAGTCTAACTTGACCATTACAGATACTAGCTGCAGATCTTGTAGTTTCTAGTTTGTGTGTGAAATAGAATTTTGTTAAATTGGTTGACACAAGAAAAGCAAAACGATCTAAAATTTTGGCTGTGTGATGGATGGAGATCCTGTTCCCATAAAAAAAATCCTCACAAGCTTAAGTTTCGGCATCAACACAAGTACATCCCTGTGAAAACACTTTAGGCACATCCTTAAATCCAGGCAAGTTAGGGAAAGGGTTCATATTATGTGAAGTTAAATGTATTGTAATGTAACCCCCAGTTTTTCTTTAAAAATATATATATATACCTAGAGAGAGAGAGAGAGAGATGCATTCCCTTCCCTTCCCCAACTATTTCTGACTTTTTCTCTCCATCTCTATTACCTATAGATAAGTATGAGTACGCTAAGACATAGAGTGAGCTAAGATATAGGATAGGCTTTAGCATTTTATTTTGGTAGCAAGTTGGGTTTTTTTTCTCTCCTTCTTTGCAAATAAATGCCATGTTGTGGATATCCACTGTTTTATATTGCATAATTATTATGTTTATATTGACTTTTACTGTTTTATATTCTCCAGCTCCTGGCACCCAGAGTGCGCCCCCGCGCCCAGCTCCCTGGTCTTCCCTGGAGCCCCTCTCCGGGAACCGCAGCTCCCTGCACTTGTAGCCTTTTCCCTGCAGTTTTCCACCACTACCTGGAGCCCTTCTTCAGCTCCTGGCACCTGCCACCACTCCCTGCAGCCTCTTCAGCTGCCCCTTGGAGCCCTGATCTGGTTCTCAGCACCCCCACAGCTTTTCCCTGCTACCTGGCAGTCCCTGCTGCCTCTTCAGCTCTCCCAATCCAGCTCCCGGCTTCCCTGGCAGCCCCTGCAGTCTCCCCGCTCCCCCTAGAGCCCCTCTCCAGCACCTGCAGCTCCCCATCCCAGTTCCACCTAGCCCCTCAGCTCACCCGCAGTCTCAGTTTCCCTCTCCCTACCTACCTTTCAGCTCCCCCACAGCTCCTGTTCCAGTCCCAGTCTCTGTGCTGGCTTCTCTCTGGCATGCTTCTCTGTTATGCCAGCTTTGGACATTGTCCATTAATCAATTAACATCAATGAATCTCAAGTAAACCCAGCTCCCCTCCAGTCTGCTGGTTTTAATCCCATCCTCAGCAACTTTCACTCCTGGCACTTTCACTGTCTTATTTTTCCTTTCCGTACAGAAATCTTTAACCTTTGAATCCCCTTTCTATAGTCACCAAGCACCTTAGATATCCCAAGTACCCCAAGCACACACATACCACACCACCCAAGTTAGGAACTCACGTGTGTGTGTGTGTGTGTGTGTGTGTGTGTGAACTGGCAAATATGTGTATATATATTCACACACACACACACACATATATACATATATATATATGTATATATGTGTGTGTGTGTGTATGTGTGTGTGTATATATATATATATCTCTCATTGTGTGTTTGATATACAAATTAGTGATCCATGTATGTGTACTGTGTATGTGGGTATTGACAATTGATTTTTGTTTAATTTTCAGTGTATATAGTGTGTATGTGCTTAGACTGGTAATCTTGGATGTGTATGTGGCTGAATTGGTAGTGTGTATATGTGCACCTAGTGTGTGTTTATGCACCTAATTGATTTTTCTGTGTGTATATGTGCAATTGTGTCACACTCTCATGTCTAACAGTGCAATTTTGAATTCCTGAGAGTTGGCATGGCCCCATAGGGCAACAGTATAAATACATAGTTCAGGATTAGGGCCAGATAAAAAGTAGAAATGAAGAACTTCAACCTTGAACAAACAAAATATTCCCCTTGAGAAATAAAACCTGCAGGTGCTTAACATCCCAACCAACTAATTTAACCACATCCTTCAGTGGAATAGTGATGATGATCATAACAATGGCAAGTTTTTACTACCTGCAATGTAATCATCAATATAAACACAGAAACAGAGTTTATCATATTGCATATTTATCATATCATATTGACCTTTAATGTCAAATAGCTTTGCAAAACTAAAAACTACGCACAAATTACTTCTTTCATTGCTGAATTATTGGTTACCAGCAGATGCAAAAGGAAAGTTTCTTCTAAGACCGCTACACAATATGGCAAAAAAGTGGATACTTCCAGTAGTAGCTAATTAAAATCTCAGAGTGAATTTAGACATGGGATATGCTCAGCTCATAGTTTACCATCAATGTGCTACCATTTCTGACACTGAATGCAAAAAAGATCAAAAGTGGTTAGTTTTTTGTTTTAATATCAAAGCTAACAGTGGTACCTCATGTGACAGGTGATACCATATTACCGTGACAGACTGGTCCTATGAGCTGAATGCAATCAGATAAGGTTCAATAGGGACAAGTGCCGGGTTCTTCATCTGGGTACAAAGAACCTTCACCATAACTATACGATGGGTGGTGGTCCATTGGCTGGCACTGCATCTGAAAGGGACCTGGGGATAACAATTGACCAGAAAATGAATATGAGCCAACAATGCAATGGAGTCGCCAGCAGGGCAAATAGAAATCTGACATGTATCAGCCAATGTGTTGCAAACAGATCTAGAGAGGTGCTCCTCCCCCTCTATTCAGCATCAGTGAAGCCACAGCTGGAGTACTGTGTCCAGTTCTGGATACCACACTTCAGGAAGAATATGGAAAGGGTACAGAGAAGGACCATCTGTATGATTAGGGGCCTGGAGCATAGGTCCTATGAGGAGAGACTCTGGGGTTTGGGTTTGTTCAGTTTTGTTAAGCAAGAAAAGACTGAGAGGTAACTTGATAGCCACATACAAGTAACTCTTAAGGAAGGTACCCCCTGGGAGGACGAGGACTAATGGGCACAAGCTAATTGAGGAAAAATTTAGGTTATACATAAGGAAAAATATATTTTCCATAGGGCTATCTAGAATCTGGAACACACTCCCAGAAGAGGTGGTGCAGTCATGATCCTTGGAGGTGTTCAAGAGGAAGCTGGATAAGCACCTTGTTGAGCTCATTTGAGCCTAATAACCTCCTGCCCATGGCAGGGGACTGGACTTGATGATCTTACAGGTCCCTTCCAGTCTTTTGATTCTATGATTCTATATAAGAATATGTGTACACTTTCATTAGAAGCAAAAACAGTGTAGGAAGGGAATTTGGGAAGTTTCTTCAGTGAACCAGAGATGCACAGTAGTTTGCCCTTAATACTGTACCTTTCTGCTAACATGGTTGCTTGTTGAAATAAAGCCATTCCTCCCATGATGATTTTCTATTTGCACCTAATATCAGTCACACTATTCCAAATTCCTTATGGGGCTTAGGTTTAGTTTGTAAGTATTTTAGTTACTGCCATGATACAGGAGAATAGACTAGATGACCTCGCAAAGTTCCTCTCAGCCTAGTGTCTATGATTCAATGATTGCCTTGGAGGCAAATGTGTGACTGACATTTCTTCTTGTTGCATATTAGGGTTTCCTTGGAGATCTTCTATCCAATTACTAACCAGACCAGGTTAATTTGAGTTTTAATAGACTTATACTCCACTGCAGTTCAATGATATGGATCTCAGTTTGGAAATGAAACAAAACAAAACAAAGGAGAGAGAGTGAGAGAGACTGAAATTAGAATATGCATTACATGGAACCAGAAAACTATGAATAACCAAGAAAGGTGATCACAACATTACTTGATGGGGTGGGAGGAGGGAGGGAAACATTCAGTTCTAATCAATGCTGGAATTTGGGACTGATGGTTCCTCTCCTTCTCATCGATGTGTCCAGTTTGTAAAATTCTTACACAGTTGATTTTAGTTTAACAAAATTAAAGATGACAATGCTTCAAGAGATAAATCTTCTTTCATATAATACAGTTTAGCTTTGTGATGTGGCCCACAAATCCATTGCCCAGATTTAATATTAATAATGCCTGATTGTGATTTAGAAACCATTAAAATACAATGGAAATGTGTGATTTTATTGTCCTTTAACATGACAATTCCAACACCAAATTGTCATCAGATTTCTAAATATTTCCAGTGTCTATAGGTTTTTGTAACAAGGACAAATAATAATAAAAAAGACATCTTAAAAGACAGTCTGCATTATAATGTATGTGAATGCAAAACAGGTAGCTCCTGCTGAGAAAATATCCATCTTGGCTATGCTAATTTTACCCATCACCAAGAGTGGGAGGATGTGCCATAAATCAAAATCAAGATCATTTCAAGTGGAAGAGAATCTGCTCTAGTGAAACTGATGTGGAACAGATAACAATGTTATATGGAAACCAGGTCAAAGAATGATAAACAAGAATTGAAATTACAGATACTTATAACTGAGAGCAAGAATAACCCCTTGCCAGAAAGGAAATCAGTAAAACGAATAATAAAAGGAACAAAAGAATTTCAGTAAACATGGAAACTTGAATCTTAACACTTCAATGAATGTTATGCATTTAATTCACACATGAATATTTTACTCTGACTTAGTGGTTGAGGGGCATATGTACACTTTAAGCAATATAAGGGCTTTGTTGCACAGTACAGTTTAAGCTTCTCAAACCTTGATCAGCATTAGTACGAGCTTGAGTTTGGAGTAGTCATATCTTAAGGCTAAAAACTTTTTTTGACTGTCCCAGACCTGCACAACTATGACTTAACCATTCATTAACCATGGAAGGCATCTTGAGACCCTCTGGGTTAAAATATGGGGGAACATGGGGCAGAGGACATACACATAAGAGTCTATTACAGACCTCCTAACCAAGAAGAACTGGATCTTGAATTCCATAGGGAACTGGCCAAGGCCATATGTTCCTGATGTATGATCATCATGGGAGACTTCAACCTCCCTGACATCTTGTGGGATGAGCAGATGGCCAGGTCTGAGCACATGGTCACGTAACTTCCTCACCTGCATTGACAACCTGTACCTAATGCAAGAGGTCTACATGCCAAGTAGAGGAGAGGCACTGCTGGATCTGGTTCTGGTCAAAAGGAGGGCAAGCTTGGTGACAGTGACCATGATCTAATTACTTTATCTTTCCAACGCAGGGTGGGCAAATCCCTCAGTAAAAAAGAAATCCTCAGCTTTGGGAAGGTTGACTTTCACAAACTCAGGAGACTGATCAGTCAGGCACTAAGAGACAATGGCCCCCTAGGAAGTCCATGGGGAATGGTTGTTCCTAAAGAACTCAATCCTAAATGCACAAGGGGAGTCCATCCTATCCCACAGGAAATGCAGTCAGAGGACAGGGAAGCCCCCTTGGCTCAACACGGAACTTCTGGTTCTCCTGAAACAAAAAAAAAAAAGAGAAGCCTACACCAGATGGAAAACTGGAATCATCACTCAGCATTACCCCATACCTGTAGGGAGCAGTCCAGAAAAGCCACGACAGCAACCAAACTCAGGCTAGCGAACAGAATCAAGGATAACAAAAAATAATTCTTCAGATATGTGGGAAGTCAGAGAAAGAACAAAAGCAACACTGGCCCCCCTGAAAGATCAAATGGGGAAGCTGATGTCTGGCTCCCAAGAAAAGGCCAATCTCCTAAATGATTATTTTGCATCAGTTTTTCACCTGCCCAAGGGGGTCACACTGTCAGACAGGATGCAAAGAAACCAGGGCTTGGGAGATGGGCCTACAATTGAAATAGATCAAGTGAGAGAGCACCTCAAGAGGCTTGACATCCACAAATCTGTGGGACTGGATGGATTACACCTGAGAGCCTTAAAGAGCTGGCAGACATCATAGCATGCCCTATGGCCAAGATATTTGAAAGATTGTGGTGCTTGGGTGATGTACCAGAAAACTGGAAAACAGCTAACATGGTCCCAATCTTCAAGAAAGGGAAGAAAGAAGATCCAGGGGATTACAAACCTATCAGTCTGATGTCTATCCCTGGAAAGATCTTGGAGAAAATTATCAAGGGATCCATCTGCAACCAGCTAACAGAAGGTAAACTACTGAATGCCGGCCAACATGGTTTTATTACTGGAATTTCTTGCCTAACCAACCACATCTCCTTCTATAACCTGGTGACACATTGCCTGGACAAGGGAGATGAGGTTGATGTCATTTATCTGGACTTCAAAAAGGCCTTTGACTTGGTCTCCCATGATGTCCTCATGACCCAAGCTGGGGAACGGTGACCTCGACCATCTCATGGTCTGATGGCTGGGGAACTGGCTCTGGGGTTGGACCCAAAGAGTACTAGTTGATGGGAAAAAATCAACATGGCACAAGGTTACCAGTGGAGTCCCCCAGAACTCAGTGCTTGGGCCAGTAGTCTTCAATATTTTCATTAATGACCTAGATTAAGGCATCAGATGAGGACTGGCAAAGTTCATGGACAACACTAAACTATGGGGGAAGGTGGTCATGCTGGAGAACACGCTTGCAAGGTGGGCAGACCAAAACCTGATGGCATTTAATGTAGAGAAATGCAGAGTATTCCACCTTGGGAGGAAAAAAAACAGCATCATGTTTATAGGCTTAGCAGTACTATGCTCTCTAGCACTGTGACCGAAAGAGACTTGGGGGTCTTGATTGACCACAAGATGAACATGAGCCCCCAATGTGATGCCACAGCTGGCAGAGGAAACCAAATTCTGGCATGCATCTACCAATGCATCTTGAGCAAAATGATGGGCATCATCCTCCTGCTTTACTCTGCCTTAGTGAAGCCACAACCGAAGTACTGTGTCCAGTTTTGGGCACCCCACTTCAGGAGGGATGTGGATAAGCTTGAGAGAGTCCAGAGGAGAGCCACCTATTTGATTAAAGGCCAAGAGAGTAAGCCTTAGGAGGAGAGGTTGAGGGACATCAGACTCTTCAGCCTGGTGAAGAGAAGGCTCAGCAGGGAACTCATGGCTGCCTGTAAGTATATTAGTGGGGTGTATCAGGAACTGGGAGAACAGTTGTTTACCAGGGCTCCCCAAGGGATAACTAGGTCTAACAGCCACAAACTTCTACAAGGCTGATTCAGACTCAATATAAGGAAAAACTTCTTTACAATCCAAGTGTCTAAGGTCTGGAACAGACTCCCCCCAGAGGTGGTTCAAGCACGTAGTCTGGACTCATTCAAAAAGGATTTGGATATTTATCTTGCTGGGATCATGTGATCCCTGCAGACTTCCTGCCTCTGGCAGGGAGGCTGGACTCAGTGATCTCACAAGGTCCCTTCCAGCCCAATATCTATGAAATCTACAAAATCTATGACTTGCTACTACAGGGCAGGCAAAGACAAACCTGGTTAGGAGCTACAGCTGTGCATTGCCATTAGGGCTTTGTACAGACATTGCATCCAGAAGTTTGGGGGGTTACATTGGGTTAAAAATGGCTCCCTGATCTAAGTCAGTAATTAGATATATGTTACATATTGTAACAACCGTTGCAGCAGCAGGACACTGGCAGCTGTTGTCCCTCTGTTTCACTCGTCGGAAGTTAATTTGTGTGGTAGGATTGGTTGTGTCTCTTTAGCAAAAGGTTAGAGAAGGATCCCTTCAGACATGGGGTCGGACTAGATTATCTCTGTAGGTCTCCTCCAGCCCTACTTTTCAATGATTTATGATTTTATGAAGGAGTATGGAGATGAACATACTTTTTTCATCTGAGACCATTGATGGGCCCCAGAAACTGAAGTGTTCAGGGAGTGTGCTCTGGGCTTGTGTTTAGCATCCACTCATGAACACTCCATTAGTGGGTATAGACAGCTATCCTTGTAAACTTTCCTTTATGGAGGACATCAGTGGATTCTGGTTGGCAAGATATGGTCAGAGCATGCCCAGTCTTGTCTTTCCCAAAACCCAGTGCTACTATTTTACAGAAAAGATCATATTCACTACTGCTCTTGAATTTTTTTCTGGCTCCTTGACTCTTTCTGTCTGGGCTGCCCAATGACTATACTATTAGAGGCAGAAGGTGGATTGGGTTCCATCTAGTCCATAGTCTGTTGTTGGGACACTTTGCAAGTAAGTAAGTGTTATTTAAATTTTTCTTTGAATCTTACACTTCCTGAGCAAGTATGTGTGGGTCTCCTTCCTCCAAATGAACTGGATCCCTACATGGCCAACCCTTAAGCATATCTATGTTCTTTCCTAATGAATTAGGATTGGTGAAGCATGCCCATTTTCAGAACAGGAAACGTATGCATCTGTGAAGGGTTGATTAGGAATGGTCTCTGGGACACAATTGGCTAAAACTATGCTGTGCATTCCTTAAATCAATACCTACATTTTTGCTTGCCATTGGAAAGTCTTGGAGGAAGAATAGGATTTGGGTCTATATCTATTTTGGTACAACCCTGAGGGTTGCCATCAGCTAGCTGATCCATATGAGTCAGCCCTACCTTGAGACATCTGACCTAGTCTTCTCTTTACTTGTCTCTTCTCCTGGGCTTCACATATGTGAAACTACCTAATGGTTGAGGACAAGAACTCAGAACTTGGAAGTTCTGGGTCAGAATTGAAGCTTCGTTCATCCAGGGAACCCTAGGAATCTAAGCCTACTGCTGCCTATGTCTTATCTCTCCTTTAGTGGATCATCTGAATTAGGGACAGTAGAACCAGAAACGGGGGTATGGAACAGCTAATAATTGGGCACATCTACACATGCATTTAATCTTGAATAAATTTACTGTGCATTAAGCTAATGTACAGTAAGCAATTTCTGGCAGGAGTCTACATGTACAGGGACTTGGCACTAAATCTTGTGCCAAATCCTGGCCCCAACTCCTGGGTCTTACACCCCTATGGGTTCAAGTGCCTCTCAGGAGGTGTGCCTCACCCCACTGCTCCCACAATGACCCACTGGCCCCAAGTATGCCCCTGCTGTGTGTGCCCTGGGTAGTGTATGATGAGCTGTTTAAGCAGGCTGAGGGGTGCCTGACCCACTATGCCCTGCTGATGATGATCCTCTTGGTGCCCTGGGCTCACCTGCACTCCTGGTTCAGGAACCTGAGCTACAACAGCATGGGGGACAAGCTTGGGCTTCTCCACAACCTCCACTGTTGAGGTTCACAGTGCTATTTTCCCTATCTGTAATATAGGGGCAGATTAATTCCTTTCTAGAGTGGTTTGAAGCATACTGATGATGATACTATTTGCATGGTGAAACTGACAAAAATGTCAGTTTAATTCAGCAAAGTTGATGGGGCTCCTGAGGGCTACCACTTTGGGATAGCTCCCAATAGATTGCCCCAGTCCAGAGATTCCACTTTCTACATTCCTGTCTATGCCTGGCCTGTCCCCTTTCTACCTGTAAATGCAGGTATCAAATTTAGTCATGATTACTTAATGCACAGTACCGCACTTTGTAACTTTAGCATAACTCTAGTGCCAGGTCTGCCCAGCCACTAAGGGTCAACCTAAGCCCAACACCAGGGCCCCTGGCTGGTTGCCTCTCCTGCTCCAGGTCTTGGCTTCTCTCTGGCAGCCCCTAGCTTCAGGTATAAAAGCCTGCAGCCATTTTGTGCCTTGAACCATACTGCACAGAAGCCTGCTGGAGCCTGTGCATTCTTTTGGACCAGTGCAGGTCTCGTGAGTCCCCCTGGACAGCTCACAGGCCATCTTTGCCTGGCCTGTCCCCTTTCTAAAGTTGCTGCTTGGCCACAGGTGTGCATTGAAAAGGGCTTCAGCTTGCTGCACCCCTTGCCCAGCCCTGATATCTCCCCAGGGATGCTGGCTGGATGTCTCTTGTATCAAGTCCAGCACCTGCTCCCTGCTGCTGCTCATCCCCAGAGTGTTTCCTGCCATTGCATGTCCTGTGGCACATTGCCTGTGCTGCACAGCTCCCAGTACCTGGCTGTGCCCCTGCACTGGATGCTTCTACTAACTGTCCAAGGCTGCAATAATAGAGACAGCCACATGGGGGCCCAAAAAGCCAGTGTAGGGCATCATGTCAAGTTTCTCCCTATTGAGCCCTGGCCTTGCCCATGTGCTTACACCTGTGCCAATGGTCAAGGCCTCCAACTGGACCCAGGAGGAGTCAGGTGACCTCGTAGCACTCTGGGGCTGTGCCAATGTGCAGAGGCAGTTCACATGGCACAGCCACTCGGTCACTCACATTTATAAGGTCCTGACAGGTGGGATGTGGGAGTAAGGGCAGTCCCAGTCAGTATGGCACTGCTGCATTAAGTTCAAAGCTTTGTGGTCACAGTGGTTGGCCATGACCAACTACAATCATTGGTCTGGTCATGCCTACAAGACCATGACCTTAATGTGGGAACTGACCCATATGTTGGCACCCTGGCACCCAGCCCACACACCTGTGACTGTCACTAGCAGGGGCAGCCTTCCCAAGTCATTCCCCTGGCCCCTACAGTGACACATCACTGAAGGAAGAGCCCTTGGGCCTTCAGTACTCTGACCTGTCCTCCTCTCTAGCTGCTGCATCCATTGGCAGCTCTGGGAGCCCTGGCCAATGACAACTTTGCCCCTGGTGCAGTCCCAGACACTGCTGTGAGGAGCGGCTGACAATGTCACCACCAGAAGTGCCAGCTCCTCCCCAGAATGGACCCCTAGCCAGGTGCCAGCCCACTGCATGCTGCAGTCTATGGACATTGGTTGAAGCCAGTCACCCTTGGCAATGGGGAGGCCCATGCTGAGCCAGCAGCCTTGCCAGTCCTGGACACATAGTAAGTCCTTCACTGCAGGGAGGGCCCAGGAGGGCCCTCCCAGTCCCTGCTCCTGCCTCTACCCCCAGTCTTGGCACCTGTTCCCACTCCTTGTATGGCTTGCCCACACTCTACCGGTCCAGGGTTCCCCACTCACAGCACACAAAGAGGCAGGGCATAATTCAGAACTTCACTGAGCAGCCCATGTCCCTGCAGCTGGGTGGGCATGGGCCTCTCTACCCTGAGGAACAAGACAATGTTGGTGGTGATGTCCTCAGCAGTGGGGAGCAGGGACATGAAATGCCACCACAGGTAGCCACTGGCCAGGGCTCAATTTTACTCAGTAGCTATTTTGTTTAAGCAGCAGCATGTTTTAGACTTTCTGATGTGCCTTCTGCTCAGAATTTCTTCTAAAAAATAGTACTCCAAGCATCTAACCCATGTAAAATACTAATCAATGAGAACTGAATAGGAGTCAAATGAGGCTTTAAATAGGGCCAATCTGGGAAAGTGCTAAGGACTCTCAATCTCTACTGAGTCTCTTGTGGGTCTTCTGTAAATTTTAGTGAGCTATGGTACATATAGTCCAATGCACAATTTTATATATTTTTTCAGAGATCAAATGTATTTTCCAGCAAAGCAATTCTTATCCTTGAAATGAAGTAGCCCTAAACCCAAGCTTATATGCACTATATGGCAATAAAGTACCAAGCTCTAGCCCATATCAACACAGTGATTCATGGTAAATTAACATCTTTCTCCATTTGGAAACATCTAAATTCTTCCCTTTAAAATAAAACTAATTTACAGCTTTACCCTTTGTGTGATTTTTGGTGTGCATTAGTGGCACCCTTTGAAAGTGACAGACAAACAGAAGAAATTTCATCCTCACATATTTTTTTAGTTTTTCAAAAGAAAAAGGCCTCCGGACATGCTTCCTAAATTCAGTCCCTCACTCTTCACTGTTTTGTCTAATATAGTGAATGCAATGAGAAGGCATAGGAAAGTTTAGCTTTGCATAGAATATGAAGTAGGAAATCTGCATAAGTTATATCACCAGTAGGACTTGTTGTGACAGTTCCTAATAATTAATGTCTCTGCAGAACCAGGATCAACAGGCTGTACACTTCAGAGATAATCACATCTGGGTAGGCTTTAATTTGTGGGAGAACATATGATAATTAATGGTCCTAATAAGCATGAGGGCCTTAGTAGAACAACAGGGAGTAGATTTCATAAACAACTTTTTCTTGAGCAGATTTTTATTACTGTTCATGGGCCATAGTAAATGCCTAAGAACTGTATGCAATCAGTACTGATGGAGTACAACTTTTCTAATTTGAGTGATATGCTACAAACACATATACATTGTTTACCTGTGTACTACCCCCGGCCCCATCAACTACATTAATTAACACTAGAAAAAGACATTGGAATCTGAGCATTTTAAAAAGGGTTATGATTTAGATGCTGACTAGATGTTCTTTACGATAGAGATTGGGGAGAATCTGGAAGATCCAATTCTTGTTTGCACCATGACTTCCTTGCACTGATCTGGCTATTACAACTGCTGTCATATTTTCAGTCATTTTACAATGCTCCTTTACAATTCCATTGTGATATAAAATGCTGTTAGTGGAAGTGAAAGTCAGGTTTAGTGATTTTAGAAATGTTTGTATCCACTATTACTGTGATTTATTGAGAGTAATATAATTTTTTCAGAACAATTCTCAGGTACTGTCAAACTATCTTTCATACACGTTAAATTTTGCATGTGACCCATTGCCATTAATTAAAACACATTTTGAGATAATACATCTCCCCTTTCTTAGAAAACTCAATATTTTTCAACCAAAATACTTCTCCATTTGATTATATGCCTTGTTTTGATTTTCCTAATGGTACGGCTTGGCATAGAGCATAATGTTTTAAAATGGTACTTAGGAGTCTTGGATCTTATTTACAACTCTTAGCTATTTGCTCAACTTTATCTACGTTTCAGGTTTTCAAGTGCCCTGCAATAAGTGTCCTGTGAGTATCAACATTTATTTTGTGGTGGAATCTGTTTGGACTGTGTCACATGCTTTGTGCCCTAGATGTTACATTTTGGAAGAACAAATAATGGAAAACAAACTTAATTTACTTCTATGACAGGGTAATAAGCCTTGTGGATAGGAATGAAGCAGTGAATGTAATATATCTTAAAAATAAGGCTTTTGTTACTGTTTCATGTGATATTCTTAAAAAACAAGCAAAGGAAATATTATCTGGACCACCAGTTCTCTCCTTTTTTTTTTTTCTTTTTTCTTTTAGATTCTAGGTACCCCATGGAAAATACCAGTTCTTCCTTTTCACTTGTTTTCAGGTTTTGGAAAAATAATAGAGCATTTATTCTGTTGGAAAGACCTTAGAAAGACTGCAATAGGTCAGAATGCTTTTTAGCACTGTAGGTTCCTATTTGAAATCTCTGGGCATTTTTATACATGGTCTGGAACACTGTGCCAGGTGCTTTAATTAGCAAGCCGTGCTAATTAAAAGCACCCATACATCATGTGTATCATCATGTCCATACATCCCTGCACTGAAAAAAATGGTGGTGGGGCATTGTGAACTAAAGCTCTCCAAACATGTTTTTTTTTCAAAGTGCCCTGCTAGCATTTTTTCAGCACAGGGATGTATGTGGACACTGATGCACATGAAACAGATGGTTGACAGAGTGCATAAATGTCCATGCTCCAGCAGACTCAATTAAGTGAGCAGGCTTCCTGCACATCTACAGGTGCCCTCTGGGTTTATCTTCTGAATCATGTTTGCACACCTAACAATGCTGACATGGTGTGGCACTCTTCTGCATCATTTAAAGGATCTCAAGGCACATCAGTAGGCCATGGAACCCTGGTTGAGCATCACTGATATATACAAAACTACTGGTATTTTAAGTTAGTGTGTATAATAAAAAAACAACAAAAGATCTATCTTGATTACAAGTAACTGATTTTAGTATTACTTCTGAATTCCACATACAGTAAGTTCTTTAATTTTCCACTAAGTACAGCTGACTTTCTCTTGTTTCAAATATTGATGTTTAAGTTGCAAAAAATAAAAAAATAAAAAAAATAGAAAAGGTCCATTTAAACCCTAAAAAATGGAACCAATAAGAGGAAAAGGATCCTTTTAGTCTTCCTTATTTGGACCATTTATATTTAATTCTGTGCGCCTTTGTTCATATTCTTAAGGACTGTAAAGTGATCTGCTCATAATATATATTTACAGTGCATTTAGAAACTGCACTCCTGTTTTGTGTGTGTGTCACTCAATAAATTGCAGGTCCTAGAATTGTCTTAGTTTATGTCACCAAGCTATTGCAATATGAAATATAGACCATCCTGAACATATTACTGCCTTCATGAATAGTCACATTTCTTACCAAATGGAAGTTTCCATGACAAAGAACATGAGGCAATGAAAAAGGGTTGAGTAAATGGTAATTAAAGAAACTAGCTATGTTTCTAATAATTTAGTAAATAATGTGGCTTATCTTAGAAATGACTACATCTCACTGCTACAGCAGTTGGAAAAATGCTGGAGGAATAAAATGTGCACTGTAAAATGGAATTTGAAGGCCAAATCCTCAGCAGGAATAAATTGATATAGCCAAATTTACTTCTGTGGAATAAAATAGATTAGTGCCAGTGGGAAATTTGTCTCTTAGGGAATAGACAAATGAACAAATTACTGTTAAAATGAGGCAGGGACTTACCATGGAGCAGCTGATGTATGGTAACTGTCGGTGGCCCATCTCTTACTTTTACTAAATGAAATAGGACTAAATTACTGCTTTCATGTAAGATGAAGTAAAAACAGGCACACAAACAGTTGCCACCTGCCAGCTGTTCATTTCAGTACCTCTTTTTAACTCCCTAGAATTAGTTAGTTTGTCCATACACATTGTTTCTGTTTTAGCATAAGTAAAGTCTTTATTACTTATAAATTTACCACATTGTTTGTCTGTCCATAGACCATGCTTACTAGTAATGACTAGAAAATGGTTATTTAGAGGTTTGCTTTTGGGAATTGACTTGTAGGTAAAATAGATTTAATTAGAACAGGCTTGCCCAACATACGGCCTGCCATTTTATCTGGCCCGCAACGGCAGAAGCTCCACCACAGCAAGGGGAGGGGAGCTGCTTACCCCCGCGGGACCCAGGGGAGTGGCCTAGCATGGGAGGCCAAGCAGCAGCCACTGGCAGTCCTGCCCGTGCCTGCTTCCTCACCCACCCACTTGAAGCCAGCCCCACTGCCCTGCCATGCCCTACCCTGCCTCACAGCAAGGCGGTGCCTGCTTCCCCGGCCAGTCTCCCCCTGGGCACTGCGGCTCTCTGGGCCCAGCTGCCCATGTGCATGGCCCTGAGGGGGCCACTTCTCACATGCTGCTGGGGATGGGAGGAGCCCGGCTGGGTCTGCACCGGACAGCAGAAGCGGCGGCAGAGCCGTGTGCCGCTCGGGATAGGATGAGCCTGCACCAGTCAGTCCCGAACAGCACACAGCTCTGCCGCTGCTTCTGCTGGCTGGTGCAGACCTGGCCGGCCTCCTCCCATCCCTAGCAGCACATTGGAAGCCAGCTTCAGCTGCATGCTGCTTTTTCTCAGCGGTGCCGACCCGGTTCTTCCCAGGTGGGTCCTGCAGCACCATGTCAACCTGGGCATGGCACTGGCAGGCCCCAAGTTAAACCCAGCCAGGCCCCATGGCTTCTCCAGCACCAGATCAACCTGGTTGTAGACAAGCAGCTCCTGCAGCACCATGTCAACACGGGCATGCATCCCACATCAACCAGCACCATGTCAACCTCTGCAACTCCATTGGTGTCAAAGGTCACGTTATATCACTTCCTGATATGATACCATTTCCTGTGACGTCTTTGTATATGGCTCACCAGCCCACTGGGTGGTAAAAAGTTTGTGATCTGGCCCCACATTCAAAAAGGTTGGACACCCCTACATTAGAACAATGGTCTAGGGGAATGGCAAGGGTTAATTGATTTCTAAAAGCCTATTTGTGACAAAGTTTCCTTCAAGGCTCACTGTTTCTGAAGACAGCAGACACACAGGCTGGGAAAGTGAAGAGATGTACCACACTGTTCCATAACATAAGATGGCCTTAGGTCACATTGCCAAACTTCAGGGCTCTTGGGGTTTCTGGCTTTGGTAGACAGACCAAATTAGGAAGCCTCTCCTAAAAAAACAAAAACAAACTAGGATGGGTTCATGTGATGGGTTTGTGAAAAAAGGGAATATGCTAACAGGACAGTGGACAGTGTGATGACCACAGGGAAACCAATCAATGATTCCCAGAGATGAAGAGTCATCAGAGGTGATAAAGAATGCAAAAGGGAATTTCAGAGCAGCAAAGAGTCCCCAAGAGGGGAACCTGAGGACACCATGGACAGAGGATGGACCACCAGCCTGTCTCACCCACCCCAATGTGTGTGGGGGGGGCGTGGGGACAGGGGGTGCTCAGGCCTTGATCTCCAGGCTGCTGGCATCTGACATTCAGGAAAGAACCTCAGGGTGAAATTTGCATACTGGCCACATATACTTTCCCTCTGTGACAGCTCTAGGACTGGTACATATAGAATTATTTGTATTATTCTTATCTGCTATCGTTGTGTATCAATAAAATTTGCCTATTATCAAATGGAGAAGTTGTGGTTGGATTAAGGGTTTGTGTATGCATGGAACAAGGTATCTTAGTCATAAATCTAGTTCCAACAACTAAGAGTCAAAGTTTCAAAGGTTATCTTTGCATGTAGAGCACTTTCTGCCTGTTAAAGTGCCTACAATAGAAGCACTGTTCGTTATGAGCAGGGCCCACCTGTGTTTGTTTAGAATTTGAAAATATGATTGTCAGCTGCTCCAAAAACCTTGTCTAACTTCAACACTGTCACAACCTTGTGACATAGTGTGTTTAACACATTGCGCGATGATTTTGTGTAGGGCAACCTATAGCCCTAAACAACGCTAACAAAAAAAGCCTTTTAGTATCTTTAAGTATGCTAATCTATGCTCCTTTATTACATTTGTGTTGAGTAAGTGTGCTAATGACTGTATAATGTGTTTGCACTGCAATGTGATTTTTACTTCAGTCTAAGAGCTTAATTATGCACAGCTGCTGGGGTTTTGATGATGGACAGATGATGTTTAGTGTCTTATTGCTAATCAAGCATCCAGGGGGGACTTGTGGTGTATTTTAAATTGTTTACTTCAATTTAGTTCCAGGAAGACGGATTGGACCATCATCAGCCACTGTTATGACTAATGAATTGGTGCCATGATTTTACTTTGCCTGCCAATTAAATAGTAGATGAGCATAAGCACTAGTTGATAGAAGGATTGTGGGGCATTTATTACTCATATTAATTAATAGTTTATTATTAAAATATGTTGCATATATAGAATATCTTTCATCTTGGGATCTGATACCCATTTGCCAAGATTGGAAAGTATTATTTTCCTCAGTCTACAGACAGAGAATCTGAAGCACAGTTAAACTAAATAACTTGGCCCAGGGTAACAAAACCAAACAGAATCTAGGTCTTCTAGTTTTCACACTGCTTATTTGTATGATGTCAAGACCATAATGTTTTACTCCCGAGTCTGTAACAAAGGACCTGCCATGGAGTCCCATGCTAAGCCCAGTCATGAATTCTCATATGATTATGATGCTACATACAGTTGTATGTAGTATAACCTCTGTTAGTTGTTGGGCGCTGCATGGAGTTGGGGTCTAACAACTTCCATATAACAACTCCCTGGTTTTAACAAACCTAACAGCAGGAGCGATTTTTTTTCTCTATTATTATGAAACACATTGGCTAACTCTAGTATAGCAAGAACTCTTTTATAATGAATTTTTCTCATGGTACTGTGAAGGTTTGTGTGATAGAAGGCGTCTTAGGTGGGGTTTGTGTTGGGTGACGTACTTTCCGTCTGGTGCGGGGCCCCTCCCCTCAACTCGCCTGCCATGACTTGGTGTTATTGAATGAAAGGGAGGGGTTCAGTGAAGATCTTCTTTCTGGGTGACCCCATGGATGGTAGTACTCACTGTCTGGTTGCAATGTTCCACAGGGCTCCACCTCACCTACACCCCATCCACTCGCCAACCAGATGGATGCCACCTGCGTGGTTTGACCATGCTCAGTCGACCACTTTTTGCCAGGGGAACCAGCATTGGCATGGGCCCTGGTGGGCTAGCTTGGCTGTCCTGATGGCTAGCATCTCCCCCTCAGATGCTGATGAGCTGCGCTTCCATAGGCTGGCTTGCTCCTTGCCACCTCTGGACAGAACACCTCTACTTTCCTTTTTGCCAAAAAAAAAATAGACCACTGGAGAGGAGAGGGGTGTGGGACTGCCTCCTCCCTCCCAGCCTACTACAGGGGCTCAGCTCCCCCTGTTCTGGAGGCCAGCACCGAACCAGCTGCACTGCTCCTGCTCCCACAAGAGCCTCAGCACGCCTGGCATGCTCCATGCTGGCATGCTCCCTCACTCTCTTCCCCCCAGGTCCCAGTGGGGCTTTTAAATCTTCCCATGGCAGCTGGAATGGCCACTGCAATTTGTTTGGCTTTTCCCCACCCGGGGAACAGCTGATTAATCAGCCAGCATAATGCCAGCTCACGTGGCCATGGCCAAGGCTCCTGCTCCTGCTCCTGGTCCGGTTCCTGCTGTGCCCCTACAGGTGAGTTTCCTTGGTTTGGGGGGGGGGGGGGCTGCTTGTGTGGCTCAGGGCCTGCCGGGACTGCCTTCTCCCATTCAGGAGCCTGTGTGGGCATCTTGCTGCCACAGTTTGTTATAATAAGGTTGCACTGCATGCAATAACTTTAGCCAATAACATTTTCTCCCTGAAATATGCTTATTACCTGTTTTAGGAAGACTGTATAATTTATCAATAGTTTCCAATGGTACCTAACATAAGTTAGTTCCTTATAAAAAGGAAGTCACTTGTTTGCAATTGAAATTTTCTAATGACTGTTTAGTTTAGTTTGGTTTTGTCAACATGTAGCTACATAAAGGAGTAAGAAATCCTTTTGGTGGAAAGCCATATCTTCAGCTGGTGTAAATTAACTTAAATGATGCCATGGCCATTTATTGCTATTGAACATCTGAGTGTTTACCTACAATCTATTAACACCTGAAGTTATACATATTTTCAGTGGAATCACCATATCATTTTGTTACCTTTCCTTAAAGGTGTGCTTTAGCTAACTGCTAACATGCCCTGAAACATGTAATAGCAGCTACTAGATTGTTTAGTTCATATTACGTATATTTAGTTCATACTATGTATGCTTGGTTTTTATTTGTTTTGCTTTCACAAGAACCAAGGATTATATAAGGTAGAGTTGTTTATATTATCAGAACTGAGGAAACTTGTATTAAATTACTATTGCTGATCCAAAACTATCATAAAATGTAACCTAGTACAACTTAAACTTAATTCTGGGTAGAATTCTTTGTGTACCCAGTAACTGATACAATTTTGCTACAGCTGATGATGTTTCATTTGTTTTATACTGATATTATAGCAAATGCTAAATCAGTTTGGTGTTCTGGATGTGATGGATAGTCCATACCAGTTCTGATATATTTCATAGCTTCTCCAGCAGCCCCTGTGGTTCATAATACATGCCTCTATCATCCTGAACTGATGTCAATATATACAGGCCTTTGTGACGTCAATGGCTCAGTATTTCTGTTTTACTGACCTAATGGCAAAGTAACCATTTTTTATCACTCCTATAGGCTAAGATGGTGTCAAGATATAAGCCTTTGTGGGTGCATCAGAACAAGCACCATTGTGTGGTATGTGGTACCCCAAACTCATGTGCAGTGCCACATACCACACAGTCCAGTGACCTCCATGCTGCAAGGACAGGCTACCCGAAGATGCACTGCACCAGGTTTTTTTCCCTCATGGTTTATTTTGACCCCTGGATATTCACAGGTAAAAAAAAACAAAACAAAACAAACAAAAAAAAAACCACGGAAATAAACTGCAGAAGCAAAAATGGTGCAGTGCACGCTTGGGCAACACACACTGCTGAAAAGTGGAGCTGGGCCACCTGGAGTTGTGTTGCGGTTGCTGGCCAAGCTCTGTGTGGCAGAATCACCATGGCTGGAACCCTGGGAGGCCCCCAGGAGCCCAGATAAGGCTTCTGCTGGCTCCAGCCTCCCCTAACTCAGCCAGGACAACCTGCCACATGTCAAAGCATGAGTGGCATGGGTGTTCCCTGGGGACAAGTAGCTGTGGCACAAAGTGTGCCACTGTTATTTGTCCCCAAGGAACCAAATGTCCATGCACATCCAGACACGCCTTGTGAGCTTACTGCTTAGAGCCTCACTTGCTGAACTAATACATAGGAAGCCACTAGCTAAACACCAGTACTCAGTGGGATGCTTCCAAGGTGCATACTTCTGTCAGAACTTTGATTAAGTTTGTATATCCATCTGTTGCTGACACATAGATCTCTAAGGGTGCTGACAGATGTTAATTCAAAGGTGTGATGTGATGTGATTCTTCAATCACATGCCCTGCTATGCCATCCACATATGAAAATCTGTGACTCCTGGCACTGGGAGCCCAGCATGGGGGTCCATCCCCAGTGCCGTACTTCCCACAGTGCCCTTTGAACTTGCTTGCATACATGGAACCCCAGGATTGGGATCCCAAGTGAGAGGAGTCCATTGGCTTTCCCCTCCCAGAACCTGTTAACCCACATATGGGCCAGCTCATGCAGAGTTAACCCACATTCAGGCTTAAAATTCTGTGACTGGTAAAGCCTGTCATCTCCTTCACTCCTGGCATGTGTTACACTGCTACTTTGGGCTGCACCACTCAAGTTCAAAATTGTTGTTTGCTGACCTCCACTCAATACTTGTGAAATTGACAACTGCAACCCAATGCAGGGCTCCACTGCTCAGCTTTAACATGCCACATGTTCAAATTAATGTGTGATACAAACTATTGTTTGCCATTTTATCACATCATAAACCACTTGCACGTGTAGCATATTACAATTTATAGTGCCATTCATGTGTAACCACACCCTAAATGTGACATCTGCCAGGGACCTAACAGTTAAGTAGCTCAGCAGTTTTGGTTGCTGGTAGAGAGGAGCTATAGAATAAACATTTCTAGCCTGCTAATCTGCTGTCAAGTAGCAGGTCTTAATAAGCTCACTGGCTGAGCACTTTATGAAGTCATAGGTTCACCAAAGGTTAAGCACTGAAGAGAACTGCATTAATGCCTCTTTTAGGTTAGACACCGGGGGGGGAAAAGAGAAAAAATAAATCTTTCAGTCTTTAGGAATGTAGGCACTCAGGGCCTCCTTTAGACATGCAAGTAAAGGAGAAGTGGGATCTAATGTGTAATCCACACATTCACACATTCCACACTCCTACCATTCCAGGCATGATTGTGGGATTACCCATAGGTGACACGTGGGGGGTGGGGGCACAGGAGGGCACATGCCCCCCTGAGATTGGCCACTGCCTAAGCTGCTGCCAGCTTCTGCAGGTGATTGCAGTCCCCCCCCCCACCCTTGCTGCTGACGTGGTCACTGGTGGCTGCAGGCAATCCCCGCTCACTGCTTACTGCTGCTGACATCTCAGACAGTTGTTGTGGGCAGTCTCAGCTCACCACCCATTGCTTGCTAACCCCCCTCCCCCCACCACCACTGACACCACCACAGCCATCTGCGGGTAGTCCCCACTTGGCACACCCTCACCACCAATGTCACTGCAGCTACCTGTGGGTGGTCCCTACTCGTTGCTGTCATGCCCCTGCCACTGACACCACTGCTGCCACCTGCAGGTGGTCACCATGCTCCCCCAGCCTCAGAAGGCACGTGTCGTTCATGAGATTACCTGTTAGATCTCATTGCACTTTATTGACAGCGCAGGGGGAGCCTGATTTGCAGCTCCCCTGTACCCACAAGAAGCAAGCTCCTGTGGCTGGGAGCCTCCTAAATTGAGAGCCTCCCAACCCTGGGGTTGTCCCATGTACTGCCATGACTGGGAGAGTCATTTGCCACAATCTTCCAGTCTTAGACATTTGCAAGGAGCCCCCAGGGCTGGGAGATCTCAGCTGCACCCTGTGACTGCTGGAACCCAACTGGGTCCTGGTACTGGAAAGTGCACTGCTAGGACCTAACACCTATATCTGTGGGACTCTGGTTTCCTGTGCTGGGGTTGAGAGTTCCCTCCATTGCAGGACTCCAAGCCTTGGCTGGGCATAGTGTGCCCCAGTGGCTGGGAGCCCCATCAGCTGACGGGTCTTCCAGCCACAGGGGAGATCCAGCTACACATGTAAATTAAAGCTTGATGGCCACCATCTGTAAAGTTAGTACATATTTTCAAAGTCTAACTTTATAGCAGGCTTGAGCTTTTTATGGCATGATAGGTATTTTGCATGTATAGTTGGTAATTGTGCAATTAACTAGTTAATTGTGTGATACATGTAATGTGTAGAGGGAGCCTTAGGTAAATTTATCTGGAATGGTTCTGTCTATTTTAGAATTTATGACAACTAGCTAAATGCATACCCAGCAGAAATGGTGGCCTAAGTGAAACTATTTTTGGTAGTTCTCATCCATAATTGCAAGTATCATAATATACTGGAGGAATTGTACTTATAGTGTATGAAGTACTATGACACTACATTATTCTTACATATGCACTACTTATCTTTCTTCTAAAAATGGTCATAATTTACTTCCCACATCTCTGCAAAGATGCTTGCAATGGATTTTGTCTCACTTAGGTTTCATGATAGGAATTAAGTGCATTGTTCTGTGAGGACTTCATATAAGTCTCACTGAAGTAAACAGATATATTCCCATTAACCTTAACTGAAGTAATTTCTGACCCCAAGCTTGCTTCCAAAAAGTCTCTTCTCTAAAGAATCCACATTTAAATGCAACAACCAGTACATGATGTCTATTCTTTTAGCATAACTAGTGAGATGTAAACTACCAGCATTTATGTGCCTGTGTTCTTTTGAATATTCTAATTTATTAGGTTAAAAATAAATTGCAGTGTTCTATTTGCCTGAGCAGATTGTGCATATTCATTCACCTATTCTATTTTACATGTTGGCAAATAATGCTGATTTATTCATTATTTTCATAGCAAAATATTCAAATAGTTTATGTCTACTTGAAATGACTCTTGAAAGGAGATCAAACTGGTCACTATATTATATCCTTATTGCTGCCTGTTTGCAAAGCATGATGAGCGTATACTACTTTTATTGCATTTTAGCCTTGCTTTTCAAGAAACAAGTAAAAGACCTGTTACTTTTTAAAACTTTTCTTGCACAGGGCATGTACTGCATTTTCCTTTAAGTATAGAACATAGGGATGCAAATGCAAACTGTAAACCCTGAACTAATCATAAAACAGACTTCTTTTGTTGTTGGTGGTGGTGTTTCTTCTGGAAATGGTGGCTTGGAAGACAAAATCGTGTAGTCCAGATTAGGTATTTTAAGCAGATCATTTCTCAGTCACTAGGGTAATTAATTCCCATTTGTTCATAGGCAAAACAAACAAGAATTCATTGCCACACTTAAGATACACACATTTGTTAATCCCTATTTTTCAGGAATCTCTCTTTTTTCTTTTTTAAATATTTCTACTTTCTTACCATAGGGGTATTGTCTAATGAGGGAGAAATTGTGCTTGGGTCAAGAAGAAGATGGCACAAGGCTACAAATCCAGATACATTGTCTTACATGTCTCATTTCTCAGGTTTTTTTATAGAAATTAAGTTGACTTAGTTTTTGCTTATTTGCTTTTTAGATTAAGGTGAATCCCTTTTTTCCCATCTGCCAGTCTATTTATTTAATTAATTTGTTAAAGTATCTTTGCAACCAGTTGAAAGAGTAAAAATTATTTTACTCCCCAGGAAAGAAAAATTGAAGTAGAATTAATGTTGAAAGTACATACTAAAATCATTGGAAGCATATGGTTGAGACGATTAATTTCAGGACTGTAAAGAAAGGAGGGAAGGAGAGCAGCAGAGCAAAGACCCTGGACTCCAGAAAAGCAGGCTTCGGATTCACACTTGGGAGGCCAGTCTCAAGAGGAAACAAGTCCAGGAGAGCTGGTTGTATTTTACAGAAATTTTACTGAGGGCACAGGAACAAACCATCCTGATGCACAGGAAGACTAGTAATTATGACAGAAGACTATCTTGCCTTAACAGGACCAAGCCCTCTTCTTCAATGAGATAAAACACAAAAAGAAAGATTGTATGAGCTGGAAACTTGGACAAATGACTAGGGAGGAACAGAAGAGTATTGCTTGGGCATTCAGAGATGAAATTGAAATTGCAGCTAGCAAGCGATGTGAAGGGTAACAAGACAAGTTTCTACAAGTATTTAATCAACAAAAGGAAAAGTGTGAGTCTCTTACTGAATGGGGGAGGCAATCTAGTGACAGATGAAGAGAGAAAGGGTAAAGTTCTCAGTGCCTTTTTCACCTCAGTCTTCATAGGCTAAGTCAGCAGATTTTGGGGAAGAGGTGAGCAGCCAACAGTGTAGAAAGAGCAAGTTAGGGACTATTTAGAAAATTTGGATCTGTACAAGTAATAGAATCATAGAAAATCATAGAAACTCATAGAAAATTAGGGTTAAAAGGGATCTTAGAAGGTCATCTAGTCCACCCCTTGCTCAGAATAGGACTATAACCAACTATATCATTCCAGCCAAAGCTTTGTGTAGCTGGGTCTTAAAAACCTGTAAGCATGGAGATTCCACAACCTATCTGGGTAGCATGTTCCAGAGCTTTATTACCCTCCTTGTGAGAAAGTTTTTCCTAATATTTAACTTAAAACTGGAGACCATTGCTCCTTGTTCTGTCATCTGCCACCACTGAGAACAGTCTATCTCCATCCTCTTTGGAACCACTCTTTAGGTAGTTGAAAGCTGCTATTAAATTTGCCCCTCAGTCTTCTCTTCTGCAGACCGAATAAGCCCAGTTCCCTTAGCCACTCCTCATAAATCATGTGCCCCAGGCCACTAACCATGTTCATTGCCCTCCACTGGACTTTCTCCAATTTGTCTATATCTTTCTGTAGTGGGGGCCCCAAAACTGGACACAGTAATCCAGGTATGGGCTCACCAGTACAAAATAGAAGGGAATAATAACATCCCTCAGTTTACTGGCAATGCTTCTACTAATACAGCCCAGTATCCTGTTAGCGTTCTTTGCAACAAGGGCACACTCTTGGTTCAAATTCAGTTTATTGCCCACTTATCTCTACTCGTGTGAGGTATGATGGCTATCTTCAATCTTGGCTTCCAGGGATCCCTTTACTTGCTTACATAAAATAACTTAAAAAAACAATGGATATATTTTCTCTAATGACATAGAAAGGTTAACTCAGCCTGACTAGGATGTTGAGGGAAGATATGTATGTTAACAATATGGACTAACATTTAAAATGAATGTGAATGCTTCAAGACTAATGACCAGATTTTCACAGCACCATCCTTATATTAGTAGTTAAATCAATTCAGACCATCAGAATCTGAGTCTGGCAAGAGTCAGAGCAACAGATTATAAGGCCCATTTATTTTATTTACTGTTTGCTTTCACTGGTTTGACTGGCATCCATTTCTTTTTTCACCACAATATTTGGCCTATTTTTACTATTCTGTTCTTAATAATTTGTATTTTAATCTTTAGAAGTGGCACTCTGAGTTATTTTAGGATTGGATCCTCAATGTAAATAAGTTAACACATTGTAATTTCAATGTGCTTTTATCAATCACTTTATTATTTCTGTTAAAGTTTTTATGCAAATTCAGGGAAGCAAAATCTTTGCCTAATGAGCATTAAAATAATCAAGATACAGAAACTGGACTTCCCCTTTCTTAAAAAAAAATGACTCAGGCAGAAAGCATCAAGAGGAATTGCTTATCAATCTGAATTAAATACTGCCTGCATATTGATTCATATTTTTTTTCAAATTTTGCAACTTGTGAGATAGTGTAAATTCCATGCCAAGTGCTTCTTCATCTGTATGCCTAAATTGGGGAGCACCAAATGGATACTAAGGGATGGAGTAACCTTTGTTATCCTAGAAGTCACTTCTATAAGAACAAAAGGATACCTGTTTAGCACAGTGCTCATGAGGCTTGGTAGATCATTCAGCATTGTTTGTATAATCAAGAAAGAATAGTTTTTATAAGCTATGGGGGCATTGCTAAATCATTGTTAGTTACCACAAACAGGCTGTTTTTGAGGAATACACAAGTACATATTTATTTATTTATAAATGGGCTTTTCTGAAAACCTCCAAGATGTCATGCCTTAGGCTTGTATATACAGCCATAATTCCCCTAGATCCTATAATTCAGTTATTTCCTTCTCTACAGTACTAAATGATCCAAAACACTGAATTTAGGATAATTTAAAAGAGTTGCTTTTTGTGCCACACCTTAACAACCTGACTTTCAAAAACCTGTAACCCCAGATCAGATCCCTTGAAAGGTATAGGTTTGAGCTCTACTGACTTACTGGTTTTTGAAAGGCTGAATCTGTTTCTATTTGATGTAATTGCACTGTCATCTATTTCTAATGGTCTCCCTCATATGATAGTTGTCCTCTGGATTTTTGGTAAATTTGAATATTGTTACATTGAATATAGAAATTGGTATTTACAGTATTTTAGAGAGGAATCTGCTTGAGTCATGTGTATAAATTCTTAAGTAGATCTAATCTAAAGTTAAAATTGCATAAACCTGCATAAACATTAAATGCATCAAGAGGCTTGAGAAATTAACTCTGTAGTATCAATTGAAGTCAAGTCAGTCCCAAAGCCACACTGACCATTGAGTCACCTTTAATGTAGCAAAAACTTTCCTCCATCTTCCTGTTCTTTTGCAATCCTTGTACAGTCAGTCAGTTTTAATACCATATAGTCTTTGAACACTACCATCTACTATTTGATGCTTATCCTAGATCTTCCTCTTCCTCTTCACCTGCCCTCAGTGTCCTGCAGAAACCAGATTGAATCAAGTCCTGTAAATTTACTAAAGTCTCCAAGTTATCTTCAACCTCCTCTAATTGTTTTCTTCTAAGTCTTGCCTCATCTTCATCCAACATATCCCAGAAAGGCCACTTTGGTGATAAATAATTTCAAGAAGATTCATACATCTTTACAGAGGGAGGTTACCTTGGGTTTCTAAGCTTTTATTTACTGATCTTCATCAGTATAGCCTGAGATTTCGGAATACAGTTTATCCTCCAAGGATGACATTTTGAATATTTTTGCAAGTCAGCTTGTGTACGTCACACTGTTCTAGTGTTATGGATGGGAAGAAAAGAAGAGAATAGCAAGACAACATAAACAAATTAAAAATGGCTAGATGATGCAGACATGGAATTACTCCCAACTGGCTAAAAGTTGTTCTTTGCCTAATGAATTATATTACCTAGGTCCATTGAATCCCAGAGCCTTTTTTCCCCTTTAAATTTAGGTTTCAAAGTACAAGCAACTTTTTGGCTAAAGTTTGTTGAAGTCTTGGTATTACATTTTAAACACCTCCTGCCCCGGCCCCTGCCATTTATTTCAGCCAGCCCAGTGGGACCCTATCCTGGATTGTTATATGCAAACAGTAGGTCTGTGTGAATAGGGAAGTATTCAATTTGGATTCAGATTCAGCTGATTTAGAGAACAGTGACTTAATTTGGAAATTTAGATCACTGTCCCAAATCGGTTTCATAAGATTTGGCGCTGATTCAGAGAGATTCAGTGACTCAGTCATAGATTATAATGGGGAATCACTGAAATACTTATAACATTGTTACTTTTTGGCAGATATTGATGAACACTGCAGGAATGGTAGCCCATTCTGAGGGCATGTAGCCTTCTAGGATTCAAGGAGATAGATGTAGGGGATTCTGCGAAACTACACCTCAAACTGCTAAAAGCAAAACACATGTTATGTGTGTATGTTAAGGCAGATTTGGATGAAAAAAATCAGATCTGGTAGCCCCTTCCAAGAGCAAAAGGCCTGCTAAGTTTCAAAGAGATAGGCTCAGGGATTTTTGGTAAACTGCACCTCAAGTTGTTGACAAGCACAACTCATGATGCGTGTGACTTTGTGTGTGTGTTAAAGCACAGTGGGATGAAAACTGCAGGCATGGTAGTTCCTGATGAGGGCATAAAGTCTGTCAAGTTGTAAGGAGATAGGTGCAGGGGTTTCTGAGAAACTGCACCTCAAGCTTCTGAAAGCAAAACTTGTGACGTGTGATTTTGTGTGTGTGTTAAGACACACCAGGATGAAATCATCAGGGATGGTAGCCTGTAACAGGGGGATGTCCCAGGGCTCAGGCAGAAACAGTTCACAAAAGGGACAGAAAGGTTGCAGACAGAGGCTTATGTACTGTTTCTACATCCCTCCCCCAGAGCACTGTGATTGGAAGGGGACACAGGGAAAGATTACAGTCACTGGCCAGCTACAAACATCAGTCTTCCCCCCCTTGCTCCCCCTTTTCTCAGTTTCAGTTTTCCCTGAAAGACTGCCTTCTGAATCTCTGGATCTTTTCCAAAATCTTTTCCAAATTGATTTGAAGGCTCGGAATCAATTCAGAGGGTTTTTGGTCTCCTGATTCGATTTGGATTCTGTGATTCAGCTTCTGAATTGGGCCGAATCTTCTCCGAATTGAATCAGCGACTGAAGCTTCACACACCCCTAGCAAATGGTAGCAATATGAATGTTAAGTAAACATTATGATGAATTTGGATGCATACACTATTTACAGGAAAAAGTATTTCCCCCATCCTTTGCAAGTAGATCAAGAGCAACACATAAATATATTCATGTCTGAGTATAACTTATAAAACTTAAAATAAACTTATAAAACTTAAAATATTATTATACTCTATGTACTGCTTATAAGCTATTCACTGAAATTTACTAATACTTTCAGTGTATGATTTGTGATTTTCAGGATTTGAATGACGTTTCTTACCATTTGACAACCTCCCAATGGGAGTCTTCGGGCATGAACCTGGACTCCCTGGATGATTTTTACTTAGGCTAACATGGCACCAAAACTATAATGCTCATTCATGCTAGGATTAAGAATGTGAGAAAGATGAGAATGAATGGATGAACACATTGATGCCCAGCAAAAATCAACAGAGAACTAGGATCTGGTTAGAACAAAATGTATATACTTATATGTTCATGGAGATTCTGGAATTCTTTGTTTAAAATGAGAAACTAACACAAACTGGTTTCCAAGTTATTAATTACCAAAATATTCTTATTGACCGATGTACTGTAAACAAGTATGCTACAATTTTGGGGTGATTAAAGCACTGGGTAGAGCATTTTCCTCCAGTTGAATTGCTGTAGAATGCAACAGCTGAGGTAATGAATAATTTAAGATTAAATTTGCCAGAATAAATTTGCCAGAATAAATTAAATTAGCATGGTCAATTGGTTGAGTATACCTTTTCTTTAGCTCAATAATTAACATGGAGCTTATAACTTTTCAAATGATATTACTGGAACTGACTGGGAACAATTCAGCAATTTGGACATAGACAAAGCTTTAAATGTTTTTTCTACATACCTCTAGGTAGCAGAGATTCATGAATGCTGAGATGCTGGGGTGCATGGAATATCCCACAGAAGCATGGGGGGCTCCCCAGTGCTTCCAGCGGTGGACCCAGAAGTGGACCAGAGATACTTCTGGTCCATTTCTGAGTACTCTGAGGAGTCTGCTGGGGGCTTCCGCCATGCCCCCTCCCCCTCTGCTTGGTGAGTGGTGCCTTCTGGGTCTGGGGGGAGGCACCCGGAGTCCCCTTGTGATTGATGGCTGAGCCGGGGAGGAGTGGGGGGGCGGGTCCCCAGTGCTCTCCCTGGCAGACCTTGAAGTGGACCAGAAGTAGTTCTGGTCCACTTCTGGGTCCACTGCCAAGCATGTGTAGGGCTCCCCCCTGCACTCCTGTGGGACGCTCCCTGTGCCCCAGCATTGCAGTGATCATGAGCCATGCCTGCTACCTTAAGGTATGTAGAAAAATCTTTTAAAGCTGTGTCCATGTCTGAATCACTGATTCTCTGAATCAGCATTGAATCTTCAGACTTGGATTTGGTCCAGTTGAATCAGGGGTAGTGATCTGAATCAACAAGTTGAATCATTGTCCCTGATTTGGGCTGAATCCAAATTGAATAGGGACCACTTTGCACACCCCTATTTTCTGACAGCTAACTGTAGTTTTCCTGAAGATCTGAAACATCATACTCGCAGATACCCTATTTCTTTATTATCCCCACAAGAGATAATAATATTATTTTATACTCTTATTTGCTTTTTGAGAATATGTATTTTTGTGTTCATTTGACATTCTCTTTATTCTAATGGTGGGTGGGGGACATTGGCTATAAAAGTAAGAGGAGAAGTTAATTGCATGAAATAATTAAATGTAATGCTTTTTCCAGTATTATCTCTACTATTTGAAGTGAACATGGAATCTCAGAAAGAAAATCTTCAATCAATGTCATACATCAAGAATATAGGTAGAGGGTCACATTGGCATATTTTATGTCCCATTTGTGAGCAAAGCTGCTAGTAAATTCTGACAGGAAGCAGTAGTACAGTACATTTGTTAAAATGCCATGATAAATCTCAAGACTGTTATAAAAGCTGGGAGATGTAATCTGGAAGGTTGGTAGAATCCAAGGTTTTATAACCCATGAAAATTAGCAATACATTTAGGAATGTTGGAGAGCAGCTACAGCAGTCTATAGAATTTGCTTTCCCCCAGGCTGTATGTAAACTATATTTAGGAGCTCTGCTTAGATAATTAATTTACAGGGTGCATCCATTGATTAAAATGTTGACATGGCCTGAATCAAGATCATATGACTAATCAGCATTTCTTTAAAAACAAAAGAAAACAAACTAATGCCAGAAACTGGAAAAATATTGATGTGCCAATGCTGTCTCATAGGAATTTATACTCTCTACAACAGAGATTTATAATTTCTAAGAAAATTATGAGCATCCTCAATTAAATGAGCAACTAAGAACCAGGGCTGTGGTTTCCAAAGGAGTTTATAAAATTGAGCTATACATCTTCCATTACAATTAATGGTTTGAAAATCCCAATTAGGAACTGTAACAGGATACCTGCCTGTTACTTTAAGAGAAAAGTGTGGCAGACTGGCCTGGATCAAGGAGAGATGGTAAACAGACTAACTTCTAATGATCTGGCTGCCCACTAACAGACTGACTGCTAGCTATAGGTAGAGGACAACCCTAGGAGGGTAACTTACCCAAGGAGTGGAGACAGGTCAAGAAACTGTGCCAAGGAAAACAGGGATACAGCTCAGTTGCTCACCTACTGATAATAATCCAAAAGCTCATTCTGAAACCCTGGGCAGCCTCTCTTTCTCACAATTAAATAATTTCAACAAGACAGGCAAGAGAGAAAGCAAAAGAGGGAGGGTATCTGGTGAACCAGAGAAAAGCAGAAGCTGTGTGACAGCCAGGGAGCATTACAGCCACCCCTGGGGCCCAGCATCTGCCACAGAATATTTGAGATCCCTCTGAAAGTCTTTCATAGAAGATGGAAAAACAACAATCTTTATGAGGTGATTAGAGTTTGGAATCTGAATCAGGAAACAAGACTACAATCCTTTTAACTGGATTTTTAGAAATGCATTGGCCCATTAGACACTAAAAACCAGGGATTTAACATTGATAATTATAATATACTTGATGCTTGTTAAGATCTGCAATTCCCAGGTGATAATGGTGCTTGTGACCCATTTTACTCTTCGGCTTATCATAGTTCTTGTTTGTTGGTTACCTGGTAATTTATTGTATATACTGTGTTTATTCACTTATGGAGTTTTACACAAGACCTAATTCCATCAGCTATTTTGCTATGCTGCAACTTCTTTCTACAAAAGTTTGCCTAAGTCCACCCCAACCTTGTAGTTGGTCCAATAAAATATATTGCCCACAAAAATCCTTGCCTCCCACATATTTCCTCAACCACAACATCACTTTAACATGAGACAATCTATAGATTTTTTTCCCCCCATGGAGTTTAGTTAGGCTAGTTTGCAAACCTGTGCTTAATTCTGTCTCTTCAATAACATCACTAGTGAAATCATTTACTATTTAAAATAATCTGAACAAAGTGTTGGGGATACTGGCTGAAGGCAAAACCTGAGCATGGATCTTTTAGACTCTAATTTTTCCACATTTCTTGAAGCTTCTTGTCTCAAAATGGACACAGTACTATAAGTGAGGTATCACTATTGCTGAATAAAGCAGAAGAATCACTTCCCTTATTTGCAAATGGCACTCTGTAACAGGACTGGGCCCTAGGGGAGGCTATGATGTTCCCTAGGGGCCACGCAGCTCCTGCCTCACTCAGGTATACTTCCCTTCCTCTTGCCTTCCACATCTTGATGGACCTTTTTAATTGTGAAAAGGGATGCTACCCCAAGGCCCCAAAATAATCCCTTCTTTATTATTTTCACAGCAGGCCCTCCCAGACACAGCTGATTCTTGTCCTGCCCTTTGAGCACTAAGTAGGGCCCTCCTGGCTTTGATCATGCTAAAGGGTACCTGTTGCTTTAAGAGTTATTCACAGCCTCCTTCCTCCCCTATAGCCATGTCAATGCCTCACAGATAGTACCAGTTATGTTAGGCCTACTCCCTTCCTGGCCTCAGGCACTGATCTTATGAGTCTCCAAAGCCCTACCCTTCCTGTCAGGTGGCTGTCTAGCAACTCACAAGGCTTCCATTTTGGGCCTTATGACCAATCTGCCTCTCCCTGTTGTGGCTTAGCTGCAATGTTTGGCTTATCTGTGATTGTGGCTTAGCTGCAATGTTATTCACTCCTGGACAGCCTAGATGTTTGTCCTCTGTGCATCTTACCACTAGCAGCTGGCTACAAGTCTGTCTACATGCTGGCAGCTAACTCACTAGCAGTTAGCCTGCTCTGTAGCTGCCAGGCCTCCCAGATTCAGCTCGTCCTGCTGCATCCTCCTCCTAAATTAACAGGAGCCTTCTGGTTCCCTGTTACTCACTCCCATTAATATAACCCTCCTGTTTGTTGGGGTTTTTTTTTTAAACAAGAACACATTGTTGGTCCACATTCAAAGTTCATTCTGAGCCTTGGATCCTTTTCTGCAATATTGCAACATTAGCAATCATTTTCCAAACTATGTACACGTTTTTTCGATCCCAAACACAGGACTTTGCATGTGTCCTTATTGAATTTCCTTAGTTTGAGACCAATTTTCCATTTTAAGGTCATTCTGAATCCTAATCCTTAATCCTAATCCTAATGCTACTCTCCAGAATATCTGTACTGCCATCAATTAATGACTATTTGAATATGATGATCCTACCATTTCTGTATTCACCTTATACATCTTTCATCTAGAATGTATTTCTTTACCTTACTAATGGGAATGCCACCAGAAGCTATGTCAGAAGTTTTGATCAAATCAAAGTATACAACATCCACAACCACTACATCAACATCCACTTCCTCCATCCAAAGAATCCATTGCTTTCTCATAAAAGCAAATGAGGTTGATCAGTCATGATTTGCTCTTGATGAATCTATGTTGGCTGTTCCTGATCATATTGTTCTCCCCCTCATGCCTAGACAGATTCCTTGATGAACTGTTTCATGATCTCCCCAGGTACTGAGGTCAGATTGACCCTCTGTAGTTCCTTGGATTCTCCTTTCCATTTATATATATATCATTCAACCTCCATGGATTTTCTGCAGTGATGTCAGGTAATTTCATGAGTACTCTAGAATGCATCTCATATGGCCCTATGGACTTGAAAACATCTAGCTTTGTAAAGCAACATTTTATTTCACAACTCTAGGATGGATATCTCCTTCCCTAGCTTTGCTGCCAGCAGTTCTTGTCATTTGATAACTGACCTGATTCTTGAAGCCTGAAGTAAACAAAAAAATACATTAAATATTTCAGCCTTCTCTACATCATCTATTATTAGATTATTCTCTGTGTCCAGTAAGGGACATATATTTCCCTTGGTCTTCCTCTTATCTCTGACATCCTTGTAGAATGCTTTTTTGTTGTTGCCTTTTACATCCCTTGCTAGATTCAATACAGTTATGCTATTGGCCCTTCTGGTTTTCTAACTGTATGCCTGCACAATACTTTATACTCTTCCATTCCACTTTTTGTAGGATTCTATTTTGAGTTTTAACCCGTGAACATGTTTGCTGTTTAGTCAGGCTAGTCTTCTGCTGAACCTCTGATTCTTTCTTTCTATATGGATAGCTTGCTCTTTCACCCTTATTATGGACTCTGTAATGTAGAACCAGGTCTCCCAGACTCCTTTTTTCTCCTTCAAATTTGTCTCCCAAAGGATCCTGCCCACCAGTTCCCCAGAATTTTTTAAATCTACTTTTCTGAAATCTGGTGTCTTTTTTGCTGAACTCCTTCCTCCCTTCCCTTAGGATCTTGAACTGTATCATTTCAGGGTCATTGTCACCCGAAAAACACATCCCTAAAAAGTGTGATTATGAATCTAACACAGCCTCCAGAAATGTGAAGATTTGTTTTTGTGCAGTCCCTCCTGATTATTGTACAACACCTAGTTCAGATAACAATTATATACTGAAATAGTTAGGTGATATCTCTGTGTAGGGAATCTGTGATTTAGTAGGACAAGCATCAGCTATTTAATTGGCAGAGTTCAGTGCTGTCAACCTACTGTCAAGCCTTAAGACAGGCCACTTGTCAATAATGTGTATCCTCTTCCTCATCATCATCTGTACTTATCTCTAGCCACAGTATGGGTTGTCAGTTTTGCACAATCAGAAAATATTGTCTGCTCTGAAGCTTGTTCATTAGGACCCATCAGTGATGTTGAAGATCAAAACCATGAGAGTGGATGGTAGACTCAATGATGAAAGGCACATTTGTGGTTGCTGATTTAAGGTATTCCTGTTGCCAGTGTGATACAATATTATTCCGAGTTACTGCAGAATAAACTCAATGACAAATTAACTGCAGGTGGACTAAAGAAATCCATATACTGTAGCTCTAAGACTGGCACACCGTCTCTAATAATTTGAGAATTGTATTCACTTGACACTCTGTGATGGTGTTATGTTACTTAATACCAGAGACAGTGGTGTTGGGATAGGATGCAATACTCCTGATGGAATGGACAAAGTCACATGCAAATATAATTGCACATCAAAACACTTTGTATGTGATTAACAACAACAGATAGAAACATACTATTCTGCAATTGAGCCAGTCAGTATCAGCAACGATCCCTCATGGTTGAGGTTGATCACTCCCATGGGTCATGTAAAGGGTTGTAAATGAGTCTGTTGATGGTTAAATCCTAGTACCACAGAGTGTCTGGAAGACACCATGGGCAGTGATTAATGGGAGGGTCAGATTACAGATTTCTCAGTCTTGTTTCCTCTTCTTCCATTTTTGTCATTTTTCTGCCTCCAGAGTGAGACAGTTTTCCTCAAAGTAAGATTTAGCTTCTCTCACAAGGCATTGCCATGTAGCCCTGTCCTGAGCTAGTTGTTCTCAATATATTGTATCAATGCCATACTTCTTAATGTTCACCTTGAGGGTGTCCTTCAAGCATTTCTTCTGCCCTCCCCCCCCCACATTTTCTTTGTCCTTGGATGAGTCAGGAGTATAGCAGTTATTTTGGTAAGTGTCCACTGCAGCTAATGTTGAATAATTAGTATGGACACTAGCATTTGCATTAGTTGGTACAGACACTAGCATTTGTATGACAATTCTCCCACTTTATGACAAATATTTTCCAGAGGTAGCACTGGTGATGGCATTCCAGGCTTTTCAGGTGGCCCCTGTAGATCACCCAAGCTTCATAGCCATAGAGAAGAGTTGGTATTACCACAGATTTATATAGTAGGAGCTTTGTTCAAGTCCTGATGTTGTAATCATTGAACACATGAGGGTCTAGTCTTCCAAAAGCAGAGCTGGCAAATCATATCCTATCCTGGATCACTTCACTAATGTTAGTATTCTTTGAGAAATGGCTGCTGAGATAGACAAAGTATTCAGTGTTCTCCAGCTCCTGTCAGTCACTGAGGATATTTGCTGGGGGAGTTGGTTGGCCTGGAGCAGGCTGGTGAAGCACCTTTGTTTTTCTGATGTTAAGGGTCTGGCCTAGGCACCACTATGCTTGAAGACCTCATCTGGGATGCCATTAGGGCCAGAAGGTTTGTTGTTCTTTTTCTATCTTATTGCCTGGTGGACTTCTTCAGAGGTTGGTGGACTGGCAGGTGCTTCCCTTACTGGATCCTGTGGGATGGATTCAATAGTTTCATGAGTCATCCTTTATTCTTGGTTCAGGAGCTTTAGGTAGTGCTCCTTCCAGTGTTTTTTGATGGACTTGTTTTGAAGAATGTACTGCCATCTTCAGATCTAAGCAGGGTGAGTCCTCAATAGCTTGGTCTGCACACCGCCTTGATTGCACTGAAAAAGCTCCACATGTCATGACTGACTGTCAACAAATTCTTAGATTTCTTTTGCTTTCTCTCCCCACCATTTGTTTTTTTATTTGAATTTTCATCTGGGCTTCAGCTTTAAGCTCTCAAAGAATTCTCTGCTTCTGGCTGGACATTGGATGGTTTTGCCGAAGGTGGCACAAAGTCATGTGGACACTGTTGCTGATACTGAAGAAATAGGAACCAGAATGATCTGGATATATTAGAGGCATGATCTGAAATCAATTACATGAAAGACACTTAGGACAAGTGCAGACAGAATCCTTTACTTGAGAAAGAATAATTCCATTAACAAATGCAGGGGAATGATTATCTATGTTTCAATATTCAGAGAAGGACCTGGGGATTACAGTGTCCAATAAGCAGAATATGAGCCAATGGTGTGCTATTGTTTCAAGAAAAGGCAACAGCATATTGGCACTTGTTGCTTGCAAATCAACAGAAGTGTTACTGAGACCTTATTCAGCACCGGTGAGGCCTCAACTGGAGTACTGTGTTCATTACTGGGCCCCTCACTTCAAGAAAGATGTGAACACATTGGAAAGAATCCAGTGGAGAGTGATAAAATAAATAAATTCCTGGGAAACATGACTTACATGGAGAGGCTGAAAGAACTAGGATTATTTACTCTAGAAAAGAGAAGATTTTGAGTGGGAAGGAGGATTTGATAATACCCTTCAAATACTTGGAGGACAGTTATAAAGAGGATGGAGTTAGAGTTTTCTCTGTGGCTGTAAGGGGACAGGATTAGGGGCAGTGGACTCAAAGTGCAGCAGAATACATTTAATTTAGAAATTGAGAGAACTTTTTGACTTTACAGGTGGTGAGTTACTGGAACAGGCTATCTAGAGAAATTGTGGACATTCCATACCCTCATGCCTATATCCCTTAGACACACTTGACTGGGATGGTTTGGTTTGGTCTGGAATGGTACTGCCTTGAGCAGGGCATTCATGACTTTAGCAAGGACTCATGAGGTCCCTTCCAGCCCTATTTTGCCATGATCCCAAGAGTACCTTTAAAAGTGGCACAGAAACATAAGAGGAATAAGGATTTTTTTTAAAGTTTGACACCTTTGAATATCTACTAGTTACTAGTCTGAATCTTTAGTCACTTGAATGAAATTTACAAAATGTCCCTAAGACCAATGTTAGATGACTTTCCCAAAAGTTCAGTTAGTGTTCAATATCAGCCATTTTGAGGTGATAGTATATTTTAGGCATATTGTTAATTTTGGTTAAATTCTAACATCAGATTTTCTATATATTTTCTATGTGCTTTTAAATGATCTTAACATAACTTTTTTTCTCTATTTATGCCTGAAAAAAAAGGTTGCCAGTATTCTTTTCTTCTTGGAAATTAATATTATTTCATTGAGGCAACTTGATCATAGAAAAGTCTGCATATGGAGAAGGTTTCTTACAAAGTTATCTAGCAGGTAAAAAATGTAAAAGGATCTGAAAACTGAGTTCTGTTGTTGGGCCAAATTCATGTAAGCAGAATTATGTTGCAAATTTTTAAGAATGATGGTAATAATATGGCTTTCAAAGGGATGTTGTGATTCCATTGTCACCTAAAATTTTAAATCAAGACTAGCTATCTTTCCAAAGAGTATGTTCTAATTTTGGGGGGTTGAAACACAACCTGTCTTTGCTTTTTATCCTCACTAGACGTCTCTGGATCTGTGTGTAAAATAAGATAGGTTTATTTTATCTCTCATATTCATTGACAAAATATTAAATATGCAGTCTCCACTGGAAAATACTGTCATGAAAAACAGATTTATTTATTGGTTGCTACAAGATTAATGTGACTTCTGGGACTTGCCAACTGTAATAGTTATTCATAATCCTTGTTGAACTACTGCACAATCACAGTCATTCTATTTACTGAGTATATTCTGTGTAAATCCTTTATTAATCTGATAAACTCTGAGTCCTCTCCTGAGCTTGCATTATATGAAGCATATATAGCTGAAAGGAATTTCCCAGACTCCCTATATAAATGGAGAAATGTTTCTTTGGGATTGTGCTTATCCTATCTGTCTCATCCATCTGCTAGATAGTAATCTTTATGAGTCCATCTTTTGTATCTGTGTGTACAGTGCCTAGCATAATGGGGTAACTGATCTCCAATGATGACCTTTACAGTCTAACTTCCAGTACAAATAAATAGTAATAAATTCTTCTCCTTCACTGATGAGAATGAACTAAGGCCTGATTTATAGCTGATATCCCATGCTACCTTTGCTGTTGTAGGAAATAAAAAAAAACATTTTTCATGGAAGAAAGATGTCAAAACAATATCCAAGTGCCAAACTACTGCTTCATGGTATCCTTAGAAGTCTTCTCTCATATGAACTATCTCAGCCAAAAAACATTAGCATCTACACCCCTTACATATTGATGTAAAACCTGGACAAAGATTAGTACCATCTTAAGAAAGGTCTCCTGATCAATTGGAAGGACAAAAGAATGAATGCCAGTGTTATGCATCAAGACAACATCATCATCATTGAAGCCATATTTATACAGCACCAGCTCCATTGGACAGGGCACCTCATAAGGATACCTGATAACTGACTCCCAAAACAGGTCCGATACTCCCAATTTACTGATAGTTACTGCTATAGAGGTGGTTAAAACAAGAGATCTGAGGACACCTTGGAAGCCAATCTGAAAAAATGCAATATTAACATCACTACTTGTGATACTCATCTAGTAAATCTCCTCCAGTGGCACTCTAATCCTCCCCTAGATGGACAACAAAGCATTGATTACTTAGGACATCTTTCCATACTATGACAATGGATAGATCAGAGAGAAGAAAGGGAAAGAACTGTAACCTTACATTATCAGGCCCCACTTCTTCCTCCCAGAACTACTTTTCATGTCTGGAGTTGAACATGTGGATATCAGATTACCTTCCTGAACCAACTCCAGACTCACTAATAACTCTCCTATTTACTGGAAGACTGTCCTTGTATTGAGGGACTGACAATGATAATATTTAAAAAGTGAATTTGTTCTAGATAGATTCTTATAGCCTATTACTAGTTTATGATACTGTTTCTGCATCTGATGCAGCTAGTATGAAAACTATACAGAACTACAAGGGAGAAGATCCTTTTGCATTATTGTACTAATGAAAGTGGTAAGAGTGGATTCTTGATGTGTTAGTCCTGTAACTATTTGGTCTTTTAATAAGATATTATTGGCATAAAGTCTGGGTTAGTATTTGGTGACTTTTTGGGACTATGTTAAAACAGGCCATTTAGTACAGAAAGTTAATCTGATCAGACCCCAGGTGTTGGCCAGCTAAGTGAGCTTCATAGAAAGCTACCTGTCAGAGTCATAAGATAAGAGAGAAAGAACATTCTGTATCAATACTGTGGAGGATGTTCTTTTGTGCAAAGATGTCTATTCCTGAAATGTTTTCATTAATATAAATCAGTTTTTTTGTTAGATTTGGAAAAAAATCTTGCATAACTATTCAAAAATGTGGCAGCCAACCACAGCAGCAGGGAAAGTACTTTGAAAAATGACCCTTATTATTAAAGTATTGTTGTAACATCTTGGTAACTTTATTTATAAATGAGTGTATTATTAGGAAAATAATTGGGAGATAATTAGATTTGTTCAATGTATACGTAATGCTCTGGAGTTGCTTCCCCTCTTAGCATTAATAGAAAGTATTAAAAATTATCCTGGTAAAATGGAATGATTTCTCTTTAATGTGTATCTACCATTGATGAAAAAGCTTAAGGAACATGTGGCATCATTAAAACCAGTGGCATTTTTCTTGTTGATGTAGCGATTAGCCCCCAAAGGGAGAGGAAAGCATATGAGTCAGCTTCTGCATTTCTTGTATCCCTAAACTCCCTTCTGAAGCCAACTGAAGTTCTTAACATGCAGGTAGTCCAACATCAATTATCTGTGTGTTTTATAATACAGTTTGTAGCAGAATAAAGAGAAAAAAATTAGTGTTGGTTACTCACTATAAAGTTAAATGTCACATACCACAATGAGTGAAAGCATAATGGATCTGGCTTCCATTGAAACAGAATAATCTGAGTAAAAATCTCCGCAAACACATTCTTCCTTGTAATAGCAGATTGTCTGAATTGTGGGGATACTTTATGTGCCTGCTTAGGCATGAAGCCCTCCTGCAAAAGATGAAGGACAATGAATATAACTTTTGGTGGATGGTGTACTTATATGGAACATAAAACTCGTTTTGTGAAATGGAAGTCCCATAACAATTTGGTTGGCATTGATAAATGGATTTTAAACAGAATGATTATCCTGCCAGCTAAGAAACACACAATACTGTAGACTCCCATGTCCAGTAAGTAGAAATTATGTTTCTTAACAACAATGACTGACAAATTACATATTAGTCTTGATATATTTCAACAATTGTCTGATTTTTTTTTTCCATTGCCCTATGCCTTCTGAAGTCATTTCTATTTGAGCATAGCAGGTATAAAAAACTGTTTTTCTGACCTGGAATGTGGTGCAGAACAATAGAAAATCAGACCCCATCCCATCCCATCCCATCCAAGGTATAGTGGTCCAACTTTAAGGCCACAGAGATCATTGGACCTATTGTTCATGTAGCTGCACTTGGATAGAAGTTCTAATAGAAGCTATGGATCTTTCCTTTTCACATGTGGTATAGTTAAAATACAATTTTGTTTGTAGTCAAGGTCTAATGAACAGCTGAAAGAAAGGTCACATTCCTCACCTGTAATTAAAAAAAGAAAACTTATTTTGAGAAGATGTAGGTCTCTGATGACAATACTTAAGAAACAGGGGAAATACCAACCAAATAAGTGGTATAGCAGAGAATTGGAATGATTGGAAAGGGTAACGAGTCAAAGTATAGCATTGATAGATGTCAGGGATGATTATTTCCCTTTGTGATATTCAAAATTATGAAGGGTTTACCTGACAATTTATTACTTTACCTTTTTTTCCTCAATGCAAGTAAAATGAAGTTACACAATAAAATGACATGCAATTAGATTTAGAATTTTTTTGTAGGGTGGTATGCATTTAAACTGTGTAATTTAGTGTCACAGGAATATCTGAAAGTGCGAATTATGAGGCCCAAACTTAAAAAAGGATAATAGTTTTATGGAAACTAATGCCAAGTAGCTCAGATATGCAATATTAACTATAAAAGCCGCACTGTTTAATTATTAAGAGTGATGTACAAGGTTACAGGTATGTGACACATGTAGCACCTGTTGATGAATAAAACCAATTGAAATTTTTTCATGTTTTGAAATGTAGGTGAAAAATCAACTTTTAAAAAATGTCTAACACAATCAGCTCATTTTTCATTAATTATCTATCCATTTTTGGCCATTTGAATAAGAGTTAAGTAACTATAAAACAAAGGTATGTGGTCATTGTGCTGTATTCATAATGAATTTACCATGAAGTGCATTTTTTGGATTTATTAAACATTATGTTAAGGTCTTCATGGTTACCCATCTCTAGATAATGATCAACACATAAGTCTAGTAAGCATAATTACTTCTTTAATATTCTAAGTCAACTAAAATTTAAAAACATAATGAATGCCATGTATGGATAAGGTGATAGCATATTAAGATATGTTATGAATGTATTAAAAAAAAAGACATGTAACAGTAAATTCAGTGATACTGTATTTTGCCACCCTGGCATTTCTAAGCATGCAAAGTATTATTGGCATGTCACATGCTACGTTATAGAGCTGTAAAATGTGACCCAATATATCCATAGATGGTAACACAGATATTAATGATTCAGAGAAGAATAAATAATTTTCAGATCATGATGAGGTATAATGTACTTGTAAAATGAGTTACTGCATAATCTATTGGAGGCAAAAAATATTAGTTATGGACTAACAGAGCAGAACTTGTAAGGTAAATTTGTTATAGCAATATGTTCACAATGCTAGTGATTAAGTCTTTTCACACTTTTTATGGCTCTCTGGAGGCTTTACATGATATATCTCAGATACTCATGAAAATTGAAACAGGGGATATAGTTAAATTTGGGATTATTTTTAGTGGTATAAAATAGAAACTTGTCCTTACAGTTACAGTTTTACTAGGTTTATTTCCTAACCCTCCAAAAAATGATGTTTTTAGATCATAGTGTATTGTGAAACTCAGAATTCTCTGGTGAGCTGAAAGGAGATGTTATTCTGACACACATTAACCTTTAAATGTAAATTTAAAGGTAAATGTGTGTCAGGATAACACACAATTTAAAGCAATTGAAATGTCAATGGAACTGCCTTGTACAGCTCTGCAATGATAGACATTGATTTGCCTATTATCTTTTGAAAGCTTTTTTTATAGTATCATCTTCAGTGCCCCCAAAAGAGTGACCAGTAGAGATCAATCTATCTGTGTGTATCAGCATGTGCACAGAAAATTAAATAGCAAATTTTATGCAAACATCACTTTACAAAAAGAAGTATGTTACTTTCCAGAGTCTGAGAATAAGTTATAAACACAATGAAAACATAAATTGTTGGAGACTTCAAAATTGAGAATTAAGCCCTGATCCAATGAGTCTTTAAAAAAGCACAATGAACTCTCAGCATATGATTGTATGACTGTATGTAAACTTTTTAAATGGGTAATTTAGGAAATAATAAGCAATTGAAAAATACTTCCTGTGAATTTAGTTCAAGTTGTTTTATTAACCTGAATTTTCTTAAAAGAACTTGAGCAGTAAGATTTCTTTCTAATTTTAGTTTCAGGCAACTTTATATTTCATATTTTCTTTGGAGGGAAAAAATACATAAAACTTACTTGTGGAGCGAAGAGGGAACTAATCTGCAGCCTTTTCCCACCCTGTGAGATCAAGGACACGTCTATGTGAAAAAGTCAGGCAGAGATTTGCTTATTTCTAGTGTCTCCTGCAGGGTTTTCAATAGGCAAGCATTTGACACTATGAAATTAATTAAGTGATGACAATGTTTTCATAAAATTTGGAAGATCTGTACCAGATTTGTGCTAGAAATACCCAAACTTTAGAGACCCTTTTAATTTTATAATATATTGTGACATTTTCCAGCTGTGCTATGAATATGTCATAAAGGAAAAGTAAGAAACATGAGCCCTACACAGACTTATCCTGTGTCACTGGCAATTGGTCCCAGTAATGATTTACAGTTATTTAATGGAAGGGGGGGGGGTTGGGGGTCTTTTTGTTTTTTAAGTTAACTAATTGTGTTTAACTGTATGTAGGGTATGCCATGAAAGGAGCCAAACACAAAATTATACAACCTGTTAGATACCTAGCATTGCTTCATTCAGAGACCAGACACCTGATTTGATGGTCTCTATAGATCATAAGCAGGAAGGGGGACAGCAGGAGGTTCTAGGTCATAAAAGTAAAAAAAAAGAAAACCAAAGACTTCTCTGAGAAAAAAATAGCTGAAATAATCTGTTAGTTGATTGTTTGGTGAATAGAAAGCTGATTTGCAGGAAACTATCTGGGGTTAACTCTACATGAAACTTAAAACCTCCCTGTAATAATCCAGTATACACTCTCATGTATTTTGCTCTACTACTGTTTTTTGCAAATTAAATTATACAGACTTTTGTAATCACCTGATTTCTTTTTAGTATTGTATTTTACTTAGGAAAAAAAAATATTGATTACCTTGATTTTACTGAAGAAATGGTAGTAATGATTTGTTTATTGGTAGGCAAAAGAAAATAGGATTTTGGGGAGAACATGCAGCTTGATCTAACTCTCACTGAAGTGAAAGGAAGGTGTCTTTGATTTTAGAAGGAGCTGGATTAATTTCATAATGCTTGCATTTTTCTCTATAGCTATGTCCAGAGTTAAAGGAGGACTTCATTTGTAGTGACATACCTAAGCTAATATTCTACTGGGTGCCATTGGTACTGGTAACATTGCAGCCATGGCAGCACACAGATCAGCCCAGACTTAACACTCATGTATTTTCTCAGCTTTCCATACTGGATCTTCCAGCCTACTTGGGGTTTAACGCTGCTGGAGTTTTACCATTATTTGTACCTCTGATAGCTAGTTTAAAGCTAATTCTGGTATATCTATACAAACTGCAATAAATCCATCAACTGCATTACAGAAATGTTGTCCTGTGGGACCAGGCCAACTCTCAGGATCTCAAAACTGCGCTGTTAGATGGCAGGGTATGGCACAATTGCACATATACACACACAAAAATCAACTAGGCACATACACACACACTAACAACTTAGGCACATACACATCCATGATTACCAGTCTAAGCACATGCACACCTATCACCAATTCAAGCACATACACTATACACCAAAAATTAGACAAAAATCAGTTGTCAATACCTGCACACCCAATACACATACATGGATTACTAATTTGTATATTGCATACAATGATATGCACGTATATATTTGCCAGTTCACATATACCACACACCTACACATAGACATAGGTGATTTCCTAATTTGGATGGTGGGTGTGTGTGTGTGTGTGTGTGTGTGTGTGTGTGTGTGTGTGTGTGTGTGTGTGCGCGTGAGCTTGGGGTACATGGAATACCTAGAGTGCTTGGTGACTATGGAAGAGGGAGTCAAGGGTCAAAGATTTCCAGGAGGGGAAGGAGGGAGTTGGATGGGGGTTAAGATACGAGACTGAAAAATAAGAGAGTGCAAATGTGGGGTTTGGTGAGCGGAGAGCTGAGAGGAACAGAGAGGGAGCTGAGATGACAGAGAGAGAGACATGGGAGGAAGATCAGAGGGGCAGAAAGCAGATGTTAGAGTAGGGCTGGGAGGTCAGTAAGACCAAGCCCAACTCGGGTTCCAAATTAACAGTTTTATTAAACAGGCAATATACTGTACAGCTCACAAAGTTATTGGTTCCTAAACACATGAGCGCACACACGCGCACACACACACACACACACACACACAATGGCAGCAGGGGTCAAAGAGGCTTGGTAGAGGGTCTGAAGTCTCGGAGGAAAGACACAGGGTCCAAGTTGGAGGAGGAAAGGTATGGGTAATATTTACCTATCCCAGGCTGAGAGTTGACCCTTGATGGCCAGTCAAGGTCTCCTTCAGCAAGGTGTTGTCCAGAGGGGGTCGCCGGTAGGGTCTCAGGGGTGGATACATGGTGTGACATGGAGCTGGTCTGATCTGGATGGAAATGGCATTCCCACTGGGTCTGTCTTCACTACCCCTCTTTATAGGGGCAGACCTTCTATGACTCTAGTGGCAGGGGTATGCCCAAGCAATGGTCAGCCCTGGTCTACTGAGCATGTACACTCCAGGCAAGGATGTGTAGTTTCAGGTGTCTGTGTTGCAGTGGTGGATTGGCTGGTTTCTGCAGCAATCTTTGTTTTCCAAATCTCAAGCTAGGGAGGGTCAGTACAGGGTGATATTTGGGTCATTAAGTTAATGGTTCGGTCATTCATGGGGAGTGATTTTTAGACCTACTGCCATTGTCTGTCAATCACCCACTCACTCAAGGAACCAGTTTACATGGGAGGGGGGTCGTGAGTCACACAGTGACAACAGAGTTACAATAAGGTATGTCTGGGCAGGGGACACAACATGTGAACTTGACATGATTTAACACAATTTATGCTAACTTATACATGTAGGCCTAAATTATATAGTATCAATAAAAAAAACAGATAAACATTAAAAGTAAGTAAAACAGTAATCACATAATATAAAACTGTAAAAGTCAATATAAACATAATCATTATACAATATAAGACAGTGGATATCAATATCAAAATAGCAGGGCACTTATTTGCAAAGAAGGAGAGAGGGGAAAAAAAATACTACCAAAATAAAATGCTGAAGCTTATCCTATGTCTTAGCTTACTCATAATTATCTATAAGGAATAAAGAGGGAGAGAAAAAGTCAGAAATAGCTGGGGAAGGGAATGCATTTATATATATAAGAAAACTGGGGGTTTTGTTACAGATATACCCCTTTAATAAAAATGAGCAAAAAATAAATGTACTTTGTATCTCTCCGGTCTAAGACTTTTATTTAGAAATATGAACTGCCCTTGAAATATTGCCTTAGTAAAATTTAAGTTACACACACACATATATGTGACCATGCACATGCACACACTACACACACAGATGCACATGACTTTACACGCAATACATTATTTCATCTCCTGAATTACTAGCTAGCATCTTGTCTTTGCTGACTTTTCCTAGAATAGTTTGAGCACATAGTGTGTAAGGATAATAAATGTGTTATTGATATTACCGTTCACCTCATTATCTCCTCACTTTACATGCTCTATTGGTAATATTTAAATTGAAAGGATTACATAAAAGATTACTTACACTTTGGATTTTTCACCCCTCAAAAAATAGCTAAGATATTTGTAGATATAATAAAGACTCTAGTTAACCATAACCCACTGAGCATAACATATTTCTGTTCAATCTTAGGTCAGTTGAATTTTCATTAATACGAATAATGGAAAACCAAATCCTTAACACCCTGCTTAATAATAATACCATAGGGTTAAATCTTTGAACAATGGTGTCCATAAGGTCATAGAATCACAGAATCATAGAAAATTAGGTTGAAAAGGACCTCGGGAGATCATCTAGACCAACTTCTTGCTCAAAGCAAGACCATCCATGACTAGACCATCTCGGACAAGGCTGTCTAGCTGTATCTTAAAAACCTCCAAGAAAAGCTCCACACTATCTCTGGGTAACCTGTTAGAGTGTTTTACTACCCTCCTCATGAGAGAGTTTTCCCTAATATCTAACCTAAGCTTCCTTTGCTGCAACTTGAGAGTTTGTTCCGTCATCTGCCACTACTGAGAACAGTCTAGCTCCATCTTCTTTGGAACCACCCTTCAGGTAGTTGAAGGTTGCTGTTAGATCCCCTCCTTGCTCAGTTTTCTCTTCTCTAGACTAAATAAATGCAGTTCAGCCATTCCTCATAAATCATGTGCCCCAGACCCCTAACTATGTTCATTGGCGGCCACTGGACTCTCTTCAATTTGTCTACATCATTTCAGTAGTGGAGGGCCCAAAACTGGACAAAGTAATTCAGATGTGGCCTCACAAATGCCAAATAGATTGAAAAAAAATCAGTTTGTTTGATTGTTTGATCTGCTGCCAACACAGCAAAGCGTGCCATTATCCTTCATGGCAACAAGGGCACACTGTAAGCTCATATTCAGCTTATTGCCCATTGTAATACCCAGGTACTTTTCTACAGACATGATGCTTAGCCAGTCAGTCCTCAGCCTGTACTGGTGCGTGGGATTGTTCTGTCCTAAGTGCAGGACTTTCACTTGTCCTTACTGAGAATCATGAAATTCCTTTTGGCCCAGTCCTCCAACGTATCGAGGTCTCTCTGAATCTCATCCCTACCCTTCAGTGTATCTACTACCCCCCACCCCCACACTTGGTGTCATCTTCAAGTTCGCATTCCATCCCATCTTCCAGGCCATTGATAAAGATATTGAATGAAATTGATCCCAGGACCACTGGTGCATTCCATTTGATACCATCATACTTAGTTCTAACTCAACCTGTTTAAAAATATTGTGAAATTGGGTGGATTTTCTTCAGGGAAAAAAAATGAGATAATGTTGACACATTTCATTTCAACCTATTTATTAAAAAACAAAACAAAATATTTTTATTCTAGTTGATATTATGACCTGATGCCAAAATACAAAAACTCAAATTGAAGTTAGCTCTTTGGATTTTTTTCGAACTGAAACATTGTAAGCTACAAAATTCTTTTGTTTTCCTTCACAAAATACTATATTTTCTCATATACACTCCCCCCCCCCCCCCATAAGATTTACACCTTCCTTTTGGGAAGACAAAATGAAGAAAAAAAAACAGATGCCTCCCCCCCCCCCCATAGTTATGGTCACATAGAGCAGTGACAGGACCTAAACATCAGCTTATTTACCCTCCCTTTCCTGCTCAGGCAAAATCTATAGTTTTAACCCATGCATAGCCGAATTTTCAACAGCCCTTGGCTTCTCTGCTATGTTGAAATTCTGGCTGCTGGTAAAGACTGCATGGATGGATCTAAAACTTTAAAAATATGGACATAGAAAAAGTCTGCAGGGATGTGAAATAGGGAAAGAGTGATCAGGAGTAGTCAACAAACAGCAAAATTGAAGAGGGAAGGATAGCTTGACTTGTGGAATATCACAACCATTAAAAAGGAGAGGGGTTAGCACACATTAAGTGAGAAACAGTCAGTTGTAGTCGGGTAAATAATAATCTATCAAGTCAATAAACTTCCGTAGCACTTCCTGAATGTAATTAGCCACATTGACTCTGTGGGATTACTCTCACAGGAACTATTCAACCAGAATAAGGTTCCAGAACAATAGTCATGAGTAACTACTTCTCTTAGGTCAATTTTTGTCATAGATTTTTTCCCTTTCTGCAGGAATAGTGTGTGTTTTTTCTGTAAACTGGAATTTTTTTAATAGATTAGAGCCCCTTTCAGTAGATATGGAGTGAATGAAGTAAAATCCTAACAAGTGGGTTTTCATTAGAGGGGCTTCACTGAATTCATCACCTGTGAATAAAGATATTTACATTCAATCTACATTTCTGGAATCTGCTGAGAGATGAATTTCCCTTGTACTCTTTGTGTGTGTGAGTGAGACAGTGACAGACAGAGAATTGTTGCCTGTTTCTAATTACTGATATTATTAGACAGGGCTTTTTATGTACTTCATAGACATCCAGTGAATCAACAAGAAGGTGTAAATTTCTTGTGCCCTTTTGTACTTTGCACCATATTTTTTTCATAAAAATTTCAATTATTCTGTTAAATTTTCCTTTGTTCTTTTTTCCTTTTGTGCTGTTTTCAATGACACTACTAATCATTTCTGTTCAAACTAGTGTTTAAGTTTCTACATCACTTTCTGACCTGTCTGCAATTAATTATGAATTTTCTGTGCAGCACTTTAAATTGCTATTTTTTCATCCATGCAAGAAACCCTGATTACTATCAGATTTTCTAGGAGCTGACTCATTACTGCAGTCACTAATTTGTCTATTTTCACCCTGCTGAACACCCTTTTCTTTATTTCCAGTTTGATTCTAGCATTAATTATGCATAGCTGACTAATCTGAAATCCAAGCTTCTATTGTATCCTCCTGTATCTGTACTCAGTTCATCTTCTTCCACTTTCTCCAAAATCTGGCTGTCACTGCATTCTTGAATTCTTATGAGAAATAGGATCAGCCTACTATGTTCCCAGAGCTTCTCATTTTAAGGTCAAACATTCTGATTAATAAATAGAGACCATAAAGCCAATGGGGGTTTCCAAAACCACAAAATTAGTCCTTGCTTTAGGAACATGTCCCTTCCCTATGTGACATTATTTTTAATTTGCCATGAGAAAATTGTCCTTAAAAAAAAAAAGAAAAAAACAAAAAAAGTTATAATTGCTATAAAATTAAAGTTAAATATTATTTAACTTTAACTTTATATAATTTAATAATTATTATTAAAAGTAAAATAAAGTTAAAACTGGTGATGAACTGGAAAGATTGATTTGCAAAAAACAAGACAAGACAAGACAAGACAACAAATTGGCTTTTACTCATTAAAACTCTAAAATGTGTGACCTTAAGATAGGTTCCATAAAAGGGAATTGGATTTGAACATATGTTTACAGTTAGGTATGCCCTCAAGTATTTTCATTAATAGGGCCTAAAATTATGCAGTAGATCTTTAAAATCCCATCAAATAAACCTTAGCTTTAGATCTCTTCTGCTTCCTCTGCCTACTGTTCCCATCATTTAAGTGTGGCAGAGATGATCACAATGGCTAAGAGAAGATTTGATAATACTTACGAAAATAGAGCAATGTAAGGGCTGGTATTTTAAAGGAAGGCAGTGGAACATATGAACATTATCTTAGATTTATTTTATTTTTTGTAATTTCTCGAGTGTACTTTAGATGAGGTATTGTTCACTTTGTCTTAAAATATAAAATTAACAAAACTTCATTGTTTATTATGGCTGAATTTGACTGTTATAAATGTGAGCTTGTAAGAAATGGCTTAAGAACTTTAAGATGTTTCTTCTTTGATTTCTGAATGTTTCTCTTCTAGCAATGATCCTTTATTTTCTGGTTATTTTAGTAACTTGTATGCAAGGAACAGGATTGATAAAAGACTCAAGTGTGTCAGAATTATTATGGTTTGCCCCACAGATAAATAAGCAAAAGTTAATAAACCTTTTCATGCTTAATGGATATATCTATATAAGATGCTTTACTGCACAGTAAAGTGCAGTAAAGTGCAGTGCAGTAAAGTGCCAGCATCTACACATGTGCACCATTTACTGCACAGTAAATTAGTCTACTGTGCAGTTAGCTACCATCTGTAAATACAAGTAGTAAACTAACTGCACAGTGGGTGCATCTACACAAGATGCTTAACAGTGCAGTAGCGTAGCTTACTGAGAAGTAAGAGTAACCATCTACACGGTAACATGCTTACTATGCAGTAAAACTTGTTATTTGAGAGCAAATTTGCAACCTGAAAATACAAGTAGCAAATTTACTTTCAATTTGTAACAGTGCAGTAGGACTCATGTAGACAACTGACTGGAAGCAAATCTGCTCCCTGTCAGTCATCCACCATGGGGTGGGAAATGTCTCCCTGCCCCCAGGAACTGCCTGGAACCCAGGTGTGGACTATGTCCCCTTGCCCCCAGCAGCAGGAAGCTCCAAGTCCCTGCTCTGAGATTGTGATCAGGAAGCGGAAAATGGGAGATCCCTATCTCCCAGCTGCCACTTTACCATCATGTTCGGGAAATGGGGGGGCTGGGATATCCTTATCTCCCAGCATGAGCTCTGCAGTTGTGGAGCTGCTGCTGGGAGATAAGTCTCCCAGTGCCAGCCTCACAGTCACAGAGCTGGTGCTGGCAGATAAGGGTCTCCCAGTTATGGCTTCTCAGTGTGGAACTGGCACTGAGACCTCCCTGTTGGTGGGGGCTGGGGAACTCATTCCCCACACAGTTCTGTGGGTGGGGAGTTCGGTGGGGAACAGGCTGGGGATCTTGATCCCTACCTAGCTCCATGCTTGTGAAACTGGGCAAGGAACAAACTCCCCAGCCTCCACTCTGCATGCGGGATGGGGGCAGGGAACTGTCTTGGTCAGGAGCAGATCCAAGAGCCATGCCCTGTTTGGGTTATTCAAACATGGGGCTTGGAAAGAGATGCATGGATGGGGTAGGTCCCAGGCCTCTTCCCCAATCTACTGGTGCAGCAGTTAGCAGCAAGCAGGGCCCATTGTAGGGCCCAAGGAAGCAGGAGCAGTTTGCTGCTATTAACAAGAAATCTGCTCTCACTTCCCCGCATGTGTAGATGCCTGCCGGGGAGCATTTACTTGTGAATAGTTTACTCATGAGTAAACTGATCCTGGATCAAATGCACGTATAGACATGCCCAGTAGATACTGTGCAGTAGCACTTGTGTAGACACTGACTGGGAGCATGTATAGATTCTGACCAGGGGGTCATAGGGGAAGGGGAACTCCCCCAGTCCTGCACTGATCAGTTCCCAGTTTCTTTCAGGAGCCATTAACCGAGTAGTGCTGGGATGGGGTAGCTGTCAGACACTCCCTTCCCCTCTCCTGCACTGCTCATCTCCTGGCTTCCATCAGGACCTGGGATATGAACGGTGCTGGGAATGGGGAACTCTCTGTTTTCTCATGCAGCTGGGTGCTGGTCTGGAGCTGTCCCATTTCTAGCACATAAATCCCTGCCTAGCTGGAGGCTGGCTGAGAGCTACCCCAGAAATGGGACAGGTCCCAGTCAGCCCAGAGCTGCATGGGGAAGCCCTTCTGGGCATGGGGCTTGTCTCCATGTGCATGGGGCTGAAACATGCAGCAGCAGCTCTCTTCCAGCCCTGTGAACATTAGGACCCCTCCTGATGTGCAAGGGGCAAGAAAACAGCTGCTGCTGCAGCTGTCAGAGCTCTCCTGACTCTGTATACATTGGGACTGGCCCCTGTGCTCCCTACCAGCTAGTGGGCTAGCACCCCAGGGGATCCTGGAGCTCCCCCTGGCTGCTGCAGGGGGGCCAAAGAAGGGTAGGAGCAGCCTGTACCAGGCTGCTTCCATTAGGATCAGATTTGCTCCCAACTGGAAGGACATGTAGATGTGCTGCCAAGGAAGGCTTACTGTGCAGTAAGTCTTTCTAGCATTAATAGTATGTATAGATGCACCCCATTTAAATCCTACTTTGATTATATTGCACAAATTATTCACTGTTACAGATAACTAGTTTTTCATTAATAGTCGTTTTCACATTTCAATGGGGTTTCATATTTTTAAATTTGCATATAATATTATACAATAAAAATAACATATTATTTGTCATTTTTTTGAGCTTTCTAGTAAGCATGCCCCTAAAGAATCCATTTAATTTAAGGACTTTTATAGGTAAGATATTCAGAAACAGGCTTACTGATGCACCCAACAAATGTCAAATTGATTAGGATCTATACATGTAACAGAAGACAAAATTCAATCAGAACTGATGGAGAAATTGAACTATTTTAAAAAAAGATGTGGAGAATAATTAATTGACTAGATATTAAATCCTCATTATTATTTTGAAATTATTGATTATGTGTCCTGCAATTAAATTGAGAATAATTAATTGCACTGAGCTTACCACAGTTATTCCCTATGCTTAGAAGAGAATATGAGGTCAGTATATCAGAAAGTAATCGAATATACTCGAAAATATATATCAAAATATACTCTCTGAGATCTACTTAAGCAACAATCTGGGAGGGAACAAGCACACTAAAAAGGTAAATCCTAGACAAAAAAAAACAAAAACAAAACAAGCCTTGCACAGAGTTTTCTCCATTTACAATAAGAGAGGTAGAAGAGTGGTTCTGGAGGCACTAAAGGTGATATAGATCCATGGATGAGTCCATGTTATTGTAAGAAGTGATGGTTCCATGGCCCACCCAGAATCTGAAAATATTTTAAATTACTTTTTAATGAGGCTTTTATTTCTACCTAATTTTACAATGGGGTGGAGAGAATGGGGTACTCATGCACTGTGAGATATGAGTACCTTACCAGAATTAAGAATTCTAAACTACTAGATGAAAATTACATCTTTTATGCCTACCTGAGAACCCAAGAAGAACAGCTTTCTAGAAGTTTTTTTTTTTTTTTCCTTTGCCAAGTAAAACCTGGTTTGAATGGTTAAATCACATGTATATTTTCCTCCAGGCACATGTCCTTGGAAATGTATTGAAAGTTATTGATCCAATATTTTCCTTATACGTACTTAACAAGATATTAACTTAAAAATCAAAGATGCCAGCATGCAGATGGATATGTTGGCAATGAGACTTTCTAAGTCTTCCCCTGTTTTAAAAATAATTTAAACTCCTTTGTCCTCAAAACCAATTTGTGTGTTATGCAAAACTATAAACAATGAGAGGCCATTACTACATTGAGATTCACTCTTACAAGATATAGAGTTGCCAGATTCTGAATTCAAACAGAATATGATCTTGTGGAAGAGCATAGATAATTATTATTTGTGGTCGTGTTTTATTTTTTGAAGAAATAAGAGGAAAATGGATCCCTCCATTAATAGGAAATTATAAACTGGGTTAATGAAGGAAAAGCAATTGGGCTTTTTTCTTTCTAATATTTTGGTGGCTGTCTGAACTTGCTTAGATCTATTTGTGTTACTTGTACAAGAATAAGGGCCAAAATCAAACAGAACTCTCAGGGCATTTGTGCACATGCTCCAGGAGAGAGGCTGGATGTGGGAGACAGAGGGTTGGTTTAATTAAAGCAGCTCCAAGATTCAAGCGCCTGGACTGTCTTGTCTATCAGCATTCCCATGCTTCAAAATGGCAGCAGGGGAGCTTTATCTAAAACTCATCAAAGAGACTCGATTAATCGAGTCTGCTCCAGTGTGCTGTTATTACACACTACTTATGTATAGGTGCCCTCATGTTTTCTTTTTATGTTTCTGACTTCATTTTATTTTTTCTTTTGTATCATCAGACACTATGTTGTTTTAATTTTGTGAAGGTGCTGGAATGAATAATCTTAGTGTGTGTTTTTAGTAAAAAGATGCTTATTGAATAGGTGCTGTTTTATTGCATGTCATTTTTATTGTTCATTTTATTGTAGTCTTTTGGCAAAAGCTACAATTATACAACCACTACTACTTTGGGATCCAAGGGTGTCTTTACATGTGCTCCAGGGGAAGGGGTGGTGTTTTAATTAGAGCAGCTCCAAGAATTGCTCTAATTAAAGCTTCTGTAAAGTCATACGTATTCAGTGTTCCACACTGCAAAATAGTGATGGGGTGCTTTAACTAAAGTTTGTTCAATACACTTCAGTTAAAGTGCTCTTGCCACCATTTTGAACTGCAGAAGCACTGAATACAAGTTACATGGTGGTTACTGGAACACACTAACTAGCACTTTGTTCTGCCATGTGCTAATTAGCATATGTCCAGCATGTGTATACCCTGATGGCTACAAACTAAAGCTAACATTAGTAGAGGTAAAACTGAGAGCCAGATGGTCTCAGAGTCTAGAAGCCTTAGGATCCACACTCCCCAAGTAGCTTGGGTGGCTGTCCTTCCCTAGTCACTGATGCATTTATCTTTTTGTTATTTTAGGAAATGAGGCCTGACGCAGGCCAGGAGTCTCTGTGCTGCCATGCTTCCTGCTGTAAAACCAAGGCTGGGCACCACAGCTAGACTTAGAGATACAAGGCTCCTAACTTAGCAATTGAATGCCTGGAAGTCCTCCCATTCAGGGCAGTAGAGAGTCAGGAATTTCTTGTATAGACTGTATGACTCCATTGTACCAAAGCTGGAACCTGGAAGTTGAAATCACGAGGTTTTTCACAAGATCCTGCAGTTTGAGAAAAGGATTGTGGACCGAATCATGATGATAAGACTCATTCCCTTCAATATTCCTGTTCTATAAGTGCCCATGTCAAATTAAACTTCCTTTTCATTGACTTGTTATTTTAAAGACACTAAAAAAGAGTTATGATTAAAACAACCTGTCCACTCAATATTTTATTAAAATATATGAGTCTACTGGATTTTGGTTCCAGTCTCCCCTTGCAACATTTTATTTTAACTGTTTTACTAGACATGATCTCAACACAAACCTTAAGTGTTAACAGTGGGAATTTTGGTTTGTACCAAATTGGTCTTTCTTTGTTTTATAATTAATTTAATTTTTAAAACGGCTAATAAAAACATGCTATTTTAGACACTTTAGATTATAAACATAATAAGTGTTACAGTGCTTTGTTCTTGATCCTCTTCTCTTCTTCGTTAATACTTACTCTCTGGGCAATCTCATTCAGGAACACAAATTCAAATACTATGTCTGTTTGTCTACACACAAATCTATTCTACTATAGACCTGTATCTTTCTTTTTAAGGTATGTGTCTCTAATTTTTTTGTAGATATCTGACCAGCAGCAGAAGTTTAACTTGATTAAGACAGGAATCTTAATCTTCTCCATGTAAGCTTTCCCTTCCTCAATAATTGTGGACAATTATCTTCCATATCTTTTAGGCCCATAACCCAAATATTATCTTTTACTTTGACTCTGAATCTCACTCAAGGTCCTCACTTCTTAATTAGGGAGTCCTGCAGGTACACTATAACAATGCCAATAAATAATAATCCACATTGGTTGGGTCTACATGTTCATGTGTCCTAGATAGTTTGCATTTAGTTTAGTATTTGTCTAATAAAGTACTAATTAAATGTGCAGTAACTAGAGTTACTGCACAGTAGCACCAACACACGGTTTTTTTTGTGATGCTTACTATGCATTAGCCTAATAATACTGCACAGTAGGCTATTAGCACTTTTTTTAAGTACTACTCTTCTGCGCAGTTTTATTAGGCTAATGCACAGTAAGCATCTTGTGTAGACGTGACCAATGAAAAGCTATTGGAGCAACTTTATATTGGGCTGGTAATGCAAAGGAAGCTTCAAAGTGGATTCCACCTCATGGTTGGTTAAAATGAAAACCAAGCCTCCTGATTTCAATAGGAGAATTCATATTTTGTAAAAGTTAGCTTGTTCCTAAATTTGTAGTATTAATATATACAAAAAAAACCATGTCTTCATTGTTGTTTTTCATTTAAATTTATAAAACTGAAATCTGATATAACCTTTACTCTTTAATTATATGCATCATATATATATATATATAAAACTATTACACATCAAACATTACTAAGATAGAATCTGATGCGATAAAAACCTGCATTATTATTGGAAATAACACAGGATATTATAAATTAAATTCAAACTACAGCAGCATAAAATAAAGGATCACATCATTAACTGAACCAGTTTTTATGAGAATAAAGTATACATTACAAGGTAAGGAAGAGTGATTTTATGTTTAACGCTGTATGTGTCTCCCTGCAAGAGTTTTGTTGACATGCAGCACTACTGCAGTTCTCCCACTAGTTTTGTTGCCTCTTGTACTGGGCTGGAGGAGAGAATGGGGCTTTACTACATTAAATATATTTAATGGCAACCTTTAGTAAGCTTGATTAATATTAGAGCTTAATCTGACTCCTTGCACTGGAGATGTTGAAGTTGGTCTATGCAAAACAAAATTTCTAGAAACTTTTAAGTTAAGAAAACACACAATGTTATACAAACTGATGGCTTGTCCTTCTACTTCAGTTCCAAAACCCTCTCAACAAATCATAAAACATGACAGTAGTAAGTCCTGTTCTCCCTTAAAGAAAGGGTTCCTTGGGTGAGTTATTAACAGTGTATTATTTTCCAAAGGAGTCTCTGCATATGAAGGAAGCATGGGAATCCCCTTCCTCTGGCTTCTCCCCAAACTAAAATTACCCATTTTTAGGAAAGACCAAAATATGTTTCCTTTTGACCACGTAAACAAGATTCTTATTCACAACCTTCCTCACTCTTCTGGGTCAAACTGGAGGAGTGCGTATGTCTTTGTTGTGGGGGAGAGGCAGCTACAGCATAATGGCTAGGCTCCCAGGACTCTGGAAACTGATCCTGTACGGGGGCAAAGGGTATGGACTACATGAGTGTAACAAGAAACCCTAATCCCTTTAACCCCAGAGAAAGAGGGTATAGGAGGAAAGAGTAGGGTCCCAGAGGAATAGGACTTTTAACTCTGCAACAGTCAGCAACAAAATTCAAACATGGATGCCTTGAGACATCTGAGAAACTATGGAGGACTGCAGAGCAGGGGAACCAAGCCAATCATTGTGCTGAGTACAAACCCCTGAGCCCATTTTCACAGAATGTGATTAGGTGACCAGGCTGAAAGGCTTGGGTGCCTTTGAGGCTGGAGTGACCCAAGGAACAGCACACTAGTGCCCCATGGCTAGAGAACCTGCTAGAAATTGCCTCTGGACTTGAGCAGGCTGTCTAAACCTGCATGCAGTGGGTAGAAGAGCTCTGGGCAGAGCTGAGTGCCATGACAGGAGATATATTAGAGCATGAGAAACAAGCCAGCTTCCTAGTATAGGAGTTAGAGACCAAGGAGAGGTTTGTGTCTTGAGTTATAACTGAGTGTTTTGTGTTTTGTATTTATTCCTACTGGAGGATTGAATTGTGGCTATGGGGCTGGTTTGGAGGTCACAGGGTGTGCCTGGGAAGCACTTAGTGCTTTGAGCTCTATGAAGGTCACAGAATGGGTAGGCTGTGACAAAGAAGCAGCATCCCTGCCAAGGTGATAGACCCAGAGGGTTGAGAGATTGAGGGAACAACCCTGCAAGGGCCAAGAGCCTGGGGGCTTGTAAGCTGCTTTAAAGACAGGGATAACAGCCTAGTGGATGAAAGCCAAATAATACCTTTGAGTCATGGGTGTGGCAGTAGAGGCAGACAGAGGCCCCTAAGGCACAGTGAGCTTCAGGAGGTCTGGCTGAGGGCTGATAGAGCCAGGGCAGCATAAGTGAGACATTGCTAGAGGAGACAGAACAAAGAGAGGTTATGTGTGGACAGAGAATCCCAAGGACAGAATTTGGGGTGGAAAAGTCTCAGAACAGTACTGGGAGGGAGGACACAAGGTGAGCCAAGCCAGCCTCTAGAGGCAACTTCCCCAGTGTATCACTACCACTATCCAAAAGCATGGCAGGAAAAAGGAAGGATGCTAAGGAGGATGGAGATTATGGTGGGTAGGTTGGATCACCAGGGAGCCATCAGGCTTGAACCCTGCTGAACTGCTATAATGATCTCTTAAGGTCATCTGTATTTTCCAAAATTCTATTTCTAGTCCTGGCAAAACATAGTTTAGAAATACCAGGCTTATCTGAATTCCACATAAATTGGATTATAAATTTGTCATAATTTTCTATATGCAGGATCTAATTATTGGAGGGTATTCTTAAACTCTTCCCCCAATTCTCTAGTCCCGCCATTGTGACAGGTAAAGCAACAAAAGAGGAAACAAGCATCTGTAAAAGCAGCAGTGGAAAGGAAGGCCTGGTGACTGTGACCCTGACACATGCCCCACTGCTGCCTGTTCCCTCTGCCACTTGCCTCCTCTCTGCTGCCTGTCTCCCCACTGCTTGTCTTTCTGGTGTCTGCCCCATGGCCACTTAGCCCACTCCACATGTGTGCCCCTGTCAGTTGTCCCCCTTCCACTGCAACCTCCTCCATCTCTGCTTAGTCTATGCAGTAACTGTGTCTTTAGCCGCAGGCCAGGGCAGGAGCTTATGGTGGCCTTGGCCCCAGACAAGCAACAGTTACAGCAACAGCTCCAGCCTAGGCCATGGCCCTAGGCTCACCTCTGGGTTGGGGCTGGAGATGGAGCTAAAGTTAGAGCTGTAGCAGCTCCTCTGCCACTGTGCCACCTTCCTCATGCTCCTCATTCTAAATCATGCAATCTCATCCATGCTCTGTCCTCCCCCACACACACACTATACTCCCTTATGCTCCCCCTCCCACTCTTCAGTCTTCCCCAAGTCAATGCTGAAGCCAAAGCCACAACAGCTACATGTCCCCAGCCATACTTTAAGAGGTTTTTTCCCCCCACGTTGAATAGAAAAATAAACCCCACCTTCATGTAAATATGGTACATAACATTGCCCACATTGTTTTAAAGCCATAACGTTTTGTTTTGTTTTTTTCTTGAGGAAGATGTAGTGGGGGAGCCTTGAAAGGGGTCATTTTCTACCCAAACTAGTCTTTCTATGTATCCTGACCTAGGCACTGTTACAGATTTCACTATTATACTATCTCACCACCAAAGTTATCCTTTCATTTATCATTGCTCCCTAACCTGCTTTCTGAATTCACAAATATTTATTCTATTAGTAACAGTTGCAGCACACACTAAACTAGGGTTTACAACCCTCCTGGATTGACTGGGAGTCTACCAGAATCGGCATTAATCTCCAGTTGACCATTGAAAGCAATCTGGCAGATTTTAATAGAATGTTTTAAGAAAATTAAATTAATGACATTACATCAGGTTGGGAAAAAAAAAATCTCCTGTAATAGGTTCAGTCAGAGTTGGCAACCCTAGATAAGACAGGACTATTGATGTCATTTGCAACAAATAATCTTCATACTGAAAATGCAACCTGCAACCTTGGTACCAGCTGATTCTTCAGTATTTTTTCATGTTTCAGCAGCATTCCAGAGCTTATAAAAAGCCACAAAGATCCCCATAAGGAAACAACTTCTGTGATCTCCCCTTTCCACTGATCCTTAAATTCTCAAAATATATTAATCTAAATGTATATTAACTTTTTTGCTTGAGTTTTCTACTAGAGTAGTTGTGCTGCCAATTAGCTGAGATCCATGGTGTAGGAGGCCACAGATCATTAAAGATGAAAAGACTGTTACATTTCTAAGAGAAAAGGAAATAATAATAATAAAAAAAAACAACACTTTGGAATAAGTTTTGTGAATACACCAGTAAAATGTACTCTTTCCTGCTTTGTTTTAATGTCTTCCCTATATATATTTAAGTGGGGCCTTTTCCACTTGAGAGGTAATATGAAAGGTTTTAGGTTGTTTCCTAATTCCTACTAAAGATTTGTTACAGTTGCAGCCTACACCTAGCTTTTTCTTATATCTGCACTCTGTATATGGTCCCCAAAATTAATTTTAAAAAATGGCATGAGGACTCATCCATGACACAAACTCATTATACTGTTACTGAATTAACAACAACTAACAGTGGTAAAACCCTTTATTTCACAAGACATGTAATGCTTGATACAGTACTGCATTTTACATGCTGTTTGTCTTTTCTCAGTTTTTCTAAATTTGATAGAACTGGCAGAACTCTAAGGACTCACAACCCTTTACCATCCAAGGGTATGTGTTAGAAAAGTGCCTCAACCAAATACAAAACAATCAGAGTGTGATGGCTGTTTTGAAGTTGAATTTTGATTGGGCAAAGGGAAAGGGGAGGGGCTTATTATCCAAGTGTGCTTCTCCATTCTTCAAGATAACACCTTTCCATGTTGTAGGGAAAAAAAAACCACAACACAAAAAAAGCTTTGAAAAATGTTTAGAAAATACCCTATAATAAACCATACTTTAAAAGCTAAAAATATTATAAAAGCTGGGTGTTCTGGCTTTGTTTAATTTTGTTTTTGTCAAAGTGAATCTCAGTAGGAGGTAGCAAAGTTTGCAAAGTTCTATTGAAACATTCTTTTTATTCTGAGGACTTCTATAGCTAGCTGTTATGTGTCATAAACATAGTCTTTGATCTTGGGCATATGTTTTGAAGATTTAGAGAACTAGAGGTAGGTACAGGAACATATTGCTGCTGGAGAGAAGGATAATACGTAGTGGCAGAAGTGATATATATGGTTTATAGCAAACTGGGAAGGTAGTCTTGAAAAATAAGGTACTTAAAAATCTCACTAAACCACAGAGTTGTGATGATTTCTTTCAGTATGATATGCTTCATACAACAGATAGAACTGGCAATGAGAGAAGCAAGTAAGATATACTGTCCAAACTCTATACCACGGGGAATGGTATAGAGATGTAGAACTAATCTAGCATCTCTTGGAAATCAAGTAATATCCTGTTAATCTAGTTTTCCTAAATCTGTTTGCTTTCATAGTAAGTTAGTGTGTTGCATTTGTTTAACGTATACTTGTTTCTCCCATAGTATTTATCTTCAGTTTCTACCCTGTAAGACTTTTATTAAACAAGATTATTTCCTTCCTCCTGAGCTACATGAGCAGAAGCATTTTGTGCATCAGTCATTTGGAATTCACATCTTGTCTTGATTTTGACAGAAACACAGATGCAACATGAATGTTTTAACTTTATTTCACTAGGTGTCCAAGGCAAATGTCAAAGGTGGTGGATATGGTTGCAAAGGACTAAAGAGGAAAATTGACCAAGCTCTTCACTGGAATCTCAGCAAAATTAAAGAGATTAACTAAGCACCATGCACCATTAACTAAGCACCATCTGTTTCTCTCATGAAATAATATTTCCTACTTGGGGCTAATCTAGTGTTTTGGAAAAGAGGTGCACATGGTGAGGTACCTCATCATATATAACACAACACACATGTTTTCTCCAGTTAAAGAGAAACGTGATTCCTTACTAATATGCTAGGGGACTAAAATTATATTATTCAGTTTACCATCAAAGCAAAACAAATATAACTATTGAAAGAGGAACTGATTTGTTAGATTCATATATACAGTTTTATAAACAGAACAAAGTAGACAATAGTCAAAATATATTTTGTCATTAGTCTTGTATTCATTATAGTTAAATGTATGCCTCTTATTCAGATCCATAAAACAAAATCTAGCTTAATTGGGCATCTTGACAGAACCTCCACTACTCCACAGTCAGTCATTTCTATACCTGAGTTAATATGACCACACCTGAGGAAAGGTTTTTAGCTACAGCTTAAAAGTGTTCAGGAATATGAAATAGGAGAGAGACATTATCAAGAATGGATAATAGAAATATTAAAGAAGAAAGGATAGTTTGACTAGTGGAGCACCAAGAACATTAAAAACAAGAGAGGGTCATTAACACCTATGGAGTGGAGAGAGATTAGCAGGAATAGGGAGATGATAATGAGTCATGAAGTCAAGTCACTCTGCACCTCCCAAAAGGAATCAGAACTCTGGGTAGAGGTGATATCTTTTATTATACCAACTAGCAAAAAAAATAAAAAAAGTTTTATTTGCAAGCTTTCAGGTACACACACCCTACTTTGGGAATAGGAAAATGCAAAGATTGTAAAATTTCTCCTAGGTGGAAATGTAAATTCATATTTTACAGGGCAGCTGAAGGTGTTGTAAGATCTCCTGGTTGGAAAAGTTCACTGCCCTTCCCAGACACTTGGTTTTGAAATTTGTGTAGAGCAGGAATCAAAAGGAGAAGTGCAACTGCACCACTGTATCACAACTAGATCTGCCTCTGTTTCCTATTTATATTTTACGATCGTTAGACTGTCTGCTTATTTCTCCTTAGTCAAAAGTACAGTCATAAGACAAAATACTTGGCAAAAATTAGACAAGAAGAGGCAGAAGAAAACTAACATAGTCATAATTTGTATACTATTTATATTTCTTGGAAGTCTGATAGCAGTTTCCAGGTCTCTTTAACAAATTACAAACATTTGCTTTGCTTAGGCATATTTTAGGATAAATGCTGGAAATTATTTATCTTCAGTGGATAGCATTATGGTGGTATCATTGGAATTTCTTGTTATAAATACAGACAGGACTTGATGTTCTTGAAAAAAAACACAACACTGTGCAAATATAAATTACATAAAAAGATACCAAGGGTCTATGGGAAATAAAAGTTTAGGTTCCAGATGCAGCTGAAAATTTGGCTGATAAATTCCCATGTGTGCATGCAGCTGCAGTCCAGCATGCAGGCAGCGAGGAGCAGAGCCTGGCAGTTAGGAGAGCTACATGCAGCTGGTAAGTTTGGCATGGTGGAAGGGAAGGGGGGGCAGATCAATGCCCCCTACAGTGAGAGAGGAATTGGGTAGACACTACCCAAGTGGGGCGGGGTGGGCACGGTGGGGAGCTATGGTTCATTCAGTTAGCACAGGGTGGGTGGCTCCCACCACTGTGCATGCCCAAGAAGGGCATGGGGGGGTGGGGGAGGGACTGTTGATTTGTATGTAAGATCTGTAAGATATGTGCAAGGCTGGGTAGGTAGGATGCAGCTGCGGGCTGGAGCTGGGGCTGTGCCAGGTTTCTCTTGGCAGGGACTGTGCTCGGGGCAGGTGCCAGAGGTGCTGGAGGGCGGGAGCTATTTCACCATAGTCCCCCATAACCCTCTTCCAGACCTATCACTGTCCACCCTTAGCCCAACCTGGCTCAGCCCCCACCAAGAAGACCCTCAGCTCCAGCCCACAGCTGCAGACTGCCCTGCCCCATGCAGATCCGGGGAGCACATGCCCACTTCATGCCCTCTTGGCATGTGCAGAATCCATCCCTCCCATGTTTCCTGGACAAGCCACAGCTCTGTTCAATACCTGCCCCACCTTGGCTAGGTAGCACCTGCTCCAGCCCCTGTCCCAATCCTTTCCTCACCAGAGGGGGCATTGATCTGCCCCGCAAACCCTTCCCTCCCCCCTCTCTTTCCACTACAACCCAACACACTTACTAGCTACACTGAGAGCAATGTGTGGGGAGGGGGGCTGGATGCAACCAGCTGATTCTAGGTGCATTTGCCCATCTTGGTGACTGTGCTGCACCATGTAAAAATGAATCCATACCGTGTACAAAAATAGTCACAATTAATTGACTGTGCATAAATGAAACTGTGCACAAAATACCATATAAATCGAGTCCCAACTGTACTCCCAAAATTATGAATTAAAAATAAATATGGTACAGTGTTAAATATAAATAATTTGATGGACTCTTCCACTGTTGTTTATCCAGGAAGACAAGTTTTTTTAGTCATTGTTTCTGGCTAGTCACACTTTCAGCAGAAAGTTTTCTGTGCTGTACTTCTCATCATTCACTGTTAAGGGGCAAGATAAAGCCTGAGATGTTAATGTTAATTTTGATACAACTTTTTTAAGCTATCATGTCTTTGGACCTTAGTCATTTGTATGTTTTGCAATCTATATTTATGGTAGTATCTATATGCTTAATAATTAAAAAACAAGTATTTGTTAATGTCTTAAAAGTTCATAGTAAAATTCAATATTTGAATTGAAATAAAGTGCACCATGTTGCACTCATAAAATGTTAGAGCCAGATTCAGGTTACAGTTTGTTACTATGCCACTTTCTGATAGTGAAAGACTTGGTAGGAACACACAAGGTAAAAATCTAAACAAAACCAATTCAGGAGTTGTTAATGAGGTTGTGTGCTTATGTGTCTGTTTTGTGTACATTTTTTTAAATAATAAAAATATGTAAGATTGGATTTTTTTGCTAAGCTTAAGATAATGGAATAATGGGATCTCATATTTCTGTGGCTCATCAGTTTTTATTCAGTTTCATTTTACTTTAGTATGCAAAGATTTTTAACCTGGTGATAAAAAATCTTGACCAGTAGCAAATCTGAACACTTTCCTTCAACTTTTATCTGTACTAGCTTTTCCCCCTTTATTCGGTCTTATATTTTCCATAGACAATTTCTCATGCAGGGACTTATTTTTGTTGGGGATAGATTAGCAAATTATTTCATAATGAATATTTTAGACTTGATTTTTCTTTTACATTAAGGCAAATTTCACTGGTATGACAGAAAAAAAGCTCCAAATATTAATTTACATTCTATATACATCCATGTTAAGGCTTCAGTAGTTTCCAGAGAACTGTAATATGGCTTAGTGAAAACATTGAATTGTGTCTTTCAAATCAAATAAGATAAAATCAACAAGGAGCTGAAAGAGCAATGTACAAAATAATTAGTTTCCATTTCTTTTGGTGAATGTTCTGATTTTGAATCTTGAAATGTTTATGCATAAAATATAATCCATTTTCAAGGTTGAAGAGAAGAAGAAGAATTTGAAAAAAACTGTACTTAAATGAACTTCTCATACCTTGACTTTGACTATCCTCTGTGTGCTTCCAGACTTCCCTCTGGTATCAGTCAGACAAACAAAACAATTGATGAGAGACACCTTGACACACTAAATGCAGAGCTCTGTCCTAATTTAAAAAACCTGAAACTTTTCTATCTGGGAAATTGTAAAAGCTTAAAAACTTGATAGAAACTTTACCTTTGCATTTTAGCTTTTGCATGAGGTGAGTGGCTGAATTTCTCTCTCTCTGGAGAGTTTATTATAATGTGTTAGAAACAAGAATTATGCATTCACTACACCAAACCTCTTCAAACATTCTGATTTTCCTGTAATTCATATAATTATGAATTGTATTGTGTGTTTTTGTTTACCAGATACTATTATTTTTACATGTAGCTACATGTTTAAAAGCAATAATAATGAGGAAATCTGCCTTACATTTCCTTGCCTTTATTTAACAATTGTCCTGAAGTGTTCTGTGCTGGCTGCAGATTTCTATTGTCATTGCCTTATTTAAATAATCTAAAATTACATACATTTCCAAGAATATTCCTCAATAATTTTATATATGCAGTTTGTACTTTAACAATGCGGCTAGAGACAGTAAGGGAAGGCACTGAGTTCAGCAGGTCATACTCTGGTTTCATACAATTATAGTTGGTTCATTCATCTCAGCAAGCCTGTTTTCTTTTATCTTTGTATTTTTGATCAGCAGTGGAAATTATTTGTGATGATTTCCCCATAGTACTGCTCATAGTAGTAAAAATACCACATGCCTGTTTAGAACATTTGTATGCAATCTAACTAGTTGCTCTGGGGTTATTCTTAAGATTAAATATTTCTATTTTTACAGTTTTAAACAGGTTTTTTTTTTTTCTCATTTATGTTGCAATTAAAATGAAAGAGAAGATTATCAGAAGCATAAAGGACCAGGTTACTTAAATCCATAGGTATCAGACCAGTTTTTAACTAACACCCTTCATTTGGGTTTCCAATGATTTCTCCTAACTAGAATGTATTCCTGTGCTTAAGGGTGTAGGTTGTAGCAATGTTCGTATAAGGCAGCTGCGAGTTTTTGCTTGTTTCATTTATTAGACCCTTTCCTGTGATTGCCACTATTTGATACTTTGTGGTATATTCTGACTCTCTTTCCTGCCATGTCTTGGATATTTTTTTAGATGTTATTAGTTGGGAGGTGTTACTTACTCTTTTTTTTTTTTTGTCCTTTTACCACATTCATATAATGGCAACTCTCCTATGGACTTGCTAGGTCACCAGCCCAGTCTCCTCTTGATGGCACCCAAACTTAAAGTTAGAGTTTGGATCATGGTTTGATTTAGGTTAATCACTTTTCTTTGTTTTTCTTTTAACATTTTTTGAATGGCACACAGTCAGACAGAATATGACAATTATATGCCTTTCAAGTATCTCTTAAATTTTTAACTTGGTAACTCTTCAGCTGTCTTACTTTCACTCTTTTATCAGATATACAGGCAGTCCTTGACTTACAAGATTTCGAGTTACAATGTTTATAAATTGACACCCTGTTTCAACTTTGCAATGCCACTTTTGACTTACGATGCTTGACCCAATGCAATGCCATGCTAGTGACCAAGTTCGCTGTGTTGCTCATCTCCCTAGAGAACATCTGTCCAAACTTCCTTCCTTGAAAACTTTCTTTAAGAAAGCAGACAAGAGTCCAGAAAAACCTGGAGCCAAGACTCCTGAGAAGACTCCAGCCAAGAACCCTTCAAAAAGTCCAGCAAAGCCACCTCAAAGAAATCCTTCTAAATCAATATGATTGCTATTTACAATATAAATATATTAATGTAGCTATATTACTCATCTATAATTGATCGAGTACAAAATTCTGGGGTATTTTTGGTGAAAATAGGCTATTGGGCCTTAGTTCAGGAATTAATCCCCCATTTATAACATAGTTTCTTATGAGAAAATTGGTTCTGAGTTACAACATTTCAACTTAAGATGTGGTTTTCAAGAACCAGTTGTGTCATAAGTCTGCGGACTGCCTGTAATATGAATTAACTGAAACTCAAAGACTGATAACAATTATAAAATTCTTCTTTCCTTTTCTTCGCTTTGCTTAGTGCACTTTGACATTAAGAGAAATTTTATCTCTTCAGAGCTCTCCAAGTGATTCTGCTTCTTTATGGTGTTGGGGGAGTCATCACTCAGACCCCCTTTTGCATTAAATTCTTTGGACTCTGAGTAATTAAAAAAAAAGTCCCAACACAAACACAAAACCCAAAATAAATATATATTTTTTATGAGTACCTTGCAAGATAATTATCCCCTTTTTGCTTATCGCCGCTGCAACTAGCATTCCCGCTCTGCATGGAGTCCTTCCCGGGATACATAATTTTTCTTCATTTAATCCATGCTCAAATAAACTCAACTAATTTTCCTACAGTTCAAAGAAAGGATCTTCTGGTGTCTCCTTCACCCCAGTGGGCTCCTTTTCTTTTTCTTTTATCTCCTGATACTCTCTTGACCCACTACTCCGATGCTCTCTCGGCGCTTTTATCTTAAAAAGGCAGCTACTCCAGAAGCAGCGTTCTCCACGGTTCCCTGCTTCTGCCTCACTTGTCTCTTCACAGCAGCAGTTCCCAAGCTCTGACATATTGCACACCACCAACTTAAAATGATACAGCCTGAAGTACCACCAGAAATTTTTCAGTTCAACCTTAAGTACCACCAGCAGGTTTTTTGTCATATAAAGTAATTATAATAAATCTGTTGATGCATACCACTGACAGGTTTTCTGTGTACTGCTGGTGGTATGCATAGCACAGATTGGGAACCACTGGTCTAAGGACATAGGCAGACAAGATTATTTTGGTAAAACTGATATTTTTTTTAGATCGATTCAAATAATTGGAAAAAAAAATATTCTTAGCAAGATTTTGGGCACAAACACCTTTCATCAGGCTGCAGAAGCATCTGCAGATGGTCTGTGCTCTTCCTGGATAGAGTGGTAATGCAGCCCTCTTGTACATATGCAAGAAAAGCAGTCAATTAACATGTAAATTGAGCTAGTCAGTAGGTGAGAGACAGGTGGGGTGGAGTGGGGAAGAGGGAATGAAAGAAGCTGTAGTCAAAGGATGAGAGACAGGAGACGGGGGGGGGGGGGGGGGGTGGCGGGATAAGAATAGCCAGTAAAAAGTGGAGGATTTACCTGGGGAGTCAGATGTTAGGCAGGTTGAATTTCTGATAGAAATCAATCAGAGATTTCAGGTTTTCAGTCCAATGATGAAGATGTCATCAGTATATCTTAAGTATAGCAAGGGGTTTCATGGTACAGTCCTTGAGGAATTTTCCTTCCAGGATTTTTTCTTCCAGAAAGCTGTAATATACAGCCAAGCCCTCCAATACCATCAAATTTGCACTGAGGAGAACACCCATGATCATCACCTCACAAATCTCAAAAGGGCCTTCACTCAACAAGGGCATTCCTACAGAGAGATAGATTGCACTTTTGAAACAGCCACATGGATACCATGTGAAGATTTCCTGCAGGACAGAAGAAAACCCCCATGAATTGCACACCACTGGCTATGACATATCGTTCCTCCTTGGAGCCTATATGGAAAATCCTCAAACAATTGCAACCCATACTAGAAGAAGACACAGTTCTCAAAGAGATCTTCCCAGAACCACCCATTCTATCCTTTAAACAATCACCAAACCTCGCCAACTTCATCACCAGAAGCAAACTTCCTACGGCCCAAAACACAGCAAATAGATCCAGACCATGCAGGGACAAGAAATGTAAAATCTGTTAACACTTCTCCACCACACCCACAATTACTACACCCCACAACAGAATGATCAACATTCCTACAACTGCATCTCCAGAACTGTTATATATGTCATCCAGTGCACCAAATGCCTTGTTGGAAAATATGTAGGAGAAACAAAACAACTTTGCATCATAATGAATGCACACCAAAAATCTATCAAAAACAATAATACCTGTGGGAGGCACATTTCTCACAAGAAAGCACTCTCTCTTCAATCTCTCAGTTCTAATGCTCAAAGGTAATTTACAAAATACCTTCCACAGATGAGCCTACAAACTTCACTTCAGTAATCAACTAGATACAAAAAATCATGGACTAAATATAGACATTGGATATATGACACATTATAATATTCCTAAAATCTGACTTTCCAGGTAAACCCTCCACTTCATTTTACATTTAGCTGACTGGCTTTTTTGTGTACCTCTGGCTGTTTTACCACTCCATCCAGGAAGAGCACAGACCATCCTCAGATCCTTTGTCAGCCTGATGAAGGATGTTTGTGCCCAAAAGCTTGCTAAGAAGATTTTTTCTAACTATTTGAGTTTGTCTAATAAAAGATTTTGGATTTACCCAAAGAACCTTGTCTACCTGTGCTTAATCACCTTCAATAAATCTAATGTTAAAGGACTTGTGCAAGACATACATTTTTTTAACAATTCTAGCAATTCTTAAAGAACCTAACATTTGATTCATATGAATTTAAGTTATTGGTTGGCCCACTAAGGATAAAATCAAAGTGAGTACCATTAATACCTACTATTGACCTCACCTTAGCCAAAGTTTGAATGAAATTTGACCCAAGTTTCTGAAAACAGGGAGGGGTTTCTATTCCATTAACAGGAAAGGGAAACACTAATGGCTAATTATTTATTTGTTAAGTTCATGTTGTTTTATAATGTATGACTGCATATGTCAAGGTTGCAGCTAATCTAAACAATGAGGATCATAATTAGGACTTAATGAAAAAGGAGAAGTCCACATATCAAGAGCTAACAGAAATTTTAAAGACTGTTTGCATGGTACCTGAACAGAACACCTGCTCAGAAATAAGATTACAACCATCCACGTTTTTTTTCCAGAACCATAAATCATAAAAGAATGGAGAAATGATGGCAACAGAAAAAAAACAACAAAAACAAGCTGAGGAAAAAAATTCTATTTTTTTTGTGTAGTGCCCACTAAATTTATGGAGGAAGTGGGTGTCACACTACTTCTGTTAACTTTTTATGGATAATTGGTTATGAGAATGAAGCATTTTTTGAACAGTGTCAAATATTACAGTGATTCAAATATAGTGATTCAAGTATAATATTACACATATGCAAAACAAGCATGGGGATGACCATTCTAGTGCCCTTGAACATATCCATTTTGAACTGCCAAACTAAGCAGGTTACTCATGCAGCTGATAACTTGCCTGTGGTGTAGGATAACTCTTGGTATGAATTTTGGGCATTCCTTGGGAAATATCCTGACTTTTTTGCTGACAGAAGTATGGGAGTCCATTGGGTGTTAAAGCTATGACACTTAATGGAGATGCACTGCTATATTCAGTTTACATAAAGAAGCAAGAGACTGGAGTATATCGAAGAGAATGCTTAGCACTGCTGTCTTGGAAAATTTTCCATTTGTATGCTATTAGGCAAATGATGGTAACCAATCATTTGAAATTAAATATCTATTATAATTGTTTGACAAAAAATAAGATTCACAAATGTATAAATTTAATGTGCAATTTTTCCCCTATTTTTGCAATAGGTGACATTCTGGTAATTATACAAATTTGAAAAAGTTTGATCAGCTCCAGCAAATTCAGAATTATTTGACTGAAACTATATAACCAGAATTTAACTAACACTTGTCCCTCCAAAACCAGCTGGTGGAAACATAAGTCCATGCCATATGTTATGAAATGTGGGAAGTGTGGATTCTGGCAGTGGTGTTCTGTAGCTCTGGAAGTCATGGCAAATAATGCTACTACTGCTTCCCCACTACCACATTTTTGGACTGCTGGGAGCCTCCCTAGCTGGATTACCTGGTCCCAAGGAGTAGATTGAGTTAGTGCATGGGGTTGCTCTGTGGCTGGACTCAGTGCACATGGTCAGACAAGTCATATGGTACAAGACCTGGCATGTGAAGTTACTGTGTAGGACTCATCCTACACATGGGGTGAGCAGAGGTTTGGGAACAGGCTCAGATCCCTAATGGCTGCTATTTAGTTACTACAGAAAATATGTTTTTTCTTCATACTTCCTTTTTAAAAAACAAGATGTGTATTATATATGGGGGTAGTGGGGTGTTGCAGGCAAGAAAAATATGTTAAGTACATTTCTTACCAAAAAGGACAGACTGTAGGAATTTGGCTGACAATATAAAAAGATTAGGAAAGAAGAAAGAAAAGACTTGCTCCTATTAGGTTACCAAGGCAGGTAGATGAAGATGACTTGAAAATGGGACTATTGATTAAGTTCTGATTAAAAATCTAATCTATAATACTAATATTCATCCTAGCTCAACCTTTTCCATTTTCTCTCTCATCTTCTTTTTAAAGCTAATGTAAGAAAATAACTTGTGCCATTAAGACTTGTCCTTATAAATAAAGCATCTACAAGAAATTCTAAATGAACGGTAGACTAATTCTAATGCACATTAGATCATCACGGCAAAAGCCATGCTAATCCACTAATGTGCAGTAAAATTAGTCTACTACACCTTAGCATAAAACCCCCCAAAAAACAACAACAACAAAATGTGCCAGGTCTACTGCATGGTAGCACCAATTACTGCACATTCAGTTAGTACTTATTAATACAGGTACTAAACTGAATGTGCAGTAACGACAATGCATTAATGAATGTGTATATGTGCCCAGAGTATATTATATAAAGAACCTTTAGTGCATAATAAGGAGAAAAACCTAAGAGGGCTAGAATTAACAAGGAATGAGGTATTTGGAGAGCGACTGAATGCTTTATGTTCACACATCAGTGACCAGCACAAAGTTATTTAGCACAGGTGTTTCTGTAATTATGATACATTCAAAAAATTAGCAATGTTAATCAGCCTTAAACTGACATTTCTGCCTTTGTGTGTCAGCAGTCTATTGTTAATCTACAGAGATATAGTGCAAAACATATATCATAACATGTTGGCTCAAGAAGCCCTGTTTATAGATTCATAGATTCATAGATGTTAGGGCCGGAAGGGACCTCAATAGATCATCGAGTCCAACCCCCTGCATAGGCAGGAAAGAGTGCTGGGTCTAGATGACCCCAGCTAGATGCATATCCAACCTCCTCTTGAAGACCCCCAGGGTAGGGGAGAGCACCACCTCCCTTGGGAGCCCGTTCCAGACCTTGGCCACTCGAACTGTGAAGAAGTTCTTCCTAATGTCCAGTCTAAATCTGCTCTCTGCTAGCTTGTGGCCATTATTTCTTGTAACCCCTGGGGGCGCCTTGGTGAATAAATACTCACCAATTCCCTTCTGTGCCCCCGTGATGAACTTGCATTCCCGTGATGAACTTTTATGGGTGAACATTTATGGGTTTTCACTGTAAATATTTCTCGGTTTATCCAGGTATTAAAATTATACATTTTGTAAAAGATGATTTAGAATACAGCATCAAGCTGCAGATTTATGTAAACCTGCATTAGGGCAGTATCTCTTAGGCTACTATATTATTACCAACATTCCCAAGGCTTATTTTATAATATAATTGAAAATAAGGAGAGTCTAATTGAGTGAATACCTAATTGTATTAAATTTATAATGATTTTACTAAAGAACACAGGTATGCATTGTGAATTAACAAGTAATACAAAAATTAAAATATATATGTTATTAATTTATGTTATTGCTAGCAAATATTTTATGTGGCTTTTTTTTTTCCTATTACCCTGCAAAAATCACAAAAAGGCAATTTCATAAGAGTTCATATGATAGAATATCTAGGGCAATGGAACACATTCATCATATAAACAACAAAGGAAATATGTTCTAATTAATCAGCTACAGGATGTATCATTAGTTTTTATTTAATATGCTGAGAATTGATCAGTTCAGATACATAGACCATGCACTTATATCAATAATAATTCCCTTCTCCCCTCTCCAATCTTCCCTGCATAGACCTGTGAATAGTGCCTGTGCTTTTGGAACAAAATATTAGAATTTTGACCTAAGAGTCCCAACTGAACCATGAGCAGCTACCTCAGAATGAGTAGTATCCCTTTACAATCTTCATAAGCACTTACAGTAGTGCTGAGACCTGTGCCACCAAAGCAGAGCTTTTCTTTGCCAACTCTTTGTTGGCATATAATTGTTTAGGGACTGTTTGTAGTCAGCCTACATTACACCAACCATAATTTATGATGGGTCCACAATTAGAGTTACTACACCATGAAAATTTAACTGGAACAGTCCTCCTTTCCTCCCATCTCTGTGCTAAACATTTCCTGGGACAGGTGATAATGTAGCTTTAGATTTATAAACCACACAGATGGAACTAACCTTTTCTGGTTAACAGTAGAATATCACATAAAAATATATATATGTAGATTAACTTTATGATAATCCAATGTGAACATTTAATGCTAAAAAATCCTAAATACTTTTAATATCAGAAAGTGCTGGAGCTAAGTACCATCTGGGTACTCACAGCACTTCAAACAAGAGTGCATAGGGAACTTTTCTCATAGTTCATAAATGGAATCATACTGTAAAAATAATCTTATAATCTATATATTTGTTTTTGGTTTGTATTTCAGATGGTGAGGTTACTTAATTAAAATTTGGGTTCGTAAACTTCAGTGAGCAATGTATTCAACATAGTAAAATTTATTTTCTGAAAACAATGTATTTAAATACTTCACTATTTTATTAACTTGTTTCTCATAACAGGTTAATGAGCAAATGACATACGAATATATTTCAGTATATAGATTTGCTAACATGCTTATTCAGGATGTTTATTTCATATGTTTGATACTATTAATTCACTGCTCATTATGTACATTGCTCATTATGTTCATAAGAGCTCATATGACTTGTATGATTATATAAATTATTTTGGTTCTATATCCAACAAAGTTCTTAAGTGACTAACGGCTTTGTTACATGGTAATTTTACGTGGCTCCTGGAGCTCTTAATCCCTCAATTGTCCATACATTATCACCTTTAATTGTCTTTATGCACTTATTATGCAGTTTAAAGTTATGCCACTCCAGGGGTGGATTTTCTCTGATCTGCATAAATTTGCTTCTGTTCTATTAAGGTGTGTCCAATCCTCACAGCTATGTCACTCAAGTTGAAGTCCTCCAGTAGCCTAGGGTGCAGTGGCCATTTCCCCATGTCATGTTTTTAGGCACAGCTGAAGGTGGCAACAGCTTGAGGCAGGTTGGGACAGGAAGGTTCACTGAGGCATGGAAAGCCGGTATGTCAGGATGCTGCTATAGGGTCGGTAGACCATGGTCCAGCACAAAAGAAAGAGTAAAGCCATGTAAGGTGGTACTGAGGATACAAAGAGCACTGTGCAGGGGGAGATGGGGGCAGCGGCTCTGGTGCTGGCTCTGGTGCTGGGCCCAGCAAGGTGCTGATGGCTCCATTGCTGCCTGACCCGGAAAAATTGCATCATGCCACCTCTCTGGTTTCCTCTTACAGCACCATTCATGGGAGCACTTAGCAGCTCTGGTGGTAGTGGTAGGGGAGATGGGGAGAAGTAGGAGCAGGAGGAAGAAGGGAATGCACTGCCTTATTGCAGTGAGCCACCAGCATACTGTTCATGCTTATGCTGGGCTCTGGGGAGACAAGTGACATTGACAGTTACATGTTCCCTCCCCTTCCGACCCATCTTCCACACCCCTGCCCATAGATCAGGGATAGAAACATGTCCTTACTGATCAGTCTTGTTAACCAGGCCTCTAGTGGCAAGTCACAACTGTGCAGGTAGATGACAGTCAGATAAGGTTTTTAGCCTTAAGGTGTGACTGCTCCAAACTCCAAGCTAGCATTAAGCTGATCAACATTTGTGTGGTTTACAGCATAAGGTGTAACAAGACCCTAAAAGACAGGCACTGCAGCACCTTATTTTTAGGTGCCAGCCTTCAATGGGGAATCGAGAATCCTGTGTTATGTACCTTTGTTCCGTATACAGTGCAATAGGAGACATAAGTGTTTTAGTTTAGAATTCAGAACATCTAGGCTGCTGAGAAGAGAATCACCTAACCTAACCAATAGGAAATGCTGTTCACAGGGGTTTATTTGATATCTTGCTACTTTGGAAGATTTTGATACCTCCCTCAGAGCTACAACCAAGATACACAAAACAGAAACTTCTCCCCAGGACAGACTTGTCTTGCCTTTTTTTTTTTCAGTGAATTGAACAATACATCCCACAAAAGGTGACTAGAGGAGGTGGAAGGGCCACTGAAGAACACATTTTTTTTAGTCCTTAGAGCACTCACCTATTGAAGCAGTCAAGTGGGAGATCCAAAATTAATTTCCTCTTTAGCCTGAGGAGGGAGGGAGGGGAGAGAATACAAGTAGGCGTGACTCTATTTTAGTTATTAGAGCATTCAAATGGGAAAAGGAAGTCCTTGCTGTATTTTAGCCAGTGATTGTTTAATGTAAAATACAGAAATGGTTCTGGGAGCAGGGCCAGAACCCAAGATTCCCCTTTCCCAAACAGTAACAGTTTTAACAGAGAGGTAAAAAGTGCCCTATAACCAGAATATCCTTAGACTGGTAGGTGGATATTTTCCTAACAATCTAATTAGGGAGAATATTCATGCATGGCATGCAGTGAACCCTGAAGCTGGCCTTTGGGGGTTAATCCATGACAGGATTAAAAAACATTATCTCAAATGTTTTTTAAAAAGCTCATATAACAATGACAGGTACAGTCTTACAGAAATAAGTTTTATTCCAATAAATGTCCCTGAATATATTTTGTAGTGTTGTTTTTAAAGGCATTATTATGATGACTGCAGCTCATAGCCCATGGGAAGAAGTGCTTGTACAATGCTTGGTATTAAACTCAGAGGGCCTCAGTGTGCAATTAAGTTAACTTTTGGCACAAACAGCAATTAACAGTAAGGAAAGGTTTGCCATATTAAATAAAAGTGAAATCAAAATATGATGACATTTCCCCCAAAGATCCCCAAATCTCTTCAACAAACTACAGTTAATGCATTGCTTAATTGTCACTTATAGGAAAGGAAGGGTAATTAAATTGTATTACACTCTGGACAAAAGTTGTACATTGACTATTCAACATCCTCTTGTGCTTTAACAGAGTCAAGAAGTTAATGGAACAAAAAGCTATGGCTTCTGTGCAAAGTAGGAATGGTAAACCTTGTAGTTCCTTTTGATCAAAGTCCCTTCCTTTCCCTGTTCTCTCTCTCTCTCTCTCTCTCTTGTCATAGCATCTAATGAAGTCAGCTGGTCTGTGAAAATTCATGTCTCTGAATAGGTTAGCTGCTAAGTAGGAACCGACCAAAATTGTGATTATGTGTTTTCGTGGAAACCACAATTTTGGGCAGACTCCATGAAGAACCCCCCCCCCCCCCCACCACCCCAGCATCCCAGCCATTAAAAACAAACAAACAAAAACAAAACCCCTGACACTCACCAGCAGTTCCAGCTTCCATCAGGGTCACTGGGCCCCCCCTGCACAGTGTGGGGTTCAGTGACAGCCCCAGCAGCCCAAGCCTGGGCCCTACTGACCCCCACAGCCCCATGCTGCTCATGGTGGCTCTGCCAGGAGGCCCTGGAGGACCCACAGCCCCTGCTCCTGTGGTGAGTAGCGACTTTTTTTGTCTTTCCTTTTAATTTTAAGTGCTGGATGCTGGGGTGGGCAGCCATCAGGAGGCTGGGGGGCAGCCTTGGGAGGCTGGGAGGGTGGGGCTGGGTGGGGCATCCATCAAGGGGATGCAGGAGCTGGCAGGAGATGGGGTCAGATGGGGCAGCAATCCTGGGGGGGCTGCGGGATCAAGCATGGGTGGGGCATGTGGGTCCTGCAGAGGGGGGGTTGGTAGCCCCTGTGGGGGCCATTTGGCCCCTGTTGGGGTGGGGGCTGTAACCCTGGGGGGCAGTAACCTCTGGGGGGATAGCCCTGGTGGGTGTCAGCAAAACATATAGGTATTTAGAATTCACTTTATTATGATGATAGAGACACTGGTAGGCTTCCAAATTGCTTTAGCACTGTAGATATATCAGTAAAACATTTCCCAACTGATTGCTGTCTCTCTCTTTCTCTGTGTGTGTGTGTATATATATATATATATATATATATATATATATAGTGATCTTTTGTTTTAATTGTGGAGGAGCATGGATTTTGGGGTATTTTAAAGAGTGACTTTGGGATTTTTTTAGGAGGGTTTTTTTCAGTATTCAAATAGGGAACATCAGAATTCCTGCTAGGGGGGCCAGTGGCAGGCCTCTGCCTGCTCAGAGCTGGCACCTTGGACCCAGCTGTAGGTGGCTGACCTCCTGGTCAAAGGGGCCAGGAGGACATGCTTTGACAGTTCAAAGCAGACCACCACACCCGGAACATCTTCCAGGTGATAGCTGCCCAGATGGCCTGGCAGGGGACACATATTGCAGTAATGCTGCTCAAAGGGCAGCTTTACAGCCACAGTACGCTGGCAACTGGCCCAGAGGGGCAGATGCCTCTACTGGCTCTGCAGTCCCCATCCCAGTCTGGCAGGTGCACAGCAGGTCACAGCCAGGCAGCAGTCCTCACTACCAGACTGCTGCAGTGGGTAGAGGGTGCAGGTAACTCTCAGGTCTGCTTCAGCAGTCCAGCCCAAGGGTAGTGCCTACAAGGGGTAGTGTCCCTGGGTACCAATTGGCTCCTAAGAACAAGTAGCTCTGAGTTACTTGACAGGGCAGCTTTTTGTACTGCTGGGGCCAGGACAGAGAAGCTTTTTATATTACTGGGGGCAGCACAGATGCTGGCCCTGGGTTCTAGCTCCCTCTGGTTCCTGATGCAGGAGGAACCAGGCAGGGTTATTTTGCCCCAAGTGGCACAATTTTCCCCACACAAAAGTGCATGTCCGGGCACGTGTGCTGAGGCAAAAAGCCCCAGCTCAAATTTGCACTGTTTCTATTTGAGCTACTGCAACCCACACATGCTTGCATGTGTGGACACACCCTTAGAGTGCAATTCACACATGAAGTGGAAGGCTGTTGCAGAGGTTAAAGGTCAGAGCAAGAAGCAAGTAACTGTGCCCTCCCTGTATAGTATAAAAGGACTACAGAAAGCAGCTTGGCAAGATGAGAGGCAGCATTTACCCTCATGTAGGCTTTCACCACCACGAGCATCCCACTGGAAAAAACTTGATCACCCAAAGTTAAGGGATTACCTGAACCCAAATTTGCCAGATGTTGGAAGTTTTCCACATGCTAACAAGCTTCTCCAAGACTATCTCCCTGCAGTGGTTGCTTCATATATATAGTCCACAAAGGCTGCACAAGCAGAATATGACTCCTCCTCCATGGTGGCTGATCATTCTGCATATTTTATAAGTTCTGGGGAGATGGACAAACCGGGACCTGCCTATATCTGAAATTGAGCCAGTCCACCTCACATCCGTCAATTTTCCTACCATGTCTCAAGCCATCATGAAGATAATTGTCAGCTATGGCACAGACTTTAACAAGATCTCAGCTGTTCTGTCTGCCATGTACATGTGCAAGGCTTTCTATGTTGTGCTCCAGAAATGCTACCTAATCCTGTTCATGTCACCTGAAATACACACATTCTGTCCGTAGTAAGTGATGTCTGGTGCACACAGTTCCCCAGTGTATATAGGTTGGTGTTTTCTTTCAAGAAAGCCTTCAAGCACTTTCCAGGCCATAATGCCTGGTACAGGGGGTCCATCACCAAGTCAAAGTGGGTATCCACATTGCATTGTGCCACCTCCACCAGGGCCTGTGCTTATATGGAGGAATGTGTTGTTCCATTACAATGCCAAGCATATGCAATACTACCAACAGTTTGAGAGAGAGGAGCTGGAAATCACACACAGCACACAGCTCTTGCTTAAACTTTCAAATCTCTTAGGGTGAGATGATATTCAAGATCAAGTTGTATTTGTGGCTGACACTGCCACCTGGTTCATGGAGCTCCTGATTTGGTTTGAAGGTTGGTAGCCTGTGATCCACTACACACACAGCAAGCTGATGGATTTGATAAGCTGGTTTCAAGACAACGCATCATAAGAACTGTCAAACTGTCCTTGTGAAAACCAGTAACCTGTTCCAAGCAATGGCTATGAAGCTGAGCCAGTAGTACTGGTATGCCCCATCACTGCCACCATGGTTCCTACAACCTTCCTTAGTGCTGTTTGCATTTTGGACCCCAACCAGGTGCCTGTTCCCATTGTAACCTTCAGCTATTGAAAGCAATCCCAGGATGGGGGAAAGCATGACAATGAACATGCTTAATATGTGAACTTCATCAGGAGTCCTGGATACCTGTGCCTGTATTCTGGGTCTCTGTCTGTGACCAGATTCCAAATCTTGACACCCTGACAAGATGCTGCCTCACCATTCCAATTAAATCAGTGGATGCTGAGCATGACATCTCAGTGTATGGGCAAGTGTTCTGCCCACAGAAACAGAGAATGCTTCAAGCAACTGTATCTGTGTGCAGCATGCTTGCATTTAATACCTATGATGAACTGCCTGTCTAAAGCTTAGTATTCAGTAAACTCCTTTTTATAATGTCCTTTAATAAAGTGTATATAGTTGGTAGGCCTGTGCAAGTCGGCAGTAATCCAATCCGGCTTCAGATCCAGCTGCTTCAGATGGTCACGATCCAATCCGGAGCTCCAGACTGGGTTTCTGCCTCGATCCAGCTGAAGCTTCGGAGACGCCTCAGAGATCCGGCCATAGGGTATAATGGGGGAATCAATGAAATATCTATAACTTTGTTGTTTTTTGTCCGATTGGGATGAAACTTGCAGGAATAGTAGCCTCTTCTGAGTGCATAAAATCTGCCATGTTTCAAGAAGATTGGTGTAGGCATTTGGGGGGAACTGTACCCCAAATTCTTGAAAGTCAAACTCATGTCACGGCTGTGTGTTACACCACACAGGGGTCAAAACTGCAAAGCTGGTAGCTCTTACTGAGGCCACAAAGCCTGCCAAGTTTCAAGGAAGTCAGTACAGTGGTTTGAGGGGAACTGCACCTCTAGCTGCGGACAAGCAAAATTTGTGCCATGGGTGACACTGCGTGTAAGACACAGCCGTGTGACAGTTGCAGAGATGGTGACCTCTGCTGCAGCCACGACACCTGCCAGCTGTGGAGGAGATCAGTGCAGGGGGGTTCTGGGGCCCTGCACCTGTAGGTGCTGACATACAAAACTCCTGCTAAGACTGTCTGTCTTGGGGCAGTTGATTGTCTGTATTGATTCTTTCCCCTCCTTAGCCTGGTTTTGTAGGTGCTAATTGATGCTCGTTAAGTCGTTATGTAGTAGCTAGGTCCTGTGTATTGAGCTGGTCCCTGAGTGAATCATGATTGATTGATTGGTAACTGGTAACATAGCATCTTAGCAGCCAGGCCTGCACTAGTGTCTCCCCTCCCCGCACCAAGACAGAGACAGTCAGTCCCACAAGCACCCATGGCACCAGTTGTACTTGTCTGCAGCTTGAGGGGCAGTTCCCTTCAAACCTCTGAACCAATCTTCTTGAAACTTGTCAGGCTTTGTGACCTCAGTAAGAGCTACCAGCCCTGCAGTTTTCACCTCCCTGTGTTGTAACACATAGATGTGACAAGAATTTGGGGTGCTGTTCCCCCCCAAACCGCTGTACCGATCTTCTTGAAACTTTGCAGGATTTATCCTCTCTACAGAGTCTACCACTTCTGAAAAGTTCATCCAAATCAGATAAAAACAACAAAGTTATAGGTATTTTATTGTTTCCCCATTATACCCTATGGCCGGATCTCGGAGATGGCTTTGAGGCAGCTCTGAACCACTTCAGGAAGCTTAACAAGGCTAGCGCTTCGACCCGGATGTGCTGCTCCAGACCCCAAAGCATCTGAAGTTTCTCCAGATGCAAAGCTCTGTCCAAAGCCTTGCACAGACCTAACAGTTCTTTTCAAACATTATTAAGCATTTTGATTGTTTAATAGCATGCCAATTAATGGCTTTTGTGGGCTTAATCCCCTAATTAAGACCATGGAAGCCATTAACTACTGTTGCATTGTTAAGTAATCTAAGCAGTGGTTAATGGCTTCCATGGACTTAATTAGGGGATTAAGCCCACAAAAGCCATTAATTGGCATGTTACAATCTAAGCAAAGGTTTGGGGCCATTTGACAATTGGCAGGGAGGGGTGGGATTACTGGGGCCTCTCAGCCAATCAGAGGTGTGGAGGGGATCACCATGTTTAGCCCACAAAAATGGCAACTCGCCCAGGGATATGCCTTAGAAATCAGCCAGCCACCACCTTGAGTTCCACCTATAACATGAGTTCTACCTATTCCATCTACAAAGTCACCGGGGGGGACAGCAGGAAATAGGGGATACAGTGTTTACCAGGGCACCCATCGGGGTAATTAGAAACAATGGCCACAATCTGAAGGAGAGCAAATTTAAGTTGGACATCAGGAAAAAAAATATTTGCAGTGAGGGTTGCCAACATATGGAATACCTTTCCAAGGGAGGTAGAGCTATCCCCTTCCTTGGAGGTATTTAAGAGGAGATTGGACAAGCACCTGGCTGGGGTCATCTCACACCAGCACTCTTTCCTGCCCAGGGCAGGGGGTCAAATTCGAAGATCTAATAGGTTCCTTCCAACCCTAAAATCTATTAAACCTATGAAATCTATAAGGAGCCACACTACCCTGCCGTTCTATGTCAGTGATTGCTGGTTCAAACTCTGAAGGACGGTATAGTGACATATGTTAAATAGACCTTAACGGTATCTCTCCCTCGAACAGCACAAACCTGTTTAGACGCCTTCTCTTATTTCAGATTTGAAATAATTAGTCACAGTTCATCTGTTCAATCAGATTGCCATATTTCTTCTTTTTTTCTTGTTTACAAAAAAAGAGTAATGCCGGTTTATATGCAAATGCAGATTTCTTTCTTTTTTTTTTATTTATAAAATAGTAATTTAGCTTTAATTACCTACAGTGATTTAAAGACTCTTTTAAACAAGCTACCACATCAGTTTGGTGTGGTACAACTGCATCAGGAAAAGCTATTAGCTGTAGATTTTAAGCAGAATAAAAAGCTTCTCCTAAAGGTCTTTTATGACTATGGAGTGCTTGTTTACAGTGCAACTGTAGAACTAGTCAAGTGTAACTAGAGGGAGAAGTACAGCCAAATCTCTTTTGATAAAATTAGTTATAATGACATCAATTTTCCTGCAGTGCTTCATCCTCATGGAAGGGTAAAAGCTCTTATAGTATAAGAGCCTTAGTACATGTTACACTGTGAGCTGCACAACTGTTGATCAGTGTTAGTGCTAGCTCAAGTTTGGAGCAGTCACACATTCAGGCCAGCATGAACCTGGAGAACTAAAGGTAACAATTCCCCCTTCCTATTGCCCTCCCTCCTGCAGAAGATTCATTCCCATCCCCTGCTCCACTTACCATGGTGTCTGTCCCAGGGGAGCAGGCAGGGAACAATTAACCTGCTTGCCTGGCCCCCACTGCCACCATTGCCAGGCTGCTGCTTCTTCCCTGGCTGAGCCCATCCCAGAGAACAGCAGTAGTGACAGATGGGCAGGCAGATTCACCCTTCCTTGACTGCTCCCCCGGGACAGATAGCATGGGCATCCATAAGAAATCAGGGGTGGTAGGAGGTCAGTGAGCAGGGATCTGGGGTGTTGGGAAGGGTGGCAGGGGGCATTGGGCCAGATCTGGGACACAACAGGAAAGAGGGTGGGTGAGATCTTTACACTAAGGTGTAGCCTAGAGTGGCTACACCTTAGTGCAACATGAGCTGGGTAACACAGATCAGATATATTCCTGCCCTGGAGTGACATAACTTTGAGCTGCATATAATATAGACGATCCAGGGGTTAAGAGCTCCAGAAAACACCCAAAATTACCATGCAGCAGGGCCCTAAGAAATGAGTAATCACTAACTGGTTAGATTTAGATTCTTTGCATTACAATTCAATAAAAAACATCTCTTTTCACATGTTATTCTCAAGAAGTGGTAATTTTAAATAAATGACAACATCACAGACCAAAAACGGAGCTGATTCCATTATGTGTGAGCTGTTATAAGTGACATGAATTTTATCTAGTCCATTACATAAGCTAGAGGAAGACTTTGAAAGTAATGTAGTCCTGTCCTGTTATATAAATATTTAATTTTAGCCTTTCATAAGCCTATAAAGCTCCATCTTAAAATTCATTAGGTTTATCCTCCACCTATACTTTCCTATAGGAAAGCTTTTTCAGAACCTCTTAAACTTCTAATCACACTTATTCTTTTGATGCACTTTTCTCCTAACTTCAAGCTAATTTATGACCAATTGTTCCTTTGTTAATGTTAGCTATTACAAAAATATATTTCTGCTTACTCTGTTTTGGTTCTCTCATGTATTTATTTGAAAGAAATTATATCCCCCACGAAAATTTTCTGTTTTGCTATTCTTGGAGATATGCAAGTACTCTAGCAGCCATTTGACCAGGGATACCTATGCAAATTAGCAATTTAGGACAGTTTATTAAATCATTTTAATGTAATCAAAGAATTGTTGCTTGGAAGAGATTGCTTATGGGTTGTCCAGTCTTTCCACCTTAACTAACACAACAGTGATTGGAAATAATAGAAAATATCTGGTCATTATCCAAACCTTCCCCCACAAATATCTGTTACAAGGTACAGATTCATAGACATTAGGGGCTGGAAGGGACCTTGTGAAATCGAGTCCAGCCCCCCTGCCACAGGCAGAAAGTCTGCTGGCATCAAATGATCCCAGCAAGACAAACATCCAGATGCCTTTTGAATGAGTCCAGAGTAGGTACTTGCACCACCTCTCAAGGGAGTCTGTTCCAGACCCTAGACACACAGACTGTAAAGAAGTTTTTTCTTATGTCCAGACTAAATTGGCTTTCCAGGGATTTGTGGCCATTAGATCTTGTTATCCCTTGGAAGCCTTGGTTAACAACTGTTCTCCCAAGTCCTTATGCACCCCGCTTATATACTTGTAGGCTGCCACCAAGTGCCCCCTGAGTGTTCTCTTCTAAAGGATGAAGAGTCCCAAGTCCCTCAGCCTCTCCTCATAAGGCTTTCTCTCTTGGCTTTTGATCATACAGGTGGCTATCCTTTGGAATCTCAATCTTATCTATGTCCCTCCTGAAGGGTTGGGGTGGGGGGGGGGGGGCAGAACTGAACACAGTACTCCAGCTGCAACTTCACTAAGGCCAAGTAAAGCGGAAGGATGATGTCCCTGGCTTTGCTTGAGATACATCAGTGGATTTATGCCAGTGTTTGTCTTCCTTTATCAGCCACAGCATCACATTGATGGCTCATGTTCATCTTGTGGTCAATTAAGACCCCCACATCTGTTTTGGTCATGGTGAAAATGAGCATAGCACTGCCAAACCTATAAGTATTCTGCTGGTTCTTCCTCCCAAGGTGGAACACCCTGCATTTCTCTACGCTGAAGGCCATCAGGTTTTGGTCTGCCCACCTTGCAATCATGTCCAGGTTGGCCTGTATTCCCAGCCTGTCTTCCAGTGTGACTGCCTTCCCCACAGTTTAGTGTCATCTGTGAACTTTGCCAGTCTGCATTGATGCCTGAATCCAGATCATTAATGAAGATGTTGAAGAGTATTGGTGCAAGTATTGAGCCCTGAGAGACAACACTGGTTACCTTCCTCCACACTGATACACTTTCATCAACTAGTACTCTTTGGGTCCAACCCTGGATCCAGTTTCCCAGCCATTGGACTATAAGATGGTCAAGGCCACAGATCCCCAGCTTAACCATGAAGACATCATGGGAGACTAAGTCAAAGGCTTTCTTGAAATCCAAATATATGACATTAACCTTGTCTACTTTGTCCAGGCAATGCATCACATGATGATAGAAATGACAAAGTTGGTCAGGAAAGACTTGCCAGTAACAAAGCCATGTTGGCTGGCATTCAAAATGTTGCCTTTCATTACCCTGTTACTGAATCCCTTGATGAATTTCTCCAAGACTTTTACAGGGACGGACATCAGACTGATTGGCCTGTAATTCCCAGGGTCTTCCTTCCTTCCTTGGGACCACATTGGTTCATTTCCAGTCTTCTGGAACCTCCCCTGATTGCCATGAATTTTCAAATATCTTCACTATTGGGTGAGCTATGATGTCCACCAGCTCCTTCAAGACTCTTGGGTGCATTCTGTCTGGGCCTGTGGACTTATGGATGTCTAGCCTCTCGAGGTATTCCCTCACCTGACCTATGTCAATTGTGGTCCCATAGCCAGTGGCTGCCTCACCCTTGGCAAACACTCCCTGGGTGTTTTGTGTCCTGTCTGACAGCATGACCCCCTTGAGTAGGTGGAAAACTGATCCAAAGTAATCATTTAGGAGATTGCCCTTTTCTTGGGCATCAGACGTTAGCTGCCCCATTTGATGGGGGGTCCAATGTTGCCTTTGTTCTTTTTCCAACTTCCTACATATTTGAAGAAGGACTTTTTGTTGTCCTTGATTCCCATGGCTAGCCTGAGTTTGGTTTCTGCCTTGTCTTTTCGGGACCGCTCTTTATTTGTGAGGGCTAGTGCTGAGTAGCCCTCCTTGGTGATGCTTCCATTTTTCCATCTGGTGTAGGCTTCTCTTTCAAATTTCAGGAGGTCCAATAGTTCCATGTTTAGCCAAGGGGGCTTCCCTGCCCACTGACTGAGTTGCTTGTGGGACAGGATGGACTTCCCTTGCACTTCAAGGATTGAGTTCTTAAGGAATAGCCATTCATTGTGGACTCCCCTTTCTAAGGGGGCATGGCCTCTTAGTGCCTGACTGACCAATCTCATGAGTTTGTGAAAGTCAGACTATACAAAGTTGAGGATTTCTGTTTTACTGAGGGATTTGCCCACCCTGCATTGAACAGAGAAAGTGATGGGTTCATGGTTGCTGTCACCAAGCTTCCCCTTGATCTGCAGATTGCTCACCAGATTGTCCCCTTTGGCCAGAACCAGATCCAGCAGTGCATCTCCCCTAGTCAACTTGTAACCTCTTGCATTAGGTAGAGGTCATCAATGCAAGCAAGAAAGCTACAAAACCAGTCAGATTTGGCCATGTGCTCTTCCCACAAGATGTCAGGGAGGTTGAATTCCCCCATGATAATCATGCCTTGAGAGCGTTTGGTCTCAGCCAGTTCCCTATTGAATTTGAGGTCCAGTTCTTCTTCTTGGTGGGGAGATCTATAATAGACACCTATGAGTATCCCCATGCTCCTTCCCCATGCTCTCCCCATATTTTAACCCAGAGGGTCTCAAGATGCCCTTCATGGTTACTGAATTCATTTTGGAGGGAAGTGTACTGGCCCTTGACGTAGAGAGCTACACCCTCATCCACTTTCCAACATGCTCCCTCCTGTACAAGGTGTTAGAGCCTGACTCCATGCAGCACCCAACAACTAGGGAGACAACGATCTAATTTCCCATGATTCCTGTTACTCATTAGCCAGAGCAGGCAGGGAGAAAACACCAGCACACATTGCTCGCAACAACTTTATTCAGAATGGAGACAGGTTTGGACGAGCTCCCTCACAGATGCACAGCCCATGAAACCAGGAGAGCAGCAATGAACAATCGTTTTTTTTTCCCCCCACATTTATACACTTTGGTTTATACTCATTAACATTCATTCCACCTCTGTCCCTCCTTCTGTTCTACCCATTTCTCCTCCTATCTCAAGCTTCACGTCTGTTTATTGTTTCCTTCATTAGCATGGGATTGCCTATGCATTTTACTCATTTACATTCCTTTTTCCTATGAGCACGTGTCTAAGGCCATGAACTTAGTTCTTCAGTCAATGGGCACACTTTGACCAAAACCTGGAAGCTTCTAGAGGCTTCTTCACCAATCACCATTCATCTTTTTGCATATGTTCATCTTGGATTCTGTTACCAATTACATGTTGTTTTTTCACATTCCAATCTGCTTTTCTGTCTCATTTTGTACCATCTTCCACATTCCTAAAATGTCACCTCATTCACAGCACACAGACTCACACAGATTCACTTGAAAATGGTTGACACAGTTAAGATGGTTACTTAGCATAAGCAAATGGCTGGCTTAGATATCATTCTGCCTTGTGGTCAGCAGCTCTGCTAGGCCACAGGTTAAAGCCTTGCTCCCCAAAAATCCACATAGTGTTACCCTAACACAACGTATAGTCTTCTATACCAACAGACCAGTCATAGGTGGAGTCCCACCAGGTCTCCATTATTCCTATGAGATTGTGACCTTTATCACACAAGAAGAGGGCCAGTTTTTCTTGCTTGTTTTCCAAGCTCCTGGTGTTTGTGTACAGGCAGTTCAGTCTGCAATGGGAGGCCCTGGCCTTCCCTTTGTGATGCAATGTGACCTTTCCTAGGGCTGCTGTAGGAGTGGGTTCCCTTAGGCTACCTAAATTATTTCTACTATGGTTGACATGACCTGGGCTAGAACTGTTACTTGATCGCCCATCCCCCAGTGATCTTAGTTTAAAGATCTGTCAAGTAGGTCACCCATTCTGGCTGAAAAGAACTTCATCCCTTTCTGGGGGAGGTGGAGGCCATCCCACGGCATGGTTGGAAGAATCCAAGAACATAAGAAATGGCATACTAGGCCAGGCCACAAGTCTATCTATTCTGTCCATTACACTTGCAGTGTGTCAGGAGCCAGGAAGAGATTGGCAACCTCATGGTGCTCTGGGGTGGTGTCGACATACAGAGGCAGTTTGTGTGAGGTGGGTGCTAGAATGTTCACATTTATGAAGCTGTCAGGTGGTATGTGGGAGTGAGGGCATTCCCTGTCAGTGCAGCAGTGTCACATTAAGGTCAAGGCTTTGCTGGCACAGTGGATGGCCATGACAAACTACAATTGTCAGTCCAGTTGTTTCCACAAGACCATGGCCTGCATGCTGGAATTAATCTGGATGTTGCCATCCTGGGACCCAGACCACACCCCTTAGAGTGTTACCAGTAGGGTTGGTCTGCCCAAGCCCCTGTCCTTCCCTAACCCCTCTGATGATGCATTGCTGGAGAATGGGCCCTTGGGCATTCATCACCCTGCCCTGTTTTCCTCCCTTGCTCCTGCATCTGCTTGCAGCTTGGGGAACCCTAGCCAGTGGCTGCCTTACCCTTGGCAAAGACTCAGACCCATCATGAGGAGCATGTAGCAATGTCACTACCAGCCAACAGCAGTGCCACTTTCTCTATAGGGTGGCTGATCACTGGGCACTAGCCTGCTGCACACACTCTAAGCATAGCTGGTCACCCATGCTGACAGGGAGGCCTATGCCAAGCCACCTGCATCACCAGTCTTAGACATGTGGTAAGACCCACACTGGGAGGAGGACAATCCCACTCCCAGCCCCTGGCCCACCTGCTCTCCCCTGGCCCTAGGTTCCCCCTCCAAAGCACGCAGAGAGGTGGAACATAGTTGAGAATTTTATTGAGTAACCTGTGTCCCATAGCTTCGTGGACATGGGCTTCTCGCAGCCTGACAAATGCATAAATGCCAGCAGCAATGTCCTCAGCAGCAGCAGGAAGCAGGGACATGTAGCACTACCACAGGTGCCCTTCAGGCAGTGGAAGAGGTTGTGGGGCAGCCTGGGATTGCCCTCCACACTGTCATAGTTCAGGATTCCAAACCAGGAGCACAGATATGCCTGAGGCACCAGAGGGACCATCAGCAGGAGGTCATAATGGCTTGGCTACACCTTAGACTGTACAAACATCTCATCATGCTCTGTCCTGCCTGGGGCCTACACAGCAGGGGCATGCTCAGGGTGCAGTGGTAGCATGGGGGTGCTGGCCCTAGGGTGCCTCCCTGAAGAGGTCCCCAATGGGGAGGGCAGGAGCACAGCCAGACCTTAGTTCCAGTTGCCTGGGAGCTGTGGGCTGGGTGGCAGCACAGCAGAGTGGTTGGCCTGCAGAGGGAGAGGTGATGCACTGGAGTCTGGAGTGGTGACAGCACCTAGTGGGAGCACCTAGAGTGGGAGTGGGAGCACCTAGAGCTTCTCCAGCAGCAGGGGGACGCTGACTGCCAGGCCTTCAATACACTCCTGGGCCTGCAGCCATGTCCATGCCCCACACTGCCCAACCCCTGCCCATGGCCCTGTAGGGCCCTTGGGTCCTAACCGCCTCCCCACAGCAGGCCCAGCCTGACCCTGGTAGATAGTCATTGGGCACCTCCTGCCCACCAGACCCACTGGCCTGACCCCTGCCCTGCACCTGCTGCCACCCACCTGGATCCAGCCCACTGCTCTCCCTTGTACCACACACCCAAAGACCTGGCTGTGCATGAGGTCATCACCTGCTGGGGTTACTGTGGCCTCTGGACTCCTGGGGGAATGTGCTACGGCTTAGGTGCTGGGCACCTGACCCCTAGCTCTGCTCCCTAGGCCTCACTCTGGGCTCAAAAAACAGGAATATTGTAAATAGTTTTCCTACTGGCCCCTGGTTTTGGGTGTGCAGCTGTCCTGGGGCCTGGGTGGGGGGGCCTGTTGGGACCATCAGGGCCTGCACCATGGTCAGCAGGAGCACAGGGCACTGGTCATTGCTGGTGGAGGCAGGGGCTTAAGCAGACATGGCATGGAGAGGCAGGATGGGCAAGGAGGGAACTGTCATGTGCTGTCCCTGTGCTGGGCACATAGCTTGTGGGCAGGGAAGGGGCTGTACAGGAATCAGAGGGTGGGGCTGTGTTTCCAAGATGGCTTCCAAGTGCTGGCAGCTGTCTCTGTCTTCAACATGGCTGCCAAACACTGGCAGCCATGTGGCTGGAGGATGGAGCTCCACCAGGTGGCCACAGGGGCACATGGCAGGGCTTTGGATTAGATTTAATGCCAAGTCCCTGGACATGCAGACACCTGCCAGAAATCACTTAGTGATCATTAACTTAATGTGCAGCAAATTTAGTTGTGCTTAAATGTACATGTAGACATGCCTTGTATGTCACAACACATACTTATTCCCTGACTCTGGAGAGAAAAGATAGCACTTCAGAATGCATTAAAGTGAAAATTAAAGGTGAAAGATACAGCACTGATTTAATGGTAGGGATGTATTATAGGCCACCAAATCAGGAAGAAGAGGTAGATAGGGCACTCTGCAAGGAGGTGAGAACATTATCCAAAAGTTATAAGATGATAGTGATGGGAGTGTTCAATTTTCCAGACCTCTGCTGGAAAAAACAATGCAACCAAACTTAGAATGTTGAGCCTGTTCCTACCTTGTACAGAGGATAACTTTCTGTTCTAGAAAGTTAAGGACAAAATTAGGAGATCATCTATCTTGGATCCTACCCTGACCAATAGGGATCAGTTGCTGAAGCATGGGAAGGTGATGGGAAAGTTGAGAGGAAGCAAACATGATATAACAGAATTCCAGATCCTGAGATGGGGAAAGCATGAGATCAACAGAACGAGGGAGCCAGTTTTCAAAAAGGTGGATTTCAGTTGACTCAAGGAGTTAATAGACTTGGTGGCCTGGGAAGACAGATGGAGGATAAAGGGGCACCCATAAGGGATAGGTGCTCTTAAAAGATCCAGTAATGGAAGCTTATGGGTCCACTGTTAAATAACCAGGGTAAACTCTTAAGAAAAGATGCAAAACAGGTTGTTTTTTTTAAAGCTAAGCTACTCACCAGCTTCTCTGCCTCAATCTTGACAAGCAGACCTGCAACCAGACACCAAATTAAATTGCAGCCAGACACCAAAAAAAGATTATGTGGATAAAGAAGGGGAGAAGTTGAGAGATGAGATAACTAAAGAGAGGGTCAGGGACCTTTTAATGCATCTGAATGGTTTTAAGTCAGCAAGGCCTGATGAACTGCATCCTGGGTACTGAAGGAACTGATAGAAGTAATCTAAAAGCCCTTAGCAATATTTATGAAGTCAGGCGAGGTACTGGACCAATATAGTTCCCCAGAAAAAAAAGGCAAAAAAGAGGACCTGGGAAACTACAGACTAGTTAGCCTTAGCTCAATACCTGGGAAATTACTGATGTATATCCTAAGGGAGTCCATTTCCAAGCATCTGGAGGAGGAAAGGCTTATTATCAGCAGCCAGCGTGGATTTACTAAGGACAAATTTTGTCAAACGAGTTTGATTTCCTTCTTTGACAGAGTAACTACTTGCGTGGAGGAAAGAAATGCTGTTGATATAGTGAATCTAGATTTCAGTAAGGCTTTTGACATGGTCCCACATGATCTTCTCATAAATTAATTGGAAAACTGTAGGCCAGACAAAATGACTATAAGGTGGATAGACAACTGGCTCAACAGTGGCAAACACAGGGTAATTATAAATAATCCATTGTCAGAATGGCAGGAATTTTTGAGTGGAGTGTCACAGGAGTTTGTCTTGGGTCCAGTGCTATTCAACATGTTCATTACTGATTTGAATTCTGGAATTGAGAGCTTCTTGAGGAAGATTGCAGATGACTAGTCTGGGAAGGATTGCAAATACAATAGAGGACATGAGCACAGTTCCAAATGATCTTGACAGGTTGGAAAGCTAAGTTGGAGATGAAGTTCAATGCTTCTTGGGAAGAATAATTAAAAATACAAGTATAAAATGAGTTACATTTGGAGAATACTTGAATGGATGGAAGTACAGGTTTTGGGAGTCTTGGTAGATCACAGATGCAGTATGAGTCTGAAGTGTGATGCAGCTGTACAAAAGGCAAATGCAGTTTTGGCATGTATCAATAGAAGCATTACAGTCAAGACATGGGAGGTGATAGAGCCTTTCTACTTGGCACTGGTGAGGCCTCACTTAGAGTTCTGTGTGCAGTTTTGGACTCCATATTTTTTAAATATCATGGAAAAGCTAGAATGTGTCCAGAGTTGGATGAAAAAAAAATGATAAAGGGCTTGGAAAGCAAGTCATATGAGAGAGGTTAAAAAAGCTACTGAGTTTGTGGAAAAGGTGCTTAAGATGGGGCATGATAGCAGTCTTCAACTACTTGAAAGGATACCATAAAGAAGAGGGAAAACATGTTTCTCTTGAGGCAGAGAGTAAAATATGGAACAATGACTTGACATTACGGCACAGTAGTTTTAGATTGGATGTAAGGAAAAACTTCTACACTGTTAGAATAATAATTCAGTGGAATAAACTGTCTAAAGAAGCTGTGGACTCTCCATCACTGGGGGTGTTCAGGAAGAGGTTAGACCATAGGGGTGCATGAAGCAGGCCCTATTCAATTCAGATTTTCCCTGAATCACGGACAGTGATTCAATTAGTTGATTCAGATCACTGTCCTGATCAGCTGAATCCGAATCTGAAGATTCAGTGCTGATTTGGCGAATCAGCAATTTGGACATAGACACAGCTTTAAAAGTTTTTGTTTTTTTTTCTACATACCTTGAGGTAGCAAGCATGGCTCATGATTGTTGCAATGCTGGGGCACGTGGAGCATCCCATAGGAGTGCAGGGGGCTCTCCACGTGCTCAGTGGCAAACCCGGAAGTGGACCAGAAATACTTCCGGTCCACTTTCGGGTCTGCTGGGGAGTGCACTGCCCCCCCCCCCTCCCCCTGCACCTCCCTGGCTTGGCGATTGGCTGCAGGGGGACCCTGGGTGACCTCCCCAGACCCAGGAGGCACCAGTCACTGAGCCAGGGTGGCATGGGGGCCCCTCCCGCAGGGTGCTCCCTGGAGGACCTGGAAGTGGACTGGAAGTGCTTCTGATCCACTTCCAGGTCTGCTACTGAGCGCACTGGGGAGCCCCCCACACTGCTGTGGGACACCCTATTTGCCCCAGCATTGCAGCACTCATGAGTCTCTGCTACCTAGAGGTATGTAGAAAAGCTGTCTCTATGTGTGAATCTCCAAATCTTTCTGAATTGCTCTAAATTGATTTGGAGGGTTCTGATTCAATTTGGAGAGATTAAAGGGTCCTCTGATTCAATTTGGATTCAGAGATTTAGCCACCAAATTGTGCCAAATCTCTGCCGAATTGAATCAAGGACTGAACCTTCGCACAGCCGTATTAGACGGGCATTAGTCAGGGATGACCATAGCTATGCTTATGTTCTTCTAAGGATATTTCCCATATTTCTGGGCTCTGATGATTGGCATATGGTGTTGGGAGGGAATTTGTTTCCCTTCTTCTTGGTACATGTGTTGGGGGTTGGGGCTGGGTTAAGCCTTCCAAAAAGGCATTGCATGTTGGCTGCAGCTAAGATTGCAGCTTTTGACTGGAGTGTGTCAATGCTTCTGATGGGACTTAAAGCCAGAATTTCCTGGCTAGAGGGTTTGGGCTCTTGGCTCAGGGTCAGACCTATTGCTATATTTGGGGTCAGGAAGGAATTTCACCCTATGGGCAGATTGGTATGGACTGTTGTGTTTTTTGCCTTCCTCTGTAGCAGGGTACATAGATCTCTTCCTTGAATCACTCAAGTGGGTTGAATCACCCACTATTAGAAAAACTATAGTCAACAATGGTGCAACCACAAGACATGACCTGCTTTAACTGTGGAAAATCAGGGTGTTATGTCTTGTGGTTGCACCATTGTTGACTATAGCTTTTTTCTAATATGTTAAACAATGGATTAGTATAGTATGGTTTGGATAGGGATGATTCTGCACCAATCCATTCAACCCTCTGGTAGGACTAGATGACCTCTGGAAGTCCCTCCTCTACGATTCTATATATGTACACACACAAACTATATATTGATTCATTAAGTGAATTTAACAGGTATTTCAAAATCTGATTAGTTGAGCAGGTGTGTAGGTGCTTGATACTTCAATTTAGGTGAATGTTATTATGGTTTCATCTGGGAGCACTTGGATTTTGCAGACTTGTTGATGTTAGTATCTGTATTAATTCTGCTTACTATAATTGGAAATGATCTAAATTCATCAGATTATAACTGCTGTATTTATTCTGAATAACTATTTTTTAATTTAGTCTAAAAGAAGAAATGTCAAAATGTTATGTGGTCCAAACCACCAAAGTACAAATTGAGTGACATCAAATAATTTTATTCATTCTTTTTTCTCAGTATTTAGAGCCAATAAAGCTTGCATTGTCCAAAATATGTGAAAGGAAGAAGATTCAGACTGAAAATTTTGTCATAGAATATGGATGAGAAGATATCAATATTTGAAGCTAAGTTATTGTTGTTTTGAATTTATTTGCATCTATGACAAATATACACAGCTTAAAATGTGTGCGATACAAAAAAACAGTTAAACATGTTTTTAATTGCATAAGGAACATTAATATGGGAAATAAACTTATGAACACTACGGGCAATGAAAAATAGAACATCAGTTTGGGTGTTCTGTTGGCCTGAGGGGTCAGGCCAACTCTCAGGATCTCAATATTGAGCTGTTTGACAGGAGGGTGTGACACAATTGCACATATACAAGCACACAAATCAATTAGGTGTGTACACATGCACACTACCAGCTCAGGCACATACACATCCAAACCAGCCTAGGCACATGCATACTTATTACCAATTCAAGCACATACACTATACACCCCAAAAGTTAGACACAGATCACTAATTCATATATAATGCACACAATGCCATATATACACACACACACACACTCACACTATCAACTCAGATACACACGCATTCAAAATAACTAGCTTAGGTTCATGTACACTTATCACCAGTTTAAACCCATACACACTGTGCACACCACATTTGGATGGAATCATTTACTAGTTACCAACACTTGCACTTCCAATACACATATGTGGATTACTAATTCATATACTACCCACACAATGATATTTATATATGTGTATTCACTAATTCATAAACATACCACCCACCTATGCATACACACAAGTGAGTTCCTCAGTTGGGTGTTGTGATGTGTATGTATGTATGTACTTGGTGTACTTGGGATACCTGGGGAAAGGTTAAGGTAAGAAAGTAGAAGTGTAGGGAGTGAAAGTTACCAGGACTGGGATTAGAACCAGTAGACTACAGGGGCCTGGGCTGTAGAACTGAGGCTTGGGGTAACTTTAGGTTAATTGATCTTAACTGATAAAAAGTCAATGCCCAAAGCCTGCAGAATAGGGAAGCAATGTCGGACTGGAGCTAAAGCTACGGGAGAGCTGAAAAGGTAGCTAGGGAGAGGTAAAAATGGGACTAAGGGAAAGTGTGGGTATTAAAGAGGGGCTCTGGATGTGGGGAGCCAGAGCATGGCTCCAGGGAAGCTACAGAAGTTTCAGGGAGTGGCAGTAGGTACTGGGAGCTGGAGAAAGGCTCCAGCTGCTGAAGAAAACTTCAGGACAGCCACAAGGACCTGGGAAGCTGGGGGGAGGGCGGGGGGATGACTACAGAAAGTGCTGAGGAAGCCTGAAAACAGCAGAAAATCACAGGAAAAGCAGCAGGGCAGCAGGAAAACAGAGAAAGGCAGTAGAAAGTCACAGGGAAAAGGCAGTAGCTGCTGGAAGCTGGACAAAGGCTCCAGCTGCTGGAGAAAACTGCAGGACAGCTAAGAGGAGCTGGGAAGCTGCAGGGGGGTGGGGATTACAGAAGGTGTGGGGGAAGCCTGAAAACAGAGAGACAGACAGCAGAGAATCACAGGAAAAGCAGCAGGCAGCAGGGCTGCAGGAAAGTAGAGAAAGGCATCAGAAAGTCACAGGGAAAAGGCAGTAGGAGAAGGGGAGACTGAGAAGTGGGAGAAAAGAGGAGATGGAATTGGGAGGATATAGGGAAACTAGCAGAAAGGTTGGGGACTGGAGCTGAGAGAGAGAGAGAGAGAGAGGCTGGAATTTAAGATAAGGAAGGGACTGGGATTCAGTAAAACATGACCCAACTCGGGGTTGCAAATGACAGTGGTTTTATTGAACAGGGGAGATGGTGACACATTGTCAAATTGGTTCCCTTGTACGCACACATGCACACACATTGGCAGCAGGGGTTAAAGAGGCTTGGTGCATGGGCTGAAGACCACTGGAGGGCAGGAGGAGAGAAAGAGAGAGAGAGTCCAAATTGTAGGAGGAGGTGTGTACGTAATATCTACCTATCCAGGCTGGAAAGGGATCCTTGTCCAGTAGGTGTGGTCCAGAGGGGGGTCGCCAGCAGGGCCTCTGGATGGATAGGTGGTATGGCATGCTGCTGGTCCAGATGGAGAGAGCATCCCACTGGGTCTGTCTTCACTGCCCCTTTTTATAGGGGCAGACCTTGTGTGACCCTAGTAACAGGAGGCATGCCCAGGCAAGGGTCAGCCCCTGGCGTACTGAGCATGTGTGCTCCATGCAGGGATGTGCAGTGTCAGGTGTCTGTAATGGTGAGAGTTGCTGGTTCTGCAGCATCCTTTGTCTTTCAAATCCTGGTCTTGTCTCTGTTCCTGGGTGAGGTCTGTGTTTCCTGGATGAATCAATGCAAGGTGATGGCCCAGTCATTACAGGCCATTCAGTAGAGGCCTGCTACCATTGTATTTCAATCATTCCCAATCATTCTCATTCATCCGGGAACCAATTTACATGGGTGGGGTATGTGACTCATACAATTGCAACATGGGATGCCCAGGCAGAGGACAGAAGATGGAGGCTTGACATAGAAAATGGAAACTTGACATAACTTTGTTTCACTTATAAACACAGGCCTAAACCATACAATATCCATATGAAACGATAAACATCAATACAAAAATGATAATAATACAATATAGAACAGTAAGAATCAATACAAACCTAATAATAATACAATATAAAACAGTGGATATCCAAAACCAAAAACTTGCTACCAAAATAAAAATGTTAAATATTATCCTAAGTCTGAGCTCACTTGTACTTATCTATAGGGAATAGAGAGGGAGAGAAAAGGTCAGAAATGGTTGGGGAAGGGGAGAGAATGCATTTTTAAATAAATACCAAAAAAAAGAAAAAAAAACCTGGGGGTTTTGCTACAGTTCCACTTAGCAAGATTTATCTGAAAATTCAGAGTAACTCCTGGCCTTAGAGATAATTTAATGACACTGCAAGCCACCTCCACAATGCTTTGTTTTATGCTGTTATAGAAACACTAACTATTTTACAGGCTTCTAGCCTAAAGCAAATTTTATCTAACAGTATAAAGGGTATAGGGGAAACTTGTAATCCTTATTCTTTCCATCATTTTATATCATGTCTAACCAATCACATAAAGACCTTTAAAGAAAAGTATGCATCATTCTATTTTCAAGTTACCTTGGAAATAAGGAGTTGCTTCCAGCTGTCATAGCAACTAAAGTTCTGAAAATATTCAAAAGTCAAGGGTCAGTTTCTGACTGTTATGCCTGTGATCTCTTTGGTTCCTCTGTTAATCAATAAATGTACTGTAGCTTCTACCTTCACTGAGCTCTTGGGGTAAGACTAGATTTGTAAAATGCTACTGTAGATCTTGGTTTAAGGTTTTTGATCCTCCTGTGGAGCTACAGCAGGCATCAGAGAACTTCAAATAACACATACGTTTCAGTGGATTTTGACAGCAATATTTACACTAAACCTGAACTGAACAGCCATGAGCAAAAAGAATGGCTTTACATAATACATTTTAGATGGACAGTTTGTAATAAAATACTGCAGTAGCTTGCACAGCACAGATAAAAAATGAGATAGACAAAGCTCCCCAAATGTATAAACAAATGCTTGCACCATTCTTTGTTGCTACCAGAGTCTCTTTGCTTTGTACAGTTGCTTTCAAAAACTTATTTTTAAAAACCAGAACAGTTAGAAGGTTTCAGAAGGCCATGAAGACTTAATAGAGAACTCCTAATCAGGTGATAAGAGAAGAAAAGTAGTGAAAAATGTATATTGCTTACAATCTCCCCTTCCCACTTTTGTAACAGAAGATAGCAAAGCAAAAGCAAAGTGACATTGGAAAAAAATACGTTCTGTAGGGGAAAGGTTTCAGAAAACTGTTCAGGCATCATTAGGTTGTATTCAGGACATTTAATAAAAAACAAGACTGATGAACAGTATTACAAAAGAATGCTATCTCTTCTCGATAATGAGATATCCATGGAAACTTTAACTGGTTGCATCTACACATTCAATTAGTGCAGCTCAATAAACTCTGTTTAAGTTTGTGCCAGAATTAATGGCTCCCAGGTGAACATGCACCTGGGACCACAGCACTTTGAGCCAGAGTGAAGCAGTCTTGAGCTGGCAGCCCTTTTGGAATATCAGGCTCAGGCTCTGGGGCATGGGGTCTGGCAGTGGAGAGGCTGGCTGGGGCACAGGAGTGCCCAAAGAGCAGACCCATGCTGCCTGGTCACAATTTACGCTCAGGTCTGTGCTTATACATGCATTTAGGCACAGTTATTTTTGTAGCCATTAGGTTGTAGGAGGATTACCTTTCAGAGCTTGGGTTGAGTCCCAGGCTTGAGATCCTGCTGTTTTGATTGGTGGAGCCCATCCACCAATCAGGAGCAGCAAGAGAAATAACATCATGCCCCTTTCCTGAGGGGAGGGGAAGAAGAGCTCCCCCAGACCTGATTGAAGACTGCAAACTGTCAGGTCTGGAAGACTTCAGGGACAGATCCTTAGAACATATAAAAGGAGCTGCATGCCCAGAACAAGGGGCAGAGAAGAGAGAAGAATGGGGCTTAGAAGAGCTGAGGAGAGCTGCTTAGCAGGGCAAAGCAGTAACCCAGAAAGAGCCCCTGAAGGCTTCTATCAGTGGGGAGCGTGGCATGGCTCCGGTGGTTAGGCTCTTGGTGCACAGCATGGTTCACGGCGTCCCATACCCTGGGAGCTGCATGAAGTGTCTCAGGTCTGCAACCTCTGGCATGCAGCCAGAGACACAGTGCACAGGCTGCTGCATGGAGAAAGATCTTTGGAGCCCCCGGGGTAGCTCAGGTCCTCAACCACCAGAATGAGGCTGGGATCGCAGTGCAGGAGGCACTGCATGGAGGATGAGGGACTGTGGGAACCACTTGAGGTGGTTTGAGTCTACAGCTCCTGACATGGGGAAGCAGCTCAGTGCAGACAATGCTGCTTAGAGGGTCTGGGAACAGATCGAGCCCTAGTGCTGCACAAGGCTGTCCAGGCTTCCAACCCCTAGGACAAGGCAAATTGCCCACTACACACAACAGTGCATGTGGCCCTAAGCCAAGACAATGGCAGCAGAGTCAGGTGGAAGGAAAACCCGGCGGGGAACACAGCTTGACCTAGAGAACAAGAGGCAACCCTTCAGGACTGTGGAGTAGTAAGTCACTCTGGAGAGAGGGTCCCCACAGGGGAGGGATCCCCCAAGGATTATAAAGGGGCATCATGTGGGCCACTCCTGGGTGATAGCGGGAGAGCTTAGGAGTCTTTGGGGTCTTCCTCTCCTTTTTCTTTCCCCCCACCTCCTTTTCTGTAGTGGTACCTTGGGAGTGGGGCCCTGCCCTGGAGGGCACCCAGGTAGTCTAAGGACTTCTGATTATATTTTTGGACTGTGGTAACAGCTTATGTGAATAATTTAAAGTAATAGTTTGTATATGAATAGAGTTATAAGGTTGCCCAATCAATATCCTTTGGTCCGGTTTGTTCTATTGTTCATCTGTATTTTAAATGATAACTGGTGTGTGTGTGTGTGCATGTATGTATATGTATATATTTGTCTATTTGTCAAATTTGCTCCCAGCCAACCAGGCAGCAGTGGGTGGGGAATTGCTTTCTGCCCCTGGGAGATGGTGCTGCAGGGGTGGGCTCCAGTGGCAGCAGGCCAGGTCAGTTGCCCCCTACCCCAGAAGCAGGGATCTCCCAGCTTCCACTCCATGACTGCAGAGCCAGGACTGGGATCTCACTGAAGCTGGGGCAGGGGGACATTGTCAGAGCCAGAATTGGGCAGCTCCCAGGGCCCAGAAGCAATCTCCCAGCTCCTGCTCTGATCATGGAACTGTTGCTGGGAACTCCCTGAAAGGAAGTGTTTCCCACCCAGCCTGGAGCTGGCTGGGACCCGTCTCAGACCAAGACAGTTCCCAGGTGGCCCCAGGCTCCTTGGGGAAGTCTGCCCTTGCAGCCTGGAGCTAGCTGGGTATTATCCCATTTAGGTCAGTTCCCAGCCAGCTCTGGGCAGAGAAGTCTGCACCTGCAACCCAGAACTGGCTAGCAATTGCCTGAAATGGGACAGTTCCTAGCCAGCTCTGTGCTGCACATGCAGACTTCCCCATGCAGCCTGGGGCTGGCTGAGAACTGTCTCATTCTGGGTCATCTCATGCAGATGTGTACACTGTGTATTAACTTCAGAATTGAAGAATTAAGGAAATGTAACTGGAAAATAGTTAAGTGCATCAAAATGTATTGAAACTGCATACAACATACTTCTCTCCCCCTAAATCATGAGGGATATAGACAGATAGACAAAATGAATATTACACTAAATGAATATTTGAAGGAAGGCAAGGTTACAAATTGTAAGCCATTCCACAGTAAGATTTTCTGCATCCACTCCTAACTATAATAAGCTGAGGGATGAGCTACCTCAGTCCAGCTTCAGCTTACCACATGATAGGAATAGGCAAACTGAACAGTTACTTAGGAACAACTGACATGTGGGGTAAGTCTCCTAAATTTCTGTCTTTTTAATTAGTCTAAATCATTTGTCCAAAGCCTGGAACTCTGAAGCAAAGTAACATGGACAGACCTGAAGATAAATGGTGACTGACACAAATGTTTTTTTTTCTTTTTGGCTTCTCTTCCCCAGTGCTTAGCATGCTGTGAATAAAAGGATTAGAAATTGTGTGTGTGTTTTACTATTCTTGTATTTCAAAACAATATGCACAATTATGACCATACATTCATTATACATCAAACCCTATTTTGTGTTTAAAAGTTGTTTTTGAGAGGACAATCCTTCCATCAAAAATACATCAAAAATACATCTCGCTGAACAAGATTTTTTTTTTAATATTTTTTTTCTTTATGGTAAATACATGTAACATTTTAGGTGACACTTCTCAAAGTCTTTTAATCATTATATTATTGGCACTTGTTTGGGTTAAATTTCATGACCTTTTGAATACTCCTGAATTCATACATAAAACTTTTATACCAAACTATAAAATGACATATCTGTTCTCTCACACTTAGTCATGCACACGCTCTTTCAATATTATACAATATTGTATATAGGACTATATGTATGTGTGTTCAACGGATCATATAGAAAATAAAATAAACACTTTTTTTTCAAGATCATGGCTATGTTTTACTGTTTTACTACAATACTGAATAGTTAAAATTCATCTCTATGTGAAGAACCAGTACTTGTAAAAACTGAATCAATTAGCAAACATCTCTGATTTACATTGCTAGGGGCAGAAATATTACAGACCTGTTATTTTAGTTTTAGTTTTTGTGGTATATTGCAAAAAGCAAACAAACAATCTACACAACACTATCTATGATACTGAGAAATCTGTCTCTGGCAGACCACCTCTGGCCCAGCTCTGATGAGTGGTCATTTTAAGATTCAGACCAGCAGAGCTGGAGTCAGCACTCTGCTGCCTGGCACTGAGGAAACAATATCTCCCAGTGGAGCTGCTGTTCCAGTAACACCAGGAGGTAAAGGCAAGAGCTGATGGGGATGATTAGGAAGCTCTTGGTCCTAGGCAAGACCTAAAACAGCATCCTGCTGTGGATGGGTGGCCTGGTGGGGCTGTTTGTGGTGGAAAAGTCCCCCCAGAAATGCCATGCCAGTTACCACCCCGGTGGAAGGCGAGTCAGAGCACCTAAACTCCAGCCCCCACCTTCAGGTGGGTCAATTAACATTGGAGGTAGCTAGGGTCCAGGTACAGCTGCAGCCACATGAGCCTAGGTGGGGTGCAAGACCCTGGAGAGTGGAGACTGGGGCCAGGCATGGTTGCAGCCACCTGAACCTGTGGGGGTGGACCCCAGGCCCCAGCAAAGGGTGGACAGAGTATGGGCCTCAGTGGAGGCAGAGGTGTAGTGTGGGGTGTAGTGCAGCACCTGACAGCCTGCATCAGAGTGGCAGTTGGGAGCCCTGGGGACCCTAGCAAGGGTTAGGGAGCCTAGAAAAGAGAAAAGGTGCCCAGAGGCTAGGAGCCACAACTGTACATGTGCATGGGGGAAGGATCCCAGTGAGAATGAGGGGCTCAGAGCTTAAGGAGAGAGGCCAGAGTTAGGGGCTGAGATATAGTTGCAACATGTGAATGCTGAGAGGAACGAGTAGTGAGGACCTGTGAATAGGGGGCCTGAGATGAGGCCCTAGGAGGAAAAAGTGCAAAGTGGGTGATGGTGATCTGGGGGCTCAAGGGAAAGCCCTGCTAACATGGGGGCCAGGTAAGGTCCAGGTAAGCCTTCGGGTGCCTGAGGCCATAGGTGGGCCAGAAGCTGATTGGGTGGAGTGGCTGAGGAAGTGCCATAGGTAAAGAATGGGACCCCCTAATTCAGAGAAGCTGGGTAAGCAACTTGGTGAGGGACTAGAGGCAGAGTAACTCCAGTATTCTGCAAACCACCCAGCACTTGCTCGGATGAGGGTCACAGGAGAGGCCCAAGAAGGTGTGCACTTGCTGGCTGGAGAGTGCAGGGAAACAAGACCCGAGACCCTTCAGGTGAGGGCAGGGTGAGTGTGGCACCAGGAAAAGGAGGGGCGGTCTGAGAGTGGCCCCAAAAAGGGGTGGATGAGAGAGACCATGTGAGAGCTGGTGGAGTGGGAGAGGCCTCAGTGAGAGGGAAGCAGTATGAGTGTGGCCTGTAATAGGGCAGAGAGTGATAGGCCTAACACTGGGATGAGTTGAGCCCAGCCTCAGGCTGGAGCAGAGCTCAGCATTTAGGAACATCTAGGAGGCTTGGCATGCAGTATAGGGGTGGTTGGGGCTGCATACATAGGCCCAGGAGACCAGGGCGTTCAAAGGGCAGCCTCCCACCTAATTAACACCTTAATTATATGTCATCAAGGCATGGCAGGAGAGAAAGGCAGGCAGCGTGCCCAGAGGCAAATGAGACTAGCACTGTGGCTAGTCAGGGAGTTTCCACTTTGCCACACTGTCTCCCTACACACTCCAAATGCAGATTTTTGTACAGTTGTATTATTTAGATGGAAAATCCCTGGCATCTCAGTTATGAATTGTGAATTCACTAGTGTCAGTTCAGTTATCTATCATGGGAAGACATTAATCCACATAATAACATTCCCCTTCTAATTAGATTTAATGTAATAGTTTTTGGATTTTTCTCATTCTTTTTCCCTGTATAATGTTCCCCACCACAAGTTTTCTAAAAAGCCTCCTTTGTAGTTTAATTATTTTTGTTTTTAACTATATTAAACATACATATATTTTCTTAAAATAATATATTAGTTATTTAATTAATTATATCCACCACACCCCCATCTGCATGGAGAACTGTCTCCTTTATTATGAAAAACACAAAGACATATTGGGTGACCAGGTGGTGTCAAATTAAAAAAAAAAATTCTGAACAATGTCTCTTCTATTTCCTCAAAATCTGTAATCTGTTTTAAATGAGAATCCAACACTAGAAGGAAAGTCACATTAGTATTAGATAGGAACTTGATCACAGGAACTTCCTCATTTTCAGTAACTTAATCATGCAAGATCTTGGAAGCAATTAATTATTGTTAGGCTGATTTAATCAGCTGTGTTGCTTGTAAGTATCCCAAGGGTCAGTCAGATTATTTTAGGGCATGAAGAGTGGAGTTAAAACAGGATCTATTATTGAATAAGATATTTTTGTATAGAACAGAATTGTTTTACGAACCGTATAGGACTGTTATAGGACATGAATGTACTAGAATAATTATATAAATATCTACATTTCAATTTGCTCAGATTAGTATTTTTAAATTACTACGTTTAAGGTGTGATTTATCAGAGGACTTGCACCATTTCCAAGCTGGTATAACTAATGAAATTATTCTGGATTTATATGAAAACAACAATAGCCACTTACTGAAAGAAAGTAATAACTTAAGGACCGTTAGCAAGGGCAACTTCAAAATGAGCATTGACTACAGTGGGTGCATCTACACGTGTTGCTCTGGTTACATTGTTACTGTGCCATGATTTAATACTTCCTTTTGGAAGTTCTAAGTCACGAGGCAGTAACAGCTCATACTGCACCGTATGTGCAGTGCATGGGTATTTTTAGCAGCTACTTTGCCATAGTGCCACACTATACCGGGGGAATGCATCACTATGGCAATGTAGCTGCTGCATCACAGTTCTTGCCTGTGGATGATACGTTACCATAGTGAATTGCTATGGTGACATTGCATCACGTGTAGACACACCCACTGTATATCAAAGTGATTTTGGATGGTTTAATCTGTTAGCTATAAAGCACATAAATAAATCTCTGGTGAATCTATCTTAATTTCTTAATTTCTATCTTAATGTGATTCCCCATATAAACTTCCCATGCTTTATAATAATATTTCCTGCATTTTACAGTAAAAAAATACCTGGGATCAACCTGGGTTAAATCACTCACAAGAGTTTCTCCTGGAACAGTGAATTTCAGTAGCTTCTCTCAGAAGAGAACATAGTACACCCCCTTCTCCCTTTCCCCACCTCTAGGAAGGCAATGTATCACTTTCTGGACTCTGCTACCACAGAAGGGAGTGAAACAAATCCCCATTTGTACTCCTGGAACCACAGGCTGCCCATGGCCAGCCTGGGGCAGCCACCCAGGCCTGATTTATGTACTGCTTCAGTCTATCACCAGGCAGACTAAAGGAACCTGCAGAGTATTCTGGGATATGTGCGAGCATATGCTCCAAGACGCAGCATGTCAGAACTGAAAACTCTCCACTCTCTGGGGCCTCAGCATTGAAATGTTTGCACATGTGGCTCTGAGTAAGTTTTTCTACCAGGAGAACAAACCTAGGAGAACTCTCCCAGATTATTTGAAAGCAGCCACTGTTCCGTAAATCAAGAAAACTATGTAATTTAATATAAATTTACATCTTTGGATTGGAAAAATCTGTCTAGGAACTGTTTTTAGAATTTCTCGTCTAAACCAGTTAAGTCAAGCAACTGCCTTTTTTTTTTTTCTTTCTTTTTTTTTAAAACTGGCATGATAATTAATTAATGCAAGCCTAATGGTGGACTATATATGAATGTTTAAAATGAAACTCTTATGAATTATGAACATTCCCCAAATTGAAAAAAGGATTAATTAAAAGGATCAACATTTTTTACACAGGTAAAATACTGTTATGCTGTAACATATACATAAAATTAACCTACTATAATTAAAGGGGTGTTCTCTTTTCTGAATTTTACTCTAAAATGTATATTTTAACAAGGAATTTTAATCTGGAGCAAGTAACAGAGCAGTTGCTTTCAAGCTAGAATAAATTTCGACTAGTTTTCAGTGCCCTAGATCAAAAGATAACCCTGCTGAAAGGAATTAAAGTTGTTTAAAAACACCTGGAAGCTTAATACAAATCCTGCTTCCTTCCAATTAAGAAAAAACATGCTCAAATTTATGAGTAAGCAGAGATTTTTACAGCAACTTTTCCTTCTGGGTGACTTGTTCAATACTTTTTTCAGGAAAATATATTAATGTTATTTAATAAGAAAATAGCAATCTGACTGAATATATTTTGGACAGGTCTACTTTTGTGTTTGTTACTGATAGTAAGGTACCAGCATTAGGCCAGATTGAGTTTTCACCAAATAAAGTCACTAGGATTAGACTGGCTTTATTGAAGATCTATTTTCTGAGGCATGCATTAATCTAGAGATTTTTTTTTATATGTATATATGACTATAAGATTACCTTCCCACTGGAAGTATTCCCACCCCCCCCTCCCCGCCCCCCCCCCCGTGTCAAAATAAATTATTTATCTTGACAGTAGTAAAGACACACATTTTTTAAAATGAAAAATGGTCAATAATGTTGGTCGAGGACTATACACCCAATTCCCATATTTTACTTTATTTACAATTCACTAATACCCAAGTACATTTTCAATGGCTGAATGAAAAAGGAAAAAAAAAAAGAAAAATAGTAGATTGATTTTCATCTTTCTAGTTCTATTCAGCCATTACTTAAGCCTTATTACAACACTGACATATTATATATGGTATGGATTAAAGTCATAAATCCAGAATTGATGATCCTAGGTACAGATGTTCAAGAATTTTAGAGGGAGGTTAGATTGCACTAAAATGGCTACCTTATCTAATGGAGTTTGGCTAGGTGTAGACTTCATACTTAGATTGACCTAAGTAGGGATCTAAGTGCGAACAGTACAGAATTTCAGGAAGTTTAGATTGGTCTAAAAATGGCCAACCCAGTCTAATTTAACCCTGCCTCTGAGGTCATCTCACTTAGATTGTGTCTGGCAAGATAGATCTAACAAAACTTCTGTATAGTTCCCAGTGCAGCCCTGGGGCTGGGAAAGCCCAACCGCTGGCCCCAGCTTTAGGACTGCACTTTTCCTACCTTCCCTCTCAGGACCAGGCTATTTTTAGCATGCCCCTTCTCCTTGACCCACCCCTCAGAAAAACAATGTCCCAGCTATCCCTCCTAAGCCTGCCAATCCCACGCCATGCCCCAATTCCTGCAGGCCATTTTAAGTGCCAGTTTTACCAGTGTTCACTGGGAAATGAGGAAGTAAATTGAGGTTGGGGGAAGGATGGATGGAATCGGATGGGGGTATGTTCACCTGGGGGGAGGGGAAAAGGTTGTTCATCTGGGGGTGGGGAGAATCAGGGGGCTAAAAATAGCCCCTAGTCCTGGGGAGGGGGGAGAAGAGAGGTTGCCCCCCAGTCTCTTCCACAGTCTCTGATAGACCTCCTAATCCTGCCAAACCCTCCCAGAACCTCTCTCCCACAACCGTCTCATAGGCCCTTCCAACCCCCCAGTCCCCACAAGGCCCCAGTACACTCTGCTTGCCTGCCTGTTCCCACCATCCTCCTGGTTACCACCAACCCTCTCACACAATTCATTCACCACCCCTAACCCTCTGATCTCCTCATGGACCCCACTTTTCCCCCAACCCCAAAAGCCCCCCTGCAGACTGCACTTGTTGCACTCATCTCCCTGATTTCCCAGGCAGACCCCGCTTCCCCCCTGATTCCCCCAACTCTCCATAGACCCAATTAGCACCCCAAAGTCCTGCCTCAGATACCCTTGGCCCCCTGATGCCCCCCCAAGCCCCTCCACCCCCCTCCAATCCAATTTAACTTAGATCTGGTGGCCATTTTCAACTCAAACTAACTTACTGTTAGCATTTCAAATGTCTCTATATACGCAGAAGTGGGAATAAGTGTTTCCCTGGGGACAACAGCAGCAGCACAATATATACCACTGCTGCTTATACTCAGAAAATTCCCATGCATGTGCTTCCTAGTGCATAGCATGTTGACCCTGGTGTAGTAGGGAAGGCTGTGGCCAGCACTTGGGATGGCACCAGCAGCCTACCTGGGGTCCTGATAGCTGTTAGACCCCTACTCCATGTGGCGCCCAATGACTAGGGAGAAGATGACCCAATTGCTTATGGATTATGGTCATATTAGCCAAGCAGGGAGCAAACACTAGCACACATTGCTCATAACAGCTTTATGCAGAATGGAGACAGCTTTGGACAAGGGTCCTTCACAGACACACAGCCTGTGAACCAGGGGACCTTCCCTGAACAATAGTTATTTCCAACATTTATACACCTTAGTTCATACTTATTAACATTTACCCCACCTATGTCCCTCCTCCAGTTCCACCCATTTGTCCTCCCATCTCAAGCTCTACCTCTGTTTACTGTTTGCTTCCTTAGCATGGTATTGTCTATTCATTCCATTCATTTACATGCCTCTCTGCTAAGAGTGCATGCGTAAGACTCTGACCTCTGCTTCTTTCAGTCACTTGAGGTTTCTCACTGGTTCTTTCTAGTTTTTTTTTTTTTTTGCTGATCATCTCCAAGGCCATACTTCTGCTTTGTCCCCTAATGATAGCCATTGGTCTGTATCCTATTTTTACACAACACATCATGCACTTTGCACTCTATCCTTTTGTTAAGAATCCGCTTACTTAAACATTAGCAAAGTTAGTTACTTTTAATATATCATCCAGCCTTGTGACTACTAGCATTTGCTGAGGTTACTGTTAATATATCATCCAGCCTTGTGACCAGCAGCTTTTGCTGAGACACAGGAAAAAGAAAAACCCTTTATTCAGCTGTACACCCGGCACTCCCCAAAATCCATATATTATTACCCTAACAAAAGCCTCTGAGTACTGTAGCTGTGGCAATCCAACAGCATGGGACCTGTCCAGCAGCCACAGCATGGCTCCAGTCAGCCAGTCTCCAGTTTTTAGCAGCTTACACTGCCACCATGTGTGCTGCCTTACTTTTCTAAGAGACACTTTTTGACACTGGCATCTCCCCATTTCAAACCCCTCCCCCCACGATGCAAATTAGCAGCACAGGGAATGCAGGAATGTGCAGTGCATATTGTGTGAAGCACCACAGATAAGTCTGTGGCACCACAGACTGCATATGCACACTACTTTGGATGTGCCCTTAGTGAGCCACCTCTGTGGAAGCTCAGGCAGAGAGGAAATCCAAACTGTTTCATGATGTGTGTTTATCTGTTTTCATTAAAATGACCATGCTCTGAATCCAAATATATTAAATTAAACTTTCAAAAAAAGAAACACTAAGTTGTTTGAAAGAGGAAATGATCCAGGGTTGCCATGCTGTTTGACAGTTTTCTCAGGTAGAGACTTGCTTGCCTCAATCCCAGTCAAACCACAGGTTTTCATGAATTCTTTGACATGTTCATTTAGATTCAGAACATGACTTAAATAACCTATAATCTACTCTACCTTCCTGATTCATGTCACTGGTCATCTATGCAGTATGATCTCTGATGAAAACAGAGTCAGAGAAGGCATGTAAGAATAATCTATAGCTAGCTGACGAGAGAAAAATACTCATTTTTCAGGCAGGATTTCAGTCCAGCATATGATTCACAAGCTGAACAGAAAGGTTTTCACAGATTGGTGCAAAGCCCCTTTCAGTTATTTAATCCCCAAGAGCTGATGAATAAAGTAAGTCCCAAGCAATGATAAAAATAGAGAGTCAGTATTGCTCTCAAATTGGAAGAGACAGTGCTCTCAAATTGGAAGAGACAGTATGTGCCCATATGAAGAGGATAATCCTCCCCACCTGTGATCCCAAACCAGAAATAAGATCCAGAATGTGGCCAGCTGTGTCCACTGAACCAGAATCCAGCTGGGATTGTTATGTGGTTTCTAAGGCTGCAGAATGAATCTTGAGCAATTTAGAATCCTTATGATCCTTGTAAAGTTTGAGACCACACAAATTAATGTGTTTTCAACATTCACATCAGATTAATTAAAAGCTTACCCAGAAAATATGAAGTGCAGATGTGCAGCCTCCATTCCCATTTTAACCATCACATGCAAAAGTGGACACATGAAAATTAACTGAGTTTCAGAATAAGAAGCCTACATTAAAATTTAGTCAATCCATTTGTGTATATCATATTTTGCTGAATTGGGTACTTGTCAAGGGATAACTGGGCTAATAATGGTCCTCTAGTTTCTTCTAATCAGATCTTAGTAATGCGCACAAAATAATAATGATAAAGCTGGGTTTAATCTTATTAGTCTTTGATATTAGAGCAGAAGCATGAATTGTGGAAAAGAACATTTGGCACCTGGAGCCTTGCAAAAAGCAAAAGGCTTGAATTGGTCATTTAGACACTTTTGGTGCCTACCAGGATATTCAGGCAATGGGCACATCTACACAAGATGCTTAATGCCTGTTGGATTAATTCTATTGTGCATTAGCATGTCTGGCAAAAACTGTGCTAATGCACTAATGCACAGGAGATTTGCCCAATGCGTATTAAGCATCACACAAAAAGCTTTAATTAGGGCTGTGCAGAGTTTCAGGTGCTGATTCAATTCAGAGGAGATTCGGCCCAATTCGGTGGCCAAATCTCCAAATAAGAATTGAAATGGGAGACCAGTAAAAAGGTTGAAAATGTTTTGAAGCTCTTTGAATCGATTAGGAAAAGATTTGGAGAGCTTCAGAGATTTGGACAGTCCCCACTCACCTCCACAGAGAGCTGGACCCGCACCCCATGCCAAGAAGTGTGGGGGGGGGGTGGGGACTGAAGGAGGGGGAGGGAACCATGGGGGGACTCCTGCCAGGCCCCATCCCCTGCCTGCTCCCCCAGCCCCCCTGAGCACCCCCCAAACCCTGCCCACTCTCCCAGCTCCATCAATGGCTGCCCTGCCCAGCCCTAGCATCCCAGCTCTTAAAAAAATAAAATAAAATCCCTGCACTCATCAGCTCCTGACAGGTTGGGGGAGGGGATCCCTGCTGCCCCCCACTGCCCCACTTGTGTGGGGGGCTCTGCCATGAATCTCCATCCCATGCCCACTCTCCTAGCCCCATCAGTGGCTTCCCCACCTGACCCTAGCTCCTGGTTCTTTAAAAAAAAAGCCCCACACTCACCAGGTGATGCAGTGGCTTTTGACACTTCTTGTGGCTCATGGCAGAGCGCCCCATGCAGTGCGGGGCAGTGGGGGGCAGTGGGGATCATGCCCCCCGCCCAGCAGGAGCCTGTGAGGGGCTTTTTTTTTTTTTAAGAGCTGGGATGCTGGGGCCAGGTGGGGCAGTCATTGATGGGGCTGGGAGAGCAGGCAGGGGATGGGGCCTGTTTGATTCGGAGATTTGGCCAATTTGGTGGCACTCGAATTGATTCAGGACAGTGATTTGAATCACCACAGTCCCCCAAATCAGCCAAATCTGAATCCAAAGTGAAGACTAGCTGCTTCACACAGGCCTAGCATTCGTCTACTAATGTGCAGTAGCACCAATTAGAGTGCAGTTAGTACCTTTTATTACAGTTACTAAACTTAAGGCACCATAATTATTGCACATTAATGAATGTGTAGATGGACCCACATACATTTAAAAATCAGTGACTGGTCAATGTACACAGGCAAGTCCTAAGAGGACAAGAAAATATAGGTGGATCTCTCACACAAAAGCTTAGTAACCAAACAGCTGGACTCTTCTTCCTTTCCTTATTTATTCATTATGTATTTTCTTTTTAGATTGTATACTTTTAGGGTAGAAACTGCCACTTATTATATATTTGTATTATTCCTGAAAGAATGGGACCTCAATCTTTCATCTGCTACAATATAAATGATTAATACTTATTTTCCCAAGAAAACTGAAGCACTGGCTGTATTAATGCTGATGCACATAAACGCTGTTTGTAGGACTTTGGTGGCCCTATATATTAATATCTCCTTTCTTGTTTGGTTGTGGAAGAAAGCTCAGACCACAATTTGAAATTTATGTTTCCAAACAGGTAATTTTCATATAGCCAGCATGTGGCCTCAGTGTTGTTCACACCCCTAATTGCAATTACATTATCCTTGTACTTTGTTAATAGAGCTAATTGGTTAGCAAGAAAAGCAGTTGTAATTGGATTATGTCTCAGTACTATGCTAGTAAAAAAACAGCCACATATTTACTAATAGAGTAGAAGGCTCAGGAAACATGCTGGTTAACTAAAGAATAGAACTTTGAAACCCCCATACAATTAGTTCTTTGATTAATATCATTAGATTTTTGCTAAGATGGATATTTAGATAGAATTGTGGTCTCAAGCAAAGCTCAGAGTCTTACTAAATGTTTTGGAAATTCTTTAAATATTTTGTAATGTTCTTTTGGTGTTAGTAAAGTATGTCTATGTGTGTCAAATCATTAGTTTGAGTCCATCAGGCTTGATCTTAGATCTAGAAGTTTAAAATTTTTCTTTCTCTTCTTTTCTTCCTTTCAAACCTATATTGTGCTGTTTTTCTGGTTATTCCTAAATTTCTTCTTCTGCCAGAAGTGGTATCTACCTATTTCTAAAATCATGTAAAAATATGGACAATGCTATACCTATTTCTAAAATCATGTAAAAATATGGACAATGCTATAACAAGTCAAGCTGTTCTCTATAGCCTGCTGTTGTATAAATGAGTACTAAATAAATGCATGGTAACCTGAGTTACTGCAGAGTAACACCACTGAACATTTTTGTGATAACATTACTGTGCAGTAGCTTAATACTACTGCACAGTAGTGTTGGGTCACAGTTTTTGCAATGCAATGCTACTGTGCAGTTGTATCAGACTTCTGAGCAGTCAGTGTCTCACGTAAACATGCCCAATATGACTTTTGTATATAATGAAACCAACAGGTCTTTTACAGGTCTTTCCAGGCCTCTTATGGGTTGGTCAAAAATCATAGTTCTGGGTATAGGAAGAGTAATGTATGTAAATTGTCTGTCTGTCAGCTCTTCCTATATTAGTGCAGTTCTTTGGGTGTTGAAGTCCTTGTTTGTTTCATGAATGAGTATCTTTCTGATAAGATGGCCTGTGAAAAACATCAAGAAGGAATTCTCCCAAACAATCCCTAGGCATTTCACGATCTTCCAAGAAGGGTAGTCTTGCCCAAGAACAATACAAATATTCAAAAACTTCTATATTTACCTGGTACTCATTTAAGACAGTAGTAATTTTGGATGCTATCCACTTATTTCAGGTGGACTGCCTTCATTTTAAAGCTATGTCTCTTGTGGTTTTTGTTAATTTTCCTAGATCTTGAAAGCACAGTATAATGTATAGTTGAGCCTACAGATAATATACCCATATTGCCATAGTATGCAATAGTTATTCGATGTAGATTTGATTTGCATTGTCATATTCAGATCTACATATATAGCAAAACGCAAATAATTCATCCTAAAGATCTTTTTCATTATTCCTTTTGGAGAGGTACACTGCCAATTTGAACTGAAGTACTACATTAATACATTTTATTAATAAGACATAATTTACCAATGCAATCAATCACTGGACAGCAAGACGGGAACTTAAAAATATTGCAAGCTGCTCTCAAACTATAACTGCACTTTTATGGAGAACTAAAACACTGCAGAATTTCTGTGCACTGGATTGTCAAATAATTACCTGCCTTAGGTTCAAAATTATCTTGTCCTTACAGCAGTCAGCTGATATAGAAATTCTATGACTCAGTAAATGCCTGAAAGCAGCAATGAAGAGGATAGTGGTGTCAAGATTTATTTGCCTAATTATTTTCCCTATGTTTCTGAGAACCATAATGACAACAGGAAACAATGCTCTGATTATTTTCTCAAAGTAAAACTTACTGTTTTTTTACAATAAATGTGATTGTGATGGTAATGAAATAAGTACATTGGCTTCTCCAGCTATGGGATAAACCCCAGAAATGCCTCATAAAATGCTCAGCTCAGACATTTTCACCCTCTGCCCTAAGGCCATCCATCCTGTGCTGGTTATATCAGAGGTACTTCTTAAGTAATTAGTAGTTAAGATTTACCATACTCCAAAATTAACAGATGCTTAAGTTCAAATTCTGGGCAGAATGCCTAATAACAGTTGGGTACACTATTCTTCTACAAAAAAAGCAAAAACAAAACATCCCCCCCCCCCCCGTGTCCTGTAATTCAAGTGTCGGGAAAGATAAATCATTTTAAGGGAAAAAGACATGATCCAACATCTATTTCAAGTCCATTTTTGTTTGTTTACAGTCTTGGAGCTTAGACATTACCTCTCTCCTACAAGTAGTAAATGTCTAGAGTGACTCAGTGGGCATGTCTACATGTGATGCTTTACTATGCTGTAGACTAATCTAATGTGTGGTAAAGTGTCATTGTCTACACATGTGCAGCATTTACTGCACATAAATTAGCCTACTGCACAGTTGGGTAGTACCTATAGACACAGGTATTAGATTAACCATGAAGCAGTTGTTGTTCAGTAGCACAAATGTAGACTGCTGCTCCGGAAGAAATTGCTCCTGGTCATTCCAGGCAGCAAGGGGTGAGGGAACTGGGAGGCAGCTTCGATTGGAGCATGGGTCTAGGAGGCAGCTACCCAGAGCAAGGAACAATTTCACAGCCCAGGGTCCAATCTACCAATCATGGGACAGCCCTCTCCAACCCCTAAACCCGAAGCCTGACCCCTGTGCCTTCTACCAGCCCAGGATTGGCACTGGAAGGAGTCTGGAACTCTGCTGTAGGGGGGCAGAGAAGGTCAGGAGTATTCCTGCTCTGAACTGCTTCTGTCAGGAGCAAATTTGCTCCTGATGAGCACATGTGTAGACGCGCTCCTAGGGAAAATTTGCTTTGCCTTTTACTGCATCATAAGTTTAAAGCACATTAATAGCACATGTAGACATGCCCAGTGTTTTTGAAAGGAATTCATCCAGTATAGCAGGATGCTCCATGTAAGACATCAATAAATCTGGAGTTGTAAGTGAATTCTACTTATTGAATATTGTTTCAAAGTCTACTTGAACCAGCTTTATTTAAAGATTTATTTTCCATGTTAGGAATATCAAAATCCTGTTAATACTTGGTAGGTAATTAGTGTATCCCAGTTTTTATATCAAGTTCAAATCAGGAAGTATAAACACTATTTATGTTGGATGGTAATATAAGCTTCTTACTGTTAAAATATTTATCCTCTTGTATTCTGGTGGCTTCAGAAATGACGAATGATTACAATATAATGGAATAATGTTGGAATTGCTGATTCTTAAAACTAGAGGTCATAATTTTAGTTTGCAGGTTTGAAAAGTAAACTAATTTATCTTGAGAAATTTCTAAGTGTGAAATCCTGAACCCAATTTAAGACAATGACAAAGCTCCAGAAGACTTTAGTAGGGTCAGGATTTCACCCCTGAGAAGCATACACACAGCTGCCATACTTTTAAATGGAATTAACAAGCTTCTTTTTCTCAAATGAAAAACTTTTCATCGAAGTGATATAACCCCAAAGTCCAAGACTAGATAAGAGATATCTTAATATCTGATTTGTAGAAAACCCCTGGATTAGATATAATCAATTCAGTTCCTTGAAATGGTCAGATTCCTGTGTTTATAGTGGTAGGAAAGCATTTTTTGTAGCCCTGAGAGGTACTAGATTATAACATTGTGATACCTTTAGATACAGAAATATATTTCAGAAATTTTCAAAATGTATTACGATTATTTATTTTTTCCCCTTTGGTGGCCTCCACAGTTGGTTACATTGTGCTAAAGTAACTATGTTTTTTTTCAGGAAGAGGAATATAAAAATGTTACCATAAACTTTATGAAAACTTTGATAATTATTTCTTTATATATATTGTCTGATGTAAGGGTTTCTCAGCACTGAGTAACTCAATTTTGACTACTACAGTCATAAGAAGTTCAGCCATTACACATTCCTGCCAATAAGCCTATGTACAACATTTGCCTGGTGCCATTTTTTTTTTTGCTACCATATTTACTCAAATCAATGGTGACCCTGAATTTAAGACAACCCCTGCAACAATTATATTCTATATGTGGAAAAAAATATAAATTTTACAGGTATAGAAATTCTGAAATTCTCGTTCCCACCCCTGCTGTTATAGCAAGAAAAGCAGTACTGGGGGGCCTAGGCAGCCCCTTGCCTTCTGCCCCCCAACTTCCTCCTCTGAAGCCTTCCCATCCCCCTGCAACCTGCAACCTCAGCTCCCAAGAATCTCTGCCCCTTCCCACCCACCTGCTCCCCACAATCTCTCTTCCCTCTTACTGTCAGATACTGCTTTGTCTCTGTTTCCCTCCCTAGAGTACAGCATGTGGAAATTCAGCCCTTACCAGGCTGCAGAGCAAAATAAGTGCTGCTAACAGATCAGGTAGAGGGTGGAAGTTCCCTATATTCTGGCCCAAGCTGGAGTCAAGCTGCACCTAACAGTAATGGGGAGAAGGGGGCTGAGCGGGCAGCAGAGGCTGCAGATGGTAAGTAGAGAGGGGACAATAAGCTGCTGTGAGTGTGACTTTGGCCCCAACCCAGGCTCAAGGCCAGAATCAGAGAAGCAGCCAGTGCTTAACCTCCCCCTTCAGTTTGTATATGAATCTAAGACACTGGGCTTTTTTCTATGCATACCAGGGGGCAGAGGGGGTGAGGGGAGGGGGAAGCCTTATCTTAGATTTGAGCGAATATGGTAAGTTTGGGCACTTTGTGAAGTAAGCACATAGTGAACTAATTATCTTCCACTGTTCACCCCTCTTAACTTCAGTCTATTTACTAATTTAATACTGCTGGGTCTCCTTCTAAAATTCCAAACCTCTGAGCAGCTTCCAGAGACCCTGAAAACATTTTGTCTCAAAAGATTCTAGGAAGTTCAGAGGCCTCTCTTTCAGTTATCCTTTCATTATCTCTTCAGGCCCTGGCATAGAAACATGGTTTGAGATTTTCTGAACAGTTTGGCACATGTACAGAGTGTGCTGCAACCCCTGGCTAGAAAGGTGTCCCTTGAAAGCACAACTCTGAGCATCCTTAGTGGCCAACAGTGGTCTATTTCCCATAACTGCACTCAACTAGTGTTGGACCTGGGCAAGATCTGAATTAGTAGAACTAATCCCAGGTGGAGTTTTGCCCTCTTACAGCCAGCAGATGTTTTTCAGAGTTTTAATTTTGAGCAAGAAGTTATTTTCTTTTTTAGTTTCTCCATATAAATGTGTGAAAATGTAGGTTTTTCACATTAAAAAACCAGTGCTTATTGGGATGTAAAACCTGTATTGTTTCCTAAAGCTTGAAGTTCTTGCTCTTAAATGGATCATATTCTGCCTTATATTCTGTCTACCTTACAAAGCAAATTTTAAGGTGGCTCTTCTCTACACTATAAAATATTTGAATTTCCTTGGATCTAGGAAGAAATATTCTTGTCCTAAACAAATTCCCTGAAGGTTCCTATTGACTTTGCTCATGCTTGCTCATTAAGACGAGGTTGCTTGTGAGATGCAAGTTAATGTAAATTGTTAACATTATGTTACTCAGCATCAGGCAATGTAATGGCCCAGTGTACATTTAACACTGTGAAATACCATAATACACACCGTACTTTACCTTCTTTAATCTTAGACTCATAATTTAATTCTTTTCCCCTGTGAAATACAGCTCCAACTACTGTATACTGAAGAAAGTTACCAGTGGTAATTAATGACATGCTGTTTAATTTAAAAAAAAACACACACACAATGCCTATACATTTAGATAACTGTAGGAAGTATTTTCACTCACAAATTGTATTGGTAGGAGAAGGAAAGTCTCCAAGGAGTTATTAAGAAAAATGAAACCGAGGCATGTTCTAAACATTTTAGGTGTGTTGCAATATCTGCTACACTGGCTCTGCTTTATGTGCTTTTCCAGCTGCGGCACATGATTGATCTCTGTTGTAACAGAACATCAGGGCTGCCATTAATCTGAAGTCTTGCCTTTTTCCTTATTTTAGAGACTTGGATGAAAGGTTTAAAATGGAATTCTAGAAATTACAGTGTGACTTGAATTTAACTAGCATACATAAACATAATAGCAAGAGCAGTTACATTAGCTATCAGTGCTAATAGTGAAATGGGAGTTGGTTCTGTTCCAGAGTATCAGACAGTGGGGCATACACAATCTGGAACAATTGTTACTGAAGACCTGAAAACCAGGAGTCTCAGACAGAACTGGAGTCAGAAGAACAAACCAACGTTACAAAACATTGACCTATACCAGTGTCAAGTAAGTAAGAAGAAATAGAGGGGAAATCTTAGCAAAAGGCAAGGCTAGAACAGGGCACTCAAGATCTAAAGCAGACCCACTGGCAGACTCTTGCAATAGACTGATCAATCCCTGTATGCCTGACTGAGGTCAAAGTGTAATCATCAAAGGGCAGGGTTTCAGACCATATATGGCCAAGACTGGTTATATTATGTGGACAGAGTATTTATGTAGATTCACTAGCTCCTTTGCACTTTATCATGGGGCTCTGTATAAACTTACTGTGCATCTTAGGTAAAACGTTTAAATTTTTATGTTCATTTAATGGGCTTGATAATACCTGCCTCACAAGGATGTTTGTGAGCATTTTTTTATTACCTGTGGCCTGCATAGACATACTGGTTGTATCTGTGCATACACATTTACTGCACAATAACTGAAATTACTGCACAGTACGGGCACACATCTACACATGCACACCCATACTGTGCAGTAAATATGGTGACTTATGTTGACTTGAGCGTAAATTTGATACCTGTAATATGCACAGGTATCAAATTTATACCCAACTAGTTATTGCACAATAACATATATGTAGATGCCTTACTGTGCAGTAACACTGTGTGTATGGACTGACTCTGGACTGACCTTAGTCCCAAGTCAGTCCACACACAGCATTAATTCACTTTAATGCCTGCATGTGTAGATGCCAGCTTATTCCTCTGTACTGCACAGTAACTTACTGCACAGTAAATGTAAGCTGGTGTAAATGCACATGTAGACATGCCCACAGTGAAGTGTGAAATACATCTGCAACCTTATTGCCCCAGCCACTCCAACATGCCTGTTTCTCAGCACGGCCACTCAAGAGACCACTAAAATATGATACTCTTAGGTCCTCATCCTTGCCTACTGGCTTCAATAATGATAGAACCAGGCCACAGTAGCACTGGTGTAAACATTGGGAGACAGGCATATTTAATAGCATGACTACTGTCTTCTGCACACCACATAGTGCTAAGTGCAGTTAGGTGGAGGACGAATTTATTTTATTTTGTTAGTAGGCATTTCTCCCAGGGCTTCTGAAAACATTGGGCATGCTTCTTTACAAGGCACAGTGGGTTGGTATGATGTTTCCATCTGCCACCATCCAAGCTCTAAATCCTAGACCATTAGAGAATGAAAAATATATAATTTGACTGAGAATCATACCGTTGCCTTAGAATCCTATTAAATATGTTAAGGGTGAAAAAATAAGTATAGCAATTTACCGCACTCACTATTAAACTATTGCTTTGCTGTTTCTAGAGAGCCAAGTTAAATTTCTGTATAACTGCATTGATTTATTCTCTCTTAAATATAGCTTCATTTTTCAATAAGCATAATCACAACAGAGCCGTTAACGTAGGTGAAAATCTTCAGTTGAAGGCAGTAGGACCAGATATCTTTAAAATCTCAGAATCGAAAATCAGGGCCAAAGGCAAAACTCCTGGTCCCACTATATACAATGATGAATCTTCCACTGATTTCAGGGGCAATGGGATTTCACCTCAGATTTTCAGATGATCTCAGAATTGCTTTAAAGAGACAGGTTTAAGAAAATCTACCTACTAGTATCACAGTGGTTGTTTCTGGGACTTAAAGACATTTGAAAACCTGCTTCTATTTAATGAGAGGAGCTCTTTTGAAGAGCTCAACTTCAGTGCGACCTTTCGGCCTTTGAATATCTGGACTCTTAGGGAATATGTCTCATGCAAACAGTGTAAGACCAAACCTTTGGCTGATATACTCAACAGAGCTGATGTTGACATTTGTAAATTTAAATTATACTTGAAATAGGAAAAAATAAGAATATCCAGCTTGTATTTATTGTTGCTTTTTTCGAAGTAGGCTACTGCCTGAATAAAATAAGAGCTCAGATTTAGGTTTCTTGCTCTGGTAAAACTCATGCAAATAAAAGAAACCTTTTCCTGATTCAGAGACAGATGGTTTCTCAGGGTTTTTTGGTGTGTATACTATTTTCCTTCTATTGTGGAACAACTGTTAAGAAGAACCAACCCCACTGTTAGACATGAGCTATATCAAGTCTAGTCATTAAATAATTTAATTCTATGTTGTATATAGGTTTGCTCCCCCCACACTTTTCATTTGAAAGAAAAAATATGATTTTTGATGAAGCCTGAAGGCTGATCTGACACAAGACCATGATGCTGCTCTCTAGTTGCCCTCTATGGGCTTCATTTGATGGTTTTGTTTTTTGTTTTTTTTTCCCTGGAGATATACAGGAACTTGATTTGATTTTTCAGTTGCTCAGACACATTTGGTTCAGCTATAATGAGCATTGCAATGAGGGATCCCTGGTGATTCATCATGGTTTGAGTTCAGCTGTATTATCATTGCGTTGCCAAAGTTTTACACACTTTCTTGTGAGGCTGATTCCTAGCATAAAAGAAACCTGCATCAGTCAGCTTAGTTAAAATTTCTGTCAAGGATTCATCCTTTTGGGGGAAAATATGATTCACTTTTTCTTTGTATTTTAATATGAAGTACTCTAGTTTGTTAGATCAGGATATTTATTTCAGAATACACTCAATAGAAACTGCTCATTAATTTCACAACTTCATTGATTGACATACAACAAGATAAAAATAGTTACAATATTTAGAGAATATGCAATGAAGTATTCCAATGGGAAAAAGGGTGTTGTTTAATCAAATCTCTAAAACTTCAGCCAAATTCTGGTTTTGACTTCCTGTATAAATGCAAAATAAATCCACTGAGTCCATTAAGCTGTTGTAGATTTATGTCAGTGTAACCAGAACAGAATTTAGCCCTTTAAGTCAACATCTTTCAATTTTTGTCCTTGGTTCATGCAAACGCACACAATGTACCTTAAGTCTCAATTTGATTCTTTACAAATGTTCCTACAAAAGGAAGAAGTGGTTCATTTTTTTATTTGTACAGTATTGCCCAACAACACCATACACATCCTCAACAAACAAACAAAAAAAAAATACAGACACTCAGCAGATGCAAAGGACAAAGCATGATTCTCATTTTGCCCCGGTCACAGAGAGGTTATGGAACTGTTTCACAGAAGATACTTCAAGTCAAGAAGTCCCATCCATAGAACCGTACATAGCCCCCTGGTGAAGGTGATATGCACCTGGGCAAATTCTCCTGTTTTTGTTATTGTATACAGAGTATGCATGGGTTGGTGTTCTCACCTTACAAAAATGCGTATCTCAAAGTATAACCCCTGCTTTTGCTCACCAGAAATGCAACTGTTGTGTTCTACTGCCAGGAAATCCAGGGGGCCATATTACTGCAGTTAGAATTGCCCCTAATACTGAATAAAATACTATGCACAAAATGTTGACAGCATCAAGTAAAATTATACTGTCAAAATAATTCTATATAACTTTCAAGTCCCCACCCCAAATACTATGTAACAATAATACGTTCCCTTGTTTGTAAATACCACTTAATTTGCATTTTTCTCCCTAAAAGAGCAGTGACAATGGAACCAACATTCTCCTTTGTTTTATTATGAAGGCATTGCTTTTGGAGATGGAGACATCAGGAAGCAGAGCGCCTCAAAAATCCCGCTGCATTGTAGTCCTCCTCCCTCCTTTCTCCTACTAAGTTGTTATAAATCCATCCCAGCTGTTAACGATTATCCACTGGACATTAGCTCTATTACTCTCGCCAGCATATGAGGAGACAGTTGGGAGAAGAGTAAAATCTCCATCTGTTCCTTTAACCCATCCCCACGTGTTGGCTTCATAGATGTAAACATCTATGTTGCCCTGCTTATTCCTATGCATCTAGACTCACAAATGAGGTAGCCCACATTAGAAGCATTGAGAAAATGTAATGTCTACCATATCAACCTAAACAGCTAAAGATGTCAGTTAGGAAAAAAGGTGTTGTTTAATCAAATCTCTAAAACTTCAGCCAAATTCTGGTTTTGACTCAGTTAGGGAGGAAAAATGTCCAGCACACCTACAGCCTAGGAAATGACCTGCTGGGTGACACGGAAGTGGAAAGGGATCTTGGAGTCCTACTGGACTCCAAGATGAACATGAGTCGGCAGTGTGACAAAGCCATCAAAAAAGCCAATGGCACTTTATCGTGCATCAGCAGATGCATGACGAATAGGTCCAAGGAGGTGATACTTCCCCTCTATCAGGCGCTGGTCAGACCGCAGTTGGAGTACTGCGTGCAATTCTGGGCGCCACACTTCAAAAAGGATGCGGATAACCTGGAGAGGGTCCAGAGAACGGCAACTCGTATGGTTAAGGGCCTACAGACCAAGCCCTACGAGGAGAGACTAGAGAAACTGGACCTTTTCAGCCTCCGCAAGAGAAGGTTGAGAGGCGACCTTGTGGCTGCCTATAAGTTCATCACGGGGGCACAGAAGGGAATTGGTGAGTATTTATTCACCAAGGTGCCCCCGGGGGTACAAGAAATAATGGCCACAAGCTAGCAGAGAGAAGATTTAGATTGGACATTAGGAAGAACTTCACAGTTCGAGTGGCCAAGGTCTGGAACGGGCTCCCAAGGGAGGTGGTGCTCTCCCCTACCCTAGGGGTTTTCAAGAGGAGGTTAGATGAGCATCTAGCTGGGGTCATCTAGACCCAGCACTCTTTCCTGCCTATGCAGGGGGTCGGACTCGATGATCTATTGAGGTCCCTTCCGACCCTAACATCTATGAATCTATAGGATTGGATTTTGTTTGTCAAAAATGTGGTTGAAATTGATTTGTTTGGTCTTATTTATATAGGTAACCTATGTAAAATTTCTAGAGAGCTCTTACTCCCTTAAGCAATTCTCTTACTCCCTTGCAGAATGTGTCATAATTTAGCTCTTAATTTGAAAATTTTCTTGAACTCATGTACCTTGTGACTTAGGAGAAAGAATATTGAGATGGTTATTTTTATAGGAGTTCATGCTTGAATAGTTCTATTCTATTTGTGTACAGAATTTGAAAGGTGTTTCAAGCTGTAAGTAGAAAAATCATTTGCGAAAAGTTTGATCAACTGGTTCTGTGTTAGTAAACTGGAGAACTAATGGAAGGGGAGAGTTTTTTGTGATACTTGTTATTGGACCAGATACAGAGTTGGGAGAGATGTTGGGCAAGCTTTTGAGCATCTAGTGCTCTTCCTCAGTTCTGGAAAGCAGTGGACACAAGCTAAGGTAAATATCAAGAGAAAAGGTATATGTAAATGCTTGTAGGCTGTGAACAAGGATGAAAATGTGTTTTGCAAATTGCCTTGAATATGAGAATTGTGAGGTTAAAGAGGGAGTTGTTTTCTGACTACTGAGGGCCACATTTTTACACACGGTCCACATGTACACATCACACTTAACTGTGGAGTAGACTAATTATCTGTGGACTGAAGCATCACTATCTATATGTGTGATGGTATTAATCCACAGTTAACTCATTAACTAAATTAATTAATGCCACATTAAGATAATCAGAGACAGTACTATTTTTTACTTGGGTAATTTACTGTGATTAATTGCACTCATAGGCACTGACCATGAGCAGCCAGCCAAGGAACAGTCTCCTGCCTGCCACCTAGGCACACAGCTCTGCACTTTCCGTACTCTCATGACCCAGTCATCCCCTCCACCATCTGATGCTGCCACCTGGAGCCTGGGACGATCCCTCCCCATGCCTCCTGCTGCTGCACCCTGGCTCAAAGTAATGCTGTCCTGGGAGCACATGTAGATACTGTGCCCTGTGCCTGGGAGCAGTTTACTCCAGCTCAGACTTCTCTAGAATTTATCGCATTGCATTAATTGCACATGTAGATGCACCCACTGGATACATCTACATGTGCAATTAGTGAATATGAATAAACACCAGTATTTATTGCTCTGGCGTTTTTACACCCAAGTGTGCCATTTAAATGTGTACCTGGGAGCAATTAACACCAGAGCAATCAGCTCCAGAATTTACTGTTGCATAGCACGTGGAGCCCAGTCAGAGTAGCCCTGGTTGGGAGGGAGTTCCAGGGGTCAACCTGCCAATGTGAGTATGCTGGAAATCAGTTCAATGTGCTGCAGAGGGGCTCAATGTGCAAGAAGCCTCCATACTGAAGCACCCTTATGTCCCAACCAGCTAGGTCAGCATCTACACCTGTATTGCTACACACAAAAAAACTCCACAGAAAGGTAGTATTTGTATTTACTAGTACTAAAGTTAAATACAAGATTTCTACCTTACTGCAGAATTTATTATTTTCCTGTGCCCTAATAGGGGTGAACTTGTAGATGCTGGGCATATCTACACAAGACACTTACTGCACAGTAGTCTGATAACACTGTGCAGTAGTGTGCCAATCAAAAACTTTGCTAATAAACTACTGCAGTGTTATTAAGCTGCTATATAGTAACTGTCATGAAAAAAAAATATGTGCTGCTGCTACTGTGTCATAACTATAATTTGTGTGCATTTAGTTAGTACTTCATTAAGCAAGTGCTAAACTAAATGCAAAGTAACTACTGCATGTTAATGAACATGTAGACACATCCTCTTAGATATAAACATCTTGTGTAGATGTGTCCATTGAGTTGTACCTTACTTCATCTCCCTGTGATTTCAGTGGAACTATCTGAGAAGAAGATACCAGCAATCATTATTTAAGGTATATAGATCTTGCCTTAGTAATATAGAACTAAAGCCAGTTCAGGACTCTTGTGCTTAAAGTGGGACATAGGTGCAATTTTAGCATCTAAGTCCATAGCTGTTATTCTGTTAAGCAGCCACCTAATCTTGGCAGTTGGTTTACATTGTAGAGTCCTTAATATTGATGTTGAAATTCCCCAGTCTAGCTCATGTCTAGGCCTGATCAAGAATCCAGATTCCACTACCAAATGAACCAAAGTCCCAACTCTGAGGGGCTTGTTCAGCCAGGGATTCAGAGAGCATGTGGAACACTGTGGCAAAGCAGCCCTGGAAAAGGGTTTCACTTGCTACCATGGTGCAGCGTAGTTTGGGGCTGGGGGCTGAGCTCTGGCTCAGTGGAGCCCAACCAGGGCAGGGCTCAAATTAGACTTACCTGCAGGGATGCGGCAAACTGATGGGGAGCATCAGACTCCACCAACACAGCATTTTATAAGCTCATGCATCATCCGGCTGGATAGGCAGGTGACATCAAACCCCAGCAACAAGCTTGGAAATTTAAAACAGAGCCAAAGCTGGAACAGGAGGGTGTGTGTGGGATGGGGAACACTGGTGGGAGCCTGGCAAGCCCACACTTACCTTCTGGGAGGAGCTGTGGGTGGAAAAGCTGGGATGAAGAAGGGTCAAGAAGGCCCTAGTGAATCTGGGGAAGGAAAAAATGGCTACAGAAAAGCCCAAATGGAAAGGCAGGTGAGAGCAGCTTGCCAGGTCCACCTGCCCTGAAATAAAGACAGGTGGTCCCATTAACCTGAGAGGTATCAGGTTTCCTTAAAGGGGTTGTGCCTACAGCACAGAGACAACACAACCCATAGGGGCATTTCTTGGGTTGGGACAGTTTATTTAATAGATTTCATAGAGCACAGGCTTAGTGGGGACCTGGTGGCTGCCTATAAGTATATAAGGTTGTACATCAGGATCTGGGGGAGCAACTGTTCACCAAAGAGCTCCAAGGGATGACAAGGTCAAACAGTCAAAAACTCCTCCACGACTGTTTCAAGCTGGACATAAGGAAGAACTTCTTTACTGTCTGAACCCCCAAGTCCTGAAACAGAGGTAGTGCAAGCACCTACCCTGGACTCCTTTAAGAGAAATTTGGATGTTTATCTTGCTGGGATCCTTTGACCCCAGCTGACTTCCTGCCCCTGGGGCAGGGGACTAGACTCGATGATCTCCAGAGGTCCCTTCCAGCCCTAATGTCTATGAAATCTATGAAACACAATGACACATTTAGGGGTCCCCTTATCAGTAAAAAACTACTACTTTCTTTTAAAACACAGATGGAGAATGTGAAAATGCTTTTAAGCAACAGTGTAGAGTACTATCACAGAAAATGGAAGAACCAGGTTCAGTTTCCTTCTATATCTAGGTATCAAGCCCACATATTCCACTTCTCTTTGTCTGAATCACCAAGTTAAAGACTGTTTGTGGCAGGAAAGACCTTCCTCAGATGGGCAAGGAGCAAAGCCGGTGGGATGCCATACGGAACAGAAGCACAGTGGAAGTGAAACCACAGTGGTAGAAGATACAATGGTAAAAGGAAAAAGAACAGCAGAGTCAGGAGGAAACAGGGCTGGCTCCCGCATCACCGTGGGTGTGCTTTATGGCAGTATGCGGGGGTCGATTGGCTGGCTGGGCCCCTGAGACCAGGATAAAAAGCCCAGCGGAAGAACAGCTAGGAGGACTGAAAGTGAGGTTCCCAACAGGCCCAGTGTCCAGAAACAGAACACAGTTCCACTGCAGGGACATGGTGGCTGCCCCAGGAAGGGTCTTTTCCAGATAGGCAGAGCCAGACAAGGCTCAGTAACTTACCGAAAGAAGTACTGTGGATGTCAGACATCTCCAACCCAGATTGGATCCAGGCAGGACCTGAAGGGATAAGAGGAGACAGATGTCTGAGCTGCAGAAAGTATAGAGCCAAGAGAGAGAAAGAGATGCCAGGGAGCAAGGTAACCCAGGGTCTGGAAGAGGCTTAGGCAGGACAAAGTAAGTCAGGAAAAACTTGGATGAGATAGCGTCCTGATCCAACCATCATAAATTCAGATGGCCGAAACACTGGAGTTCATATGATACCAACTTTAGTGATCCAGAGACAACATCTTTGGCTGGCATTAGATGGGGTGTAGGGGAGGCAGAGACCCAAGTAGGAAGGACAATCAGGAATATTGAAGGAAGGTACCAGGAATGGTGGGACAAACCATCTTCCACCCAATCAAAATAATTTCCAGCAAGACATGGCAGGTGAGACTCCCCTGGGAGACATTCCAAGATCTAGCCCAGTAACAAGTCTGTCTCTTCCTTAAGCAATGGCAAAACCATAAAAGGTCCTATGGACACAATGCATGGGTGAACGGCATGGGAGACTACACTGTTTATAACAACACAACATAATTCTACTGAACCACTTTGGCACCACTTTGGTTCCTCTACTTTGGCAAAGATTCAATAGCAGGGGCAGAGAATGCCTCAGATAGTAGGTTATAAATTAACCCATAAGGTCTATAGATTTTGTTTTTGTAGGCAACTCATTGCCACAAGCACCAACAATGTGTTTCACGGAGAGGTGGTCTACCCATGTAAAAATTCATGTTGCCAATCTGGTAAATAGTGTGTTTAGCCACCATATTGGAATCCAAGGCGGCTGCTGTGAAGTCACATTTTGGTTAATATTTCAGGTCCTAGTATTGTTAGAAAATAAAATACAATGATGAAATCAATGTTGGAGGAACCTTAAAAATACTAGATCCACCTAACTGGGATCTAAGTGTAAGGTATGCACCGGGGTGAACTAAGTTATATTGGGTGGCCATTTTTAATGAAATCTAAACCCCCCTTAACCTTCCCAAATGTCTGTATGTACCCTAGGTGCTTAACAGATCATTCTAGAGTCTACTACAGAAAAGAGGTGCCAAGAAGTTAGGCTTTCAAGGAATTTGTATGCATGCTCTAGGGGTGGTGGGGCTAGTGCTTTAATTAGAGTGGCTCTGAGAGCCACTTTAATTATAGCACCCACAGTGTCCCATGTATCAGTGTCCCCACACTTCAAAATGGTGACAGGGGCACTTTAACTAAAGCTTGTTGAACAAGTTTTAGTTAAAGTGCCTCCACCACCAATTTGAAGCATGGGATGCTGATACATGAGACATAAAGGCTGTAGAGCTCACTAATTAGCACATTCTAGCAGACTCAATTAATTAAGACTGCTCTAACGTTCTGTAATTACAGAGCATCAGAGCAGCCTCCCCACATGTATGCAGTGTACAGTCTTTTAAGCCATAAAGGCTAAAAGAACATTAGGAAGAGGCCAAGATTTTGAACTGAAATTAAAAACTTTCAATAATGGGACTATTTCCCCGTGTAACTCTCAACATTAGCAAATGACGAGATCATGCTTAAAGAGCACTAACTGTTCAGCAATGGAATCATTAGCAGAAATATTTACTGAAGAGTAAAAACTTTTTTCAGTAATATGAAGTAGTAAATATTAAAAGAAACATATGCTAACATGGCAGCTTATAAAAGATGTGTGGATACAAAAAAGCTACAACAAACCACAGGATTTCAGAAGAAGCAAATGGTGCAGCAAGGTGGGAGAGGCAATACTACTAAATATGCTGACACTCCTTCTTGCTAAATGGAAGCTGGAGGCTATCCCATACAAAATGCAACATTAGCCAGACTAGACCAGATGGATATTATACCAAGCCAACAGCTAACTATTTCACTTCTTTACTTTGGCTTTGGTACTGCAGGAATAAATGTCAGCAACATATTCAATATCTGATTCATATCTTCTTCTTAATTTTCAGAAATAGGACTCTTCTGGGCTAAAACTATTATTAGTATCCATTATTACCAGTATCAATTTCATCTGTCACACCCAGTATGCCAGTTGCTTAACTTGCTGTTTTGATGGGGAAAATAACATTTTTAGCAGTTAAGTACTTTTTCTCTTTCTTTTCTTTTCTTTTCTTTTCTTTTCTTTTCTTTTCTTTTCTTGTTGTGATCAGTACCTGGTGTGACTGGCTTATGCGGCGGGGGGGTGACCCTTAAACATTCAACCTTTTATAGATTGGATTTAAAATATATATTTTTTCTATAAAACCCACCAATGATTACACTGCAGTTTAATAAGTTATCACTTTATTTATTATGTATTTTGCTACTAAGAGAAGCACTTAAAAGCTACACTGACTACTGATGTATTTTTCTCAGATGTTATTGTAAAATAAATAAATAAAGTTAATCAGTTTTAAACATATTTCAGACAGGTAAAATCACATCCCGGTTAACAACTTCTGTCTGTTCAGGCTGATATGATTTTTGAAATTACCAACATATTAAGCTGTCACCCCCCCCTGAAAAATGGATGTGTGTTGAAAATGCTGACAAGCCCCTCTGCTATAGTGTGGCTACTGGGTGCTGATATAATTAAGTCCCAGAGTAAGGTACAACATGTTAGTGATACAACCTGTCAGTAATTTTGCAATGATTTATGATCTGCAACTAAAAGTGAAGCACCTACACAGCAAGCAATAGTATATACATTGTTAAGATGGAAGATATTTTCTCCTGAACTTTTAAAGGCAAACAAAAAATTAAATATGGATACTCAGACTTTCAATGGTATGTCATTGCTTAAAGATGCAAATAAGGGGCCCAGTAAGATTTTTAAAAGAACCTATGAACCTAGATATTTCAGTTAAAGTAATATTATTTCTTGTTCCTACTACAGGTTTCCCTCGATTCATGTGGTACATGCATTCCCAGAGAATGGCTCATAAATCAAATTTGCATAAAGTTAACCCACTTTACAATGTAACAAATAGGGATAGGTTCCCATGGCGGTGAGGGAGGGAGGCTGGGACTAGGGAAGGGATGGGGGGAGGGCTGCTGCTCCTGGGGCTGCATAAGGCAGCAAAGCAGAGGGAACAGAGTGGCACTCACCCCAGCCTTGGCTGCAGCGGCCCTGAGAGCAGCTGGCACTAGCTGTCTGCAGCCACTGAGCTGCACCATGCTCCACCTGTCCCCATGCACCTGGGCTTTGCCTGTCCCCACTCACCTCTGCTCCTGGGCTGCACCATGCCCTGGTGCAGGCAGCTGGTATCAGCTGCTCCCGGGGCCGCTCCAGCATGGGCTAGGATGAGACCAGCAGAGCCCTAGGTGGTTCGGAGTGTCTCACCCCTTCCCATGCTGGAGTGGCCCTGGGAGCAATCAACACCAGCTGCCTGCACCACAGCATGGCTCAGGAGCTGTGGTGAGCCCAGATGCAGGAGGGCAGGCAGAGCATGGTGCACCACAGCCCTTTCCCCTCCCTCTACAGACTTACCTGCTTGGGTGGAGGGGTGGGGGCTATGCTGATCACATAAGAGTGAATTTACCTCGCATATAATGAATTATGCGTCTAAATATGCTCATCGCATAAGAGCAAATTCACATATAAAGAACCCGCATAAATTGAGGTGAACCTGTATAACCCTTCAGTCTGAACTCTTTAAAAGCCAAAAGCCTTACTCTGCTCTGTGCCCTAGCAGTATGGTCTAGGTGAAAGTTAATGGAATATATTATACTCTAAAGTCAGATTGGTCAAAAATAACATTTGCAAAATCACTTCAGTGACTTAAAAGAGTCTGTATCCCTTTAAACTCCAGTGAGACTTAGATAGGTATGTTGTTGAGTTTTGATTTTTTTTCCCTCTCTCCTTTCAGTTAAGTCAAAGTAAAGGAAAGGGGCATAATCTAAGGGCCAGATTCTGATCCTATTACCCTTTTTAGCCTATTAATACCACGGTAAGTCTGGAAGACTTCCACTGAAAGCGGTGGAAGTTATTCCAGATTTATTTTTGCTGTAGGTTGTCTCTGTCTCTGTTTCTACTCCTATGCCTTCTAATATTTTGAAGAAGCAGGACCCAAGGAGAACTAGGAATTGTTTGGACATTTAAAATGATTAGTTATCCAAATAATGAATTAAACTGAGGAGAGAAATGTATGTTAAACCAGAAAGCAATATCCTAACATTGAATGTTATTAGACTAGGGATGTGTTTCTCATGAAGTGGTGGAAGTTGTCACTTGATACAAAGGTGTATTGAACAGAATGCTTGACAAAGTTCTTTGGGGCCTATAGTTTTTGTGCTTGTCTATGGTAGCCTGCAATCCTTGAGTGTCTTTACACATGCTCTAGGGAGGCGCTTTAATTAGAGCAGCTTTCAGGAACCATTCAATGAGCTTTAGTTAAAGCACCCCAGCCACCATTTTGAAGTGATGACTGCATATATGTGACACTGAGGGACTGGAGGGACACTGCATACACATGTTACTGAGGCTGCTGGAGTGTGCTAATTAGCACGCTTCAGCAGACTTGATTAATACAATCTGCTCCGAAACATGTTAACTAGCACCCATTGGAACAGGTGTTAGACACTGCGTATAGGTGTGTCCCTTATTTAGGAAATAGTATCAGATGGTATAAAAATAAAGCAGATATTGCAACATATACTAACGGTGACATATTATTGCATTAAACCATGTGTATGATATTATTGTATTATTGTGTTATCTACCATTTTTCAGTGTCAAAATTAACTGTGAAGACAGTGCTCCCTATTACAAGGAGACTAGTTGTACAGTATGCCTTAATATATACTCAGAGGCCAATCATGTCCTGGGGTGGATAACACTGTCAGTTCTAACAGTTCTATACTATAAATTGATTGAGCAATTTATAATCAAGATGTCATTGAGATATCTGACTCAACAACTAGCTAGATATGTTCCGTTTCAAAGATAAAATAAATATTTTAAATTTATCAATAAATATTATGCCATTCAGCATAGTACCATGAGTTAAAATATTTTGTTCATATGTGGATTTTCAAGTTTAGAATGAGAACTACTAATACACCTAATGCTATTTGCACAAGAGAAGAATATCATAGAACTGGAGAAAGAATTGGAAAAAAAACCTCAGAAGGCTCATTTAGTCCAACTCCCTAGTCAAAGCAGGATCATCCTTAGACTGCCTCATCCAAATATTTGCCTATCTTGCTCTTAAAAAGGTCTAATGATAGAAACTCAACAACTTCACTAGGTCTTCTTGTGTTCAACTACCCTCATACTTAGGTGTTCTTTCTAATATCCGCCTTTGTTGTAATTTAAGATTGTTTTTTTTTTACTAGTCCCTTATGACCACAGCAAATAGTTGTTCACCTTCCTGAATTTTGTAATGATGTGATAACAGGGAGTCAGTGCTAATAGCAAATGGATGAAATCACAGTAAAAGCTCGTGATATATGACAGCAAGGAAAGCTGAGGAGTGGGATGGGTCTTGTGAGGGTCAATCTGTAACAAGATTGTACATTTTGGTAGAGACCTAGGTATTATGCTCATCTCATTCTGAACATTTCCTGTCAGTGGGGATTCAAAAAGATTCAGGATTCTTTTTCTTTACCTGCCCTTCAGATTAGAAGAGGTAGGGTAGAAGGAAATGCTCTGAAGCAGCAAACTGATTAGAAGTACCTAAAGGTCAGGTCACTAAATTACACTAGGAGGTAAAGAAGATATTTATACTTCTCTTGTGCCTCCCTCCAGTGGTGTTTTTTAAACAAAATAGCATCTGCCATTGCATTTTGTGGAGTCTGATCTGGTGAATTTATCATAAGTGTATTCAGAGCATACCTGGAGGATTAAGTACCTCAAGCAAATTAGGCAGACAAAGGTCTATTCTATGAAGTGCCACTGATCTTTAGACATAGGCCAGGCACAGGTTGCTACACACAGTTCAGACTATGTCACTTCTGATCACATAGAGCAGCAGAATTTATGTTAATAATTAAAGTGCCTACAAAGTGGCCATGCCTTTGTAGTTAGACAGTAGCTTTGTGGGGAATTTTAGGATATCGGTTTTTATCTTAGATGCCTACCAAGTCACATTTTAAGCACGTCTCTCATTTTGAATATTCTCCGTACATGCCCAAATCCCTAAAATTTAATGGGAGGTCAGTATCTGACTTTCTTGGTCTCCATTGAAATCTCCACCATAAAAATCTACAGAAGATTGTAAAACATAATTTGCTTACAAGTAGTAAGCATATTAAGATTTATAAGTATATGATTTGGAAGTATGTTCTTAAGGCCGCTGCTTCTTAAAGATTATTATAATGAGAATGGTATTATTTATAGTAATAAGAAACTAATAAGTTTAAGTGACCCCATGCACTTTCTATATCTTTTATGTAGAAGGATTTGTCATGAAAATCTACATATGTAAATAAAGTTACTAGAAATACATTATTAAAAACATGAAAATGATCTAAATTGTGTAGGCAGTTATAAAGATTTCAGTAGTAACCACTATAGAAGGGGTAACCTAACATCCCTGATTGGTTGGGACAATCTTAGATTCAGAGGCCAGTCCCTGCTGGCCAGTGAAAATTAAGACAAAAGTCTTTGGTGTGAGGTTGCAGGACCTGGGCAGGGAGGTGGAGTATCGAGGAGCTGTGAAACAGAAATCCCTAGCAGACAGCAAAATTGCACTAATAGGTTAGCTTCATTAGTGTAATGACCATTATAAAAGGGATTGTTAACACCTGTAAGAAAACAATGGACCATTGACTCCTTAACTTAATTAATAGTAATACCAGTGGAGCCCTACCCCCACCTCTGCCTGCAGCAGTGGGGGGGGGGGGGTAAGGGGGGGAGTCTCCTGGATTTCACATTGTCCCATATGTTCACCCTAACTATAAGGTGATATTTGAATATTTCAAACATTAAATAAATTTGTGTTTCCATTTATATGGACAGGAATCATACTGCCATCCAAATGTAGTAACTTATTACTTTATTACTGTTTTCTTCACTGATATATTAATTGTCATTGGAGGATAGAATAATTAGATTCATGCACTTTTTTTACTAGAGCATTTTGTTCTGAAGTAGCAGGGCTGTTACTATCTTGCTGATGTTACAGCTTTTGATTTCATCTAGTTCCAACATAAGCATAGCGACTTGCTGCTTTGCTTCCTTGCTGTTCTGAATTTCAGACCTTCCTACTCTTATATTCCATTAGTTCCATCAGTTGCCTATGAACATCCATATTTAGTCTACATTTATATCTCTCAGCTACAGTTTATCCTTGCTCCACTTAATACATAATCTACTTTTTTTATAAACATTTAAAAAATGAAAAATAAAGCACAGTGTGGAAGAGAGAATTATATATTTGTAAATAATTTTGTATTAACTTATTCTTTACCTATGTCAGTCAGTCCAAACTCATATTTTTTGGTCACAAAATAGCTTGATTCATCTTTATAATACAATGGTCGTAATTGCAATGTAGTTACATAGCAGTTACAGTACAATTGCTCTGTGGTTTTGCTTTTTTGGATACTTTTAATTAGCATAATTACCACTAATTGATATGACCAGAAATCTACTAAATGACTGAAAATGAATACTCCAAATAAATACAACACAGTTATACCTTTGGTAATACACCTGAATTTTTAGTATTTATACACAGATTTATACTAAATGAGAAATAATAAGGAATTCTATTATGCAGTTATTCTTTCATTTTTGTAAATCAGTGGCAGTTACTTGCTGAAAAAGAAAACTGCAGTGTATTTAAACTGTACTTAAATTCCAAGCAGCATACTATAAAGCAAGGGTGTTAAACACATGCTTCAGCCCATGAGTTGCTGGAATAAGCCCATATGCCAGGCCTGGGCCCTGCCCCACATATGGCATGTGGCATGCAGACTGGACCCGGTACCACACACCCTTAATGCTGCACATAGGATTGGCTCAGGGCATGTGCTGCATGCACTGCCCTTTTGAACTGGCCCTGCATGCTAATTGGTGTGTGCACAGATTGTATGTAGCATTCCAGACGGACCCTCTGTACTGTTGCAGTGCTGGGTCCAGCCTGTCCAATACAAGTAGCCTGTACCTTGTGCCAATCCTATGTGCTAGGTGCACAGGGAGCTCCAAGGGCAGCACCAGATGAGTTTAACATTCTTGTTATAAAACATGATCTTAGAGATTATGTTGAAAGGGCACTCAGTATCTTACGGTCTAATATCAATCACTAAAACTGCATCTTACAATCTAATATAAATCACTAATACAGTATTTCCACTAAAGAGAATCAAGGGCAGCCAACATATCATAGGCTTAAAAACTGAGATGTAAAAAATGCTATAGAGAAAAGTAAAATCATTGCTTTGCAAATATAATCTTAATAGACTGAGTTATAAAACCAGCAAAAAATATGATTAGCACAGTAGTCTTTTAAGTGTATATCTTTTCCAGCTTTTTACACTGTCCCCTTAAGAAATAAATTATTTCACAAATGAAATGATTTGCACCATTCCAGGCCTTTCAGCTACTCTTTGTTTATATATATATGAAAATGTTATTCTTATTTTTATTCTTCATAGGGTTGCTAAATATTCATTGTTTTGGAGCAAGTGGATTCTGTTTTCCCTTTGGTCATAGATTATAAGTGCATATTTTAACATGGCAGATAAAGAGAACATACATTTCAGACATTAACCTGGGAAATAATCTGAAGAGAATAGGACTAAAGAGGTGAAAATTTCCTTTTCAGAAATAGCTTAACATTTTTGAAGATTATGTACCTTTTGCATTGTCATAGTTCACAGAACAGTGATTTTGACTCTGAAGCCCAATGCATTTAAATTCAATTTTGAGGAGGATTCTATATATACACACACCCACCTACACACATACATACACATACACACAATATATATATATATATATATATATATATATATATATATATATATATATTATTGTATGTAAATGTAATGCCATTCTTGGATATATTATCCTCATACATTTACGACACAGTAGTGAAATTGTGATATTTTCACCATTAAAACTTTTTTTTTTCTCATAATCTTTTGTGATATACTCCAACACAGTGAAATAATTGGTAAATCTAAATTGTGAGATTTTTCTTGTCATGTCGGTAGGTAGTTGGAGATCCATAGATGAGATGAAATGCTTCAAAGGATAAATATAAATGATTATCATTAATTTAAAATATATTAATTTGCAAAATGAATTCCTATAAGGCAGGGCTGTCCAACTTTAGAGTGTCTGGGGCCCACACATCACATTGGTCATTTTTCCTGAACCACAAACTGCACAGGTTGCATGCCATGGGTGTTGCACATTCTATGGGCTCACAAGGCCCCGGTTACTTGAGCAGCATGAACCTGGACCTGCCCTACTGCTGCCACTGTAAGAGAGAGCCCCTAGCCAAACCCCCCATCACTGCTGTATGAGCAGTATGAGCTTCTCTCACCTTGTCATCATCACTCGCTACTGCTGCATAGGCAAGCTTCCCACCTCAAAAAAAAAACAACCTGCGAGCCTACACCCTACCCCACGCCTTCTGCCATTACTGTGTGACCTTGTCAGCCTTACCATGAAGGCAGTAAATTTACTGGGCCATGCTTCCTTGTCCCAGGAAGTCTAGATGCAACCACAAGAACAAGAATGATGTGGGGAGTGCTGGCTGGGCAGGATCCTGAGGGCTGCACATTAACTCCTCACAGGTGAGAAGCAGCCCATGGGCTGCCAGTTGCACGGACCTGCTATAAAATTTAAGAATGCCCTTCTGCTGATCTTTTCAAACAAGCAAAAAAGTTGTCAAAGTTGAACAAATATTTTTGTTCATATCATTTGAATATGTACAGAAAGGCAAAGGCACCGTGAAAAAAATAGGGGTTTTTTCTAGTTTAGGAATTGGAGATATTGTTTAGGTAACATGGAATTTGATTTTTTATGTTCTGACTGGTTCCGCTTATACTTCCTGTGTTTAAGACAGTGACCTCCATGACAGTTTATGTATTTTATTCAATGACATTTTAATATAAAACTTCTAAAGACTACTGAGAGTAGGGAATTTAACTAGACTTCTCTCCTTCCAGCCTTAGCATGGAGGCTGCCTGCTGGATAGCCCCATGCTGAGAAACCCTTTGCCCCATCCAACCCCCCTGGACCACATGGAGCACCAGGACAATGTCTCCTGCTGCAAAGCGCTTGAAGAGGGGAGTGCACTGCACCACAAAGTAGCGGCACAAATTAGTGCTATTTGTGTGCTATTCATGCTGCTGCAAATATACACCCCTGTTCATGTGGATGTGGCCAATGTGTCCTTATTTTCTGGGCCAATTAAAATGTAATATGGTTATGATCAGTGGAACAGCTTCAACAGAACAAGTTGAAAATCCTTCCCCACACCTATCAAAGTATCCTGTACTGTGGTAGTTAGTCATTCATGGAATATGTGGGTAGGAATCCCTTCAGTCAGAGGAAACTCACATGAGATTCCCCACATCCTAAGTGAGTGCTCATCATTGAGCTACTATATAAAAAGGTTGTGTCACCTTTGCCTCTAACCGTATTTTAAGAATGATCCTCATCTCATTTCTGACAGAAACAATTTAAACACTGGGGTCCTAGGAAGCAAATTCCAAATGGAAAAAGCACCCTCTAGTTACAATGAATATGGTACTCAATGCATAACCCTGTCCCTAGCTTCCCTCTACTGACTACCTTAGGACTTTCCAGAGAACTGATGGAGGCTGTACATTCAAGTGACATCTGCTGTCAGGAGCACTCAGCAAGATCTGACTGGTCACATAGGTTTTTACCTGTGTGGAAAAAAAATTATTTACTACAGGAGGTGAATAGGCCAACCAGGGAGAAGGCTTTGTTGTATTTGGTTCTGGCCAAAAAGGGTGACCTGTTGGGAGATCTGTGGGGTGAGGATAATCTAGGAGATAGTGATCATGAGTGATAGAACTCACTATCCATCATAGGGCAGGGAAGTCAGCCATTAGGGAAGAGGTACATGAATTCAGAAAGGCTGACTTCAATTAGGAAAACAGTGGGAGAGACCTTTTGGGAAGAGGAACTGGAGGGGAAGAGAGTTTAGGAAGGGTAATCATTCCTCAATGGAACAATCTGAAGAGTGCATAACAGGTTCTTTCTTGCATGCAGGAAAGGTGGTAAAAAGGCTGGGAAGCTGTCTTGGCTAACCAGAGGAGTCAAGGAGTGCTTAAAAAAAGAAAAATGAGGCTTCTAGACAGTGGAAACAAGTGGTAGTCACCAAGGAGGAGCACACACGTATTACCCATATTTGTAGGGAAATGATAAGGAAGGCAAGGCTGGCAACTGATATCAGGTTGGTGACTGAAATCAAGAACAATAAGAAGTCCTTCTTTAGATATATAGGGAGCAGGAAGAAGACCAAGAGAAATGTGAGACTCTTGCAGAATGGGATAGGACAGCTGATAACAGACAGGTAGGAGAAAGCTGAAATCTTTAATGTATAGTTTGTGTCAGTGTTCCCACATACAAATGGTGCTCACCCACCTGGTTGGACACTGGATGTATGTGTGTGGGTGGGGGGCATTGACAACCAATGGTCAGTTTCAAACTGGTAAGGGAGCACATAGAGTTGCTTAATGTCTTCAAGGTGGCAGGACCAGATGGACTACACCCAAGAGTGCTGAGGGAATTGGCTGGAGTCATTGCAGGGCCATTGCTGAAGGGATTTGAATACTTGTGGTGCTTGGAAGACATCCTGGAAGACTGGAAAAGAGCCGATGTGATGCCAGTCTTTAAGAATGGGAGGATTTAGGCTCCAGGAAACTATAAGCTGGTCAATTTGACCTCAATACCAGGTAACATTTTGGAAAAAAATTTATCAAGAAGTCCATTTGTGACAGACTGGTAGAAGACATGATGCTGAAGGATAATGAGCATGCTTCCATTATGGGCAGATCATGTCTGACCAATCTCATGTACTTCTATTATCAAGTAATGAATCTCTTAGATATGGGAGACATGGTTGATGTCATATACTTGCATTTGAAAAAGGTCTTCAATATGGTCTCCCATGACACTTATAAAAAAAAAAATGGCAGGGGTGGATTGGCAGAGTCCATGGTCAAGTGGGTTGGGAACAGGCTAGGTGGAAACCCCAGAAAGTGTTAGTAGATGTGTCTGTATCATCTCGGCAGAAGGTGGCCAGTGATACTAAGTTATGGGAAAAAGTGGTCACATTAGGGGATATGATGCAGCTACAATACTTCCTCTCTACTCAGCACTGGTGAGACCCCAGCTTGAGTACTGTGTCCAGTTTTGGGTTCCACACATGGAACTTCTGGTGGCAGAAGGGGGTGCTAACGGGGTTAGCCCCAGAAATTCAGGGAAGTGGTAGGGCCACAAGGCAGCCTGGCTGAGGGCTTCCAGCACAGCAGGAGTGGGGAGGGAGTGAGGCTGGAGCTGGGGCTGGGGCTTCAGCTAGGGGAGAGGCAGGTGTTGGACTGCTGGTGGAGCACAGGACTGACCCATGAGTGGCTCCTCCAGGACGTGCAGATCCTGCTGCTACCCACACCCCAGGAGGCATGGGGGATGCATGCCAAAAGATTTCCGTGGGACAGGGCAGGGCAGGATGCCACTGCTGGCTGGGGCTGGGGCTGCAGTGGGCTGTTCCTGGCATGGGTGGTCAGCAAATGGGGCTGGGAAGAACCCAGTGTAGCCTCTGCCCCAGCCCACAGTAGCACGCTGCCCTGCACCACGCAGATTTGGGGGCAGGAACCCCCCCATGCACTCCAGAGATGCATGGAGCAATGGGAACCACCCCCCCCCAAAAACCCCCAGGGTGGGGCAGATACAGGGGTCCCCATCCCCTCTGGCCTGGTGGTGCAGCCAAGTCTGGCCCCACTCTGGCCTCAGCTCCAGGCACCTCAGGCAGTTTAGGGCCAAGCCCAGTGCGGGGGACAGTGTAGGGATGGGGTGTGGTGGATTCATTGGTGTGGGGGTTGTGACTTAGCACAGGGGAAGGGCAGCCACACAGTTGCAGGGGGACCTGGCCCTGGCCCTGGCCCTGGCCTTGGCCCTGTCCCTGGCCCTGGCCCCAGCCCCAATCCTGATCCTGGGCCTAGCTCAACTCCAGTCCCTCCCGATCCCTGCCCAATCCCAGGCTCACTCCCTCCTGTACCTCCCATAGTCCTTTCCCCTCCCCCTGACACTTCCCTCGCAGACTTGCCTGCCTGGGTGGAATGTGCCTGTGCGCAGGTGTGAGCATGCTCATCCCCACCCCCCGGCCCCATTTTTTTTTCTCTGGTGCCACACTTCAAAAAGGACATGGAAAATCTTGAAAAGGTCCAGAGAAAGGCCACAAGAAGGATTAAGGGCCTGGAGGACAAACCTCATGAGGAAAAACTAAGGGATCTGAGACTGTTCATCCTGGGGAAAAGAAGACTGAGGCGGGACTTAGTGGCCATCTATAAGTATGTAAGGGGTGAATATCAGAAGCTGAGAGAAAAAAACAAAAACAAAACTGTTCATTAGTAGGGTGCCCTAGGGGAGGACAAGGAGCAATGGCCATAAACTGTTAGAGGATGTTTTCAGGTTGGATGTAAGGAATAACTTCTTTACAGTAAGGGTGACTAGAGCCTGGAATAGACTTTTCAAGGATGTGGTGCAATCCCCAACTTTGGAAGTCTTCAAGAGGAGACTGGACACACACCTTGCTGGAATCATTTGATCTCAGCATTCCAGCTCACAGCAGGGGGGTTGGATTCTATGATCTTTTGAGTTCCCTTCAAGCTCTTCATTTCTGCTTCTATGATAAGCCTGTTGGTTGTTGTGGATTCCATTCTGTGGTTTTTAACTATCCTCATGTAATGCATAGGGAACATATGTGACTAACTCAGGACATTGGATTCCAGTGTAGCTTCCAGGGGCTTAACAGTTTGGTAGTCTAATGCTTAGTATTAAACTTTAATTTTGTTAATTTTCTAAGAGGGGCTGTTTTCTAGGAAAAAATGTGTGAAAGTCTAGAATTATATAAAGGCACATGCCTTAATTCTATTTGTAACGGTATAGTCAGTTGTCAGGTTAAGTGATTTATATAGTAAGATTTGTCATTTTTTAAAGCACTGGAAGAGGAGGTAAGTGTTGAGTTGGCTTTTCATAGAATAAGAATTTCCTCCAAACAGCACTTGTATGTTGTATTTGTTGTTTTAATGTTATTATTATTACTTACATTTATAACCTGCCCTATATAGAAAAGCTCAGAATGGCTTTACAATAACAGGCAAACAAGCTACAAGATAAGAATCAGTAACAATTTCCCTATTTTTAAGTCATTTATCCTACTCACTTCCACATCCCTACCTGTTACCCAGAAACACAAGCTATCTAGCCCAGCCCAACCCACCCCTCTTCATATCTTAGTATAAAATACCTCTCCCCACTTTTCCACTAATTGGCAGTGTCTTGATTCACACCCAAGGGAGATCCTTCCCACCCTTTCCCACTGTCCTGTCCAACAAATACCCACCCACCTACAGAGAAGCTGTGGCTGTCCTCTAAAATCCATAAAACTAACCCCTGCTCAACACACTCAACATTAAATTTTAAAAAACCCAACAACTGGGGGTAACAACTGAAAGACCCCCTCCCAATCCCTGCCTCCATCCCTGTTGAAGGCAATGGCACCCATGAGCATTGGTCTTGAATGTTCACCTTCAGTGACACCCTAATGGCATGTATGCCTGGGCACCCACCCAGGGAGATCTACCAACTCTGTAAGGGCTGCAAACAGGCCAGGTCCTTCTCCTTCAGTTTAGGTAGCCAAGATTGTGCTTAGGCTGGGCCTTGGCCCTCCTTCAGAGGCAGGGTACCTGGTGAGGAGCAACAGAATCAGTTCTCTAGCTGATGGAGACTTGCTAGTCTCATAGTTCCTTACCAGTTAGCTGGGGAAGGTGAGGATTAAATGTAACTGTCTATACCATTAATACTGTTACAAATATTCTCACTGTGTTATTTTTGTTTGTTCTCTATGCTTCTGAGGATATAGATGTGTATAATACAAACTCAAAAAATGCTAATGACATGACCAGCAGCCTATTGATGTAAAAAGAATTATGATGGCTAGGAGGAAAATATCAGGCATCTTGCTGTCTCCCAAAGTATTCACTCGTATGCAACTCACATATCCCTCCAAGCTTATTTCACTCTGTTCCAAATGAAGGTTATCTATATGGGACTCTGAAGGGGATTATCTACAGGGGATAATGATGCTGAATGACAGAGGTTAGTAAAGACAGTAATTTTGTTTCATTTGAATACTGAATGTTTCTTTCACATTCTCTCATTCTCCAAACAATATAACTGGCCTTAATGAATATTACTGTTATGACATATATAAGGACCTAAAGTGGTGTCATTTACACAGGTGTAAATATGGAGTAACACTGTTGCACTTAACTGAGTTGCTCTGTATTTATGTTGGTGTAATTTAGAACAGAATTCAATACCTCAGCTTCTCAATCCAGGACTGGCAAGCAGTTGGTTTGTTAGGATTCTCAGTTTATGCTATTGCTGTCCATGGTCCTGAGTGGTGTAGGAATCTACATGGCATAGGGATGGTAGACAGTCTTTTTATAACTAAAAATCACTTAGGCCTTCTCTCTCTTTTTACTTGTGTTTCTTGAAAAGTTCTTGAATTTTAAAATATAAAATGAATTATAATTTAATGCTTTAAAATAACGGCCTTTCATTATTAAGTTCCTTCAGTATTTATTGGCAGCCATTTTAATCATCATGAATTCATTTGATATTAATGTGGATGTCATAAGTCCAGTGCTTCTTTGGGATTTCCACAGTAATTTAAAGATTGTTTAACTACACCATTATTTTAAAGCTCTACTCATTTATCTAATGCCAAGTACCAGATAAAATAGTGGAATTGTATTTTTGTAGGTATATTGTAGAACAGGTGCTTTAATCTGTCTTGTGGTGAAGTTCATCACTTATATTCATATTCCAAATATTTATACCTCTAATGAGTTTCTTAGGACATACCTAGTTATTTTTCAGTCTCAGCCCCATATCCTGGTTACAATGTTTTAAAATAAATATATTAATAGTTTAGTTAGGATGCCTTAAATTTTTGTTGAATAGGGATAGGATCCAAAAGAGAAAAGTCTGGGTTCTGCTCATACTGTGTTGATAACAAAGAGTTTTTCCACTCTTCTCAGTGGAGATTGAATCAGGCCCTAACAAAAATAAGAATATTTATCATATTAGCAGGGTGATGACTGCTCCATCAATATAAATATTGCTGGGGGTTCTGGTCACTCAATCCCAGAGCCATCACTCGAATCAAGTGGGGCCTGGGTGTGGGTGCTGTGGGTTCCACCTATTCCACTGGGAACAGAGGGACTGGTGGGGAATCTGGGCATCTGTGAGGGGGCCACCAAAGAGACATTGGAGGAACAGATGTGGAACACCCATAGTGTTGACATAGGAAATGGTGTCCCTGGGCACGTGTATTTTCCCAGAGTCACCAGGGTCAAACACCAGAGTAGGGGCAATGCCCATGCCGGGCATGCCTGTGAAGTGGATGGCACATCATCATCCAGTTCCTCGGTCAGAAATCTGTTGTTGGAGTTGTCTTCCAGGGCCTGGGAAGAGGTTCAGGGAGTTCAAGTCCAACACCAGCCACACCTCCAGCCCTGGTTCCCACAGTGTACCAGAGACCAGCACTAGCAAGCTGAGGTCCAGCAAACCTTGTGCCCCAGGGTCCCTGGTACCTATTCATGGTCATCTGGTCCTCCTTCACCACCTGTTGTGTGTGGTGGGGGGAAGAGAAGGGATCCTTCCAGCAACTGCTCTTTCTCCCCTGTAGTAGTGCCAACATGGTGAAGGATGTAGGTATCCCTATCAGTGGCAAGGGAACAGGACGGCTCTTCATAAAAGGACACAGTGTGCCTTCTGGCACTAGACATCTTGTTGGCATTGCAAACAAATCTGTATTGCACCTTTACCCACTTTTTCATCACCCAGCTCTGAGCCTGGTGTCTCTCATAGCTCTGCCCTCATATCTATTTGGCAATCCATTCTAACATCCCCCTGTTGTGGTGCCCAGTGTGGAGATGTTCCTGGATCTGCTACTGGGCCCATATGGACATGAAAGCTCTCATATCCATGACTTCCCATTTGTGTACCCAGGGTTGAGTATCAGAGTATCCTGGGACAGAGTCTGTCATGCTGTGTAGAGGAGCTTGTGGGGTGTTGGTGTCTGTGGGTCGGGTGAGATTCTGGCTGTGAGGACATATATGTGTACACAGGGCTAAAGGTCCTGGTGTGCTGCTCTCCCTCTCACTCCAACTGGGTATAGCCCTTGACCTAGAGTGACCATGGCTCCATTGGTCAGGGCACCCCCACAGCCTCATGATTTCCAGAGGTTTCTACATGACACCCTCAAGATGCTGGGTACACCCCCTCCACTCCTAGAATCAAAATTTCAAGGGGATTGTTTCTATCTGGCAACACCAAGACAGTTGGCAATGCCTCACCTGCTCCTAAACTTTCTAGATGCATCCACCTGTCTGTCCCAGACTAGATGCTCATGTCTCCTCTTGGGCATGGCTGCTTAAGGAACATGTACCTTTTGCCCAGAAACCCCCCATTGCCAGTGTCCCAAGTTGACATAGTCTAGGTTCCTCCAATGTCCAGGTACCTGCCAGCAGTGGTTGAGCCTCAGTGGCAACAGGATCACCTCCATGCTGGCCCAGTTCTTACAGAGCTGAACCACGAGCACCAGCTCCTGTTCATGGTGGGTGGATCCATGCTGGGTTGTGGGGTAACTGGGTCTGGCCTTTGAAGTGGGTCCATGGGGCTTTGAGTGTCAAAGTTATGAACTGTATGGCTGTACCCAAGCCTTGGGGTTTTCCTGACCTTAGTATTTGAGTCTGCATGTAGGTTGTGAGATGCTTCATGATGGTGTCTTGTGGGTATGAGGGCATGGTCCAGGGTCACTGGTATTAGAAAGCTGGGATGTGTGTGTAGAAAACATCTGTTTTGGGTTTCCTTGGCCCTGAAGCCCATGGGTGGGGATTTTGGGGTGCTCAGCTGGAGCAGCTGAGTTCAGGGAAAGAGCCAGCATGTCTCCCTCTGAGGTAGGGCTGGGGTAGTGGGGGGGGGGAGGGAGGGGGCACAAAACACTGTGGGATGCCAGAGGACAGCAAGATAACTTGAACTGATAGAGGACAAAGGGGTTCAATAGACTGGTCTACCCTCAATAGGCCTAGACTTAGTACATCCTGGATGTGACTCTAGGTTTACATCCTGTTTTAGCCCAACCTAGGTGCTCTGAATGCCTCTACACTTATGGGATTAGATTGAATTATGTTCACTTAGACTGATTAAAATATAATGCCTCTACTTACCCTTATAGAATACATTTAGAATGTGTTCATATACTTCAGGTGGGGCTTGAACACAAATGTTCTGTCCATAGGAAGAAGAAATCACAATAAAAGAGAAAAATGACTTAATGTAATAAAAGATATAAATCCACACCTATCTTACTTATGGAACAAAATAATCCTGACTTATCCCATTACATTACATTATCTGGAGTCTGAATTTACTTTACCTCAAAAACATTATTTACTGCTTTAAATTAACTCAGGTTCATCCTTCGCCCCCACTGCCAAGTTTCTTAAAGACAGTCACACTGGTTTTGATGGTTCCTTGATGTACAGAACATAGACTTCAGAATGGTAAATTTTCTGCATGGCCTTAGTTATTTTCAAAGATGCTTTCTTTGGGCCTTTGTTGTCTTTTTGTCTTATGCATATATGTGCTTACCTTTTATACTGCACCATAACAATTATGTTGACTGAATATATAGTATTAATAAATTATAGTAGGTAGACATTATTATATCATCCAATTAATGTTATTTTTTATTATTCTGGTCTTCATTTTAAAACTATCATCTTTCTGACTGAAAGAAAACATTCTATTTCAGAAATAATTTAGTATAATGCATTACCAGTTATGTGTTATTTTTAAAACAAATGGTAGTATTTGAAAAGTAGTTTGGCAAAACTTAGAAACATATTTTCATAAGCAGAAGAAAAGATTTCAGGTAACTATGTCATCCATCAAAAGAAAATCTACTCAACTAAAGACAAATGATGTAAATTTATAGAGCTGACAGAAACCAAAACTGAGCAACACAGAACTGTACTAGATGTTGTTGAGCTGTAAATAGTTTGGGTTGCTTCATTGTACTAGTTGAAGTTCTATAGAAGGGTTGTTTTTGTTTTTTTTTTTTCTCAAAAGCATGTATTGTATAAAAGACATACTTATTTTTGAGACATTTGCCAGAAAGTTAAGAACTAGGGCTGTGCAAAACATCACCATTTCATTTTGACTTCTCTTTTGCCATTTCGACAGGACAGTGTTTCACTTAGAGTTTTGTTTCATTTCAAAAGCACTGTTCCATTTTGTTTCATCTAAACTGTTTTGCTGTTTCAACTTTTTGCCCATAGGCTATAATGGGGAACCATGAAACTGCCTATACCTTTGTCATGTTTTGGCAGATTTGGATGAGAACAGCAGGGATGGTAACCCCTGCTAACGGTATGAAGCCTGCCATGTTTCAAATGAGATAAGTATAGGGATTTCTGGGAAACTGCAGCTCAAGTTCCTTACAAGCAAAACTCATGTCATGTGTGTGTGTTAAGGCACAGCAGGGTAAAAACTGCAGGCATGGTAGCCCCTGCTGAGGCCATGATGTCTACCAGGTTTCAAGGAGATAGGTGCAGAGGTTTCTGGGAAACTGTACCTCAAGCTGCTGAGAAGCGAAACTTGTGATGTGTGACTGTGTGTGTGTGTTAAGTTTCACCCTTACTGGCGCTGGGGCCTCTACATGACAGTAATGTGCCCCAATGAGCTCTCCTCCTTCCCTACAGACTCATTCTGTTCCACCACTTTACATGACAACACGTAATAACTTAGTAAGCAGCACAGTAGCATCAGCAGCATCTCAAGCAACCAAAGTCACAGTTAATATCAGATTCGTCCTTCCCCAGTCTTCCCCTCCCTCTCCTTACTTTCTGTTTTCCTGCAAGCAAGCCAAGCTTCAGCTTCAAAACTTGAAATGTTTTGAAATATTCGAAATGTTTCAACTGCCCTCATTTCATGTCACAGCTGTTTCAAAGTCTGTTTTATTTCGATTTTGCTGTTTCAAGCTTGAAACCAGTCGAAAGAGCATCAGAACAAAACAGACAGTGAAATTTTGCACAGCCCTATAAACAATATTAACCTCTGATATTTGTCTTCTATACTGTCCAAAAGAGATAAGACCTTATTTAATAACATTTAAGGCACATCCCCATGTGCAGGGATGTATGTTTGCCATGGCAAAAATAGAAGCAGCACAAATGTATGTTGCTGCTTTTTAGTGCTGTGCATACCCCTGTACATGGGGTTTGGAGTGGGGCAAAATGCTCTGCTTTGGGGAAATGGCTATTTCCCTGCTCCTTCCAGCTCCCACATGCTGAAGACACCAGAGTGGACCTGGAGGAGAAGAGATGCTTTGGCTAGCAGCCAGAGCATCTCCCTGGAGGACTGAACCTCCGTGTCCACCAGCATATGCTCCTGTGCTGTGTACCACACAACTTTTATTTTTCAGTGTGTGTTTTTTCAGGGGGTTTTGCTACTGGACTTCCCAATAGCAAATTGTGTCCCTGAACTGCAAATTTGCAGTGCAGGGCATGTTTTAATGTGCTGGGCAGGGGGCTTCTGGCACTTGGAAAAGCTTTGTGCTGCCACAACCTGCACATGCCTGCACATCTGGATCTGACCATTGTGTTTGTGTAGATATAAATTCAGATGCTCAAACACCAGAAGAACAACCATTTTGATGACATCTGTCTTATTGCTTCTTCACTTCAAGACTTCAGAAATATTATGATAGGATTTAACATTCAATGCTAAATAACACTGCTATTCAGAGGCAGACTTATTGGTGAATTGACAAGAAAAAGGATTCCTCCACTTATGTCCAATCTGCAGGTTTGTTTCAAGAGAACCAAGGAGAATAGTACCTACTCCTTCATTCAGTTCTATTCCTCCAAAAGCCTGACACAAATGATATTTGGCTTAAGGAATCTGTGGTGTCTACAACACTTTTCTCAGATAACTTATTCAACAAACTCTTCACTTTGAGCCCAGTATAGCCCCTTTGTCTTTGTTCCAGCAGTTAGTTTCTGAGACTTTGCAACTTTCATTGCTTAAATGGTTGTAGTTTTCCTGTTCCAGGTTTTTGATGACTTACTTAAAAAGTTCCAGTTCACCATGCAGACTACGCAGTCAGAAACTGTCTGTCTTCCTCAAGACATTTTTTGAAGGACTGTAGAGCAATAAGAAATAAGACACTGTAAATTTTCAGGATTCATTCAACAGATGGAAGAAGTGATAGAAAATGAATGTTAATGTCTCCTAGGGCATCCTTGTGCCCTGGTTGCCAAGGAGGCTAACAGCAGATTGGGCTGCATTAGGAGGAGCATTGCCAACAGAATAAGGGAAGTAATTATTCCACTTAATTCTGTACTGGTGAGGCCACATCTGGAGTACTGTGTCCAGTGTTGGAATGCCAAGTATAGAAAGTATGTGGACAAGTTGGAAAGAGTCCAGTGAAGAGCAACAAAAATGGTTTATGGGTTGGGGCATATGACTTATGCGAAGAGGCTGGGGGAACTGGGCTTATTTAGTTTGAAGAAAAGAAGAATGAGAGAGTTTTTGATAGCAGCCTTTAAACCACCTGAAAGGGAGGGGGGGGGGAGTGTTCCAAAGAGGATGGAGCTAGACTCTTCTCAGTGGTGACAGATGACAGAACAAGGAGCAATGGTCTCAAATTGCAGCCAGGGAGGTCAAGCTTGATATTAGGAAAAAAACCTCTTTCACTAGGAGGGCAGTGAAGCACTGGAACAACATACCTAGAGAGGAGTGGAATTTCCATCCTTGGAAGTTTTTAAGGCCCGGCCTGACAAAGCCCTGGTTGGAACAATCTAGTTGGGGGTGGTCCTGTTTTGAGCATTGGGTTAAATTAGAGGTCCTGAGCTCCAACCCTAATTTTCTATGATTTTGTGATCCTCTGAGTACACTTCAAGAAACCTGCAAAATTCCTTCATTTTTTGTGCTCAGATGCTATATCCATCATAGAAGTCTTGCAACAAGTCAGAATTAATTCTCCTAGCATTGTGCCCATCACGAACAGTACAACCAAACATGACCTCATATCCTGTGATATTTTCACCTTTATACTATTGCGTTTCATTGGCTATTCCAGGTCAGAGAGTCCCTCCTAAGTTTGTTTTGGTGTTATCTGAAGATAAAGCCCTGTCTACACATGAAGCTAAAGGCACACTGGAATCTAATGTGAGATTCACACAATTGTGCCTCCTGCCATGTCACACATGCACAGCAGAAGGCATGATTGTGGGATTGTGCATTAGATCCATCACACATTATTGCTGGTGCAGGGGGAGCCTGATCCCAGTCTCCCCCTGGACCAGCAAGCTCCTGAGGCTGCACCCCAATTGATGGCATCCCAGCTGCAGGAGCACCCCATGCACCCCTGTGACTGGAGGATCACTGCTGTGGCTATCTCCCCTTCCCATAGGTATAGGGAAACCCCTGGGACTGGAGGATTGCTGCACATATCCCTAGGGCTCAGAGGTTTTATGTTGGGCATGGTGCATCCTAATGACTGGGAGACCCATCAGCTGACAGGGCTCTGAGCTGCATGGGAGATGTTGCTACATTGGCAAATCAAAGCTTGATAGCAACCAACTCTAAAGTTAGTACATATTTTTGAGGTCTAACTTTATAGCTGGTTGGAGATTTTTATTTTGTGATAGCTCCTTCACATGTGAATTTGGTCTCCAGGTAACTGCACAATTAACCAATTATTTGTGCAATACCTGTAATGTGTAAAGGGGGGCCTCAGGGTCTGCATTTTAATCTTGTAATAAGGAAATGAACAACTTTTTCAGCTTTCTTTTCCTCTGGCAAATCAGCAAACTCCTTACACTTTGAATATCACTGATACATGGGACCTGGAAGCACTTCATGAACTAGATGTGTCCACTTTTTGAACTCTGCTGTTTCTTCCTGGGAAAAAGTAGCTAATTCTCTAGTCTGAATCGTTTCAGTTTTAGCATGGGTGGAATTAAACTTAAAGTTTAAACATTATGTTCACCAACTTTGTTGTGCATTCCATTTGAATGTACATTGATTTAAAGCTTTACAAAGGAACCCCACTATAATAAGCCACACTAATATCACCTGCCAGGACAAGTTCACTCTCATACCTGGTCTCTTGAAAAAAATGGTTAATGAAAAGCTAGAGTTTGTTCTACTAAAGGTCTTCTACTACAGATGTTTAAAAGTTTTGACTTGAGTGGTTTTGTCCATTTTTCTTTGCTAAGGGAGTTATAAATTGCTCTGCTGGCAGCTTCTGTTTTAATTTTTTTCCCAGCAAGTGGATATTTTTTTTCCCCTAATTCTCCACTAAGGATCAATACAGACATTCAAAATGCCAGAGGCAGAATCAATCCAATCTATGTGGGTTTCTTTAAGCTGCATAGATTGCATCAGGAGTAAAAGCAACATATGTTTGCTCTTCAATGTGGAGAGGCAGGTGGCAGAGATTGCGGAAGGCTGCTGAGAACAACTGAGCGGGGACCATTCCTAATTGGCTGTCAGGTACATGCCCCCAAACCTGATCTGTCACAGCAGGCCCTCCTCTGTGCTGAGCCCTAAGCTTCCAGAGCAGGACATCATGGCATGTCTAGCAGCCTAGCTGGTGGTGGCAAATCAGGGTCTCTCTACAGACAGAAGGATCACCCCCCTTAAAGTAATGTGGGGGAGGGAAATGAGGTTTTTATCTGTCAGACCACAGTCCCTTCATGACCAACTGTGGCTCCTACAGGCTCCTGCAGGCAGCCCAGAGAAGATGTAGGGAGGGGGAGCAAACAAGGAGGCTGCCTAGCTTTGCTGGCCAGTGAAGCCAATCTCCACAGCCATGCCCTCCCTCCCCAAGAGCCAATGTATCTCAGCAATGGCAGGGACAGGGAAGGGGAAGAATGAAGCCCCTTGCCCTGGCACCAGCCCTACCTCCATGGATGACTGGTGCCTTGAGTCAGTGACCGGGGGGGAGGGCTGGTTCCTCCAGCGGGCAATTGTGCTGATGGCGGGGTGGGGGGGGGGGGTCCTCCCATAGCTGATCTCACTTACCAAAAAGCATCCACACTACTTTCAGAAGTGGTGTGGCCACTTTTCCTAGCAGCCCTGCTCCCCAGCCAGCTCTCACAGGGTGGGCACCAGTGCTCCTGCCTGCCCCGCTGCCATCATCTCAACAGGGAGCATGGCCTGACAGAGGGTGCACCAGCACTCTCAGGGGGTGCACATGCACCCCCTACATGTCACCACTGCCCACCCCTAAGATGGGTCTGCAAAGTTGGGGGAGGGGCATACAGTGGGGGCTTTCCCCCTGCTGTCACTGCCTAGCTGGCTGGCTGCCCATCTTGGCTGGCCAGTGGGTTAGTGTTCACAGTCCTCTCCCCACACACCCTCCATGAACCACTGCCTCTCACTGGCAGGAGGATAGGGGGAAATTCAGCCTCCTGCCTCAGCCCCAGACCCTCAAACTGAGGTCTACACAGGTGGTGGGGGCCTGTGTAGTGGGATCTTTACTGTCCATTGCCCTGCCTGTATCCACACATCAGTGGATGTGATCTCCACAGCCCCACCCTCCTGCAGATTGCTATATCTCAATGGTGGTGGTGGGGTAAATGGCAGGGGGTAATGGGGCCCCTGCCTGGACACCCTAAATTATGAACTACACAGCTGGGGGGGGGGAACCACATGGTAGGGGCTTTCCTCCAGCTGCCCCTATCCAGCTTGCTGGGCCCATTGGACAGCAGGGGTGCTCTCCACAGCTATGCCTCTCAGTGGTATGGGGGTGGGCAAGGAGGGGAACAGAGCACCTCTCCCTGGACGTGGCCCATCCCAGATGGGTTGTTCACAGCTATGGGGGGGGGCATATGGCTGAGGGCTTTCCCCCCTGCTACCCCACCTGACTGCCCTGGCCACAGCAGGACTAGGTAGCTGGGCAGGGGAAGTGGGAGAAAGATGAGCCATGCAGCCCCCCCCCTCCCCCCCGCAACTGTGCAGACCCCAGCTTGGTGGGGGCAGGGCCAGTACAGGGGGCTCCTTTCTTCCACTTCCCCCTGGCTGTTCTGCCCATCTGACAGGTGCAGGAAGGATGGAGGGCTGGCTAGCAGAGGCTTTGGTACCTCTGCTTTCACAGCCCAGAGGTAAGGCCAGCCGAAGCAGATGACCCTGCCATCCCTGCAAGAGAAGAGTGGTTCCAGAAAAGGAGCCTGGGATGATGAAGGACAGACTGCTAAACTAAGTTAGGAGGGGGTTTGATGCAGATGTTCAATAGACTGGTCTAACCTAAACTGATTAGATCTGCTACTACATCAATTCAGCTTTATCTTAGACCAGGTTCCACCATTTTTAAACTGATCTATGTGCACTGAAATTCTGATTTATTACATGTTTAGAATGGCTTCCTCACTTATACTCTTTTATGTATAAGGTTTGTACTTATCCTAAAAGTAGACTTCCTTTTTTCCATAGTTATGAGGGCCTTTTTAAGACCTCCGTAACCTCTGTTTAATTGAATTAGTGAGCAAAATTGTCTACAAGGAGCTGCTGCCAGCTTACTGTCAGTAATGTGAGCATGGAAACACAGGTACAGGGAAGTGTTGTCAAGCAGTACCACAGTAATGCAGAACTCAACTAGTATTTACATCAGTCCATGATAAATTGGGTTCAGCTATTGCCAAAAACAGATGTTTGTTAAAAAAATGTTCAAAACTACGACAGCACTATGATTTTACAAAACTTGTGGGGACATTAGGACATGCTACGTAGAATCAGGACCACCCTGGGAAAATCAGGATGGTTAGTAGTTTTAACTTAATGTGGCAAATTGTCTAAGATCATTACTGCTGTCTTCAGCCTGAGACCAAAGAGGATTGCCATTTTGGCAGTTTTAATTTCTTAGCAGGAAGACTCTTCTGGAGAAACTACTTCATCGATCAGTGACCAGGTTTTATCTGTTCTGAAAGATATTGGATTTTTCTTGTTCATCATACATGCATACTTTATTTTCATGCCTCTTATCTGCTTCACCCTGCTGCATTGACTGAAGTCAATACTTTATCCTCTCTTAGGTAAAAGTATGTCTAATAGCAGATATTAATCCAAGAAAAGTAGAAACAACTGATGCATATTTTATATGTATCAATATCCTAGTTTTCATTTAAGACCTGATTCTGATTCAAAATCCAGTGAAGGCAATACAAGCCTTTCAACTGCTATCACTATGTTTTAGATTAAAATCATACAGCTTTGGAGTGGTAGTCAGAATATATTAAGCATGAATACCAATGACTGATTTATTGCTAATTATTACAGCTAGAATCCATTTTGTTGCACAAAAAACAAAAGCATCTGGTTTTGACTTTTATTTAAAAAATCACTTTCCTTCTTATGTTCACAACTATAAAATTTTACATGGTGTCCATCTTTCAAAACAATATATTTAATCTGTCCTTTCAGGTTGTTTATATAATTTAGACATTAATATCAGTTTTGTAGTGGTTTAAGTCTTAGTGGCAAAATGGGACATTATGCTATTCCAGAAAAGGCCAGATACTCATAAATAGTGCTCTGACTACGTAAATTTAGATAAGATCCATTCATTTCAATGGACTAACCCCTGATTTACACCTATGTGATTCAGAGTGGGATTGGACCTTCCAGAAATAAAATGAAAACGTGATGTATTATTGTGTTATGCAAGATCTATTGTTCAAGGAAAAACTATTCCACTTAGCAATTCTTTATTCATGTAATTGAAATTGCTTGCCATAAACATTTTTAACATAAGCCCGGAAGACAAGAGATCTGTCTAATGCCAACCTGTATGCATTGCTATTGGGAGTAAATGAATAATGTAGTATACACATAGCCAACAGTTAGGATTTGTCACTAAAGCTTTGCAAAAATGATCAGGTTTTACTTCACAAATATTTCTAAGGAATGGCAATATTTTCAAGAGACTTCTTGAATAACAGGATTTCTGTCACAGAGACTGCCTTTTTGTTCTCAGAATAGCAAGATACTTTTCATAACGCCAAACTGCAAGCTTCATCAATTTGCTGCTAGTTGAAGTCAGTCATTTTGTATTACATCTAGATTAAAGACTGGACACAAATTGAACTTTATTTCTGCCCTCTCACAGAGTCATTTTGAAGGACACAAACTGGACACAAAGAGATGCAGCACAATTTTTGAAGTAAGAGGATTAGAGATAGAGCTAATGTGTGATACCATATCTAGAATACTGAATGGTCATTTTTCCAACCCCACATCATTAACCCCACAGTGGGTGCTTCTACATTAGATACTTAACTTCACATTAGCATAGTTTACTGTGAAGTATGCATGTGCATCTACATGTGTACATGCTTACTTTGCAGTAAATCTCCCAAGCCCTGAGTAAATGTGCTACCTGCAAATACAAGTAGTAAATTTACTTGGGATTAGTAATGGCACCATACAGCTCATGTATACAGCTGACCAGGAGCAAAATCTGTACCTGGTCAGCCACCCCCCAGGGGGTGGGAGATAGCTCCCTGTCCCCAGGAGCTTCCTGCTGCCAGGGTGGCTCTACCACAGGAGCCCAGTCAGGGACTAGGTCCCTTTGCCTCAGCAGCAGGGAGCTTCAAGTCCCCAGCTCACAGATCATGATGGGGAGTGGGGGCTGGAAAATCCTTATGTCCCTGCTTGAGCTCCATGGTGACAGGGCTTGGGTTTGGAGCTCCTTACTGGTTGGGGCTGGGGATCTTGTTCCCCATCCAGCTCTGTGAGCATGTAGTTGGGTGGGGAACAAGTTCCCCAGTCCCCAACCTGAATGTCTGGGTGGGAACAATGGCTTCCTGTCCCTGCAGAAGGGATTTTTCAGCCCCTGCTCTCTATTTGTGATCATGGAGAGTGGGCTGGGAGCTTGCTCCCAGCCCCTGCTCAGCAATTGCAGAGATGGGGTTGGGAACAAGGGCCCCAACCCCCACTCCATGATTGTAATTGCAATTGTGGAACAGAATTCGGGAGCTCTCTACTGTGGACTGTTTCCCACCCAACCTGGAGCTGGCTGGGACCTGCCCCTGACTGGGGGAGGGGCTGAGAGAGGAAGCACTTGTGGCATGGAGGTGGCTGGAGCCTGTCCTGTTTTAGGCAGTCTCCAGCCAGCTCTGGGTTGACCATGCACAGCCCAGGGCTGACTGGGAACTGTCCTAGTCAGGGGCAGGTCCCAGCCCCATGCCCCAATTGGATGACTGAGGCATAGGACTTGGAAAGAACTGCAGGGGTGGGGCAGGTCCCAGCTCCCTGCCCGAATTCACCAGTGGGGCTGATAACAGTGAGCTAGCTGCTAGCTGTCCCACCAGCAGATAGGAGCAGGGGCTAGGACCTTGGTTGTGGAACCAGGGTCAGGAGCTCCCTGCTGCAGAGAGAGGGGAACATTGTCCCCACCCCAGCAGCAGGCATCCCTCTGGAGCCAGGAGACAGCTGTTTCCCGACCTGGTGTTCCCTGCCAACCCCTGGGCTAGCACACAGGTGGGGCCTGGAGTTCCCTCTAGTGGTAGCAGAAGCCCATTGCAGGGCTGAAGAAAACTGGGTGCAAATCTGCTCCTTAATATCCACACGTGTAGATGCCTGCCCAAAAGGGTTTACACCAGATTAGCTTAAACCAGTGCAAATTTAGGCCAGAGCAGAGTAAATGCATGTATAGATGTGCCCAGTATCTCTCTGATCTCAGTCAGTCCTTATCTGTTTTATGTTTATTTAATCATAACAGATACAATTCACAGGTTTCAGGATGGAAAAAAATGCTCTGTAAAAAGAAAATTCAGAGAAAATATCTATGCAAATGAATTAATTCTAATATCTAATTTGTATTCATTTTTTCTTCCTTTCCCCACTGACCCAAACTCAAATAATTACACACATGACAACACAACCTATTACACACATGAGCACACAGTTGCTCAGTATACACCAACCATTCCCTTAAATTTGGTCACTTCATCCAAGCATACTTATCCCAAGTAACTGAACTACAACAACTGCAAAATCTAACTGTCTAGCACCTGATATGTACCCCCTCTAGTGGTTGGAGGCTGCTATCAGCAACTAATGCAGCTTCTTAACTTCAAGTTTATTTATTTCTGAGGTTCTTGTTTAAAAAATCAATAAGTACAAAGTTTCCCATGTTGGTGACCCTATAATAATTCTCATAATTGCTGTGATGCAATTTAATTTGTAGTATTGGGTGTAATATAAATTGGGTTCAATATACAGCTTAAGCATGGGACTACTAACATTAGATTGGACATAGCTCTAGAAACTATAAGAAATAACCAGTTATTGGGATAGCTGTTGATCTGACTAATCCAAACAATATTTTGCATCTCTAATTTTAGGAATTTCAGGGTTTGTCATCGTTTACAGTATTTATACCTTTTATCTACTGTACTGGAGCAGCTTTTTAAACTGAACAGTGAGAAGTTTTATTTTTTTTTCCTTTTACTGAGAAAAATATGGAATTTTAATGCTCCCTCAGAGCTAGAATCCCTGAACAAAATGCATAATAATTACTGATGACATCCCCATATCTGTTGACCTTCAGAGAATGAAGCAGTACACATCTCTTTAGGAAAGCATCCAAATAACTAAATATTCTTGCATGTGAGGTATAGGAAACATGGGGAAAGTGTTTTATTTTTTCAATAACTGTTTATTCAATATTATTGTATGTTATAGAGTTGCTTTTCTTCCTTTCTTTTATTATATGAGTAAGTATTTGTCAATAGCACCTAGAATGTTCATATAGCTGCCCCTTGTTATTACTTTATACATCTAAAGAATAAATACGTAAAATGTATAATAAAAAAACTATAATAAACCACCTAGTTAATCCTATACAATGAATTTGTATTCCATTGCATTTAAAAACAAGTCTCTCACTACATGCTGAAAATGAGTAACAAGCTCAGGAGAAGTAATTTCTACAGTGCTCTGGGCGGCGTGCTGAGGGAGTTCGGTGCACAGGTGGTATTCTCTTCCATCCTACCAGTGAACGGACATGGAAGACGGCATGAGAACTGCATCAGAGAGACCAACTGGCGGCTTTGGCAGTGGTGTCTCAAGGCAGGCTTCGGCTTCCTGGATGGGCTTCACCTGTCCCCCAAAGGTAAGCATGTGTTTTCTTCTAGGTTGGTGGATCTCCTCTGGCGAGCTTTAAACTAGGCTCATTGGGGGGAGGGGAAGATGAGGGCGGGGGAAGTGGTGGACCACCAAACCATGTGGCACCCACAAGGACAGTCCAGCCTGAAGAAGGAGAACATTGGGAAACTGCAAGCCATGGGGTGGCCAGCACTACAGCACAGGTAAGCAACAAGAAGGTAAGAAATAAGGGGCCCCTTGGGATTCGGAGCGGGGGGGGGGGCAGCAAAGGCACCAGTCGCAGGGCTCAAGTGCCTATATACTAATGCTAGGAACAAGCAGGATGAACTAGCGCTCCTGCTTGCACAAAACACCTATGACTTAGTAGGGCTAACGGAAACCTGGTGGGATTCGTCCCACGACTGGGCGGTGCATATTGAGGGCTATAGATTGTACAGAAAGGACAGGGTGGGGAAAAAAGGGGGAGGGGTTGCGCTCTATGTCAATGAGCAATATACATCAACCCTCATCAAGACGGAATCGAAGGATGAGGAAGTAGAAGTATTGTGGGTTAGGCTACATGGGGGGCAAGGAGAAAGGGATTTGGTGGTAGGGGTCTGCTACAGACCCCCACACCAAGGGGAAGAAATAGATTCGGGGCTCCTGAGGCAGCTCTTGGAGACCATAAAAGCTAAAGAGGTGGTAGTCATGGGAGACCTAAACTACCCAAACATCTGCTGGGAGATGCAGATGGCAAAGTCCCACCATTCACGCAGGTTTCTAACTTTTGTACAGGACCTCCACCTGACACAGGAGGTACACGGTCCCACTAGGGGGAATGCCTTACTGGATCTGGTATTGGCAAAGGGGGATGACATGGTAGGGGACCTACAGATCGGTAGCCATCTGGGGGACAGTGATCACCTAATAATAGAATTCTTCATAAAACGTTGAGTGGGTAAGGTAACTAGTAGGGTGAAAGTGCTAGACTTTAGGAAAGCTGATTTCAATGAACTCAGGCGATTAGTCAAGGATGCACTGCAGTGTAGGAGTTTTGAAGTGATGGGAGCCCAAGAAGGGTGGCTGTGCCTTAAGGAAATGATCCTTCGGGCACAAAGCGAGATGATCCTGATGCGAGGAAAAAGAGGGAAAGGGTACAGGAGGCTTCCTTGGCTGACCCGAGAAACCCAGGGCAGCCTAAGGGCCAAAAGGGGAGCACATAAAAAGTGGAAACAGGGAGAGATCACCAAAGACGAATATATCTCCTCTGCTCACGCTTGTAGGGAGGCAGTTAGATGGGCCAAAGCTACCATGGAGCTGAGGATGGCATCCCAAGTAAAGTACAACAAGAAATTGTTTTTTTAGATATATAGGGAATAAAAGGAAGGCCCAGGGAGGAATAGGACCCCTGCTCAATGGGCAGAAGCAATTGGTGACGGACAGGGGGGACAAGGCTGAACTCCTCAACGAGTTCTTTGCCTCAGTGTTCCTAAGTGAGGGGCACGACAAGTCTCTCACTGGGGTTGTAGAGAGGCAGCAGCAAGGTGCCAGACTACTATGCGTAGACCCTGAGATGGTGCAGAGTCACTTGGAAGAACTGGATGCCTTTAAGTCGGCAGGCCCGGATGAGCTCCATCCAAGGGTGCTGAAGGGACTGGCCGACATCATTGCACAGCCACCGGCAGGAATATTTGAACGCTCGTGGAGCACAGGCCAAGTCCCAGATGACTGGAAAAGGGCCAATGTGGTCCCCATTTTCAAGAAGGGGAGGAAGGAGGACCCAGGCAACTATAGGCCAGTCAGTCTCACCTCCATCCTTGGCAAAATCTTTGAAAAAAATTATAAAGGCTCACATTTGCAAGAGCCCAGCAGGACAAATTATGCTGAGGGGAAACCAGCACAGGTTTGTAGCAGGCAGATCGTGACTGACTAATCTAGTCTCTTTTTATGACCAGGTTATGAAACCCTGGACACAGGAGGAGGGGTGGATGTCATATACTTAGACTTCAGGAAGGCCTTCGATACGGTATCCCACCCCATACTGGTGAACAAGTTAAGAGGCTGTGACTTGGATGACTACACAGTCCGGTGGGTGGTGAATTGGCTAGAGGGTCGTACCCAGAGAGTCGTAGTGGATGGGTCGGTTTTGACCTGGAAGGGTGTGGGCAGTGGGGTCCCACAGGGCTCGGTTCTTGGACCGATACTCTTTAATGTCTTCATCAGCAACTTGGACGAGGGAGTGAAGTGTACTCTGTCCAAGTTTGCGGATGACACAAAGCTATGGGGAGAAGTGGACACACCGGAGGGCAGGGAACAGCTGCAAGCAGACCTGGACAGGTTGGACAAGTGGGCAGAAAACAACAGAATGCAGTTAAACAAGGAGAAATGCAAAGTGCTGCACCTAGGGAGGAAAAATGTCCAGCACACCTACTGCCTAGGGAATGACCTGCTGGGTGGCACGGAAATGGAAAGGGATCTTGGAGTCCTAGTGGACTCCAAGATGAACATGAGTCGGCAGTGTGACGAAGCCATCAGAAAAGCCAATGGCACTTTATCGTGCATCAGCAGATGCATGACGAATAGATCCAAGGAGGTGATACTTCCCCTCTATCGAGCGCTGGTCAGACCGCAGTTGGAGTACTGCGTGGATTTCTGGGTGCCACACTTCAAGAGGGATGCGGATAACCTGGAGAGAGTCCAGAGAAGGGCCACTCATATGGTTAAGGGCTTGCAGACCAAGCCCTACGAGGAGAGACTAGAGAACCTGGACCTTTTCAGCCTCCGCAAGAGAAGGTTGAGAGGCGACCTTGTGGCTGCCTATAAGTTCATCACGGGGGCACAGAAGGGAATTGGTGAGGTTTTATTCACCAAGGTGCCCCCGGGGGTTACAAGAAATAATGGCCACAAGCTAGCAGAGAGCAGATTTAGATTGGACATTAGGAAGAACTTCTTCACAGTTCGAGTGGCCAAGGTCTGGAACGGGCTCCCAAGGGAGGTGGTGCTCTCCCCTACCTTGGGGGTCTTCAAGAGGAGGTTAGATAGGCATCTAGCTGGGGTCATCTAGACCCAGCACTCTTTCCTGCTTATGCAGGGGGTCGGACTCGATGATCTATTGAGGTCCCTTCCAACTCTAACATCTATGAATCTATGAATCTATGAATTTCCATGTCATTTTAAAACAACAATGTATAAAACCAGCCAAACATTGATAAAACAAAGTAAGAAAAGTAAAATAAAAATTAAAACCACAAGATTTATCTTTCATTCTTCTATCCGTAGTTATTGAGATTAAATACTGATTTATTTTATGTGATACATTACTATCTTTACTTTATAAATTTTAAAGATTCCTAGTTGATCTTTAACAGAAGAGGTGATTTTTTTTTTAAATAGTAAGAACAAGAACACACGTCCCCTTCCTTGGCTTTTCTTAATGGTCCAAAGTTATCCAGGTACTTTAGAAAATATTACTCTGGATTCAATGTAGAGAGGGAGATGATTAATTATCTGTGGCCATTCTTCTTGTATTGTAGCACATTTTAGCAACAACTCAATGTTCTTCACTGTGCTGCTGGATAAACTTGAAATAGGAAATATTCCATCTATCTGTGTAAGGGCCTTCAGAATCAGAGAAGCTGTCAGACAAGTAGAGTGCAACAGAAGAGTTGTTAATTATAATAATTAAAACCTCCTTTAATTTATAAAATCTAAATTCTCATTGAGCACTACCTCTGGATGTGGAATGCTTTCAACATAGTGCCACATTTCCACTGCAAAAGGTAAGAAGTTCTGTCAAAGTACTACTTGTTCCCTCAATACCAAAGAGCCCTTTTCCTCCTCAGCTTGTTCATGGGCAGGTTGAAGAGTTTTGAAAAGATATAGAGGAATTGTTTCTGTGTTGATTTATTATCTAAAATGTCTGTGTTCTTGATGCCAGAGTCCTGGTTGGAGTGTACTGAAAATAAATTAAATAGACCTCCCCCATCTCCATATAGGACTACAGTAATGAGAGCAATTGTTATCGTCAGTGCTATTCTGTGTTCTATTCCCCCAGTGATCAGTTGTGTAATGACCATTGACACAACAGAAGGAATTCATCTTTTAATGGTTATGTCATTTACCCATGAAGAATTGGATCCAAAGTCCACTGGAATCAGTAGTCATATTTTGGTAATATAGGCATTTTTACACACACAAGCGCCGCAGCGCTAGGCACTTTGAAAAGTACCTGGTACTGTGAAGCTTGCAGTTGTATAAGTTGCAAAATGCACATCAGCACTGAGAAAATGGCAGGGGCATGCTTTTGAGCTAAAATACACATGAGGTGCTTTATTTCAAAAGTGCACCACTGCCATTTTCTGTGTGCTGATGCACATTTCGCCACTTATACAACTGCATACAGCGCAGTGCAGTTAGCCTCAGCTCACATGTGAAGCAGGGATCCGAAGTGATGGATCTCTGGTGCATCATGGAACAAAAAACTATGTATATAAATGCGTATAAATGCTCTTAGCTATGAAATATATTGGCTATGTTAACTTCTGTGGGTTTCCAATGAAGCCTGTAAAGAGCGATATACTATTCTAGTACATAACTTTTAGCTTTGGTAATCACTTTACAGTATCTTTGCTATGAACCTACCATGGGACCAAAAAATCTGTATAGGAAATACAATGCTGTATTTATTAATATTTGTTGATACCTGGTCCAGTAGAAATGTTTAATTATTTAATACATATTAAGGATAATGTGTCTGTGTAGATTTCATTGTACATTTTTATTTGTGTTATTGTTGTCTTTTTATGAATACACTCTTTGATGAAAGGAGGTAGAGTAAATCTGTCATATTTGGCTGAATTTCTACCTCATGCTATAAGAACAACTGTATACAAAGTCAAATCCAAAATATTTCACATATAAAAATATTAGTGGAAGAGCAGTTCAGACATATATAGATGTTATGTTGTCTGGGATCTGATCTTGCAGCCATTACATAGATAAAACTTTAATTGAATAAAAAATTGTAGGAGTAAGCCCAGTAAAGCTCATTTCATTGGTAAAGGAGTAGCTATTCAATAATCTCATTAAACAACATATGGTATTATTTTGATCTATACTCTGCAGCTGACAGCTCCCACGTCTGGTTTGTGAAATGTGGTAGGGAAACAAGTTAGTTCTAATTATGTCTTCTGGCATTTTACCATTTTTTATAGATGCCCATCTTCACAGTTAGGAGGATGGAACTGTTCTTTTTCTAGCTTACCTTATGGGGTTTTTTGACATCTTTTTCTTTCTTTTTTCTACCCCCAGGCATTTTGAATGCAGGTAGACACTGCAGTGACATATCACATCAAGACAACTATGCCTGTGTAGCACTAGGTATTCACATTACTATAGTTTAGCATAAGGACAAGTTTCATAAGGACAGAAATGCAAAGATGCATTACTATTTCTTAAAGTCAGTGAGTACTTTTGTTCTGATTGATACTAAGGTTCAGGTACAAGGATAAAAATATGAAAAAAACCTTGGTTCAAAAATCTTTTCATATCACACTTTTCATATCCAAGTATCATGCTAGTCAATATTATATCATATTAGGCAAAAATTGCCTATGTTATTAATGCTTTTCAAAGTAGAGAGATCTTTTTTTTTGGAAGAATGTTGACCAGTGCTCTTGCAACTCCTTTATTGATGTTTCCTTGGTTTTTGGTTTTTTGATTTATTTTTTTTCTCTTCTGATTCTGGAGCTCAAAATACTTAGAACTGGATGTTTACAGATTTGCTTGATATAGGAATAATTTGGGTTTGGACAAAGCTCTTACTGTTCAACAACATGATTTCTAATCTGTCTCCTTGAGCAATTTGACTTAAACTATAGCTCAGATGTATCATGTGATGCTTTCTGTTTTAGCAATGAAACTTAATGAAATGTTTGTTTCATTGAGAACTGTAACACCCAGATTTATTTTAATCCTCAGATTTATCTATGCAGAGCCATGCAAGCAGTCATTTAATTTGAAGGGAGTGTATACTGGCATGCAGATATTTAACAATAAATAAATTTGAAATGTCTTGGGATTTTTCAGCATATCCAATATTTACAGTTCAGGTATTTCCTGCAGGGAATATAAGAACCCAGAATAGTTTGGGGATAAGAAGCATTTTAGAATGATTTTGAAAACTGAGAACCGGGGAAATTATTCTGAATCCAAACATTATAAGAAGCATTTTCTTACATTCTCTGCTCCATGTATCAGAGAAGCTTATATAGAATAGAGGCTAATCATCACTGAGAGCAGTAGAGCAGAAGCAGCTTTGCTGAAGTTAGAGTAACAAAAGCTGATCCTATGAACTATCATGAAAAATAGTCACTAGTAATATATTACTGTATAAACTATTTTTTTAAATATTCTAACACATATTGAAAGATATACTTGTTCTAGAAAATATATATTTAAAAACATTACAATGCATCATGTAATTGTTAATACCTAGAGGTAGGCACTCTCTTTTTTACTGTTATTACCATACAAAACACAACAGAGCCATAGACCATGTACAGACATTTAGTTTCTATGTGGAGAAACCAAAAGTATAGAAATGTTCAGGTTCATTCTCCTGGGCCAAAAATGGAGGTTCCAGGAGAAAAATAAGCTGATTCCAACCAGGTAGAAGTTGATCCTAAGAGAGTTTCTTTTGGGAGAATAGATGTTTGTACACTTACCCCCAGTTTAACTCCTCCCAGAACCTAGGAGGAGTGGAGTCACAGGAAAGCATTCCTGTGCCTTCCAGAATCTAGGGTCAACCTAGCCTGGAGACAGTGTGTGTGTGGGTGGTGGGAAGGAGCTACTCCAGCACTTCTAATAGCTCAGAATGGGAGGGGAGGAGCAGCTGCCAGCCATTCCCTATCAGTTCCTCACACACTGCAGTTTCCAGTGTGAGAAACAGGCAGGAGGCTTTGCTCTTCTGTTCCACTCCTGGGCACAAGGAGAGATTTAAAAGTTGATGAGGTAGGGATGCAGGTTATGGGTAAGCCTCTCTAATTCAGCTTCTGGCCCCACCAGCTTCCCTTTCCTACCCACACTGCCCAGATGGACAGCATGGACAGCAAAGGAAAGTCAGTGGGGCCAGGAACCAGGCTTGGAGAGGCTCTCTGAGGGTACCAGGACAGAGTAGGGGAGAGAGGTAAGTTGCAGACTGATAAACTGTACTTCTCCTTTTCCTGGCAACATTTCTGGTGGTGGCAATTTTCCACTACTAGAACAAAAAAATTGTACATGGCCTCAGTCTATGATTGAAACTTAGCTGTGATAGCATAATACAAAGAATAATGAATCATCTATTGCAGGAAACCATCCAAGCCATTTCCATTATTTTCTGATTTGAAACGCTTTGTTAAATCAAAATGGCCATTGTGATATAACAAGGAATACCAAACTAAACAGCTAAAACAGTAGCAGATTAATTATCACAGAAAGAGTTTAACAGACAAGACAAGGACAATTACTGAGCATCAATGGTGAGAACATATAACCATACATTTACAGATGGAATTTTGGATGATCATACTCTAGAATCTCAGATTCTGTTTCAGAGTAGATTGGAAGATATGGTCGACTGGGCATGGAGTAAAAGGGAAGAGTGGAGAATGCTAGTGTAAGTTCAGTGGACCTGGAAGTTGGGCTTCTCTACAGCCCTTGAAAAGATGAAAATTTACCATTGCCTTTTACCAAGGCTGGTCTATGGTCTGGCCAGGGAAAGCCAAATTCACCACCTGAAGAGGTACTCAACCTAGTATCCACAGCTAGTATTTTGGCATGCCATGTAATTCAACCACTTGTATTTCTTGTAAAACATTTATATCTCTATTACAGATGTACAGATATTCCAAGAAAGGTAACAATTGTATTTGGTGGGATTGCTGAAAAGTTATTATTTGCTTATAAACTCACAGTGTATTTTAACCGATAATATTTTGTAATAATAATTACTAATATAATAAGAGTAAGCATAAAGTCCTGCTTTGCTCTCCCTTTTTTCCTCTCTGTCTCTCTCTTTCTGGTAACATTCTTATCTTAATTTTTTTGCAGAAACCAGTTACTTTAACCATTCTATATTTGTATGCCTCATTAATGAATTTTATCCCTTATCCCTGTTTTTCCCTGTTATTTTTCATGTTCTTTCATAAGAACCTGTACTTCTTTTAAATATCTACTTCCTTCTCTTTCACCTTTATTCTTCCTCAGTTATCTTTTTCCTATTAACACCCTTCTCCATTCCCTTTCTTCCATTTCTCTCACTCGTCAGTTACTTTCTGCAACTAAAAATAAAACCAGAAGTTCAGTTTCTTAGTTGAATAGCCCCAAATCTTCAAAATTTATCTTAACTTAAGTAAGCAAATTTACTCCTGGGATTGCCAGGTACATACCTTTTCATTAAAGACACACCAAAACTACTGCATAAACCACTTTCCCTGGTGATAATATCAAATTTATGGAGGGTTTTAAACATAAATATGATGCAAAGTAAAATTTAATTTATTTTAAATCAGTATAGTTTATTTTTTGGTGTCCATATAGGGCTTTTTGGAGCTAACCATGAGGTCACCAGGTAATGTCCCTCCGTTCCTGCCTTGGAAAAAGCTTTTTAAGAAGAGCTTGAACTAATGAGAGAAGCTTTTGTTTTGTTGATGGGCTGATAAACACTGTGTTATTAGCCCCCTGCTGGCTCCCTCACCTATCAGGTTTGCAGACAGGATGAAGAAGCAGGGAGAGGGAGATTAAAAAGCTCTGTATCATCAACAGATACAAGCACTCCCCCCTCCCCTGCTTTGCCTCAGAGTGCTAGCCCAGGACTGGGGTCCAGCAACACTCCTGCCTCTTGAGCAGTGAGTGGAGAAAAGCCTGGGATGGTGTAGGCAGGGTTGAGGTTTACACCACTCCCTAATCAAAGCATCCTGCTGGGGCTTGGCCACCCCACCCCCCCACCCCTAAGCTTAGCATTGAGGAAGGGAGGGGAGGGCTGCTCTAGCACACCCTCCCCCCCCCCGTCCCCCTGCTTCTAGCAAGCATATGCTGAGGGAATGTCTGTGCAGTTGCAAACCAGTTCAACCTAAACAAATTAGACTAGGGTTGCCAACTCTGTTTAAATGTATTCTGGGAGTTTTCATCACAGGATGTCATGACATTAATGACTGATCTACTGTACTGTAAGGAAGGCAAATGTACATTACTATTACATTTGAAAAACCCATTGGACTACTGTATACATTGGATTCAACATTTAATATTTATTTTAATGAATGCCCTATCACTTGTCTCCCGGGTGACTCTCAACAGTCTCCTGGAGATTATATCTATTTCCTGGAGACTCCAAGACAATCCTGGAGGGCTGGCAACCCTAGGTTAGACTAACCTTCAAAGATTGAATCAATTCATATTCAGGATTTTTGATTGTCTGTCCCTAGCCTCAGTGACCAAAACTCATACAGCAGTTTTCCCATTTATACAATTGGTCCAATAAAAGACATCACAAAAAAAGCCTTGCTTCTCATACCTCTCCTGGACCATCTCAGATACAACATCACTCCAAACTTACTACAATCAGGTAGATAACTCTGAGATATCATGGTAAACCGAGGCAGCATGGGGTAAAATATACTACATCAATATAGTAGTTACTATTGACTTATTTCTATCAAAATATAGGAATAAAATATGAAGTTTAATAAAACTTGCAATAAAAATGCTATGTCATATTTTCTAAGATAGTTAAAGTCTTTGATATCTAAGATGTTTATTATGTTAAAATCTGAAATTATGTTTTGGAGGAAAGGTCATTAAGAATGTCTAGCCCCCACTCTATTTGCTATATTATGAAAAATAAATGGCAGAACAAAGTTTATCTGTCATGGAAGAAATGTTGATATCTTTAGGTAATTAAATAACCTATTTTTCAAGAGTAAGTTGGAGGTTTTCCTTATATACTAACATTAACACTTCAGGATTCTGAACTTGCTTCAACTCAGGTAGTAGTAAGTCAAAATAATGTATTCAGTCTATTTCAAAGATGTTGTATTATGGCTGGGCTGGCCATTAGTGAAACTGAGAAATGGACATTAAACATGGGATAGGCAGGAAGTTAAATGACCTGTCTTATCTACAGATGCAGTGAAGCATTGAAATGTAATCTGCACAGAGATGAACATTTCATTTTGAGTAGACAGGCTTATCTGAGCTTTAACCTGTAAATCCAATTGGTACCTGGCAGTTTTTCTGTTCTTCATTGTTTTACAACACTGTGTCAAACCTAGAAAAAACATTAACATTTCAGACTTGACTTGTATTAGGAGAAAAAGTAGTTTCTATAATAGGACTTCATCACAAAATCCTGTTCCTTTAATTGTCCAAAAGCATATATTTTTAACCAGATCAGTAAATACAGGTTTCCCTCGATTTATGTGGGTTCTGTATATGTGAATTTGCTCTCATGTGATGAGCATTTTTAGACCCATAATTTGTTATGTGAGAGGTAAATTTGCTTTTATGAAACTGGCATAGGCACCCTCACTCCCAAGGAGGTAAATCTGTTGGGGGAGGGGAAAGGGCCATGGAGGTGGTTCCCCATTAACCCCAGCCTCTGCTGCAGCAGTCCTGGGAGTGGCTGGTGCCAGATGCCTGCAGCCACTGGGCTGCTCCATACTCCTCCAGTCCACCCTCCCCTGGGCTCCACCTGTCCCCACTCACCCCAGCTTCTGGGCTGTGCCGTGCCAGTGTGCAGGCAGCTGGTGTCAGCTACTCCTGCAGCAGCAGTGGCTGGGTTTAGTGGGAACAAGCAGAGTGTGGGGCACCATGGGGAATGGTGCAGGTTGTCCACACTTACCCTAGTCCCTGCTGCAGCGGCCCCAAGAATGGCCAGCACCAGCTGCAGAGGGAACCATCAGTGGGTGTGGGGGGGAGCATGCCTCTTGCTGCTCCCTGCCCCCTGGGTGGGCTGGGGGCTGGGGGGCTATGCTGGACTCTTCCCAGGGGGCACTTACCCCTGGATCTGCACATGGTTAACAACAGGCTGCCGCTGCAGGCTGGGGCTGGCAGCAGCACTGGGCTCTTCCTGGTGCTTGGGGCAGGCCTTTAAAGTGGCTTAAATGCCCTTTTGCACTGCTTTAATTGTGTTGCTGTTTGAAATCTCAGTGGCATATTCCACTTCAATGGCATTGCTGTTTGCACACTCAGTCGCGTATTCCGCTTTAATGGTGTTGCTGGCTGCACTCTCAATGGCCTATACTGCTTTAAGTGATTCTAGAATGTAGCAAGATAAAACACCTCTGAAGTGTTTTAGTTTGCTACCAGAGCACTGAATGCCAACATACTCGGGGCTTGGCAGGCTTCCAGTGCCCTGTGCACAATCTCTACTGCCTTCTCCTGCTGCTAGAACACCCAACAATGGCAGCCTGTGCAGGCAGACAGCCTCAACTGAAGGGAAAAGAAAAGCAGCAAGGAGTCTGGCCTTTTTTCTTTTCTTTTTTTCTCCCTCCCAGAGCCTGCCTGCCTTCCTGAGTTGCACAGGGCCCGGTGCTTCCTTCTGTGGCTGTGGCACCCTCTGGGACTGCCTGGGATGGGCTCCAGCAGCTAGGTGCTGTCTGCAGGGCACCAGTGCCACTTCAGTGGGAAGCACCACCCCCCCTGCAGCTGCAGAGAAAAGCACCAGGCCCCCAGCAGCTCAGGACCACTCAGCCTGCTGGCAGCTCACCCCTCCCCTCCTGCTGCCAGTGAGGCAAGGAGGGATCAGGCCCCCACTTTGTACACACCATGGGGGTTTAGTTCAGTCTAATTCTCCCTAAATTTAAACAGTGGAAATGCTGGGTTTTTTAAAAACCCACCATTTCAATTTAGGGAGAACCAAACCAAATTTAACCCCCGTGGCATGTACAAGCACCCAATCACTCCAAGCAAATTCAGTAGACCCACCCAGGGACACCAAAATTTGTTGTCAGACTCAGTATTAAACTTTAGATAGAGTCACTGAATTCACAAATGCTTGAGCAAGGATAGTCCATTCTCTTAAGAAAGCATTTGTTGAGCACAGCAAGCTGCAATTTCAAGTGTGTGACAAAAGAATAACAGAAAAACACCACTTAAGCTAAGACAGCCCAATAAAACACAGTGACAGCATGCACAACTTAGCCCAACTTAAAATACAATGTAATAAGCTAAAAAGACAACAAAAAGCCTTGCATAGATCTTACATAATCATGAGAACAGAGCCAGGTGTAGCCAGGTATTCAGAAAGTCTCTCTGAGGGATCCACAGCTCTCCTGAGGTGTTGAGGAGATGATCCCATAGACCTCATCTTTGCCTGGGTCTTTTATAGACAAATTTGCACCTCCTTCTCCCCCTTGGGTACCTTACCATAACATGATTTTCACATCTGTCAGGTATTACATAACTCTCATAACTCTCATGCATTCAGTGTTTCTGTCTCTTCTCAGGTATTCCAGTCTCTCACCCCTTACAGGGTCTGCTTTGAAATGTAAATGTAGCTCTCTGCTTTCTTAGGTCACACGAGCATGTCTAATCAGTCTGGAGACCCTCCCCTGATGTCTCAGATCTGTCATGTAGCCCCAGAATCTGTTAAAGGGCCTACACTTGCAATGACTGTACCAGATGTTTGCCAACAAAACAAACATGTTTTTAAATATGTTTATCATCACAAATAACACACACACACACACATGTTTAAACCATAATTTAAATTATTACAGTTTTATGGTGCCATGGTGGCTCAGCATTTTCATCACTTTTATATCTGAGCAAATTCTTTCTCACAGAAGAAACAGAACAGCTAAATTTAAGTTTTGAGCTTTTTAAAAAACAGTGAAATTATTGTACTTATGCTGAGGCTTATGTTCACACCAAGGCCCATGTTAGGAACTTTTGCTAGGTACTTTTTTGTTATATTGGAAAATGGTTAGAGTCAAATATCTAGATTGCTTACAGACAGACTGATTACAATTAGATTACCAGGTAAGTAATAAGGGAATGGTGTAAATACCTTTTGTTACATCTCTTTTTTGCTATTCACTATTCACTTCGAGTTTATGTCCTTTTAATTTGAAATAGAAGAAACACTAGACTTCCTTCTTTCTTCCTTTTAGTTATCTTGAATATTTTCAATAAAAGACTGTCGTCTTCAATTAGTAACTATATTTTCTTTTTTTCAGTGAGCAGTGAGAGGTAGCTAGTCTGAAGGTAGGTAAAAAACAGGGCAGAGATGCAGATATAGACTAACATAGGGGTAGGCAACCTTTCCCAGAGTGACTGTTGGGTCACAATTGGTAGAAGGTGGGTAAGGACCCTGACACCACCACTTCTCTCCCTGAAAGCACAAGGAGAGCACCCACAGTCACTGTTTATCCCCAAAGGATGTTTACTCCACTGCAAAATGCTGCCAAAGCCCCATGTGCACAAGCTAGATTCAAAGGTTCTATGGGCTGGATCCAGCCTATTGACCCCTGGAATAACTAATTCAGAGCCCCAGATATCAAATAGATCCTCTCCAGCAGGAGACTACCTATCTTATTCTCTAATAAGTATCAGGCCTGGCTACAGACACAGATGCAAGCTATGCCCTCTCATCAACATGGACCACATCATGACTGGACTGAGCAACACTTATAACATCTGTGCTGCATTCACCTACTCATTACCACAGGAGGTGGTAGAAGCAGATAGTATAGATAGGTTCAAAAAGGGACTAGACAAATTCATGCATGATAGTTCTATTAATAGCTATTAAACAGAACAGTCAAAAATGTTTTCACTGATATCTTGAAGCCAATGATGGTGGATACCAGATGGGTATGACAGAGGATAGATTACTCAAGATATACTCAGTTAAGTGATTTCTCTCTAAATAATCCACTCCTGTCATTGTCAGAAATGGGCCTACATGATTTACCAAGGGCAAAGTGGGTTTAGGCCCAGCAGAAGACCTATAAGCCTCCCTAAATCTGGGAGGCTACTAGAAGCATTTTAACTGATTACTTGGGACAACTGAAAAATGCAGGAATGGGAGTGATGCTCACAAGTTTATAACAAGATTGTCAAGGAGGGACATACAAATCAGAGCACACCATCCAGAGCCCACTGCCTCTCAAACAAGTCCAAGGAGCCTATGAATACCGACTAGAGAAAAGCTGTCTGGAGACATGACTGCAGGAGTGAACAGAAAATAATCCCCAAAGTTTCTCAGGTTCCCTTTGGCCAGAGCTTGCTTTCTGGTCTGATAGATGGACAGCTTTGTCAAAGCTAAGAGGAGGTTGACCAGGAGATCCTGGAACTTGGTAGGGCCATGCATGGGGAGTGCCTAAAAGAAAAAAATGTGGATAGAAGTGCAGCCAGAACCTGAAGATATTGAGGTCCTCTTCTTGAGGAGGCAGTGGAGGGGCTGCAACCTGGCACTCTTGAGGTAGACATCCACCAGGGTCTCCTTCTGCTGACACAAAGGTCAGGTGTCAGGGGTGCCTGTGAAATACACCCATGAAAATGTCCATGCAGGAGCCACCAATTGGAATTCTTGGTATCTCATGGAATGAAGGTAGAATACATGCTGTACTACCAGGGAACCTGGCCCTTGCCCAGGGTATCCTGTCACTTAGTGTCTGGATGAGACACAAAGATGGAATGATGGAGTGTGTGTGATGACTAGAAAATGGTATTTAGAGATGTTGGGGGGGGGGGGAATTGGCTTGTAGGTAAAATATATATGTATTAAAATAATGGCCCAGGGCTGCAGCAAGGCTTATTAGTTTTTGAAGGTCTAGTTGTCACACAGTTTCACACAGCCTTCAAGGCAGACAGGGTGTCTAACACAGGCAAGCAACCGATATACACATAAGCTGGGAAATTGTGGGCTTGAACCACACTGTTCCATTACATGAGATAAGGTGGCACCAGATCACAAGGCTTCAGAGCGGGGAGCCTGAGAGTTCTGGTTCTGGAGGAATAGACCAAATTAGGAGAAGGGCCAGAAAGCCCAAATTAAGATGTCTGTATGTGATGGGCTTGTGAAACAAAGAAATATGATGACAGGACAGAACATGGACAGTATGACAACCACAAAAAGTCCAATCAGCGATAGCCACAGACGAAGACTCATTAGGACAAGAAATAAACACAAAAGCAGAAACTTTAGGACAACAAAGGGTCTCCTGTCTCTGAGAGGTGTCCTCGAGGGAAATCTGAGGCACCATGGACTGAGTGCAAACCACCAGCCTGCCTCATACACCCCACCAGGGGTGGGGGAAGACAAGTCAGCCTCCAACCTCCAGGCTGCTGACATCTGACATCTAAGAGAGAACCTCAGAGTGAAGCTCACATCTTGGCCAGATGTATCTTGACTCTAATGACAGCCCTAGGATTGGTAGCTATAGAATTGCTTGTATTATTATTTTCTGTCATCACTGTGTATCAATAAATTGGCCTATTATTGAATGGAAAGTTCATGGACAGTCTGATGGATTTGGGTCCCCCCAGAACAAGGTATCTGGATCATAAATCCAGTGCCAACAGTGCAAACCACATGCATGAAGAGCTATTAATGTTGGGGTGTTCCAAAACAGACTAATTTGGTATCCCACAACCTGCTGAGGTGGTGTGGTAGGGAGTATCATGGGTCCTGCCAAGGCAGAGGCACCACAACAAACTCTGGGAGCTGAGGGGTACTGCGGAATGGGGACTGGCCTCATTCAGGAGCTTTTGAATGTAGGTGAGGGAAGTATCTGGGAGGGAATCTTTAACCTCCTGGAGTTCTTTCACCACTTTTGCTTGCTCACCTTCTTCTCAAACTGTGCTGCTGGGTGCAGTAGTCTGGAAGCTGACCTTGTCTGTGAAGACTGAGGTGCAGAAGACACAGTACTTCAGCTTTCCCCACATCATCTGTAACTAGGCTGCCTCCCCAATTAAGTATGGGACCCACACTTTCACTGATTTCATAGATTTATATATTTCATAAATTTCATAAACATTAGGGTTGGAAGGGACCTCACAGGATCATCAGGTCCAGCCTCCTGCCTAAGGGGCAGGAAGTCTTCTGGGGTTAAATGACCCCAGCAAGTTAAGCATCCAAGTGTATCTTAAAGGTGTCCAGAGTAGGTACTTGCACCATTTCTTGGGGGAGTCTATTCTAGACTCTGGAGACTCAGATAATAAATAAGATTTTATTTTTTTATGTGTAGCCTAAAATGATCTTCCCAGAGTTTGTGACCATTAGACCTTGTCTTCTCTTGAGGTGCTGTGGTGGCAGTGGTCTCAATCCTCCCAATCTTGGAGAGTCCTGGCTTGGCCTCTTCCACCAATAGAACATGCTTCTCCTCCTCTATTGCTAGGACCCCATATTTGGCAAAATGCTGCAGGTGGATTATGTGGACCCACACTTTCACTGATTTCAAAACTTCTGCTTGCTGCCAGAGATCACAAACGTCCAGCTTCCTCCTTCCTCAGAGTCCACACTCTGCCTTCTCTAGCACTGCTTCTGACATTTCTTCTGCAGTCCTAGAGGTCTCCTCCAGCATCAGCATGATGAAGCCTTCATGGTGGAGGATGGTTTGGAGCCTTGTCATATCCTCCTGTAGCTTACTTGCCTGCTCCCTGGGGGACACCACCAAGAGGCACCACTCACATTGCAGGTACTCTCACACCTGGCTGTCACTGGGAGGAACCTGCAAGCTGCAGTCTCCAAAGTGCCAAACTGGGTGGAAGCATGGATGGTGAGCAGTCCTGCCAGGGCAGACACCTCATAGGTGCAGGCAGAGGAAGAGCTGGCAGTGACTGGCATTGTGATGTCCTCCAGCCATTTCTCTGGGTATCTTAATCCACCACCTCTCTCTTCCTGCCCCTTTTTTCCAAGCAGTCCTCTAGCAAACTGCCTTTTAAAATAATCTATTCACTGTTCCTTGGTCCCAAAGGTTTCCCTTTTCCCTGCTTCCTCTCACTAAGCTTACATTGAAGAAAGATGAGAGAGTTTCCAGGCAAACCCCTATTGAACTCCCCCTCACTCTAGTTAAGCAAGGGGCTTAAGTATTGTCCATTGTACCCCCTGACACTACATATCTCAGTCTGGAGCAGGCAGTCAGGGCTCCCCAGACTCAGTTTATTTGTTTTTGCTTGGGTCTTAAACTGAGTAATGAAGACCTGTGCCCATAGCATATTAATAAATATACTAGTTTCTTTTTAACTGAACAAAAATATGTGTTCTATTATGTGATCTTGTATTACAACATTGGAACCCCATTTTTCAAACTCTTAGATCCACCTATAGGCAATCCCTGTGTAAAAGAATGAATTATACTGATCTGACATCAAATCCAGAAATATATTAAAGTCTGCAAGGGAACACTGTAACTTCCTTGGACATTCTATTGCTGGCTTCAAAGTGGTAGTTCGTAAGCAGCAAAACTTTAAAACTAACTTGAACACCAAATTGCAGAACAAAATCTTCCACAGACAGTGTTGTGTTAAATATGGTTTAAACTCAAATTACAATTTCTAATCCCATTATTTAGATTTGCTTCTATAAACCCTGTGACTTTATGGGTTTATTGCTTTTAAAAAAATTTTTAACTTACCTTCAGCAGTGTTTTCTCTCTTTTCCTCCCCTTTGTGCACTTTGTATTTAAATTACACTTTCTGTTTGAATGCCTGCTTTCTATAAGTCATTTCATGGTATCTGATGAAGTAAACTGTTTTGTTTTGTTTTTTTTAATTTAAGCTTATACATCCCTGAATTAATTAGTCTATAAGGTACAATCTGCCCTGCCATCTTTTATTCAATGCATACTAGGAATACTATGTCCATTCTAATGCTGAAAAATGCTTTTTATTATCCAACAGGTATCTGTCCTCAGCCAAAAGTTTTGGGGTTTTTTTTCTTTCTGATTTTCCCATAACTGTTTTTATTTTACTACCTTTTTACTATGGCCATTTTGCCCTCACCTTAGATCACATTTCCTATACATGTGCTCTCTTCTTGTTTAGAAATGTGAATTAAAATTTCCTTTTTTTCCTATAGCGTATGGAGGCCACAATAACAGAAATGATCATATAAAATGCCTGCTGTTGTGTATCTTTGTTATTTTTTTTTTCCATTTCTAAAGTACCTAATGTTTCTTTCATGAAAAACATGGATCAATGGGATCTTTTTCTTTTTTTTCATTGTCTTCAGCCATCTATTCATCTATGCAGTCTGATTTATTCCTGTTTCACTAAATGCTTCATGTATTGGCTTAGTAAAATATTTTGAGCCAGATCATTGGCAAATGGAAATTGGCATAGCAATATTGAACTCCACGGAGCTGCTCTGATTTATATATAGTGAGAATCTGGTCCTTTGGCACTACATTTATTGAAGTGTAGATCAGTTCATCTAAATCTTAAAATAGTCTTCTTGCTACCAGAATTAGAAATCTATTCTTTGTTCTCCACACTGTAAATGTAACTTTCTTTCTAAATAGCTTTTCTAAGTTATTTATTGTCTCCCTGCCAGTTATTGTACCCCACTTTAGATTTTATTTTCTATGTTGAATGGGTGCAAATGAATGCATCTTTGATTATATATGGCTTCCAAGTCAAATTGGCTTGGGGGTAAAGATAACTCACCTTGGAAAAAAAGATTTGTTTTGTTGTTCAGTAGCTGTTCATTAGTCCTACTGTTACTCTTAGGTGTGTTAATTAATTGTCTTTGTCATTTACTTAGTTAACCATTTTGTTTCACTTTTTGTTTATTAAATTTGTTTAGAAATAAATTATTTTTACTCCATAGTAACAAATATTTTATGGTAATACATTTCCTGCCAAAAATAAATAAAACATTATTAATCACTTGTGCATCCTTATATAAAGGTATAACCTCCTTCTGTATATAAATAGAAGCAGGACATATACCCTCTATTCCCAAACTGGCAAAACTAGAATCGTGCAATCCTCCATGAGAATAATTAGAAAAGCCTCGGATGCCAAGGAGGCAAGTCACTTATATATTCCCGTTGATTCCAAGGTCAAGGAACTCCCAAAGGCTCTTTGGGACAGACACAATCATTATTATGAAGTATCAAAACCAGAATTTGGTCCAGGGTAACTGGTCAAGGATTTCAAATGTATAAGAAAACAGAATAAATGAAATGGGAAGAAGACCTGTGGTAAAACTCATGGGCATTTATAATGTTTGTTGTAACATTTGCTGCCACAAAAAATCTCTGGGGTATAAAAAAACCCCAAAACAATTGAGTTTACAATACCAAAAGTTGCAGAGTCAGGATATAAGAATATGATATAAGGATATAAGGTTACAATAATATAAGGATATAAGATGCAATTTCAAGATATAATAATTATACTGAAGACACAGGGACAACAGCATAGAAAAAGTGCATAAAACATTAAAATGAGATGTGCTTCTACTATCCTAGCCTACGAGAGAAACAGAAATCATTTAGAAATCATCATTTCAGAAATCCCTTATCTACATGATGGGCTTAGACAGGACAGGAGTGGTTGTTAGGGTATTTGCATATGGTTTCTTTTGTTTGAGGATCTCAAAACCCATTAGGGGACATGTAGATAAGTAGTAGAAATTAAACTAGAGGTGGGCAAAATATGGCCCATGGCATGGATCTGGTCCACCAAGCACTTTCATCCAACCCAGGATGCCCCCCAATGAATTGCACCCTGCCATGCCCTTCTGCCCATGAGGGTGGGAGCAAGGCACCAATGTTTACACCCCCACCCCTATCAAAATACTCCATTGTGCATCACTCCCAACCTTGTGGGCGGAAGGGCCCAGCCTGGCCAGCACAAAGCTTCTGGGCTGGACTGCTGCTGCCACTGCTGCAGCCTCCGAGGACATGTTTGGCTTTCTCTGTCTCCTGCTGGCTCTGGACAGCAGGTAGGGAAGCCTGGGGATGTAGCTAGGCATGAGCTGGGGGTGCCAGCAGCTTGGACCAGCATGTGGGTGGGAGGGAGAGTGTGGGGAGGGATGGGGACCTCCACAAACTCTCCCCATGGTGTGCAGCCCTGCTAGGTGGTGGCAACACACCCCACCCCATGCCACCCCACACCCCACCCTACACACACCACATACCCTACCATGCACACATACAACCCCAAACCTCCATGCCCTACCATATACCCCTCCACAATATACAAGCATTTATTTTTGAGTTATTATGCAATCACCTCTAGATACATTATACAAACACAAATCATGACAAAAATATCTTTCATAATTAAATTAAAATATGTTACAGTAGGTGCTTGACTTTTACTGTATGATTTGTTGGTTTGGTTTTTTTTCTTCTGGTTCTAAGAAAGCAACCCCTCCCCCCCCAAAGGAGTATTTCTGTGGGGCAAGGGGAGATACTTCCAGTGGCAAATGTCAGGGCTTAGGGGTGGGACTTCTGGTCTCAAGACCAGGGGGTGGGGCACCTGTCAAGGGGTGGGACTACCCATGCAGCTCTTGATAGTCACCAAAACTTGTTAAGGCACCCTCCATCCAAAATTGCCCACCCCTGGATTAAACAGTTTGTTTTAATCAAAATTTAAAGTTTACAAATTCTCAAAGCAATTTTAAAACACTTTTTATTTTTTATTAGTTCTCCCTTTGCTGTTAGGATAAACAGGAGAAAATTGTGGCATATCTTTAGACTTGACTTGGCTGGTGGTTAGTGTATAGCCAAAGAAAAGACATTGGCAATCTTTCCACGTACTTTGGGGGGAACTTTAATTAATTTGGAAGGCATGGCAGGTTCAGGAGTCGAATCTAAGGGGGATGGGTGGGGAACAAGATAGGGTGAGTTGTGTCCCCATCAGTCACTGAAGGATAAAGTAAAAGTAAAAAACAAAAAAAACCAAACAAACAAAAAAAAAGAATTTATGAAGAAATAAAAAGGAAGTAAAATAAATGTGTTATGTTTTAATATGTTGAGATTGGAGCATGTGGGGCGGAGGGGTAAGGGGAGTTGCTAGTGCTGCTAACTGGGGTGGTTGGGAGGTGGGAATGGTGAGAGAAGGCATTTTTGGGGAAGCTACTATTCCTGCCCCAGGAAGGAAGCTCCAGCTCATAAGTAGCTGGTCCAGCCCCCTACCTTGTTCCCCTCCCCCACCCCTTGAGACCAAAGCCTAAAGGTTAAGGTCCATTTCACCTTTCTGTGCCATAGTTGTCTAACTGAAATTTCTGGTACTAATACCACTAACACATTACATTTAAAGCACAATTAATAGTTGAACACAGAAGGGTGAAATAGGGTTTAACCCTCAGATTTTGGTTACAGGGCCTAGTATATTAGTCCCTAATAACTGATTAAGCTCTTTAGGCACTCATTGGCAGCCACTGGTTTTGGAAGACCATGAAGACTGCACCTTTACTGAGTTACCAGGTACCACCACAGCTTCTTGAGTGACTGAGGAGTCCAATGCATAAGAAGTTGCAACTCTGACAAGTTGCATATATAAACTCAGTTGATCTTGCACTGACATGCTGAGAACCATTTTGTCCTGTCTTCCTCTGATATCTCTTCTTTATCTCATCATTGACCCTCTTCATCTTGAAGCGACAGAAGCTCTGCTTCATGGTGGCTTTCCACCCAGTGGTCCAAGCTTTTAGGCTCTACCACAACAGAAATTATAGACCTCAGCACATGTTCTGTATGTGTAATGTATTGTTAAATGGAATTTTAATATGCATTCTAGTTTTTTTATACATTTGTGTATGTAACACACACACACACACACACACACACGACAAAGTTCAAATAGTCTCTAGAAACCAAATATGTGACAACAGACCAACTCATCTATCAGCCCCTCCAATTCTCTTCATGGTCTTATTTTTATACGACAGTGTGACAACATCATTTTAAAAATGTGGTTGCACTGCTACAAGTAAACAGAGACCTCTAACTTTTCATATTAAACATAAAACTAAAAAAGCTAAGTTTTTAGAGCTTTTTGAAGAGAAATCATACAACTTGTGTTGCTTGCTCAGTACACAAATAGGATACAATTTAATCTGTCCCTGCTTCACCAGTAGGAAATAATTGGATATCAACAGAGAAGTAGTGAAGTGTAGCTTCCTTTTTTTTTTCAAACAGGAATGTCATTAATTCTCTTTTCTTCTTATGCTTAATGTGATTTCAAATTCAAGTAATTATACTTGGGCAAGATTCTCTGGTTAAAAGTGAAAATGATTATAGGAAACTTACACTCATAAGTACTTTAAAGCAATAGGCAATTTAGGACAATCACCCTGTCTGTGTTGTTTTGGGGTTTTTTTCCCCCTTTAGAAAACCAGAATTGCTGAGTTTAATTAAACAAATTTTATCATACTAATGAAGAGTTTATATTAAATCTATCAAAAAGAGCCCTCTGATATTACAGATTTTTTAAAGAAGCTTATAAATCATTACTTTGTACTCATAGAACATTTGCATCATTTAAAAAAAAAGAACCCACTGTGAAATTCGAAATTCTCTTTCTGTTTTGCTGGCATTGAGAAGTTAGCATACTAACTTCATCAAAACACTTAGGCTTTCCTGCTGTTCTGCAGTATTTCAGCAGCAGAGAATCAAGCCTTTGGCCCTAGCACATACTGTTTTGTTATTATGCTACTTGCTATTTTGCTGTCCTATGCTAAGTGTGTTCTTCAGAAAATGAGTGTACCAAAACACCTTTGTTTGCATCCCATGTCCAGAATTTCTCATTCTAATTTCTAATTATCAATTTAATGCCCTTTAAAAGAGCTTTTATTTAGAAATTGTACGTATAAATGCTGATCATCTGCAATTAGTCTTCATGAAAAGCCTTTTCCCTTAAGAAGAATTATTTTGTGATGTAGCAACTGACTGTATTGTTTAAACATGTTGGATATGTCTAACAATGATTTCTATTTGCCACCCACAAAATGTCAAATCACCCACCCAACTGTACTGTAATATTTCACACATGTGGGTTTGTTTCACTCCTAATGATAGACTACTATGTATTATTTTTAAAAGAGAGCTTTGCAAAAGATATTTCTTACTTGTCATATTTTTCTTAATTGTCATATTTTCCATGGTATTTTTTTTCTTTATAGATACATTTTTCTACTTAAATATGCACAGTATTTACTCAAATGAGTTACTCATTTAACCTGGGGGGAAAGGGGGTTGGAAGTGGAGAAAGAGGAGGGGATGGCAGCTGCTGTGGCTCCAGTCCTGATGAAGGCTCAGGCTCAGAGTCAGAGCCATAGCCCCCTGCCATGCCTCCCCCCACTACCTTACCACCCCCTGCCACCTTCTTCCCCCTGTCACTGCCACTTACCTTCCATCAGGGTACCACCTCTAGCTCTGTTCCAGGACAGGGCACAGAGCAAACTTTAGCCCTGTCCCATCATGCAGCAGTGGTGGCCATAGCAGTAGCTCTGGCCCCAACTCCAGTGACAAGTGAAAGAGGTTCTGTGGTGGGTTCTGGGATGCACTGGCACTGGGCAGGAAGGCAGTAAGAGGGGCTAGTGGTGAGGGGAACAGGTATCAGTGTTCAAGGAGTAGGGATTAAGCTCTCCCCCTCCCCTGCCTTTTCCCCACTGCTTGCCCTCCTACTATTTGCCCCTTTACCTCTGTTTGTTCCACTGCAGCAGTAAGAAGACAAATTTTAGACAATCCTAAAATAGTTAGATATTATATATGGGAAATTATAACATTTATTAATTTTCCATGTATGAAATCTAATTATTGAGAAGTCATCTTAAATTCAAAGTCATCTTGAATTTGGGTAAATATAGTACTTGCATGCTTAGAAATCCAAATAAGAGGAAAATATTATGTTTTACTAAATTCTGCCTACTGGAAATTACTTAATGATGTGTCATTTCAAGTAGATTAACCAAAAATTTCCAAAGCTACCAACCCCAAAATCATTCATTGCCCTCTTTCTCTAGGTTGCTTTGATCAGGAATAAAATAAACCTCATTAACACCCACAGCTTTCAGGAATCTTATTTGAGCCTCTGTGCAGCCTTGGGCAGAGTTCATTGCATTATGTCTGGTTCCTAATGTGTAAGCATTATTCATGTATATTAGGGCTAGAGAATCATTAAAAATAGTATTGCTACTATCTAATAAAAGTTTAGGTTCTGGAACAAAAACCCATCCAAAAACAAGTGAATGCTGACTGAGCCAATGGAATCTGCCCTGGTTTGACTTTTATATATCCCACATAGTGAAGGAGTACCTAGTGCTGATCAAACGCTCCTCCTCAAATGTATTAACCAATGAATTTGCATTCTTTTCTTAGATAATTTATTGACTGACTGTTTTCCTTGATATTCTAGTGATAGCCATGTAATAAATCAGAAACTTATGATGTATTCTTGCATTTTGGACAGCTTTACCTACATTCTGCCCATTAATCCACCTTTTTCAGTGCTGTTCATGCTATTTCAAACTTCCCTGCAGCTTCAGAGATGCCATCTGAAAAAAATGTCAAAGTAACAGCTCTTCATTTACCTTTATGATCCATCTCATATATGTTACCAATATTACACTGATGTAGTGGATAAGACAGGGCACATTACTTCCTTTATCAAAGAAAATATTAAGATCCAACAGTCACATAGGACTAAAATTAGGGCTTTACAGCACTGTATAAATCATACATGCCTGGCTTTTTAGTGAGGCATACAGCTCTTGCTCTTAGCAAATATAGGACCTTGTTACATGTTACACAGTGGGCATGTCTACACATGCATTTATGTGGCTTAAATTTACCATGCAGTAAGTTACTGCACAGTAAGCAGGAGTAGGCTGGTATCTACATGTGCAGGTGTTAAAGTACATTAACATTAAAGTTAGTTAAAGTTAGTACCAAGTCAGTCCACACAGTGTTACTGCACATTAAGGCATCTACACATGCATTACTGTGCAGTAACAAATCAGGCATAAATTTGATACGTGTATCATGCAAGCACCTGTATCATGCAGGCATGTGTAGATGCACTGATGTACTGGGTAGTAATTTTGGTTACTGAGCAGTAAATGTGCGCACGTAGACATGCCCAGTGAGTTGCATAAATGTTGATAGATATTAGTCCTAGCTCAAGTTTGGAGCAGTCATGCCTCAGGGCAGCAGGAGCCTAGAAGACTAGAAGGTAATTTACCATCAACTGGTTACATTCCAAATGCAAACCAACCAACACCTGCATTATAATCTTCAATATGCTTACAAATGTGTCATATGTGCCCTCTCAGGTGAAGAGTTCTGGGTCACTCCTGATTGCTTCTGTAACATGGGTGAAAAGCTTGGCCTCACTGGGCGCATCCAGACAAATGAGCATGTGCCTCTTGCAGCATTTCAAAGCCCTTTGAGAACATCTTCCAGGTGATAGCTGCCCAGATGGCTGGGCAGGAGGTGCACATGGCAGTAATGCTGCACAAAGGTCAACTCTGCAGCCACAGCCCACTGGTAGCTGCCCCAGAGGGGCAGATGCCTCTACTGGCTGTACAGTACTCATCCGGGTCTGGGAGGGGTGGAGCAGGTAACAGCCAGGCAGCAGCCCCCACTGCCAGACTTCTGCAAGGAGGGTGCAGGAAACTCTCAGGGCTGCTTCATCAGTCCAGCTAGCACAAGGGGTGTGTCCCTAGGGACCAATTGTGTTCCCAGGTGCCTCCATGTGTGGATGTGCCCACTGGGAGCATCTACTTGTTCATTAATGTGCCATAATTACAGAGCATTGTGTTTAATACCTACAGGAGCATGTACACAACACAGAGGTTGCTCTTATGCACTGTAATTACAGTGCATTGGAAAAGACTCAATTAATTAAGTCTGCTAGAGCATGGTAGTTACGGTGCTCTGGCAGCCTCCTATGTCACATGTATCATCGTCCCCACACTTAAAAATAGCAGTTTGGGTGGTTGAACTACAGCTCATAGAACAAACCATTTTTAAGCATGGGGACATCGGTACATGAGATGCTACAATGTTTTAATTAAAGTGGCTTTCAGAGACAATCTAGTTAAAGCACTGCCCCTCTCATCCCTGGAGTATGTGTAAACGTGCCCTGCAATTACAGGTACTAACTTAATGTCCCATAGTCGACGCTACTGCACAGAAGCACCAGCCGTGCTTTTTTATGCTAATGTGCAGTAAACTAATTCTACTGCACATTAGCGCATTAGCATGGTTTTTGCCAGATGCTCTAATGCACAGTAGAATTAGTCCACTGTGGATTTAGTATCTCATATAGACACACCCACTGTCAAACTTCATAAAAACCAAGATATTTAACTAATCCAACTAGATGATCCTTTACACACTATAATTACTGGGCAATCCTTGGAGAATACTGAGAATTCCCTTACATGGGAATGTGTGTAGTAGTCAGAGGATTGTAGATGTTTAGTCCTCGGGGAACGAAGTTGTGTTTCTTGCAAAGGCTTAGAAAATATATGTCACTGTTGAGTTTGGCTTCTTTCTTTTTCATGTTGTACAGTTTCCATTTCAGACGGCACTTTTCCCAGAAAGTAAACATAAACAGTATTCACCATGGAATAATATCTGCCACCATTGTCATTGGCTTCCTCCAAAGTCATGTCTTTGATAAATATGACATCAGAATCCAAACCAAACTTCTCATCTACCAAGCTTTTATTAATCCTACCCTTTTGTATGGGTGTGAACCTTGGATAACATATCAAAAACATCTGACAACTTTAGAACATTACCATGAGTGATGTCTTTGGAAAATCCTCCATATCAACTGAAAGAACAAAAGAATGAATGCTAGCATTCTGGATTCAGCAAACATTACCAATATTGAAATCATGTTTCATCAATACTGAAATCAGGTTACACCATCTGCCATAAAGCTGGCAAGTCAGTCAGCAATACAGAAGTTCTCAACTTCAGGAAAGCTGAGGAGGTTTGTCGGTGAGGCCCTAAGGGCCCATGACCCCAAGGAGAGGGGAGTTCAGGAGGAGTGGTTGCTCCTCAAGGGAATGATCCCTGATGCACAAGCTAAGGCTATTCCATCTTGGAAGAAAGGCAGCAAGAGGGCACAGCAGCCCTGTTGGCTCAGCAAGGAACTAGCAGTCCTCCTGCATCTAAAAAGAAAGACCTACAAAGGGCGGAGGACAGGATCCACCACCAAGGAGGAATATTCTGCACTTGTCCAGACCTGCAGGGACTGAACCAGGAAAGCCAAGGCTGTGATGGAACTCCAGCTGGCTACTAGTATCAAGGATAATAAAAATTCCTTTTTTAGATATGTGGGGAACAAAAAAATCAAGAGCAACATTGGACCTCTGCTAAACCAGATGGGACAACTGATGACCAATGCCAAGGAAAAAGCCAACCAACTAAATGGGTACTTTGCGTCGGTCTTTCACCAAACCCATGAGATGACCCTGCCTAGTATGGGACAGAGAGGCCCGGGTGAAGGAGATTCGTTGACCTCCATCAATGTTGACCTCATGAAGGAGCACCTTGAGAGGCTGGACACCTTCAAGTCAACTGGCCCTGACAGTTTACACTCCAGGGCACTCAAGGAGCTGGCAAGCATCATAGCTCAGCCCCTGGCACTGATCTTCAAGAACTCCTGGTGCTCTGGTGAAATGCCTAAAGATTGGAAGAAAGCCATAGTGGTGCTGATCTTCAAGAAAGGGAGGAAAGTGGATCTGGCAAATTACAGGCCTATCAGACTGATCTCTATCCTGGGGAAAGTCTTAGAAAAGATTATAAAATAAACCATTCTTAATGGACTGGCTGACGGCAATATCCTGAGGGATAGCCACCACGGGTTTGTTATGGGTAGGTCTTGTTTGACCAATCTTATTTCCTTTTATGACCAGGTGACCTATCACCTGGACAAAGGGGAAGAGATTGATGTTGTATATCTTGACTTTAAAAAAGGCTTTGATCTGGTATCCCATGATCACCTCTTGGCAAAACTGGCTAACTGCAGCCTCAGGTCCACCATGATTTGCTGGCTGGGGAATTGGCTCCATGGTCAGAACCAGAGGGTGGTGGTTGATGGAAGTCAATCATCATGATGCCCTTTGCCCAGTGGGGTCCCTCAAGGCTCTGTCCTTGGACCTATTTTGTTTGACATCTTCATTAATGATGTCGAACATCAGACATTGGTATCAGAAGTGGACTGGCCAAGCATGTCGATGATACCAAACTTTGGGGTAAAGCCTGAGGACACGAGGGTAATCCAGGCTGACCTTGACAGGCTCAGAAAATGGCCAGATGAGAACCCGATGGAGTTTAACACTGAAAAATGCAAGGTTCTCCACCTTGGGAGGGAAAATCTGCAGCATGTTTATAGGCAGCATGTTTATAGGCAGTGCTATGCTGGCTAGCACTATGGATGAAAGAGACTTGGGGATCATGACTGACCACAAGATGAACATAAGCCTTCAATGTGATGCTGCTGCTAGTAAAGCAAGCAAAACACTGGCTTGCATCCATAGATGCTTCTCAAGCAAATCCTAGGACATCATTCTCCCATTGTACTTGGCCTTAGTGAGGCCGCAGCTGGAGTACTGCGTCCAGTTTTAGGCTCCACAATTAAAAAAGGTTGTGGAGAAGCTTGAGAGAGTCCAGAGAAGAGTCACGCACAGGATCAGAGGTCAGTAAAACAGACCTTATGACGAGAGGCTGAGAGCTATGGGACTCTTCAGCCTGGAAAAGCGTAGGCCCAGGGGGGATCTGATGGCCACCTATAAGTTTATAAGGGGTGTTCACCAGGATCTGGGGGAATGTTTGTTCACCAGAGTACCCCAAGGGATGACAAGGTCAAATGGTTATAAACTCCTCCAAGACCATTTCAGGCTGGACATAAGGAAGAACTTCTTTACTGTCCGAGTCCCCAAGATCTGGAATAGCCTGCCACTGGAGGTGGTTCAAGCACCTACTTTGAATGCCTTCAAGAGAAATGTGGGTGTTTATCTTGCTGGGATCCTATGACCTCAGCTGACTTCCTGCCCCTGGGGGAAAGGGCTGGACTGGATGATCTTCTGAGGTCCCTTCCAGCCCTAATGTGTATGAAATCTATTAAATGTTTATATGACATGAACACCTTTGGATAGGAAATGTCTGACAATTTGTTCTCAAAACAAGTCCTGTACTTCCAAATCACTGATGGTTAATGTTTTAGAGATGAGCAGAGGAACAACTTAAAGGCCAATTTGAAGACATGGAATATTAACATATATACCTGAGAGATTGAAGCACTGATTTGTCCTCTATGCCACTGTGATCTACAACAAAGCATCAGTTGTTCTGAGCACAAGGGCCTCGCTATGGATGCAGATAGGTGATAGAGACAAATGAAAGAGCTGTGACCCAACAGCACAAGGAACTGATCATTCTTCCTTTAACTCTTTATCACATCTGCAGCTGAACCCATGGATCTTGAACTGACATACTCAGACATCTGTAGACTCAAAGATGACTTCCTTATTTATTAGAAGATTGCCATCCTTATATTGAGAGATTAGTAACGATTGTGGCTTCAATTTTAACTAGGCTATATTTTGAAAGTGGACAAAAAATGTCAGCACTATAATCATTTTCAGCTTATTTTCAAATACAAATCTCTTTGAACGTAATTCATTCCTGAGAAAAGTGGAAAATTGCTAACTAATAGTGTCAATGAAACACGAAATATATATTGGATACAACAATACTTTAGGAAACCTCTATAATACTATAGTGCCAAAGCTAGTGCTTTATGTTTCAGTTATAATGAAAATCTAATTTTCAAAAAGTGTGAGGAAAATGTGCAGTAGTCTTGAAAAAAATAATACATTCAATTAAACTAGATAAATATAACCAGTGGTTGTATACTTACACAATCAGTCATTATTTAAAAATGTGTGTGATATATGCACATTTTGAATTAATATGGCATTAAAATATATATTAAACAGTGAAGCACATGATAACTGAAATGGAAAGTGAAAAAGGCACATTTTTCAATTGGAAAAAACATGGAAAGAGAACATCATTGGGTTCTATAAGCAAAGGCTCTCTAATGTACATGCATACATATACATGGTAAATTGTATGAACTTAATTAAATTCTGTTTATTACACCCCAGTTCAGCTTTTCACCATACTACAGAAATATTACAATTTGTCTGACCTTTTTTCCCCTTAATAACTGCAATAAAATCACTCAATATAACCAAACTTCACACACAGATAGAAACTGATTTCAATTCCTGCAAGAGACAGGTCAAGGGCACAGGTAAAACACATATAAAGCAATAATTAGGAAATAGTGTATTCTCCGTTCTAAACAATTGGCCTGAAACACAGAAAGAGCTTCTATACAGACCTAAAGCGCTTTCTGTAAACTCTCCATCAAAGCTGCCAACCAAATTCCCTAACAAGAGACTGCATATATATGAATACCCTGGTTGATCAGGGAGTATCATGTACCTAATAAGTGAATTTTTATTCAGGGATAAACTTATGGGCTGCTTGTACATGCCATGGGAGTTTACTTTTAATCCTCCCTAAACTGAAGTGGTTGGTTTTTAAAAACACTGCTTCAACTTAGGGAGAATTAAACTAAAGTAAACCCCTGTGGTATGTATACAAGAGTCGGGCCCAATCCTTACCTGCCTCTCTGGTGGCAGGGCGAGGGGTGATGGAGAGAGGGGTGAACTGCCATTGGGCTGAACAGTCTCTGAGCTGTGGGGGCAAGGGAAAGTGCTTTCCTCCATAGTGGCAGTGCCCCCCAGGCAGCAGGCACCTCCAGGCACCCAGCCTGGGCAGTCTTGTGGGGCACTGCAGCCATGGAGGGATGCACCAGCCTCCCTGCAGCCACAGAAGGAAGCACTGGGCCCTCGCACAGCTCAGGCAGTCAGGCTCCTGGGAGAAAAAAAATAAAATTAGGCTCACTGCTTTTTTTTTTTTCCTTCAGTGGAGCTTGCCTCTATGGGCTGCCACCAGCTGTATGGGCTGCCTATATGAGTGAGTTGCATGGAGCCCAGTGCTTCCCTTTGCAGCTGTTGCACTTTGTTAGGTAGCAAACTAAAACACCTCAGAGGTGTTTTATTTTGCAACGTCTCAAAGTCATTTAAAGCGCAATACACTGCCAACTGTGTAAGCAGCAGTGCCATCAAAGTGCAATACACCACAGGCTGTGTTAACAGCAACACCATTAAAGCAGTGCAAAAGGGCATTTAAACTGTTTTAAAGGTCAATACTGTGGTGTGTACAAAGTCCCATCGTTTCCTATGCAAATGTTTACTGAGTCTCTCCATAATGAATCCAGATTCTTTAATGACCTATAATCTACCAAACCCCTAAATCTTCCTAAAATGAAATATACCATGGAATCCTGAAAATACCCTAAAACTGGGAACCCCCTACTCTTCAACTTCTACTGGTATCACACTTTGTGATACATTTCCCTTCCTCCCCATATATCATATTCTCTTATGTTCCCCTCTGTGCACCTTGAGCTCTAGCTAACTTCTCTCTCAGCTCCACAACCCCATAAGTATCCATTATAAATCAAGCTTCTTGTAGAGTTTAATTTAAATGTTTAATTTTTGGAATGTTTAAAACCTATTTTTAAAAGTTTAATGTCACAGGAATTTCACCTGAGTTTGGAAATCTTTAGCTATTAGACTATGCTTACTGACATTGCTTTATGTGTTAAAAACAAACAACAAGAACAAAACAAAAGAAGAAATGAAAAGAGCAGATTGGAATAGGTGTATCAGAAATATTTTGAGAATACTTACATTGTTGAAAGCAGTGCCTACAAAAGGCATAAAAGAATTTAACACAGAGAAAAAAAAACACATCTCTTGATAAAACTAAGAACTGTTCATTTAAATATTTTTGTTTAAATATCTCCACCCCCTCTCCCTTAGATATTCCATGTTAGTTCCAGTCTTCTTCCAAGAATTATGTTGATTTATGCTGGCAAAGATACAAACCTTTACATTAGCAGAATTCCTAACAGGGAATCAGAAAAGAAAACTAAGGCTATTGATACACACACAAGTTACTGCAATATAAGATAGAGTGTGAACTTACAGCACATTAACTACGCCATGGTAATTGCCTCTTTTCATGCATAATTTTTAACTCTCAGGGCCTTGTTACAGGTTTCTCTTTTTGCTGCTCAAATGTTGATTAGTGTTAATGCTAGCTCAGGTTAGGAACAATTACACCTTAGAGCTAAAAGCCTTTTCTGATTGTATCCCACTTGCCACTGCAGCACTGGTGAGCAAGGTCCTGACCAGGAGTTAGAGCTATGAGTTGTCACTACAGAGCTAGTGACCCAGGACAGCTTTCTATCTCTGCTATAGGTGAGGGGTGTTACAGGTGGCGGGGGGCATGAAGCTGGAAGTTGGAGAGTTAATGGGATAGGGGTGGGTAATGAAATGGGCGGCAGAAAGAAAATAGGGCTGGAAGAAGTGTGGTGAAAAAAGGAGGTCAGCCACTGAAGGATAAAAGAAAAAGAAGTGAAAAAGAAAAAAAAGGAACAAAAATATTTTTAAAAAGTGGAAGCAAATTAAAAAAGGGTCTCATGTTTTAATAAATTGGGTTTTGGGATTGGAGTGTGGGGAGTGCTAGTCATGCTACTCAGGGTGGCTGAGAGGTGAGAGCAGTGAGGGAAGGCACTTTTGGGGGAGCTACTGCTACTTTTCTGGAAAGGAAGCCCAGCTTATGAGGACCTATTCCAGCCCCCTACCATGTTTCCCCTTAACCGCTCTAGACTCCTCTCCTTGACATATCCATGACCTAGCTAGCTGGCATGTGCTCTGTAGGCTGTTTGCATGGGGTCACAACCCTGGGGGTGGAAAGGTCATACCCTTGGAGGTGGGAGATGGATGGCTTGATGCCAGACCTGCTCCCTGACTTGGTGCCAGAGCAGCTTCCTGGGCAGTAGAATTTAGTGTGGGGAAAGTTTGTCCAAACAGAACAGGAGGGTGGGAAAGGTTGGCACTGCATCCCGGGATGCTGCAGGACCGGAACATAACTTCAAGCCACCTAAAGTGTGCTTGAAAGTAGTATAAGGTGTTCGTGTGTGAAGAAGCCAGGGGTTATAGTTCATGCTATAAATTAATAAACTATTTAATCTCATGGTACCTTGCCCATGTGCTGATAACCCAAGATTTTTCTCAATGATATATTACAATACAGTTTAATGTTAAGAACTATTAATGTTAACGAAATGGAAATGGTTCTCAGAAAATCCTACTCAAAGAATAATTATTGGCTCCCCTGTTTGTCTCTAACATATCTCCAGGATTTCTAAAAAGCTAGGCATTTTTTGTGCAGTCTGAAAAGTGCTGAATTTTTAGAAAAATAATATTAAAAATACAGAGACTGGCCTAGAAAATTTGCATATATGCATTTTAGTATATGCAAACATACTTACTATTCAGCAAATACCTTCAGTCCTTTGGTAGATCAGTATTTGTATTCCTATGGAATGAAAAGAGTTTTTTTTTTCCTTCTACAGACTAAACTCAGAAGATAATTCTTGAAGTTTTCCCCTTTAAACACCTAACACTACAGACATTGACAAGCAGAACAGATGTCAGCATGATAGCTCAGCAAACAAGTACTGAGGGTCCTGTTTTGAATCCTGGTTTTACTTTAAGCACCAATTCTCAAATTAACAAGATTGTTAATCTTTAATGCACTGTGTCAGTCAAAGAACCATTTTCTCAGCTGAGAAGAGGAGTGGGGTAAAAAAACCCACAAACTCCCCCGCCCCCCTCCTTCAGAGGGTGTTTGAAGCAGCCAGATTACATTTTTTCCCCATATGGAAAGGAAATATATTACATTTCAACACTGAATTTATGCATTAGCTATTACACATTAGCTAAATATATATTTATTAAATATTTTGTTATATGTGCCTCCACTCTTGCAGGCACATATAACAAAATACCATGCAGAGGGATTCAACCATGCATGTGTTTGCAAGCTGGGGGTTGGACCTCAACTGACGTGGGGGATGAGGGGCATACCTGAAAGCAAGTTTTTTTTTTTTCCCCCACTTGCAGATGCACCCCAAGTCAAGATGCAGCAACCCAGCGATATCTACAGACACTAGCAAATTGCCCATCATGAATGATTGGTGTGCCTCACACCCTGTCTCCAGCCCCATGCTCCCCATTTCATTCCCCTCCCCACATCTGGACCCATGTGTCCCTCATCCCCTACATCCAGCCCCATGAACCCCCACAGCCTGCTGCTCCACCCTGCGCCACCACCATCTCCCAGGAATGGGAAGGGAGGGGAGCTTGTACACAGCAGTGGCTGCCAACACCTGGCAGCAGGTAACGTTCCCCACTTCCTGCCTCCCCTCCCTCTCTCCTCCCTCTCTCCCCACTTCCTCCCCCTCTCTACTGGCTGTTCTAGGGGCTGGGCACCAGAGGCAGAGGGCAGGGGGTAGTGGCAGTGGTGGAGGGACACTGCCACTGGAACCCCTGCCTTCCCCTTCCCCTTTCCCTCTTCCCTGCCCTCCCTGCCAGCTGTTGTTCATGGGGGGGGAGGGGGAGACACACACAGTTCCCTTACTCCCTCTGTCCGTACTGCTCTGGACCCTCATGACCAGTCGGCATACACCCTCTCAGCGGCGCATGCTCAGTTAGCCCGGAGCGTTACAGATAGACAGATAGACAGACAGACTAACTAAGGCTTTTATTGTATTAGAATTCCTGGAGCACAGTCAGTTGTGCCAGGACATGAAGACATTCACTGGCACTACTGCACAGTAACTCCAGTTACTGCACATTGATTGAGTGCTTGATTATACACTGCACAGTAGTGTCTTGTGTAAATGCACCTTAGATGTTCTGATTTATCTTCACTATTATCTACAGCTATACTTCTCACTCCCCTGCTATCTTTCTCAAAACAGTATAGAATCTGAATTATGTCCCCCTTCAGATTGTGTCAAGGTGACTGCTGTCCTTGTCCACATCCATCAGCTTTCCCCAAATTTTCAGTTTCAAAACTTCTCTACAACCTTTTTAATATTTAGTGCTAAGAGACTGGTTCCATTGTGGTTCATGTGAAACCTATCTTTTCTGTCCAGATTCCTCCAATTCCAAAAGTTCCTCCAGTTCCTGATAAATGTAAAGGCAGGAGTGGTGCAACTGGGGGAGCAGATGTCAGGGTGTGCAGGCATTTCAGGGGCAGGAGTAGAGTATGCAGACATGGGGGGGCAGGTAGCTGGATGGGGAAGTGGTTGAGGGGACAGACACAATGGGCCCCTCCACCCCCCATCTGCCCCTCTGCAGCTGTGGGAGATGAATTTAAGAAATCTCTCTACTAATTAGAATCTAGACATGAAAATTATAGCAAATGTATACATTTTCCATGTCTACAATCTAATTATTGTGGGGTCATCTTAAATTCAGACTCATCTTGGATTCAGGTAAATATAGTAATTTAGTTGGCTAGCTGTTCCATTTGTCCTTTTGCATTCAGCCACAATAAAAACTGAAATCTCAATCAAAATGAAATATCTTATTGTTTCCTTATTTTTTGTATACTGTATATATTGCAATATTAAGTTCTACAATGAGGGCCAAATACTGCTTTCATGTACACCATTGTAAAACTGGAGTACTTCCTCTGAGTTATGTGAAATTAGTTGTGATGTATATTAATGCAACTAAAACAATTAACATAGCCCCTAGTTTTCAGGTAGTTAACTGGAGAAATACATTCAGGGGGATGAAAAATAGTAATTATAGTAACTATCATGGAATAATGGTCTGCAGATAAGTGGTTTCTTCTTTCATTAATTATTTTTATTTCCTGAAAAGTCATGCCCTGAACAGCCCCTCACATAATTACATAGACTCATTGCTAGTAAAATGAGTTTGATTTTTCTCCTCCTATTTATATATTTTAGTTTCCCTTTACACTGTACTTCAGTGCTTGCTAGCTTGAAATTTAACAAAGTAAATTGTCTCTGAAGGAACTGTGGTTCTCATTAGACCAGGAAAAGAATGTCACCATAATATTTCATCATATACATTCCATTAAAAAAAAAACTTACTTTCATACTTTCCCCTATCTGTTGACAGGGAATTAGGATTGGATTGGCTTTTAATGACAGAAAGTTGGATTATTATTTTACTGGAAAAAAACAACAAAATACTTCACATCCACTTCCTCCTCATTCCCAACCCCCCACCTCAATGTAACATTATTCTGGTCACTCCATGTAATGTATCTATTCTCTAAAATACGTTTATGTTTAGAGCAGTATATAATGTAGTTTGAAGTCTTCAGTGTAGATACAAATAGCAATGTCATGACTTTTAAAACTTTAAAAAAACATTTTTATTCCCTACAATTCAAAATAGCACTGTTTAATCTATCATTTTTAATGTTTCTTTACAAGTGTATTTACCGAAGAACAGAGTGTGTTGTTAAGATACAGTTCTGGATTGGAGCAGTATTGCATCATCATTATTATTATTATTATTATTATTATTATTTTACTGAGAGGCACAGTGTTTAGAATATATGTGAATGTTAAGCCTTCAGGATCTCTCAGGAAATGCTCAACAAGTCAAAAAGTTGATGCCATTTAGAATAATGGGACGACTTGGCACCTTGCAATACAGCCCAAATATAATGGCAGTGAACAGTTGTGCTGAGCGTTATGCAGAGCAGGCAACAAGCTGTGACTCAGAGCTTCTCACTTTCTCTAAGAAAAAAATGAGCTATGCGAACCATTTCCCATGTGCAGCTTAATCCCTACTTTCTGCTGCAGCACATTTGAGATGAGGAAGGGACAAATAAATGGATAAATGCAGTGACTCAATTCTTCTATATAAAAGGAAGAAGAAAATCTTATTGGTGGTTGCATATCCTCTTGGTAGGGTCACATAAAATAAAGAAAGCTTCCTAATACCTGTTTACTCCACTGCATGTACACTAAGTCACACACACAGTTGCACCCAGGGACCTGGGTTTTCCATTTTCTGTGGAAAAAATACAGAAAAATGCAGATTTTCTCCTTTAATGGAATTGCCACAATGACACAGCAGGGAAGCATGTGGCCTCTGAGATTTATATGCCTACAGCAGGGCACAGGGTTGCAGCTGGGCTGGACCAGTTCTGGGCAGGAGCCACCTCCACCTCCCAGTGGACAGGATCCAGCATAGGAGGGAGCGCTGCACTGCCATGGTCACCAAGGTGAGGCATGGAGGTGGTGCATAGTTTAGCCCTGCTACTGCCAGGTGGACAGGGGGATCCTCAGCTTGGTGGCCATGGTGGTGCAGAGCTCCCTCATGCTGGGTTCTGCCTACTGGGCCATGGAGGTGGCTCCCGCCCAGAGCTGGTCCAGCCCAGCTGCAGTCCTTCACTCCACTGAGGGCATGGAAATATAGGAGGGACACAGGACCCAGCCCCTGGACTTGTCACCTGTGTCCCCCCACCAACGCATTGCCTGTACTCACACCCCCCACTTCTCCTCACACACCCCCTGCCTTCCTCACATGCTAGCAATGGGAAGCAGTGGGTCAGGAGTGAGGGGCATTGGCAGTGCCAGGGGGTTGTGGGTTGGGAGTGAGGGGCACTGGCAGGGCTGGGGGAGGTGTGGCTGTGTCTTGAGTGTGAGGGAAAATGGTAGGGGCAGGGGCATGGCACTGGCATATCAGGGCTGCTCAGCACCACAAAGCTGTGGTGTATGACACTGGATCCACATCCTGGTAAGTAAAGAGGGCAGGGAGAGCTCTGATTTTCCATGATAAAAAAACCAAAATCAAAATTAATGATTTCTAGATATGTATAATTTATTTTATTAAAACGATTGAGGCACTGGTAGGTTTCCAAATTGCTTTAAAATTATTAATATATCAATAAAACATTGTGTTCAATTGATACCTATATATATATAGTAGCATTTAATTTTAATCTTAGAAAAAAATGTGGGTTTGGGGGTTTGGAGTGGCAGGATACCAACATGTGGCCAGCCAGCTCTGCTGACACCTGGCTGGCCCTTGCACTGCTCAAGCTGGCTGTGTCCACCAGCATCCATGTTGCAGAGCATTGAGGTGCCCTGCTCCTAAAGAGGGGAAAACTGCTAGGGAAAGAGCCCTAGCAGTGAATAAGGAGCCCAGCTGTTGGTTGCCAGGGCAACTGGAGGAAGCAAGAGGTCAGACCTGCCAGTGATCAGCTGATTGAAAGGGTCCAGGGCCTGGCTCCTAGGAGCTGAGGCCAGAGGTGGTTCCTTGCCAGCAGCTGAGGAGGAAGGAGTTCTCTGCTATGGAAGAGAGGTAAAGCCTGACTGAAGGGGCAGCATCTGACATGGCTGATGGATGGAGTATTCCCTGGTAGGCTGGATTGTTGTTATGGCCGGGTGGCTTCTGTGCGGGCCGGGAGCGGTCCGAGGCTTTCGGGGGCACGCGGTGGGCTGTGGCCAGGAGCCCGCAACAGTAGGGCTGGTACTTTTGCACAACGGACTAGAATTAGGCACGGACTCGTAGCGGTTAATTAAAGATTGTTTTACTTACACCGTAGGTGGTCATGGTGCAGGCAGGAAACCTTTCTTGAGTTGCAGGAACAAACAAACACAAGTGGAGTTTGCTAGGCTCCACCGAAGGCACACGAGCGGAGTTTGCTAGGCTCCGCAAAACAAACACGACAGAGCTCTGGATACCCTTGATGAGCACGCAAAAACCGTAGATACATCTTAAGAAGAATTTAACGAACGAGACGGGAAGAGGTTGGTGGTTGATCAGGCCGCCGAACTCCTCTGAGACAAACACAAAGTTTCTATTACTCTGCCGCGTGCTCAGAGTCCCCACGAGATGGTTGTAGAGTCCTCTACAACTTGGACGGAAACTGCTCAAACCTTTTATACAGCTAGTGAGCCAATTGCTAGCCACCACATAGGAATAATTTAGAAACAGCCAATAGTGGGAAACAAATTTACATATGGGTGGCGGGAACTCCTTTGCACCGGGGTTTTCTCTCTGCAGCTAGAATTGCACTGTGCAAAGAAAGCTCCATGTGGCGGGAAATAATTCTGCAGTGCCGAAGCGCACACACAATCATTGGGTCATGACATCCCCCCTTGCTGAAGGCACAGCTGAATTATACTACATGCTCGTCACTCGGGTCGCCAGTAGCTCTTACAATGGGTTGTTGAACTAAACGGGTAAACACAAAATCAAACAACATAATAAGTTCGTCCTCCAGGGATCGAATCAAATAATAGCCGTCACAAATACATACACACATAATTATATTCATAATAAAGAACTGAACTATCAGGGCTTCAGTGGGCGTCATGGCGAAGTCGCGTGTCAAGCCCTCACTTTTTCAATGATGTTGTCCTTCTTGGGGCTTCTCTCCGCCACGCACTCTGAATTCCGGATCTGTGAAAAGAATTCTCTTAAAACAGATATTTCACTAATATTACAAAATTCACATGGAACCGCACGACAAGGAGGTCAATTAAACTCACTATCACTCCCCAAACATATAATACAGGTGTTTGAACACAACTCTACTCTGGACAACCCTCTCTTGTACACTCAACAAGACGAAAGCGTTGAGGATTCATCATCCAGTTCTTCTAAATAATGAAAACCTAACTCATAGGCCTGTTGCCATTGGCCTGCGTCCCCTAAAATCCAAAGTTGCCGCTTATTGAGTCCAGAACGCTGTAGGAGAAATCCAAACATGAATTGCTCCTCTGGTGTTCTCTGTGGCAATGGTGGGAGATCAGATTCACGATGTCTTGCGCCTTGAGCCTCAGTCAGGTGTCGATGTTCACAATTGCTGGATGTTTTGGGCTCCATTAGGATACGCAGTCGTGACAACTGATGAAGAAGATTACTCACAGGTTGGTTTACCAACGGGTTAAGCAGAATCCAAAGGACAACGATGTTCTTTCGCCCATAGACCTCAAGACAACTATCTATGCTGTGGATGGTCACTGGAACGGTTCCAGGGTTTAGTAGATGACGGTGAGGCCATGGTCTTATTTGCTGGAGTGGCGTCAGTCCCAATGCACATGTTCTGGGGTTCCATGCACAGTATGAGACCCCAATGATTGCTAGCATAAGATGTTCCACGCTGGTATGTTCTGGCCGTCTGTCATGCCATGCGTGGGATTTCTGGCTTATCTGTCCTGCAACAAGCGCTGGAAGTGGAATACGCCAGTGAACGTTAAACGTCACCATGTCGATATCAGTGACATGCCCTCTACTCCACGAAGCTTGTCTGATTAAGAAGCTTGCTTCTTCCAGGTTCAGCAGGTCAGACCCAAGTTCCACAACCAGACGTCCCAACCATACAGCTAGAGTTTCCTGGGGTTGGATCCTTGATTCTCTGCACATCTCCTGTACTTTGGTTCTGGTGCAAGCGTAATAGGCAGTAGCGACTCGGCTGGTTGTTGCTACAGGATGAACTGTTACTGCGGGAGTCAGTGCTGTTATTGTTTCAGGTAGGAGGGGAGGATGCACTCCTCCGCTCGATTCTCCCTTCCGCCAGCAAGAAGGCGTGGTCGCCGGAATCGACGCTGCATCAGTGGGTGGGGTTGCCGGCCAAACTCTCGCGTGTTCCTCCGAAGCTCTACCCTTCTCTTCTGGTTCTTCCATGTGGTCTCCCTCTTGCTTAGCGCCATCTTGGAGTGGCGTCTCAAGATTTTCTTTCACAGCCGCCTTTGACCGCTTGAATGGCTATACGCAGCTGGGCTCTCAAACTTTCATTTTGCTGCATTAGATCAGTTACAGTACAGAAAGTTGCAACCAACATTTTCCCCTTGTCATACCTCGGGGCTACCCTCTTATCTGCGGCCCGTTCCTCTGTCTCCAGATCTTCGCAGAGCTGGGATGGAAGCTCACGACCCCTCAATCTAGACGCCACCATAAAGGGGGCAAACCGCTCGATCGGAACCAGTTCTTCACTCTCCTGAGCACATCGCGAGCAACTCCTGGGTGAGGGTCGGGTTTACTGTGCCTGCCGGGTTGACTCTGGCGAGGGACACAGTGTCGAGGGGCCTAAACAGGACCCGCTCATCATTCATTATACACCCGAATGCTGCGGGGTGAAGATACACTTCCCTCTCTCTTGGGGCTCCGTCTTCGGAAGCTCCCTCTTCTCCCTTCAGTGAAAGATGTCCGCTGATAAACCTTTCACCCGTTCCGCCCACCTGATGGTAAGCGATATGCACCTCCAGTTCCATGATGTTTTCTACTTGGCGTTTTCCACTGCGCCAAGGGCAGTTCTTAACTAATTCTAGTTCCATCATGCCTTCCCCAGATCCCATCCTTGTCTCCATGTGCGGGCTGGGAGCGGACCGAGGCTTTCGGGGGCACGCGGCGGGCTGTGGCTGGGAGCCCGCAACAGTAGGGTGGGTACTTTTGCACGACGGACTAGAATTAGGCATGGACTCGTAGCGGTTAATTAAAGATTGTTTTACTTACACCGTAGGTGGTCCCGGTGCAGGCAGGAAAACTTTTTTGAGTTGCAGTTACAGACAAACACAAGTGGAGTTTGCTAGGCTCCACCGAAGGCACACGAGCGGAGTTTGCTAGGCTCCGCAAAACAAACACGACAGAGCTCTGGATACCCTTGATGAGCACGCAAAAACTGTAGATACATCTTAAGAAGAATTTAACGAACGAGACGGGAAGAGGTTGGTGGTTGATCAGGCCGCCGAACTCCTCTGAGACACACACAAAGTTTCTATTACTCTGCCGCGTGCTCAGAGTCCCCACGAGATGGTTGTGGAGTCCTCTACAACTTGGACGGAAACTGCTCAAACCTTTTATACGGCTAGCGAGCCAATTGCTAGCCGCCACGTAGGAATAATTTAGAAACAGCCAATAGTGGCAAACAAATTTACATACGGGTGGCAGGAACTCCTTTGCACCGGGGTTTTCTCTCTGCAGCTAGAATTGCACCGTGCAAAGAAAGCTCCATGTGGCGGGAAATAATTCTGCAGTGCCGAAGCGCACACACAATCATTGGGTCATGACAGCTTCCACTTACATTATAGCCTAGGGGCTTGTGCTTGTGTTACTGTTTATCACTGGTAGTTTGGGTGAGGCTATTAGGGGTTGGAGGAGGCCTCATAGGGGACTCACAGTACTGTGAGAACCTCAGCACCAGCAAGAGCTCAGCATTTGGGGTGCACGGACACCAGCCCCAGAGAGGGGCAGTTAAGAAGCCCCAGAGAAGGGGGTGTTGCTGAGAAGCCCCAGTGCGGGCATGGTGAGCCCTGGAGAAGGGGGTAGCAGTGCGGTGAATCCCAGAGAAGGGGGTAGCAGTGTGGAGAGCCCTGGAGGAGAGGGTGACATTGCTGAGAAGGCCCCAGAGAGATCCCGAGCACCAGAGAGAAGGCGCGGGGAGAGATAGGGCCGTGGACAGCCCGAGCACTAGACAGAGTGTAGACCCAGACAGAATAATGTCTATTCCAGCTGTGAGGCTTGGGGTGTGGTAAAAGGGGAGGTTGGAGCCACGCATAGCCCCTAAGGCTAGGGTGCCCCTGAAGCACCCATTGTAGAGCGGGACCCACGAGGGGTCTGGAAAACCACAGGGTCTTAGTGTCCGTTGGGAAGTGACCAAGAGGGTGTAAAAGGCAGCCTCCCTAACATATGTGAACATCAAAGATGTGGTGGGTGAGAATTTGAGGGTGCTCTTGGGCCAAATTGGCATGGGAAGGGGGCCTTGAGGAGATCACGGCCCTCCTGCAGGACCCAGCTGTGACAATCCACTATGTGGAACATTTCTTTGGTGTGGGCAAGGCCACTACTGGGGAGGCCATCTTGGTGGTGTGTGGTGCCCTCAAGGACATGCTGGGGCTCACTGTGCTCTGGGTTCACAACTCCTTGGTGGTGGGGGTGGGGTCCAAGCCCTGGAATTTCCCCAGTGCATTGGGGCCCCAAAAGGGACTCGCATTCCTGCCACCTGCCTGCCCCACAGTGATCACCCCTACCCCTAGATCTGCCCACCCCAAAGTCCCTTCCCCTTCACAGAATAGACCAACTGATACTAGCCTGCTCTGTTGGGCAGCCAGTCATCCACGTACCGGGATGCAATTCTGGCTGTGTGTGTGCCCCTCCTCCCCTGCTGCAGCCATCTGGAGCCCACAGACAGGCTGCCTGCAGCCCTACCTGCTGCCCCTTGTTTGGGGAGGCTTAGCCCCATTATCCCTAGTTTTCCACCGCCTATGCTCCCTGATGACTGTGACATGGTGCTGGCCACACCTCCACCCTCCCTGCAGGGGATCTGTCTGGAGAGGCACCCTGGGGCCAACCCACTCCAGGCAGCACTGCCCTGAGCATGCCCCTTCTGCGTGTATCATGGGTAGTGCAAAAGGAGCTGTTTGCATGGACTGAGGGGTGCTTGATCATGGAAAAACAGAGTAAACCATGGATTTTACCTTTTTACTATAGGCAAACACAGACTTTCTGTCTTACAAAAGAAACCCACAGATTTTGCCATTTTTCACTGAGGTCCCTGCAGGCTGGCAGAGTTCATGCCTACTGGGCTCTGGAGGCCCAGGGTCAGGGAATCGTGGCAGGAGCCTGAGCCAACAGCCTGCACTTGCCCTGGGTACAGATCTGGGGGGGGCGGGTCCCCTTTGCCCCCTGGGAGTGAGTGCAATAGCAGGGAGCCAACCTGCCTGAGCCCACAGTAGGGGGTGAGCAGGGACAGGGGGCTGTGGACCTGGATCCGTAGCACTGGCAACTGGGGGCCCCCTCCAGCAGGGCTGGGGGAGCAGGAGCTATGGGTGGGGAGGGCAAGAGGCACCAGCAGGGCTATGGGGGCTGTGTGGGGGGAGTAAGAGGCATAAGCAGGGCCAGGGGACTGTGAGTGGGGAGTGAGGGGAACCAGCAGTGGAGGGGAGGGGAAGGGTGTACTGTGGGGAGCCTTTAATTTTAAACACAAATTTGGGGATTTTTATTATAGAACTTGTGATGTTTTCATCTGGTAAAACCAGGATCCCTGCTGATCACTATATCCTGATGATGATGATCACCATGGTTCCCTGGGCACACCTGCACATCTGGCATGGGACCCTGAGTTTAAACTGTATGGTGGGGGGGGGAGTCTGGGCTGCCCTGAAGCCTCTGCCACCACCTGGAGGGCTACCTGTGGCTGTGATATATGTCCCTCCTCCTGCAGAAAAAGAGGACATTACTCCAGCATCAACACATTCTTTGGCATGTGAGAGACCCATGCCCATCTAGCTGCAAGGGTATGGGCTGCTCCTCAATAAAGTCTTGCACTGTCTCCCACCTCCTTGTGTTGGGGGTGGAACCCAAAGGCCAGGGCAGTAAGGGCTGAGTGGGCTAGGTGGGGAGGAGGGACAGGGCCCAGGCCCAGGGAAGGATCAGGGGCCAGAGCAGGGAGGGCCCTCCTCCCAGTGCAGGGCTGGCTTATCAAGTGGCCAGGGCTGGTGTGCCTGGCAGCTCTGCTTGGTCCTGGCTGGCAGCGATGGTGTGCAGCTCTGGGCAGTGTCCTCAGGTGATGGGGTGCTGGGGGTGGGCACATGGATAAGTACCCACCCAGGGAGGAGTTTGCGCTGCTGGTGTCTGTGCCTTGTGGTTGGGGCTGAGGCTTCAGAACTGTTGGGGCAGACTCTGACCTGGGATCCCTGAGCTCCTGGTGGAAATTGCAAGTGGGGAGCTTGGTGGGACAGGTTCCTGGAGCCCCAAGGGGGCTTCCCTTGGTCAAACATCACCACAGGTGACAGGCTGGGACAGGGGAATGGGCAGACCACCTATGCTGCTGTACACAGAACAGCTGTGGTCTGGGTCCCAGGGCACAAGTATCTCTGTCAGTTGCCACATAAAGGGTTGGAATTTGTGGGCACTCCCCACCCAACAGTTGTGGTTGATGATGGTGACCCACCTTTGTGCAGCACTGCTGCTTTGACCAGTTGTACCCATGCTCTTGCATCTGGCCTGACAGCTCCTTCTACACATAGGCATTGGAGTACCTTACCCTTTTGAACTGGTGCTGCACCTCTGCCTCACCCATAGCACCAGGAGGTCACCAGTTTCCTCCATGGATCAGTGTGGGCCCTGAGTGGTGAGGACAAGGGCATTGGAGCTCCCACACCAGCTCTCCATGCTGCTGCAAAGCTGAATGTCTGCTGCCAGGCTTGGAAAGCTGCCTGCAGTGTCCAGTGCAGGGACAAAGCATGGGATTGGCAGCTGCATGGTGAGGCAACGGGTGAGCCTACAGGCTCTGGGCAGACTTGAGGCAGCTGGAGCTGGCCCTGGTGGCCAGGAGCTGCCTACACCTGGGTATGGGTGCTGGCAGGTCTAGTAGGAGCCTGCACAACCCTGCAGGCCTGGACTGCATGGATCTGGCAGCCACTGCAGTGCTAGGCAGTGGTGCTGGGGTGCAGGCAGGCTTGTGTGGCTGGCTTGTGGCCTACCCAGGGGGACACAGGGACCTGGAGTGGCCTCTGGCTGCCTGTGTGTGCCCCAGGGATCAAAATGCCTGCAGACTGTTAAGAGTCTGAGGCTGGGGCTGCCATAGAGGCAGCCCAGCCCTGAGATGGGAGAGGCTCTCAGCCCCAGAGGCCTGGGGCTGAGATCAGGCTGTCCCCCTAGTGGTGGGGCTGACTAGGAGAAAATCTGCTTCCAGTTGGTGTCTACACATTTGTTACTGTGCAGTAACTACTTGCCAGTAAATTTGCTACATGCATTTGCAAGTAACAAATTTACTCACAAATAACATCATTTACTGTACAGGAAGCATGCACACACGTTGATCCATGTGTTTAGTGCACAGTAAATTATGCTACTGTGCAGTAAAGCATCTCATTGAGATGTGCCCACTGAGCACTATCATGTTGTGTCTAACAAACGAAAAATTGACTGTTTTTAACCACAAAGAATTCTGCGTGGTTACAGACTTGAATAACTATCTTTTTTATGACTTTAACCATCATTACCTAGACACTCCTACCAGACTGGAAAGTAGTGTAAATTCCATTTTACAAGTGGAGTAATAAGGAACAGAGAATGCATGTGTATGTTCAATTAATTGGAAGCAATAAACTCTGGAGCAATTTGAGCTGCAGTAAACTACTCCTGGATGCAGCATCTTCATGTGCACCTGGGACAGAAACACTTTAAGCCAGTGTGGAGCAGTTTACACCAGGGCCAGTGCCCTGCTCTGCCCTGGGTTCTAGGTGATGTGATTGGGCAGCAAAGTGGCGGGGTGGGGCATGAGGGTGCTGAAAGTGTGGAGTCATGTGGCTAGGCAGCAGGCAGGAGTCTGGACCCCTGCTGGCTGGGATGACTGAGCACAATTTATGCCTCTGGTCAACATCTACATTTGCATTTAATTTCGGTTCACTGCTCCACCATAGGATAGTACTGTCCCTGACAGTACTATTTTACAGCAGTGTTAATTAGTTTTCTGTGACCTAATACCATCACATGTGTAGATGGTGATGCTTTAGTCTGAAACTAATTAATCTAATCTTAAGTATATCACATATGTATATACAGCCAGAGAATCTAAGGATATGCCTCTGAAACACATTGTTTATGAAGAGTCCTTATATAATCCAAGTTAACAAATTTGGATTAAAAAGGCAACTCAGATTTTAGCTCAATTTGAACTGGCAACTCAGTCCAAAACACAGGGTGGAACTGAGTTGCTAACCTTAATTAAAACCCAGGTTTTCTTGTCTTCCACATTAACAATGCCAGATAAAGAACTTGGCTATTTCTTAAAGTTCAGACACAGCTTAACTAATGGTTTTATGATGCTCATGGCAGAACAGGAATTAAAACCATCCAAGTAAGCATTCTTGATCCTGTATTTTACTGCTGCTCATATCAAATGATCAAAACAACATATGTTAAGTCCCCAGAAATATTAACTTCTTACTTTGAAATAAAGATGCAAAATATGGCACCTGAATACAATTAAACTCACATAGAAACAATCTTAAAGGCAACCTCAAGCCCTTAAATATATTTAAGGATCAAATGCAATTGATTATTGTACAGGGGGAAAAAAAAGATTCATTTGTAGAAAAGAGGACCTCTCTTCTCCCTCTTCAAAAATGTCAAGCCTTGCAAGACTTTTATGAGTTTTTTTTCATCTCTAATGGATACCCCATTTAACAAGAATTTACTGTCATCATTTCTGAGTTGGCTGAACCTGCTTCCATTGGCATAAAGAGCTCTGTGGTAGCATGAAGTGAGGTCACTTATTATATGTTTTTAGAAACTTCTTCAATGAAACACTTTTATGGAGTAAAAATGTGGTTTTAGTCTGCAAACACAAGAAACAAAAGCAAAAGAAGATTGATTTTTGAAAGATGTAAATGTTATGATATGAACATAAGAGTGATATTCCTCAAGATTAGAGAGAAAAATAGGCAGGGGAGAAAAGACACTACATTTTTTCCAGTCATTCTACCTTCAAGCTACTTGAATGTAACAAAAAACTCAGACCTTTTGTAACATCAAAGTGAGTACAAGCAAACTCTAAAATAAACGGTTTCTATTAATATATTCTTGAACAAGCTATGGGGACTCATAATTCTTAGAAGAAAATGTGACCTTCGAGATGGTTTCTCCTCATGCTTTCATTTTCCTGCTGCCAAAGAAAAAATACATATTTATATTCATTTTTAATAAAAGCAATGACCAAAGGCATGTGAAGAAATGTTGTTCATTCACTGACAAACATGGGGATAAAGAAGAGCAAGATGTATAGAGGTTTTGTGAAGATGTGGTTCACATGGAAGTATTAGGGTTTCTACAGTTCTGTAGAAACCCAGAACAGAACGCCTTGGATCATTACAGTTTTGCTTTGTTCTGCATAAATTTCTAGGAAATTTATGAGTTAGCAGAAATGTTTCACTGATAGATGGCAAAGGGTCTCTGACTGCAAATATAACTTGTACATGATCTATCTGATGTTAAACCATCTTATTAGAGGTGCACCGATACATCAGTCTGATATCAGATCTGCACCGATATAAAGAAAATTATCTATATTGGAAATCGGCCTGAAGTGACTGATAATTGGCCTGTGCATGGGGCAGCTGCAACACAGCACATAGGCAATAAGGAGCACAGTCAGCAGTCTGCAGCATTGCATGCAGCTGGTAAGTCTGTTGTGGTGGAAAGGGAGGAGCATGGGGGCAGATCAAGGCCTCTGTGGTGAGAAGGGTGTGGGGCTGAGACAGGGGAAGCCACTGCCCTGCTGGGGTGGGAGGAGGCATAGTATGGAGCCAAGGCTTGTCTGGGGGGTGCAGGAAGGAAGTGGGAGGTGGCGCCCACTGCTGCTTGCAGCTTGTTTGGTGGTTCCTTCACTCATCCAGCAGCTCCTGCTGCTGCTCCTTCCGCTCATCTGGGAGGGCATGGGGGGGGGGATGTGCCCCCGGATCTGCACAGGGCAGGAGGTGGCAACTCTGGGAGGGGGGCTACTGGGTGGCTACAGTGATTTTTGGGGTGGCTGTAGCCCTTTCCTGTAGCCCCCTTCCAATGCTGCTGCTACCACCTGCCCAGCACTGCCCCTCTGGTGCCTGCTCCAGCCCGCAGCTGCAGTCTGCCCTGCCCATGCCTTGTGCAAATGTGGTCACATGCCTCCTGTATGTCCTTCTATGGTGCATGCAGCAGCAAGAGCTGCCCTCCCCGCATGCCCTCCCAGATGAGTCATGGCTCTGTCCCATGCCCTGTCCCATGCCAGCTGGGCAGTGCCTGCCCCAGCCCCAGCCCCAGCTCCAGCTCCAGCCCCACTCCCTCCTTCACCACAGGGGCCTTGATCTGTCCTACCCCCACACTCTTTCCTTCCCCTCCCCTTTCACCACACCAGACTTACCAGTCCACACAGCTATATCTGAAATCAGATCAGTATCAGCCAATATGCATCCTTAAAAATCGTCTATCAGTATTGGCCAAAAAAAATCTCTATCAGTGCACCCCTACTTATTATACGGGAAAACTATTTATAAATATAACGGAGGACCTTCCCTTATCTTAGTATCATGATGGTATTCTTAAACTTGAGGCAAATATTAAAGAGAGAATCTAGGATCATATAGTATAAATTGACATACTTTTTAGATGTTAATGGAGCTACCCAGTTTTACACTACGTAACAATTCATCCCTAGAAGAATGAATTATCTTGTTATGGGTAAGCCTGTTCCAGGAAAATAAAAAGATAGAGGCAAACTTCTTTTCATCCAGAATTTCACATAAAAGTCAAGGCCCCTGTGATGGTCTACTTTTCATTCAGTGTTGGGGGCCTAAAGTAACACAAAGAGATTCGTTGGGGTACAGCATGATTTGTAGTGGTACGGATGTATAGAATTCATCAAAATGTTATTGAAACCAACACATTGTTAATCCACCCGTAACAATATTAACATAGAAATTAAGATCAAGTCATTTTAATAGGAGGAACTGGAATGGCAAAGATTGCTTCATCTTTTCAGGATTTCTACCTAGATTTGCTGTTTCCAGTACACGTGTATTCTTGCAAAGAACTTTTGTTTTCAGAAAAATTCAACAATTCAAATATACTGTTCAGGATTTGAATAGTCTCCTGTTGTTTTTCAATATTAAAACTAATACTCTCTTTAGTTTGAACATTTTATGCCATGTTACAGATCTTCTTTTATCCTATCTTGGTATTTCCATGCATATAAAACAATTATTGGCTTTGAAAGCCACTGGATAAACATATCAAGCTAAGTAAGATATTGCAGCTCCATTCAGGATAGTACTTAAGCACATTACTTACAGGCAACAAGCCTGTTGAGACAATAGATCAGTAGCTCCATATGCTTAAAGCTAGCTACATGCTTAACTACCTTAAGCATAATTATTGGACATTTCTGTGAATTACAAGTGGTATCAATCATGTTAACAATTTTAATTATTTTATCCAACAATACCCCAATCTGAAAAAAAACAACAACCTAATGTTAAAGAAATAGTGGCTGCAGACACAAGTGCAGTTCTCAGCTATAACTCAGAACAATTTTTGCAAAGCATTCTGTGTTACGTTACCCCAGAACAACCAGAAGTTCACTGTTCATTTTGGGGCGGGGGGGGGGGGGGTCTAGCTGTGGGCTGGGAGTCTGCAGCCAGGTTCCCATAGCAATGGCCACGGCTCTCTGCCAGTGCTTGCTGTTTTCAGAATGGTTGAGGGAAAGGCAGCAGAAGGATCTCATTCTTGGGGCTCCCCAACTGGTGCTGAAGAGTAGGGTGGGTGAATTGGAGCCCCCCACCTTGGTGGGGGGGGGGGTGCTGATATATACCTGTCCCACCCTCCAGGGGGGTATGAAAAACCCCAGAATGAATTATCTGTTCTCCCTTTCCCCCTCTCATTCTGAAATCAGCAACAGGCTGGGAGCTTGGCAGGCACATTTTGTAACATCTTTATCTGGTACCTCATGCAATAAGGGGTCAGATTTTCACCCAATCAACAATTTTTAAAGCTGTCTGCAGCCATGCACCTGTGTTTGTTTACACCTAGAAACTGCTTTCTGTGGCCAGATCAGGCAAAAATTGTCACTTCTGTCTGTACCTAGTATGGAATCATAAGCTACAAATGTATTCATAGATTCATAGATTGTTAGGGGCTGGAAAGGATCTTGTAGGTCTTTGGGTCCAGTCCCTGTGCACTAGGAAGGAAAAGACAACTGGGGTCAAGTGGCCTCAGCAAGGTGACTGTCCAGTCTGCTTGTGAGGATTTCCAGGGCAGGTGATTGCACCACCACTGGAGGGAGCTTATTCCACAGTCTGGACACCCTGACTGTGGACGAGTTTTTCCTGGAATTGAGCCTGAAACACCCTTCCAGGAGTTCATATCCATTGCTCCTGGTCTTCCCCAGGAGTGCCAGGATGAGCAGCTGTTCACTGAGTTCTTGATGTACTCCCCTAATGTAAGCTGCTACCAAGTCCCTTCTCAGCCTTCTCTTCTGTAGGCTGAAGATGCCCAAGTTCCTCAAGCCTCTCCTCGTATGGCTTGTCTTGCAAGTCCCTGATCATATGAGGGGCTCTTCTCTGGATCCTCTCAAGTTTTCCTATGTCCTTGTTGAAGTGTGGTGCTCAGAACTGGATGCAGTACTCCAGCAGTGAGGAGTACAGTGGGAGCATCACTTCCTTAGTTCTACCTGAGATGCCAGAGATTAGCCAGAATAATATCTGTATCTGTACATAGGAGTGCACAAATCTTTTTTTTTTAAATAGACTGGCAGAAGGTAAGGCAGAATATTATCTTAGGGCACGTACACACTTACTAACTTTCTGACAGTGACGCTGACTTAACTATCAGAGCATACACATGTATGTGGAGCAGAATCAACTTAAATGCAGTGCAAGATAATGCACCTCCAGAGAGATGTTTATACGTGTGTGTTATATTTGTATGTAATTTTGGATAATTAATATTTTAAAATATCTTTTTAAAGAATTTTTGTTTAAAATTCTGAAAATCTTTTTTTTGCCTCTTGAAACTGCTTTTACACACTCCCAAAAAATTAAAACAGGATGACATATCCTGTTAGGTTGCATCAGACTGTCATTTCACAGCTCAACATATTTCATAGTACAGTATGCTTGACAGTTTGATCTGATGTGTCACATTTCACTCTAGGGTTACAGATATTAAAAATAATAACAATAATTAGTTTGGAAACTACAGTTATGGGAACCATAATTTTCACAGTAATTATAAAGATCTGACTGTTCACAGCTACTGTGTTGTGACAAATGTGCTTCTTTTTTCTGCTTTTAGCAGACAGAAATGGATTAGGTTTATATTTGGATTGTCTTCAAGAAATATGCTTTGTACTTTATTTTAAATTTTCAAACAGAAAATTTCCAGAGACAACAAAATGATCCAACACTTGTTTTTATAGAGAAACTCCACTGTGTGGAAATATTCATTCTTATAATCTATACGCTATATTTAAGTTGTCAAAATGCTCATCTCCATAATCAATGCCTAAACTACACTTCCAGCCAATAACACCTATTGACTTATTATATCATTTTCTTTTCCTTACTTTTGCCAGTCATTCCAGTGTTGACTCATGGCTTAAGATGTTTCTCCTATATCTCTCTTTTAGCCCCGGCTTCAAAGCTATTTATGGTATAGCCTTACAGTCTTATTCTGCCATAGCCTTAGGAGAAGTACTCTTTCTCATTTGCAGTAGCCAGTTGGATCTTATGGTGATTGCTTACTTCATTTTCATGACTATAGGTAAGTACACTGGTTTATTTGTTGCTTTAAATTGCCAACAGCTCAAATTAAGACCGAGACCTTAAAAAGGGGGATAAGTCAAAATGCCGTATTTATTGATTACATGAAACAGGTACATAAGCTTGGACACACCAGTCATACACAGACATACAGACAAAACCACTCCAGTAAGGTGTTATAATTACCAGCAGATGTTATTCAATCTTAGTACTAGATGGCCAAGTCCAGGCTTATTGAGGATATGAGCAGGGGTATACAGGCATGCATGCCTGTGCTCCATGATGTTGCAGAGAGTGGATTCCCCATCTTGGCTTGTCTGCATCTCACTTTTATAGGGATTTCAAGTCTTTGTTCAGCATTGAGGTTTTTCCATGCTGTTTTTAATTAAAGGTTGTTTCTTCTGGTTATCTCCGCTGAGGTCATCCCAGTGAAGTTGGTTATCTTCGCTGATCTCCACCTTGAAGCATTGTAGTTGGTATCTCTGCCTTGAAGTATTGTGTAGTTCAAATGGTAGGATGTGCAAAATTCCTTCTTCTTTGCACCTGATTACAGCCGAGTTCTTCAGACATCCATTAATTAGCTTAATTAGTTTACTGTCTGGTAATGTATACATTGGCACCTTGTTGTTTACACAATCAATTAAATCTTCTTCTGTTTTCATGCAAATAGTTACTATTCTTTCACCATTCACCCTCTCAAACAGACACTCATGTACACAGGGCATACAAAGTTTATCTACTCATATCAAGGAGGGAACAAGCACAAAATGGAGTTTTAGTTGTTCATGCAATCATACAGGTTGATCAATTCAATACTATTATCATTTAAACATAACTAATATGCAGAAATTCATAGTGCATATTGACTCATTGGTTTCAAACACATTCTTGTACATATTTTTAGTAAGCATGTTAGGCCAAAATGTTGACACTCAAGGCATAGATGAGCTATTTCTGGGACTTGAAGAAGTTGTATCATCAGTCTCCATTTTTTGGAGGATATTTTATCACTGTGCTCAATAACCTTCTTTTCTTGGTCCTTTTTGGTTAGCTGATAGTTCCCATTTCCAACTCAACATTTTGAAAAACACCTAAGTGAATCAGGAGGTGGGTGGGGTGGGGAGGGAGCTACAAGAAAGGACTTTAGGTTTCTAAAATGGGAATTAAGGGGATTTTGGATCCCTATATTCAAACCTGAAGTTCTCATATTTTCTGCTCAGCTGCTGTCTCAGATGGAAGTGCCCAACTTCTGTGCCCATATCAGCTTTTTTCCAGCTTTTTTTTGTGCATACCCAAAAGGCGCTTGTCTTGATAGGGCTTAGTAATTTAGTACCCCACTTGCAACTAAATTTGGCTGACGTACAGAAACTAGGTTCTCCTTTGCCTGAATATCCTCAACAACAAAGTCCCATAGGTGTACTTAAAACACAAATAATGAACCCCAACAGTACCAGGTTTGCCAGAATATGAAGTAGATCTCTGGAAAGCAGGTGATCTTCTTTATATTAAAGCATATAGCTTAGTAAGACCTTAGTAGCTAACGTATTCCCTTAAAAAGTAGGAGTTCAGAATCCAACTGTTTTTCTATTTAAGGGAATAGTCAAGGGTACCCTAGCCACCAGGATATTCTGGGTGAAGACTCTCCTCACCTTGCTGTTTGAGGCTGTGCTACCATGCAGAAAAAAAAAAAAAAAGGGTCAAAAAGAGATGACAAGACAGGCCTCTTTTTTGTAGTGATTTGTTAAGGGCATTTACCTATGTAAGAGATAATGTTCCTACTGGGCATTGTTCCAGCGACTCTTTCTGTACTTCGCTCAGTGATTAAAAGATATTCTAGGCTAGGGCACTGTCAGTATCTTCTGTAAACGGTATCCCATGCTTCATGGAAAGATTTATATTAATTAGCTGTATCAATAATAATTAGGTAAGAGAGAAAGTGTGAAAGAGAGCAAGGCATACCAAAATCCTTTATTGCAGGCTGGTGAGAGTTCCCTCATCACAGATGGAAGAAGATAAATTTGTGCCTCGGTCTTCCACAGACTGCATGAGAGCTCTAAATACAAGCTGTTTGGTGAAAGGATAATAGTCTAGGACAGCAGCAGAGCCTCGTCCTCCTGGCTCTGTTTTCCAAGAAAAGGTTATTTTAGTTACCTCACTGCTGAAGAGGATGAGATGAGATGAAACTTCCAAGGAGAAATAGGCCCCTAACTCTCTTAGATAACAAACGTTCTGTGGCACTTGGTACGATCTGATTTAGCATGCTGCCTTTTGTGAATCCCATTTTTAGGCACCTAAACTCTTCAGCTCAGAGCTTTGGATTCCTTTAGGCAGGAAAGTGTCTACAATGTATAACAATACTAAGAGTTGCCATTTTAATTCCTTTAAAGTCAAGATACTTTTAAAAATCACAGTAGAAGTCTGGGCCTCCATCTGGTCCTACATCTTATTTGAAATTGAGACTTTGGTTCATAACCCTGATCCTTCATTTAATTTTCAATTATGAGCAGAGAGAAAAAAAACAAACAAACAAGAAAGCATTCAGCCAGTTCTCTTGATCTTACTTTCTTCTTGTTTGTTGTTTTTAGTATCAACATGTGGGGTTGCCCAACTCTGACACTATAGACCAAAATTTACCTGAGTCTAATTAGCAGGGATCCTGGTTTTCTCTGGTTAAAAAAATAACCCTAAATCCACATTTTCATGATTAAAATGAAACATCACATACCTACATAATACACACACACACATATATAAATACACACACACACACATGTATACACATATAAATACACACACACACACACATATATACACATATATATACATATAAATACACACATACATATATACACATATAAATACACACACATGTAAATGCATACATACATGCATCTATATGGTGTTTCATTTAAATCATGGAAAATGTGGATTGGGATTACTTTTCTTGAACCAAAAATTGGGGATTTTTTAAAAATCTGAGAAAACCAGGATCCCTGCTAATTAGATACAGTATACAGTAGCATAACTAAGACTGGGTGAGAGGGGCACCTACTCCAGGCACCAAGTTGGGGGAGCAATGAAATTGCCCCCATCCTGGTGGAGTTTGTACCCTGGCAGCAAAAGCAACCCCACAGATGCTCAATGCTGGGAACTCTAAAACAGTGCCAGGCTGCTGCTGCAGCTTTAAGAGCAACCACTGGGGTGGGCAAAGCACACAGTGGTAGCAGCAGCAGCTCATCCAGGGACTGTTTAGGAGTTCTCAGCATGGGCATGACTGTTTTGGACCCCTTTGCACTCAGAACCACATATGCCCCTGCTACCAGAACTGCACCCCACCACACACTGTAAGAATCCATGTATGCCTCCCTGGAATCATGTGTCCCTCTTACTCTCTCCCACAGGGTTTGCCCAGGATGCAAACTCTGCTCATTACTCCTCTGATTAGATAGGGCACTGCATGTATCTGGCAGTCCCTAGAAATGGTGCAACTTGCTGAGGCAGAAAATGAAGAGGAATGCTGCATCCATATAAAACTAGATGTGGAGTTTTAGTAGGCAGAATGTAATTAGCCATGCTGGAATGAATACCATACTTTAAAAATAATAATACCACTGTGGCAGGGAGCTGGGTATGAGGAGGGGAGCCCTACAAAGCCTCAAGATAAACAAGCTTGCACAGTAGGTTACCATAGGGATTAACAGCCCCAGTACTCCCTGGTTAAGGAGGGACACCTGGGTAGACTGATTAGAAGCCTCCCCAGGGCTGATAAAAAAAGATACTGGAAGGAAGGGAAAGGGGTGGATTAGGAGAGTCCCTCCTGCAGGGAGGAAGCTGCTAAGAAGCCAGCTGAGAAAGGCTTAAGAGTTCCTGAGCTGGGCAGACAGGAAAAGGCCTGAAAATATCCTTGCCTTACAGGGATAGTGTACTTTAACTGTCCCAGACAAAAGAGAAACATCTTTTCTTTAGTTAGAGGGCAGAAAGGGCATGATTTTTATTTACTTCCCAGAGGATCTGGGAACGAAAAAAAGGGACCTGGGCTCCTTTGGGCATTAACTAAAAAGGGATGAAGAGGAGGCCCCCACAGGAGCCCAGGTGGGCTCAGCATTAAATTAGGAAAACAACTGAAAATTAAAGAATACGGAACAGAATTCCTGTCCAATAGCAAGCTGGGACAGGGCCCATCTAGAGAGGCAGGGCACAGCAGGTCCCACTGATGGAGACCAGAACTCTACATGGTGTTCACAGGCTGGGAGAGACTTAAATTATTAGACATCCAGTTATAGAACTTCAGAAACTTGAATCCTGTTGAACTGTCACATGCATGTGTTTCTTAAATAATTCCTTTTTTCTGCATATTTTTTACATAACTGGGGGTGTATCTGCACCAGATGCTTTACTATGCAGTAGACTAATTTACTGCACAGTAAAGTACCACCTTCTACATGTGCACACCATTTACTGTGCAATAAAATAGTCTACTGCACAGTTAGCTATTACCTGTAAACATAAGTAGTAAACTAATTACACAGTAGATACTGCACAAGTAGCACATGTGTAGATGCTGACCAGGAGTAAGTTTCCTCCTGGTCAGTCTCAACACTGGGGGGCCACAGGGTACCGGGAACTTCCCCAGTCCTGGTGCTGCTCAGCTTCTGGCTCCCCACAGGAGCTGAGAGAGGAGCAGCTCGCGGACAAGGCAGATTTCTGCTTCCCCATGCAGCTGAGGACTAGCCAGGAGCTGTCCCATTTCTGGGGTAGCTCCCAGCCAGCCCTGGGCTACTTGAGGATTTCTCACCCAGCCAGGGTCTGGCTGGGAGCTGCTTCAGAAGCTGAACAGCTCCTGGCCAGCCCCAGGCTGCATAAGGAAACCTCACTGGGCTGGAGGCTTGTCCTCACATGCACAGGGCTGTGAGAGCTCTGCAGCAGCAGCTGTATCCCAGCCCCCTGCACATCAGGACTCCTCCTGACATGCATGAGGCACAGAGACAGCTGCTGCTGCAGCCAGCAGAACTCTTTTGGCCCTGTGTGCATGGGGACCAGCCCCATGCTCCCTGAGAGCCCCCTCCATCCCTCCCAGTGCTCCCCTTTGCTGCTGCTGATGGCCAGAGCAGAGTAGAAGGATCTTTTACCTGGTTGTGCCATTGGGAACAGATTTGCTTTCAAGGAGCATGTGATGACACTCCCAAAGAATGCTTACTGTACAGTATTTCACTGCATAGTAAGCCTTTATAGTACTAATAGCATGTGTATACACACCCTAGGAGTGGGTGAAACCTTTGGTGCTGATTTAGAAGGGGTGAAGAAAGAGCAACTCTCTCAGAAATGTGTTCTCTCTGTGCCATGTTAAAGAAACTTGCACTGACACTGCAGCTTCAGCAGCCCTGAGTAAGGAGATAAGCAGTTGACACCCTTCCTTGTGCTCTTTTCCAGTGCTTGACACTCCTCCTCACCTGCCCAGGGCCTCCAAGTTCTTAGATTTGCCTCAGCTTGAATTTGCTCTGGGTATCTTCCTGACAGTGTATCCTAGTTCATCTTTCTACAGATATCTGAGTTGCTAAAATCTGAATCTAACCAGCAGCCATTGAGAGTGATAACTATAAGAACTTGAATATACTGTTTAATCTTTTACTATATGATATACATCATTCCCAGTTGCCTGTAGTAGAGGCACAGGTTGTTCTGACTGATTATTCATTGGGATAGGTACTAGGTCTTCACAATGAACTTTAATCCTAAATTAAGATGTTACTGTCTATACTATCCTTAACATACAGGTTGAGATGTTACCACTACCACCTCAATAAACTAGTTCTGATAAAATATTACTTATCACCTTTGCTCTTTCTCTTTATTATTACATCTGTTGCCTGAAATAATGAGGGAGGCCATTTAATGATTAAGGATAGAAAACCTATTCCACATGTGTTTTATAGGGACAATCTGAAAATATACAGCGAGATGAAAGTTAATGAGATTAATTCACTGATTAAAAATGTAGAAATTGTTTTGAAAACTAAAGCAATGGGATGATAGAAGTGGATAATGAGGCTAATAGAAGAAATTACTAGGACTGGATAAGTTTTAGTTGTTTAGAAGGAAATAATAAAGTATGTAATAAAGAAATGAAACAAGACTAATGTAAGCATATTCTGGATAATTAGTAAATCACAGAAAAACAAAGCTCAATATCCCCAGAATATTGTTAGGACAATAAACATATATGATACTGCATATGTATTATTCCACTGTATTAGTAAATGGTATGAAGCTTCGTCTAAGAAGTAAGCACTGTATAAAAATGGTGTTACTCTAAAGAGTGTTAGCTACTACTGCAACACAGTTAGAGTAAACTGACACAATGAGTACAACCAGATTAGCTTTATTCATGGGCAGCCTGGCTGATCAATCTGATTGACAGGAGTGATAGATGCAAGAGTACACAAATCTTAATCATGAATATTTTATACATCCTGTCAACCTTCCCCCCCCCCCCCCAGTGTGGGGGTGTCTATGCATCTACATCACTGATAAGGTGTGTATGCTCTTGTTGAAGAGTCAGTGTTATGCTCTATCCATTTATGTTGTTTTTATCACTGTATGAATGGTGTTATACTGTCTATACATGTCCAAAAACAAAGATATGCATACTTGGAAAAGAAAGTAGGCAAAACTGCTAAGCATCTCTTGCCATTACTACAGCAAGGACACTTCCAGACAGAAGGCAACTGAGTGGGAGAGGGTACCCAGGCTCAGTTGACTGGCCCCAACTTTGGAACAGACATACAATGGCAAAGGGGCCTTAAATAAAATGGCCTAAAATAAAATAAAATAAAATCACCTGTCCCAGGTGAATGACATGTCTGGGGCAGAAGCAGAGGTTCAGGTAACTCGGCTAGATTCATAAGCCCAGGTAGGGTTCAAATTACAGTGACTTTTGGTGGGGTCTGCAGAGGTGGTAGCTAGAAGCTGAAAGGAGCCACTGCCTCTGCTTGAGCTGCTTAGAAAGACATGAGGCAGGCCAGGGGCTCTTTTCTCTTATGGAGGGGGCTCTCATCTCTTATGGGGGGGGGGGGCTGAGCCCCCCTAAGCTCCCCTGTATTTTGAGCCCAGGGTTTATCCAGAGAGAGCTGTCTGGCCATAGGAGTTGCAGAAGGCAGAGCTCCAAGGAAGAGATAATGTAAGCTGCTCACAGAGAGAGGATTCTAGGCTGCAGGGGAATTGGAAGAAACTCTGCACCATGAGCAGCAACAGATAAGTGCCTCTGGCCTTTGTGGTAGTGCTGCCATAGAATGAGATTAACCCCAGGAAGGGAACCTTTTGTTTTGGGAGTGGAAACCCATGTTTTTGGTTTGCATTTAAACCACAGGACTAGGTCTGGCTGTAAGGGAAGAACTGAAGGCCACAGGGGTGCGGGAAAGGCATACAGCACAGAGCGCTTCTGAAACCTGGTAGACTGTGTGAGGGCAGAATCCCAAAACACTTCAGAAGGAGGACTACTGCTTGTCAGAAAAGTGGATACCTGGCAGTAAAGACTGTGATGCCAGGCAGTAGAAACTGGAGTGCAAGCTCAGAGACTATGAGGGGCAAGATCAGCAGCCGGAGGGGGGACAGGGGGCAGAACCCACAAGGGAAAACACAGGATCTAGCGCCCAAGACCCTAGTGTTCTGGTACAGCAGACCTCACCCCAGACAAGGACCTACCAACCCCAAATCCCCTTCTGCCTCCTAAGGGCAGCCTCCCTATGGAATTCTAACATTAAGGCATGGCAGGAAAGATAACAGCATGAGCAAACTGAGAGAGGCCAGAGGGGGTAACAAGGTAGGGTCCAGCTTTCAGCCAATGGGAGGACACCTTGCTGCTCTAGAACCAGTGTGTTACACATTGGCTCCCAAGATATTGCCTAGTTGTAATGGAAAAAACAAAACAAAAACAAACAAACAAAAAATGTCTCCATGAGGCTTTCCGGATGTAACCCTTCCAAGCCTGCCCAAAAAGACTAACAAAGGTGATAAATATGACTCAAATATAGGCAAATTATGTTCAAAGGTGGGATGGGGGTAAGGGGCTAAGATCAGTTAAGAGCATCAGACTAGAAGCTTCTAATAATAAAATAAGAAAATAATAAAACATGATATAAGAGACAGAAGACAGACCAAATAAATCTTGGATCAAGTTCCAAAAATGAATAATATTCATGCTCAGTAGGAGCAATTCAGCCAACATCAACAAGACATTAAGTAGAATACATTGTTATATCAATGTAATATACCAATACAGTAGTAAGAATGGATGGAAATGTCACAAAAAGACTGAGGCAGATCACAATTTGTCAGCTGTGGATGCAGAAAGAACCTGAGAACTAAATTATAACAACAGGAACAGGCTATTCACGTGCAATGCTTTAAGGCAAGGATCAAAGGTGAAGAAGACATTCCAGAATGTAGAATGTAAGCAGACCTCCTATTATATTGCATAGTATGGGCAGAAATGCACTTGGCACTTGATAACAAGAACAACTAGTTACAGAGCAGTATTATATCAATAAGCCAGACAGAATTATAGATAAAAGCATAAAAGGCATTGCTTTATTCACGTGCATACCATACACACCTCACGTCCCCTCCCCCCAAAAGTTAAAAAAAAAAAAAATCGGGGTGCATGTGTTGGGCAGAAAATCACCTTTCCTTTCCAGAGTAGAAGTATGGAGATGCTGTAAGATGCCTATTTTTTTTTGTTCTCTTCACTCCAGCAGCTGCATGAAGGGGAGGCAAATCTGGGGGGGTGGGGGGGAGGTACAGTAATGCAGTTGTACCTCATGTTTATTCCTGCTCCATGAAAACTTTAAAGACACCTACAAGATAATGGCACAATAGCAGTGGCATTTCTCTTAAGGAAGCACTGAAGGAGTCAATTGACTCCATGGCATATTATTATTTACCTGATTCCTGTTAATTCCTGTTCACTCCATGGGTATTAGTGACCCTCTCTTCATTTTAATGGTCATAATGCTCTACTAATCAAGCTATCCTTTCTTCTGCAATTTTGCTGTCTGTTAGGTATGCTTGGTATTTCATCTCTTATTTCACATCCCCACAGAATGTTTAATCTCTTTTAAAATGACCCAACTTCAATTTCAGAAACATATATGACAGTTATTAAAATGGAAGGGAAACAGCATTTCATTATAGACTTTTGATTTCCATAAAATGGGACTAGTAATTGAAAATGCAAGAAAAGATTGGGGAAAAAAGTATCATGAAGCACCTGAGTAATGGAAGAACATCTGGGGAATTAAAATTGTAAGCATATTGTCAATTATTAATAGTATGTTGGGATTTCATGTTGTGCATAAATTGGAAATTGACTGTGTTATAAAATCTTAAGTCAATTAGGAAACAACATTAATGGAAGCTTCTAAAATACTGAGGAAAGTAATAATCTTCTAAATTCACTGAGGCTTTGATCTAAGATTGACTCATGTTGGCCACTGTGTTTTCTCACAAAAACCCAGATGGAGAAATGGGGAAAAAAAATTATTAATAATGATAGTTATTATAAATTATTAAGGGTGAGCAACCTAAAGTAGACGGGGAGGGGGGGGGGGGGAACCGTACAAACCTGAAGAGTTTTATGTAATATCTTTCATGAAATGATAGGCCGCCTTCCTCCTCCTTCATCCCCTCTGATACTTCAGTCAGACTTCATTGTGCTCTAAAAATTGAAACCTCTCCTCCAGCCTCAGGTCCTCATGAATCTTCTTCTTCCACTTACCTTGTTATAAGCCCACCATCCCTGCTGAGCACTCTCTTAGCCACTAGCTGCTGCTGAATGACAATATAGATTTTCTTTTAGAAGGAAGCACAGCAAACACTGACTATAGCGTTCCTTTAAGTACAGAGTTAAAACTAAAGAGCCTCAAAACTCGAAGAAGTTGTGGAATCTTATTCAGTCAAATGTCACTTCATGCTGCTGCCACTGCCATCCTATATAGGCAGCCTGTTCCTTAAGGTTACTGAACTTGAAATAGAAGTACATGAATTTTAGGGGGAAAATAGATATGCATTATATCTACTTGACTTTCTCTAGCTATATTATTAGGTTACTTTGATTATTCTGGATAATTCCAAATAAAGCAGTAACTTAAAAAAAAATAATAAATAAACACACACATTCTGCCAAAAGCTGTAAAGCAGCTAAGTTCCTGTGAAAAGCCTCCCTCCTATAAATCTTCATAATTTTTCCAATTATGTTCGCTACATTTTGAATGAGGCTGAAACATCCAAGCAGAATATCAAACATGATAGATGATATTTATCACTGTGAATATGCTGAAATGTGTAGGATGGTGGTCATTACATTGTGATGCTTCTTTTGCACAATAAAAATAAAGAACATAATAAACCATGAGCTGAGTGAGATGCATTGTAAAGTGGGTTATTCATCTTTAGCATGCATCATCTGAATACGGCCTGTTAGCTCACTGTGCCTTTGTTGGCATAAGACAGAAATGTTCCTACTGAAGTTCCCATGTAGCATCTTCATCCTTTGACTCCTGGGGGCTGTGAGTAGGTGTGTTACAATTCTCGGTAATGGAGGAAAGTTGCCTAATTTTAACCTTCTTTCTTTCATGGTAAGAGGAGAGAGTTGTTTCCAGGGGAATCTGTTCTAACTAAACACTGTGTCAGCAGCAGGACTGAAATACTGTGTATGGCTTTCACAGTTAAGCAGACTGCACCATTCGCTGAAAATAATATGGTTGTCTCGGTCACATATTTCTTAGCACTGGTGCGGAGTTGGGAAGAAATGGCAGAAGAAAGCTGGCTAATAAATGTAAATAATGAAGGAGATTTAAATATTAATATTTGATTTAAAGAATGCTTCATAATCCCACATCTCCATCAATGAATATACTTGCTTGTTATTATGTTTTCTAAATGAAACTCCTTACATTTGAGGATGCAGTTTGTATTCTTCAGCTTTGATCAAACTTATTTCTTAGCAATTAAATTAAGTGTCCTACTTCTTTGCTTCCAATTACTCTGAAACTTTTCATATTATAAGGATGCTTGTTTACATCATACCCCATGAGACTGTTTGTTTTACCCAATTAGAGCAAGAAAAAGTAGTCCTATCAGGACTTTAGAGGATTTTTTTTTTTTTCCACAGAGATCTAGCAGGTTAAGTATTGATTATACAAGGACTGTGAAATTTTGATTACATTTTAGAAGTATGTGTTTGCTGGAAATGCATAGTTTGCATCAAAATACACAGGATCAATTGTAGGCATCAAATATGAGGCATCATGAGAGAGCATGTCATTCTGTACTATATTTTTTCTGCTCTACTTCTCCTCTCCTCCTGAAAATGCACTTCATATGTGAGCTACCATGGTGAAAATATTCTAAGATTTTGTGAATTCAAAACATATATGGTTATTGATAGTTCATAGGTTTTCCTTGTAAGCTTAAGGAATGGAACTTGCATGATTTTCTATCTGAATGAGCTTGGAGGGAAGGACACAACTCATATGACTTACATACTCATTCTCAGTATAAGCTGCTTGTATCATTTTAAGACCTTCTTTTCTCCTGATACTCTGGTCCAACTGTTAAGTAAAAATAATTTGTTTTAAGAAGGTGTACGCCGCATGGGCTGCTAGTACCACGTATCCACTAGCCTCCTGGTTCCCACAAGCTCTCCTCCGTCTGCAGTCTCTCCTGCCATGATTTGATGGAACACGTGGTTGAAGAAAATCCTCCCATGGCTAAGGAGACCTTCAGGGATCAGGTCCATGTCTGGGTTAGGGCCCTCCTGACTTTGGCCCAGTTTTACTGTAGCTCTGTCTACTATCCCAGAGTCCACTGGTCATGGATGTGAGCTTTAGGTGCAGCAGGCATGTTGCAGGCTTGAGGGCCTGTTGGAGGCATGATCTCTAATTATGCAAATACCTCAGATAAAATGTATTAATTTGGTGGCCTCCTGGAATAATTAGGGATCAATGCAATGAAGGGGGTTACTCTTTAATTCACTAATTACTTAAACTTGCTAACTTCAGTGCCCAGAGTACCTTAAAGTCTGCACCTGAGGCTGGTTGCCTGGGAAGCTTTAAGAAAAAGTAGGTGAACACAAACAAGACTACACACAGGGTAAGTATGAACAGTGAGTTATATTGTATAGAGAGACTACAAGTGTGCAATAGAGTTGATAAAGATCTTTACATATAACTGAATACACAAACTGTCAATAACACTTACTTTACAACTATACCAGTTTTCATACAAGTTCCCTCCACATGAAAAAAGTATACAATTGCAATTAAATCCAAAAATAAGGATCTTATGTGTTATATACAGCTACCAAATTACAAATTCATAAGTATAGTTCACTCAAATTAGTTCCATTTCACTCACCCTCACACTCAGGAATTACTCCCATCACAGAGGCCTAAGAACCATATACCCACTCTCACTCCTGCAGCAGCTGCAAACACAACTCGTATCTCGCTCAGCAGGGGAGTGGGGTACCCAACACCAGTCATCCACATCCATAAATCTCTCCCTTTCATGGGGATTTAAATTCCTTGGATTATGGGATTGGTGATACTTTATCATGAGTGCAAAATCCTTTGAAGACTGTTCCCTCTGGATTGCTGTGGATTGCAATTAGGGTTCTACCTGAGGACCTCCTCCTGCAGACTTGGGGGACATGCACTAATCCATCTCTATACTTCCACTGGGCTCACACCCAACTCATTAATACATCTAAGTAAACACCAAGCAAACAGACCCAACTAGACACAGGGCCCAAAACAGCCACTGATGCACAAACATCCAGCAAGTTCACCAACATTCAAACATAAACACGCACCCTGACACTATACACGTGAACCCTTTAACTTACCCAAATCACAGCTAAATGAATCGTCAATTCAGAAGTCCCATAAATCATCTCCTAATCCAATTAATCTGATATATGCGTCTGTCACTCAATATCATTTGCAACCAAATGCTTTCTACTCATTCATTAATCTGATCAATATTTACTTTATGAGTCCTGACCTGTACCTTTTTGGCACCAAAACCACTGTCACTCATTTAATAAACTGGGCATGCTCAGAACCAGAAAGTAGGTCATGACGTAACAATAGTTCGACAGTTCAGAGCCTCCACAGCCTTCCGAGTGTAACCCACATGAGAATGTGCCAACTGACACCCTAAGCAAATTACTTAACTTGAGCAAAACAACTATGCTGGCAACAGTACAACTTCCAACCTAACAGGCCTGCTGCCATGTGTCCTGCCACTGCCTTCCAGTTTCATCTGGCTTCTCCCAGCTAAACTCAGAGTTAATCGCACAGTGTTTGTCCTCTTCCTTCCCACTTGCATTGTGGTTTGGGGTATGGCACAAGCTCTCCCTTGCTGTAGCTTCCACCTCCCCTATAGCCACCATCCAGACCATCAGGTCAAGGATCACCCACAATCCTAAGCATTGGCTTGACTCCAGACCAAAATGGTCTGCCTTGGGTTCATCTCACCCTAGAGCACCTCTTTCTAAGCCAAAACCAAAAGAACAAACAAGTTACAGAGCGTATCTGGTTCCCAATGTGACATTGGCTGTCTTCTCTGCCTGGCTCTGCCCAGAGACCCTTCTTCTCAATTTGAGTTCCATTCTACTGCCTGTTTCCAGGGAGCTCCTTCCCCTGGGGCTCCTATGGCAAGACTCCTGCTCCGGCCTGAGGCTTGAGTTTATAAAGGGTGATGCAGGTCACATGACTCCTCTACTTCAGCCCTGGGGTCCTCAGGGGCTGACTACATGTGGGCCTGGCATCCATTTTGTTTCAAGCTCCTCAGTCTACTAGTGAACTTCAGTAGCACCCAGAAGACATGAACAACAATGACCAAAGTAATGTGGGGGGTAGGTGTAAGGAAAGGGGGTGAAAGCATGAAGGCAAAGAAGGGGGGAAAGGGGAGTGAACCATACCCAGTGCAGCCAGGGGGTACCCCAAAGGGAAGGGCCATCTCAGAAGACTCAATAGAGGGCACAGGGAGGAGGGGTAGCTGGGAGGAAAGCCCAACATCCTTGCCCTTCTAGTAATGGGCTAGGGGCCCTGTTATAGAAGGCTTGTTGATCGATATCAGTTGTCACTGATTCCTGAAGGAAGAATGTAGGTGTCCAAAATCCGTTTAAGTTAAGTGTTAGTGTATATGTTATAGTTCCCCATCTAAGACTGGCAGAATCACAAGAGTCCAATTTTAGATAGAGGGGTAGATTCATAGAAATTAGGGACTGGAAGGGACCTCACAAGATCATCAGGTCCAGCCCTCCCCCCCCACTCTAAGGCAGGAAAGATTGGTGAGGTCAGATGACCCCAGAGAGGTGTGCATCCAGTCACCTGTTGAAGATCTCAGGGAAGGTGACTGTACCACATCTTGGGGGAGTCTGTTCCAGACTCTGGACACATGAACCGTAAAGAAGTTTTTCCTTATGTCTAATCTGCAGCAATCTTCTATCAGTTTATAACTATTATTCCTAGTCTTCCTGTGGGGTGCCTTGGTGAACAGATGTTCTCCCTACCCTGGATGTTCACCCCTTATATACTTAAAGGCTGCCACCGAGTCCCCCTCCCCCCCCGAGTCTTCTCTTTTCCAGACTGAACAGTCCTGTGTCCTTCAGCCTCTCATCATATGGTTTGTTCTTCAGACCTCTAATCATTCATGTGGCCCTCCTTTGGACTCTTTCCAGCTTCTTTACATCCCTCTTGAAGTGTGGCACCCAGAACTGGACATTGTACTGCAGCTGCAACCTCACCAATGCTGAGTAGAGTGGGAGGTTGACATCCTTAGTCTTGCTTGTGACGCATGCCAGATTGTTGTTCACTTTTCTGGCTATAGCATCACATTGATGGCTCATGTTTATTTTATTGTCGATAATGAGCCCCAGGTCTTTTTAAGTTGTGGTGCTGGCTAGTATACCACCAACAAACCTGTAAGTATGTTGTGGAATATTTCTCCCCAGATAGAGCACTCTATATTTCTCAGTGTTAAAGATCATCAGGTTTAGATCTCTCTACTTTACAAGCCTGTTCAGGTTTGCCTGTATCTTCAGCCTGTCTTCCAGTGGGATGGCATTCTCCCCTAACTTGGTGTTATCCTTAAACTTTGCCAGTATGCTTTCCACACCCGTATCCAAATTGTTGATGAAAATGTTGAAAAGCACTGGTCCGAGTATTGAGCCTTGAGGGACACCACTAGTCACCTTTCACCATGTCCACTTGATTCTGTCCGTTAACACTCTCTGGGTCTGACCTCAGAGCCAGTTTCCCAGGCAGCAGACCACCAAGTTGTTGAGGCTGCAATTTCTGAATTTAACCACAAGGACATTATGGAAGAACAAGTCAAAGGCCTTTTTGAAATCCAAGTATATGATGTTGACCTCATCTCCCATATCCAGGTGGCGAGTTACCTGACCATAGAAGGAGATTGGGTTGGCCAGGCATGACCTGCCTACAACAAAGCCATGTTAACTGTCTTTTAGAATACTGCCCCCTGTTGGCCTATCAATGATGGATTCTTTGATGAATTTTTCCAGGATATTTCCAGGGATTGAGGTCAGACTGATTGGCCTATCACTCCCTGGGTCCTCCTTCCTTTCTTTCTTAAAGATAGGCACCACATTGGCCCCTTTTCAGTCTTCTGCACCTTCACATGAGCACCATGGGTTCTCAAATAGCTTTGCCATCAGTCATGTAATGGTCAGCCAGTTCTTTTAGCACACTTGGGTGTAGTTCATCCGATTCTGCTGATATATATATAAACACACCCTCCATATATATATGTGTGATGTTTCATTTAAATCATGGGAAACTATGGATTTGGGTTTACTTTTTTTTTAACCAAAAATTGGGGATTTTTTTTTAAATCAGAGAAAAACAGGATCCCTGGTGATCACTCCCATTTTGTCCATCCTGCTTCCTATCAGGCAAGTTAATAAGCTTGGTCCGGTGGAATACCGATGTGAAGTATTCATTTAGGAATTTGGTGTTCTGCTGAGTGTCAGTTATCAGCTGTCCCAATTTTATTCAGCAAGGGTCCCTTACTTTCCCCCTCCTTCCTATGTATCTAAAGAAGGACTATTTATTGTCTTTGATTTCTGTTGCCAATTTGCATTCAGTTTCTGCTTTTGTTTTTCTAATCTACTCCCTATAGGTGAGGGTCATTCCTGTGTACTCCTCCTTGGGGGTAACTCGCAGCTTGCATCTCTTTTAGGCTTCTCTTTTTGTTTTCAGGAGGTTCATGACCTCCCTATTGAGCCATGGGGCTCTCCCAGCCCTTTTGCTACCTTTCTTACGAACAAAAATGCACCTTCTTTGTGTTCCAAGGATCATATCCTTGTGGAGCAACCACTCTTCTTGACCTCCCTTCCCCATCAGACCATGGTTCTGCAGGAACTCCCCCACCAATCTCTTAAGCTTTCCTAAAACCAAGGATTTTTACCCTACTAACTTATTTCTCTGACTTACAATGGATGGTGAAAGTGATCATCTTGTGGTGACTGTCAGATAGATTACTCTTGATCCTCAGGTTACTCACTAGATTGTTGACTTTGGCCAAAACCAAATCCAGGAATGCCTTTTCCCTGGTCAGCCTGTACACTTCTGGAGTCAAATAGATCTCCTTGATACAAATGAGTAAGCTATGTGACCACTTGGATCTAGCTCAGTGCTCTTCCTATGAGATTTCTGGGTAATTGAAGTCACCCTTGATGACCGTGTTCCATGAGTGCATGGCCTCTGCCACTTCTCTGGAGAATTCCAGATCAAGCTCCTCCACTTGGCTCGGAGACCTATAACATACTTCTACCATCAAGTCCCTTTCACCATGGCCTCACTGTATCTTAACTCAGAGGGTCTCAAGCCACCCTTATTTTGTGACTATCTTGGTTTCCAAGGATGTGCACTGCTGCTTCACATAGACAGAAACACCTGCATTCTTCTTCCCTACGCAATCCCTCCTATGTAAGATGTATCCCTCTATAGCTGTGGTCCAATCATGGGTGCAATCCCATCAGGTCTCCGTTATCCTAATAAGATTGTATTCCTTACTGGTTATCAGGAGGGCCAGTTCTTCCTGGTTGTTCCCCATGATTCTGGCATTTTTGTACAGGCATGTGAGTCTACCATTCAAGGCCCTCAACTTCCTATTTTGCTGAGGAAAGTCCAGTTCTTTGGCCTATGTTGGAATGTTCTTCCTATTGTTTTCTGTCTTACTGGTTTCCTGCTTGTCAGTTCCTGGGCTTGCTTTAATAGTTTTCCACCCAAAAGATCTCACTTAGGATAGCCTAGAACCATGATACTCTTTTCACTTCATTTCAGATGCTTAGGTTTATGGCAACTGAAGTTAGAATTTATCCCAGACCTTAGAAAATCTGAGCATCATTTCATTTTGTTTCCATTAAGTACAATACAATGTATTGTTAAGAAGAAAACCCTGACATGTAGTAGATAGGAAATCTAACCCACAAGCAGTTAAGTAGAAGAAAAGAATAAAGGGACAGAGGATAGGAAGAGGAAGTGTGGGGGGTGGGGAAGAAAACATGGTGGGAAGAGAAAAGGTTAGATGAACAAGATGTGGTAGAAGAGAGAAAGAAAGGAAAAGATAAAGAAGATGAAATAAGATGCTATCTACATTTTCTTTTCTTTTCTTAATCATTGGCCCTTTTGGTAGCTAAGCATTGTACAAAACCCCCCCCCCCAAAACCCATAAAGCATGCATCAAGAATGGTGTTAATTCCTTTTACAAAGTTAATAGCCATATGCTTTGAAAACCAGCCCATGGATATATGAGCCATAAGCTTTTTTTTTTTTTTCTTTTCTCGTTCTTTACTCTTACCCTACCCTAGCCCATTATTTCCATTATTTCCCTATTGCTTCAATGTAAAAATCTAGGGTTTTGTTTTTTTTTTTTAGACTGTGTACTAAACAGTCAGGCCATGCTATTTCAGGTGCAGTACTAGGCTGGTCAAATTGATTGATTGCCTAAGGCTTCCTATTGAAATACTTCAAATATCTAATTCTAAGAAGCACACACATGTGATCTTCTAATAACTAGAGTTGGAAAGGGAAAAAAATGCAAATGCAAGGTCCTTAAGAGGTTGTGATTATGCAAATATTAAGGTCAGAATGCCCTTCCAGGACATAGAGTAGATCGTTATGCATTTAGAATTTTAAAACATAAGATTCATGATGATGAATGAATTTTCTCACTATTGAAAGCATCTGAATTTAAGTTATCATTCATACTTTGCTTCTATCACTTGCTTACTTAAAATTTGTCATTGCATTTTCTCTGACAGCATCTGTCAGGATATTCAGAAACCTTTAGAAATAGATGATGAGTGGTGAGACTATTTTTTTTTTTGTCTAAAGACAGAATGAAAACTACAACATCATTTCAACATTTGAAGCAGACTTTCTTTTCAGCTTAGAAGCTCAAAGGGCATTCAGTGGAGGTTAGGCACTCGGTTCCCATTTGTATCTTTGAAAATCTCCTCCTAAAGTACCTGAGATGCCATTATAAAAGCTGACTCTTAGGTGTAACTCAGTATGAGAAAAGCAACACAGTGGTCACTGTAAAAAATGTGGCATTTACCATTTGAAAGTAATTAGCATTCCTAAATGTAGGGAACATTTCTAAAACTGTGGTAATGCTAATTGCTTTCAAATGGTAAATGTCAACAGTAGAAAGACAGGATGAGGTCATGTAGCAGTAGAAGCTTTCCTCTCCTCCCATATGCAGCTGATTACAGCTCTTACCCCATTCACTCTCATCTGTGCCGGTCTTTGTACATGCCTAAAAAGCCAGGTGAATAATTTCCAGAGTTGCTGAAAATTATTAAATAATTAAATATGAAGAACAGAGAAATGTCACATACATTTTTCAATTTTTTGCTTTTCTCCCCAACCACTTCTCTGTGGGATTGGAGCCCCTTCCTTTGTATAATGTTGGGCAGCATACAGACCTTGCAGGATTCAACACAAACCTCTAAGCTCTTCTGATATCTAAGTATTTTCTTCAGCTCCTGTGAAAATCTCAGCCTTTATTATTTCAGTACCATAAGGGAGCTTGTCACAGTATAAGTAGAGAACAGACCCCTTGCCCCAAAAAGTTTACAGTTAAAAAGGCAAATCCTACAGGGTGCTCAAATTTTCTATCCCCATTGTTTTAAAAGATATCCTTAGCATTTTGCTTGTTGCTACTGTGCAGTAGGGTCAAAAACAGCTCATACTGCCAGGATTGTACAGTAAAATCAAGTACTAAATGACTGCACAGTACCAACTGCACAGTCAGGGCAACATGTAGACACACCCACTAAGATGCATATTAAATGACTGACTATATCTATGTTAGTAGCAGTCTCTGTCTTTCAACCAGGATCAAGGATAACAAGAAATCTTTTTTTAAATACAAAGTGGGTAAAAAGAAGTTTCTGGGTAACACGGGGCCCCTGCAGGACACGCTTGGAAATCTGGTGGTCTCACCGGATGACAAAGCTAACCTATTTAAGAATTTCATTGCTTCCATATTTCTGAGCAGGGACCAGGTCATCTCCCACACCACAATCCCTGATAGTCCCAGGAGAGGCACAGCCAGGCCCAGGGTCAGAGAGGACCTAGTCAGGGAGCTTCTGGTGGGACTAGATGTGTTGAAATCAGCAGGTCCTGATGATCTCCACCCCAGAGTGCTGAGGGAATTAGCAGAGGTCATTGAGGGACCCCTGGCACAGCTTTATGAGCACTCGTGGTGCTCTGGCAAGGTGCCAGAGGACTGGAAAAGGGCCAATGTGGTCCCCATTGTCAAAAAAAGGGAGGAAGGAGGACCCAGGAAATTATAGGCTTGTTAGTCTTACCTCAGTCCCGGGGAAGCTCTTTGAGAAAATTATCCAGGTGCACATCTGTGAGGGGCAAGCAGGGGACTGTATGCTTAGGGGCAGCCAACATGGGTTCATTCAAGGCAGGTCCTGACAGACCAACCTGGTAGCCTTCTATGACCAGGTCACAAAATCCTTGGACGCAGGTGTCACGGTGGACATAGTCTTTCTGGACTTTAGGAAGGCTTTCGACACTGTCTCTCACCCCATTCTCATTAAAGAATTAGGAGATTGTGGTGTCAATGCCTACACAGTCAGATGGGTCACCAATTGGCTGGAGTGCCACATCCAGAGAGTGGTGGTGGACGGGTCATTTTTGACCTGGAGAGATGTGGGTAGTGGGGTCCCCCAGGGCTTGGTCCTCAGACCCACACTGTTTAACATCTTCATCAGCGACTTGGACGAGGGGGTGAAAAGCACCTTATTCAAATTCACAGATGGCATTAAGATTTGGGGAGAAGTGGGCACGCTAGAAGAGAGGGACAGGCTGCAATTGGATCTGGACAGGTTACAGGGGTGGGTGGATGAGAACAAGATGGGTTTCAATACTGACAAGTGCAGGGTACTGCACCTAGGGAGAAAGAACCGGCAGCATGCCTAAAGGCTGGGGAACTCCCCCGTCATCAGCACAGAAGCAGAAAAGGATCTTGGAGTCATTTTAGACTCCAAGATGAACATGGGCTGCCAATGTGGGGACACGGTCAGGAAGGCTAACCACACATTGTCATGCATCCACAGATGCATCACAAGCAGTTCCAAAGAGGTGATCCTCCCCCTCTACATTAGTCAGGCCACAGCTGGAGTACTACATCCAGTTCTGGGCGCTGCACTTCAGGAGGGATGTGAACAACATGGAGAGGGTCCAGAGGAGGGCCACTCACATGACCAGGAGGCAGCAGGGCAGGCCCTATGAGGAGAGGCTACAGGACCTGAACCTGTTCAGCCTCCACAAGAGAAGGCTGAGAGGGGATCTGGTGGCCATCTATAAACTGGCCAAGGGAGACCAGCAGGCAATGAGAGAGTCCCTGTTCCCCTGAACACTACCAGGAGTAATAAGGAATAACAGCCATAAATTGACTGGGAGTAGATTCAGGCTAGATATCAGGAGGCACTACTTCACAGTCAGGGCGACTCAGATCTGGAACCAACTTCCAAGGGAAGTGGTGCTCGCTCCTAAAAGCCTCCTTCAAAAGGAGGCTAGATAGATCCTTGCTGGGGTTGTTTGACCTCAGCATTCTTTTCTGCCCATGGCAGGGGGTCGGACTTGATAATCTGCTCAGGTCCCTTCTGACCCTACCAACTATGAAACTATGAAACATCTAAATATGCATACCACTTTCCCAGAGCCCAATGGGACTGCCATCCATTGGGTATTTGCTTCTGCTCTGTTCATAGCTCTTCTCCCATAGGTAACACAGTGCTTTGTCATATTCACTTGAGTGTTTGTGCATCAGACCAGATTTGACTCTATCTTCACTAGCATACGCATAAAATGTAGGTGTCAAATGATGGATATGGTAACTAAGCATGACTTGAGATTTTCAAATGTATCTAGAAAATCCTTTTCCCTTTGCCATTTCATGTCTATCCATTTCATACTTCTTGATGTTTCAAAAATGGCTGATAAATTGGGAATGTATGGATACTGCCAACTGTCTTCTAAAAATGATTCAACTGTTTCAGATTTTTAGGTATTGCTAAGCTGTTAGGCGGGCTATAATTTTTCTTAATTCATTCAAAACAAACAGCCAAAACCTCAGCTGGTGTTAATCAGCATTGCTTCCTTTGAGTCAGTGCAGTTATATCAATTTACACAAGTTAAAGATCTTAGCCTCTGAAATGCATTTGGGTATTTCTGAATTTCAGCAGATATTTTCCAAAAATTTAATTATGAAAGGCAGTTTTGAAAACAAAATTATAATATTTGTCCCCATGGGGAAAATATGAAATTCAGCTGTTCCTTGGTCATTTTGATAGCTTTGCACAACTTAAATCCCTACTTTATTTCTATTAAAAAAAAATTCTTGTGCAAATTAATCAGATTTATTTTCTTTGTTAACCTAAACATTTTGATTTTTTTTTGTTATTTTAATTTATGCACATATTTACACAAAGCTATAGTTCTGAATTACAAGTTTTATTAAAGATGTAATACTTATATCTATCCCTTTTTTCAAATGAGATGGTAAGCAATGTTTCTGACCACTTGTAACATTAGCATATCCCATATAATTTTTCACAAGGAAAGAGGTGAACATTTCAGTATATATAATCATATACCAGTGTGAATAATTTTATTGTGACTCCCTACATTCTTGTACCAAGTTTAATGGGCTAAATGCAGCTCATCATGGCCTGAGCTGAAATATTGGAATATCTTTGAAAATCTACTATATTCTTCCTCAGAATTGTATACCACAACTTTTAACCCGCTTTGTGTTGCATCTCTGGCCCCCTTTACATGTTACAGGTATTTCACAATTAACTGGTTAATTTACAATTATCTTAAGAACAGCTACATATGCAAAATAGCTACACCCTAAGACCAGCTATATGTGCAAAATAAGGCCAAAAAAGATCCAACCAGCTATAAAGTTAGACCTTGAAAATGTGTACTAACTTTATAGCTGGTTGTTATTGAGTTTTAACTTGCATAGGTAGCAGGATCTCCCCTGTGGCTGGGCATCTCAGCAACTGCCAACTCTGGGTCCTGGCAGATATGAACCCAGAGTACCACAGCTGTAGATATTGGGTGCTGGGGTTGAGCTGGGAGGCATGGCAGCCCCAGGAGTCTCTGAAACCCTCAGGTCTGGGGGATTCCAGGTGTCATGATCTCCCTGGCTCAGGGGTTTCATGCACCCCCAAGGTTAGGAGATCATGGTAGCCACAATCCCTTAGCCCTAGGAGTACGCGGTGGGGGTGGGGGGTGCTCCTGCAGCTTGGATCCCCACACCTGCGGGGGCTCCCAGCTACAAAACTTTCTTCTTGCAGGGGTAGACCAGCATTGGTGCAATGGGGTCTCATGTACAATCTCACAGACATGCCTTCTGGCATGCACCTGTGGCATGGCAGGTGGTGTGATTGTGTGGATAGCACATTATTAGATTCCATCACACCTTTACCTGCATGTGTAGAGGGGCTTCTATCACTCAAGGACATGCTTTGTTTTCATCAGAGCTTTTTTTTTTCCCCCTAAGGATTTCAAACCACTTTACCATGGTGGGGCACATGTTAGTATAGATAAAATACATAAAAGGTGAATAATTTGTCCAAGGTTTATTTGGTGTTATTTTTCCAACCTGCAGAGTTGGGAAAATAACAGATCTCCTTAGTCATAGCTCCTGAGTCTATTTTTTTTTTTTTTTTTTTATTAAACTGCCTTCCTCCCATCATAAGCACAGGTGTAGCAGTGCATGTAGTCTTTCTGGACTTTAGGAAGGCCTTTGACACTGTCTCTCACCCCATTCTCATTAAAAAACTAAGGGACTGTGGCATCTACACCTACACAGTCAAATGGGTTACTAACTGGCTGGAGGGCTGCACCCAGAGAGTGGTGGTGGATGGGTATTATTCAACCTGGAGGGATGTGGGCAGTGGGGTTCCGTAGGGCTTGGTCCTCGGGCCTACACTGTTCAAAATCTTCATCAGTGACTTGGATGAGGGGGTAAAAAACACCCTGTTGATGTGGGGAGAAGTGGGCATGCTAGAAGGGAGGAATAGGCTGCAGTCAGACCTAGACAGGTTACAGGGGTGGGCGGATGAGAACAGGATGGGTTTCAACACTGACAAGTGCAAGGTACTGCACCTGGGGGGGAAGAACCAGCCCTACAGGCTGGGGAACTCCCTTCTTATCAGTGCAGAGGCAGAAAAGGATCTTGGAGTCATTATTGATGCCAAAATAAACATGGGCTGACAGTATGGGGACGCAGTCAGGAAGACCAACCGTACCTTGTTATGCATCAACAGATGCATCTCAAGCAGTTCCAAGGAGGTGATCCTCCCCCTTTATGTGACACTGGTTAGGCTGCAGTTGGAGTACTGCATCCAGTTCTGGGCACCGCACTTCAGAAGGATAACATGGAGAGGGTCCAGAAGAGGGCCACTTGCATGATCAGGGGCAGCAGGGCAGGCCCTACAAGGAGAGACTGAGGGACCTGAACCTGTTCAGCCTCCACAAGAGAAGGCTGAGTGGGGATCTAGTGGCCATTTACAAACCAGTCAGAGGGGACCAGCAGGCACTGGGGGAGTCCCTGTTCCCCTCGCCCTACCAGGAGTGACTAGAAATAATGGTCACAAGCTGGCAGAGGGTAGATTCAGGCTAGATATCAGGAAACGCTACTTCACTGTCAGGGCAGCTAGGATCTGGAACCAACTTCCAAGAGAAGTGGTGCTGGCTCCTACCCTGGGGGTCTTTAAGAGGAGGCTGGATGAACACCTTACTGGGGTTGTTTGACCCCAGTATTCTTTCCTGCCATGGCAGGGGTTCAGACTTGATGATCTGCTCAGGTCCCTTCCAACCCTACCAACTGTAACTATAACTTTTATAGAAGTACATACATTGGTACTGAGTGCATTTGATGTTTCATTTTTTTTCATGAGTTAGATGTTCCCTTTTTCATTAAAAATTCTATACTTGATTTTTTATGATGAATCTGTTGTAAATACTTCTAGATCTCAGTTTACATTTAGACATCAACTCATATGTGTATATGAACAGAGGGATAATCTGTGTTGAAATCATCTTCTCAGTTTATTTGAAATTGGTAAGTGGAGTAATAAAGTGAACAGGCAAGATAATCAGCTGTTACAACTGGTAGAGTTCAGTTCTTGTCAGCAGAACTATAGTAATTTACACAAACTAAAGTTCTGATTCAGTGAATTTTTTTTTACTTCAATTTTTATGTAATTTTAAAAAGTAGATATGGAAAGTTGCTGATGATCATCAGTGATACTTGCTACAAATCATTCACTTTTGTTATCAGTTTCTTACTTTTGTGAGCAAACAAGAATTGTAAAAGGTCAAACAGTGACAGTGATGGCCAGTGTGGTATTGTACCACATATGCCATTTGGTTCAGAGCCTTTTAAACTTAAGTCAACTGGATGGTACCCTAGCATTTGTAATTTTCCTTCTTGTCAGCTGCACAAATTTTAAATCAAAATCTTTTATTATGTAACCCCCAGGGAAGTGTTTGAAAGAAATGATGCAGAAGACAAAGATTTTTGTGGGTGTTATCTATTGTTGGACCCTTCACACAGTTGGCATTGATCTAGGTAAGCTTTCAAAGGCACTGTATTCAAAAATCTAACCTGAACAAGAATTCATTTAATTCAAAAGCTTGTCTAAATCTACCCCAACTATGCAGCTGGTCCAACAAAATATACCACCTACGAAAATTCTTGCCCCTCACATATTTTATAGGTGATATGGCTACATAACCCCAGATATGACCTGTGTAGTCAATGGACAACTGCTACTACTGGACATAAGTTCAGAGTAATTTAATGATTGCATCTTGTAGGTGACAGAGTCAAAATAAAATTAAAAAAAAAGAAACTCACTACGCCAACACTACTTAAAAGTACTGATTTTTTTGTATATTGATTTTTTTTTATGGTTATTACTAGAACCAGGATTTCTCTAAGATCATTTGTGGGACAAGCTAAATAGTTGGGAGAGATGTAGGACAATCTTGTAGGTATAAAATGCTCTCTCTGATGTCTGGGGGGGAAAAAAAACAGATATAGACTAAGTTAAATAACATGAGGAAGAATTATTTTGTTTAGTCCCATTCTATAAATGAAAGTGGTAACTGACGTTTATTAATATTAGTTAATTTGATTTCTTTTTTCCACATGGCCATAATTAGGAAGGTAAATAAGGAAGGTAAATATATAGCTGAACCTATATATTGGAATTTTTTTCCCACTAATTTTTCTGGCGTTTCAAAATGTGTTCTTTAGAAGAAAAATCATTGTAAGAATTCTATCTAATTGATAACATTATTTTGAGATCTCATTCCATTCATAGAATGTACAATGAAGAGCATTGAATAAAATAAAAAGTATCCATCAATCAAAGCTTGATGTGCAGTAGTATGTGGCATTAGGGAAAATGAACATTATTGTTAGCCTAATATTTGTCTACTCAAATGTGTTGTAAATTAAACACAACTGCTTGCTTTGTTCCTGTTTTTCCACATTTCAAGAAGAGATATTTTCTTATCAGAAAGCTCTTATCTTCCTTCCAGACCTTGATATTGATCAGCCACTTTAATAGCTTCATCTGCACTGATTCACTACATCTGCGAACACTTTCTTAACAAGCTTTGGACAAACACAATAAAATGTATCTATGATTACTAATGTCATTATTTATTTGATTTACGTTATATATCTCTACACCAAGTACCATATCCTGTTGTTCTCTGAAACAGTGAACTATAAGTGAATAAGGAAGACTATTTACACAAAAAAAAAAGAAAATTCTGAATTTGGCATGGTGGGCAATGTCCTCAAAAGCAGGTTCCTAACATAGCTCATCCTCCAGTCAGGAGCCAAAACAACAGGCCTTGTGTCTTAATATGGTTATGTTATATTACGTTATGCTATGTTATGTCTCTAATTGATATGTATATGTTATGCTCTCAGTTTAATTCCTTCATTTTCTTATATCATGTGCAGAAATTCAATATTTAAATCTCTTATGTGTAAAAAAACATTGGATGTCATGATGTGATATAATGGTTTTACCAGCAACAGTTTAAGTTGGCTTGATTGTGAAGCCATGTGTGATTTATTTATTTATTTTTTAAAGGAAATCAAATTAATGAGAGAAGGGGGATATCACATTGGAAATCTGTCACTTATGTAGTATTCAGTCCTGCATATCCTGAACTTCATATCAATGTGTATTTGCTGGAAAATGACATTGCATAATTGGAGAAGAAGTAGGAGATATTCCTTGCACTTTAAAAAAAATAATGGTCAGTGCTCCAAGCTGCTCAAAAATTTGCAATATTAAAAACAATTAGAGGCAAGCTAGATGTGGATATGTTAACCGAAGCTTTCTGATCAACTGTAAAGCTTTAAGATACAATATAGCTATCACATCATAGAATGGCTGTGCCAAGTGCTGGGCTTGGCTGGGAAAGCAGCAGTGACATGCAGGCTCCTCCTTTCTGCCCTTACTCTCTTTGCCACTCCCCCCAATGTCCGTGGCTGGCAGGGAGCAGGCACTGGAAGCAGGGACATGTCCTCTGCCACTGCCATTGTCCCCAGCTAAGCCTGGTAACTCGCACAGCGGCTCCCTGCAGCCCTCAATTGGAGCAGGGCAGGAGCAGCTCTTGGTTTCCCCTGTTCCCAGGTCTGCTGGGGACAGTGAGCATGGCAGGCAGGCTCCTCCTTCCAGTGCCTGTCCTGGCAAGCTGGGGGCATAGTGCTCTGACAGGAAGCAGGTGCAGGAGAGGAAACCCTATCACCTCTGCTTCTCTTTCCAAGCCTGGCACACTTCAATACTGCAGCCTGCAGCTACAGCAGGGCAGAGGCAGTCCTGCGAATCCCCCAATACCCAGCTGAGCTTGGGATGCTAGCAGAGGCAGGTGTGTCCACTGCTTCCCATACCCATTCCCTGCCCAGCCACCTAGTGTCTCACCAGCTTGGGGGTATCACCTGCAGGGAAAGGTGATGTGGAGTGTGGGATTCAATTGGAGACAGTGGTAGTAGAAGGGGTGCAGGTACACCACTAAAGCCTGCCTAGATCTTCCCCTGGGGAATGGGTTTTGTTTTGCATAACGCAATTTTTTTGTTGTTGTATGTTGGCAAAACATGCAGTAAACAACATGGAATGTTACACCTGCACTTTTCTAAAGTAGGTAGCTCCTTTTGATAGAAGTGTTAGCAGTATACATCAAAACCCTACTCTAATGATGAGGGACCCTGGTTTTCTCTGATTTAAAAAAAAAAAAAAATCCCCAATTTTTGGTTAAAAAAGTAACCCCAAATATACATTTTTCCATGATTAAAATGAAACATCACTATATATAAAATTAATGGTCAGTGAACCACTATATATATTAGTAGTGTTTCATTTAAATCACAGAAAATTGTGGATTTGGGGTTACTTTTTTTTTCAACTGAAAATTAGGGATTTATTTTAAACAGAGAAAACCAGGATCCCTTCTAATGACTAATGTGTTAGGCTACTGGTGTTTGTATGAGAACCAATGCCATCAGCTTATTCCTGATATGGAGTGGTACATGTGTATAATTAAAGACAAATTATCTTTAATCTTATCTGCCTCTACTATAAACAGATTAAAGTTCACAGAAATTCTCCTTCTGAAAGGTGTTTATCAGGAGGTATTGAATTTAGCTCTCCATTTTGTCAATGTGTGTGTCAGCAAAATTTTTCAGAAAATAATAATAAGAAGAAGATAAATTACAGTGAAATATTCTGGCATGTTTTGTTTTCTGTGTTTTTTTTGTAACAGTGACTATCACTGGTGACTAAACATAGGCATAAATGTAGTTTTTCCACTTCTGAATAAATCCCTGTGGTAATTCACTTGATAGGGCTTCCAAGCTGTAATCATGTCCAGCTAGTGCTACTATGTAATTTGTGCGTGGCTACATCATGTTTTGCAGGGAATTTTAATATAATATAAAGCAGTCAATAAGGGATATTTTAAGCATTTTTTTATATATAAAAGACACACTAATTGAACTGAGCATCCAAAATTTGTTTTCATCATTGTCAGAATTATAACTCCACTTACAATTTTGAATGGATTGCTGCATCTTTCTCAGATCACAGTCAATGAAATAAAACTGATATAACCTGTGTTGCCCATAGACAACTGGTATAACCGGACATAAAATCAGAGTAATTTAATGATTGCATCTTGAAGGTAACAGAGTCAAAAATAAAATTTTAAAAAATCATTTAAAAGCCAGTCACTGTAATTATTCACATAATCATATTGTATTATTGCAGCCAATTACTTTATTTTGACAGGATTTTAGATTTAGTAGCATTGGGATGCCTTATAATTCTGCAGTTTTATATAATGCTTCCAAAATCACAGAATGCAATAATTGTAGATTTAAGATTGCAGTGATATTGGTTCACCTCTATCCAAAATGTGATGTACCTACAGCTTATTATTACTTCCCAAACTCCCAAAAGTTGTTAACTTAAGGCACTAAAATACAATAAATGAAAACCAAACAAATAGTATAATAGGTAATATTTCATTAAAATAAAAGTTACTGCATAGTCTATTGCACATACAACTATAGGTTTTCTTCACCACTTGACTGGTGTGTGAAGTCTGGTGCCTTTCATTCAATATTATAAAATAAAAGGCATTGGGCCAGTATCTCAGCTGGTGCAAATCAGTATACTGACTTCAGTTGAGCTGTGTTAGCATATAGCAGCTGAGGATCTAACAACATGATGAAAGAACTAGGGGCTTTTGTAGATTTTCTAGAGAAACTGACATGGGCAGAATAAGAACTTGAATATACCCAAGTCAAACCAGAACACAGCAAGTTTGGTTAAGATACCCATATGCTTACTTTCAAGGGTCACCAAAGCTAAATAATGGCAGAAGGCAAGTACTATAGAAGACAGGGGGAAAATAATCTGAAATTTGAAGACCATCTGATTGAGATCCCTCATGCTTAAAAATTACTAATATTAGAATGTTCTAAAGATGGTAAAAAATAAGATTTAAAAAATATTTTCAATGACTGAAGGCTAGATGGGTACAAGCTATATTCATGGAGCTCACTTCAGTATCACATTAATATCTGTCATACTTTCTGAATTATCTGTTCAGTGAAAGATATGTTTTCTCAGTACTGGGAAAATATGCCAACATACTGAAATTTAAAAAAAATCCAAAAAATGTGTTATTTTTAATCTTTTCTAGCAGTCTCCCATATCTGTAAATTTCATCTACTTTTCCTTTGTTAGCATATGCAGATTATTGTTCCTATTTTCCATAAAACTGATCTTTACTGGATTTTTTTTCTTTCTATGAATTTAGCACAAATGAGGTGTCCTGTATTCCTTTGGCCAGTCCTTAATTTCTGGATCCTGGAGACATGCATTTAAAAAAAAAAAAAGGAGGGTAATTGATTGTTTTAACATAATTTAATACATTGGTCTTTACTACAAGGAGAAAAAAGACTATTGTATATACAATGGCAATAGACTGTAAATAGATCAGTTGGAACTAGGAGAGGTATTTGAAAAAATAGTATCACTTTTTTTTTCAAAACTGATATGTGCTACTTTGTCTTCATTAAACTGAAATAAAAATGTCATTCAGATATGATAAACACAGTGCAGTCCAGATCCTGTTCTGCTAATCCTTTGTCCTTCACTTCTGCTCAGCATATCACATATAGACAGCATAGATTGTTCTCAAAACAATATTGCTGACTGATCGATGACCACTCCATTATGGAATATATTAGTATGGTCAGGGTAGTGGTTTTTAGTTACGTATCACTATGGCTGATAGACATAGGTCTTATGACTTACAACTAAGGAAGTGAGGCTAGAGCTTACTTGGACCCCTGCATGTACTCTCTGCCATTTTAGGTTTTTGAACAACTTTAGTTTTTGAACAACAGCTAGATTGCTAATCTAGGATCGATGAGTGAAAAAGTCTTATTAAAATGATATTTGCATACTCTCCCAGTCCTGTGCCCTGCCACCAATTAATTGTATCATAAATCCATGCATCAAGGACCTGGACTTTCTGTGCTAATAACTCTCTTGCATGGTGGATGGATAGATGGATATTTCTAACTGTAATTCTACATGGATTAGAGGTTTCCTTTGGTACTTTTAGATAGGAAAGCATAACTAGAACCTAATTTTTTGCATGTAATTGTTTTCTGCACTGACATCAGAGATATAGCTTCATGAAATGCACCATTGTTAAAATTGGACAGATGGACATTATGGTATTCCATCCTCAATAATTATAAACTACTATATAGTACCCAAAGATAATCACACATTGCTTGCACATTTTCTGCTAGTCAGTGGTGTTGCTGAATCTCCTAGCAAAATGCCTCAGTGAACATCATTTACATTTTTTGTAAACACTGTATAAAACCTAATCCACCCCCTGTCCCTTTCATTGTTCATGGGTATTTTCACAGTATTTTCTGACATTATAAAAAAAAAAAAAAATGTTAAAGGGCTAGAAACCCAATGCAATTCATTGCAACCAATGCTGGCAAATTCCCATAGGCTTTTTGGAAAATACACACCTTTTGGGTTACTCAACTATCCAATTTAGGTGAAACATTTCAAATCCACAAAGAAGCATGTAAATTAATCACTGAAAGAGTACAAGCTTGTTTTCCATTACTGAACAATGAAAGCTAGAAAGTCCAATGATAAACTAACATATCAGTTTGTGTCAAAGCTATGCAAATCCTCAGCAAAAGTGAACTAATTCACAGTGAAGCGCTGCTTAGTTACACTACCTAAAGATCCTTGCTCTCAAATTCAGTGTCATCTGCAAGAGAATTCAGATTTCATGAAAAAAGGTTTTTACTTTATTTTTTTAATGCTAATGTCTTGAAATATTTGGAATAATAGATGTCTTGATAGATGCTGTAATTAGCCAGTAGCTTTAAATGCATCTTTAAACTGCACCTATATCATTACTGATTTTTTTTTTTCGGATAAAGAGAAAACAACAGAACTTTTCAAATTAGTTACTCATATTAATGTTTGAAAATAGAGAAAGATATTACAGCATAGAAAATATTGAAAAAATAGTGGAGGAACAGCTATTATTAAGGAAAAACTGGATCTAGAAGATGCCATGGGAGTGCTGAAACAATGGAAACACTGTCTGGATAATGCCAGGCAACAAAATGGGAATAGTCACAGATGACTTTTGACCTGGAGGTCTACATGGCAGGGAGGATAGAGGTATGAGCAATGGCAGAAAATAAGAAAGGTTTGGGCTATGTTACATCACCTTCCTTTAGCCCATTTCCAATACACTGGATGAGATCATTTTTTTTACAGCATTTCCATTATGGCACAACCTAGCTCCTTCATGTCTCTTTAATGGGTCTCCCTTTTCTCCTTCATCTCAAATGCAACATAATTTTATTCATTTCCAATGTCCATTTTGACTCTGTCCTTTCCCGCTTGTATGCTTTCTTTCTCAAGTTTTCCTTCCTTCATATTCTCTCCTAGGCCACGTCCAGATGACTGCAGACGTATAGTAGGTGGTGTCACAGACCCGTCTATGGTGCCACACACCACATGTGCAAGCATGCCCTGCGCTGCTACCTTGCAGTGAGGTGGGGCGTTTTTTGTGATCCTAGGAGATCCCAAGGTCAAAAAGCCCACTGCAAAAAAAAAAAAAAATGGGGTGGTACATATGGCAGCAGTGTACACCACCCAAAACAAGAACCTGGCCAGCCAGAGCAATGATCCAGCTGCTGGCCAGGCTCCCAGCTGCAGGAGCTCCAGGACCCCAGGTAAAGCTGCTGAAGCCAGCACAGTTGATGGCCCCAACCTCCCCTACCCCACTTGGGGTAACCTGCCATGCACCAGAGGGCACATGGCATGGGCGTTCCCTGAGAAACTTGTGCCACTGCTACTTGTCCTTGGGGAAGGAAATGGCTATGCTTGTCTGGACATGGCCTTAGGATCTGATGGTGATATTACGCTCAGCTAACTGTCCAGTGTTCCCACACTCTAAGCTTTCTCCATTGCCATCCTATATAAGATGGCTGTTTTGTTTCCAGTTTGCTAAAACTTTATTCTGTTTACTATTGTCTACATTCAAGATGTCTGTCAGTTTTGCTAGCTATTTTACCTTCAGTGTAAATGACCACTGAACTTGTAGTTGTGCTGCTCCAGGCTTTCAGAAAGCAACTTGGCTTACATTTTCTGAAATCAATGTGTCAATCAATGCAGCATCCTCATTGTCACAAAGTTTTTTATTAGCAAAGTAGCTATACTTAAAAACTATTAATTTCACTTGTAATTACATTTATTTATTTATTTATTTATTTTGGTTAAGCCATTTTCCTACTTAAAGGGGAATCTACTTTCCCATTTTTCCTGTCACTGTCACAGGTGTTCTCTTTTTTTTTTCCTGATAAAATGTTGCTTTCCTTTAATATATTTTAATAAGCTGCTTATTTCTTGTAGTTTTCTGTTGTGAAATATGGGGAATGTGAAAAACATCAAATGAGAAGCAAGTAATTATTTAGTCTACTATTTAAAGTGGGATTCTTATGATGATTATTGAGGATGTTTTTCTAGATGTCATGTTGTGAAAAGAACTTGAATTTGTCATGAATTATAATTCTGTCAGTCATTACTGTATAGTTAAAGGTTCCCTGGTGTTTCTGTTATAAATCTTTATCTTCAGAATTTAGAACTGTCAAAAATATGTACCATGCTTTAGATGCTTTAGGTCATTGGTTCAGCAGAAAGGTGCAATATAAGCCTATTGGCTGTCAAAGTTTGTAAGCCCTTTCTTCTACTATTCTGTGCCCTGAGGAAGAGCCCTCACTTATCCTTTGGATTTGGAATAAAAACAGGTTTTCAGGATATTAACATGGACATTGCAAGATGACAGTTTGGGGAGGTTTTGTTTGTTTGTTTGTTTTCCAGAGCTGGAAATATTTTTTCCATTGCTGAAAGATTTTCCAGTGGCAATATTTTCCACTGTTGTTTCAGCTGTCCAGATGTCTAGGTTAAGTTGTGGAGTTTATAATGTTGCAACTTGACCGGTACCAAGTGCTGACAGCTGTTCAGTAGGTAGTCCAGATCCCTACAAAAATTTGGAACTAAATTATGACAAAGAATCATCAGTATAAGGTGGGAACTAGAGCTGGAACTCCTAATGACATAGCAAAGAGACAATCCCTCCCTCATCTCCTATCAACCCTCATCCAAGGTCTAGATAGGAATCTGAAAAACAATGGTAAGGACCAAGTTGATAATGCAGAGTGGAGTATGAAGAGGGAGGCATCCTGCTCATGGTATCCAGGAGAGAAAGACAGACAGGTGCATTCCACCAAATGTAACTGATTGCTGCAGGAAAGATGGCCTGTATTGCATAAGCTATATCTAGATAGTTTCCCAAATATGTTATTTCTTGAGATTGTAGTGTAGTTGCATTCCATTCCTGGTGTCTGATTTTATTTCCTGCAGTGTCAGGGGAAGTGAATATGGATTGGCTAAAGATCTTATAAAAACCTAAGAGAGGCTGTGACATTCTGGATCTAAGAAACTAAGAACTACTAAGGGACTAAGAAGCATTAAGGTCTGGCATATTTAATATTTAGAATACTACATATCCAGGTGTTTGTTGCGGTATAAATATGTTTTATTGATTTGCTAAGGATGAAACATTTTAAAAAGCTATTCTTACTTGACATTCCATGACAGAATTTTCCACTTCGTGATTTTATAAATCAAATAACGTTTTAATTACAGGTTTTATTTGGCTGGGAAAAGCAAGGAAGTCCAATTACATCCTTCCACAAGAAATTCACTATGACAAAGCAATCAAGGCAAAGTTCAAAATCCATTAAGCAATCAATTCACTACGTACTCTTCTTTTACCAGTCACTAAAGCACAATGACTTGCTCTACTTCTCCCTTTTCTAACTTTTACTTTTCTATATTAGAGCATGGGAATAAGTAAGATTGTGCAGTTTAAAGTTTAACTTTTTTTACACATTTTAAAGTAACGACGCTATTTTAACATCTGTGCAGAAAAGAACAGAATTTGAATTACTGCATCAACTTAAAAGTTAATAGAGTAATATTTCCAGCCTGACGTGTTCAAAAAATCGTGAGTCTTGCTCTTCATAACAGGAGAGCCACCTAAAAATCATGAAATTAAACTAGTGTTTTTGAATTGTTCTTATTTTCATTTGTTGATATATGAAATAACCTTCAGACTTGATATAACCTTTAGAGTTGACATAACCTTCAGAATACACACCTTCCAGCATTTCTGAGCAAAAATGAAGACTAGACACTCGCTTTGGTTTTAAATGAAAGTTCAGATTTTCATGTAATCACGAGTATTGAAGCCAGGGTTTTACAAAAAGCATCAAACGTCACAGACTTGTGAGGCAGATAAAATAATTGACACCACTGTTATAAATTTTAAGTCTTTGGACCAGATTCTGATCTTACTTTTTCCTATGCAAATCAGACTACATTCAAAGACAATTTCAATGTTATCCAGTATGTAACCTATCCCTCTAGTTCAGATAGCAAGATAACACTGTCAGAACAAGAGATTAAACATGGAAAAAATAATATTGCTATAGCAATAAGTCAATGTTGTTTTTTAATCTTAATGTAGAAAATACTAAAATACTGTGGTAATACCAAATAGACTGGACTAGTAGCTTTAAGGGGGGAGGGTGCTTGAATTTGTGAGGGTTTCAGGTGTGTGGCTTCTTGAATTCTTTGTTTTAATGTCACCCCTGTACCTGCATTGCAATCATAGCTTCATAATAATTTGGTCTTGTAATTAATCCTCACCTGGCTCTCCTGGTGAGGGCCATCCCGGCTGCCGCAGGGCAGGTCTCTGTCAACCGCACCGTCCCGGGCTGCGAGAGCCAGATGCGCCCTGACATCATGATTACCAATGAGGAGGCCAAGAAGATTACCATCGTGGACGTCACCATCCCGTTCAAGAACCGGCGCCAAGCCTTCACCGACGCCCGGGCTCGCAAGCAGGAGAAGTACGCCCCGCTGGCTGACACCTTGAGGGGCCACGGCTACGACGTGACAGTCAACGCTCTCATCGTGGGAATGCTCAGAGCTTGGGACCCCAGTAACAAGAGCGTCCTGCGTGCCTGCCGCGTCTCCCGCCGCTACGCCAAGCTGATGCGCTGCCTCATGGTGTCCAACACCATCCGGTGGTCCCGCGACATTTACGTGGAGCATATCATGGGCCACCGCCAGTACACGGACTCCACCAGGAGAACAGCTGCTGGACCGGACCCGGAGGGGACCACCTGAACCGCCCCCCTCTGCAACAGACGGACCTTCACTTCAAGAGGACTCATCAACAACGGATGATGACCCAGCGCCACCCGAAGAGGACCCCCGCGATAGACTATATCTAGACTGAGACACTTCATCTTCAGACCACTTTTTCCACCATTGCGGACCATTGTCACGGGTATGTGTGTTTCTATCCTCTTTTTCTCTCAGCATCGCGGAACCCCCCCCTCCCTCCCCTTCCCCACTCCCCTCTCCCCTTACCCCCAGGCTTAGTTGGCTAACTTTGTATTGCATGTAACCTAGTTGCGTTCCCAACCTCACCCCCATCCTTTTATTGTTAGTCCCTTGCCCGGGTGTTCTGTATTTCCCTATCGGCTTTGTCATCTTTCTTGGATTTACCGTCCTTACCATCTACTAATAAAAGTCAATCTGTTCTTAAAAATTTCAAATGGTGGAGTCCATTTCAGCAAAGTATTTAATATGCTATTTAACTTTATACACATAAGTAATGCCATCCATATTCAGAAAAAAAACAGTAAATGCTTTCTTCCCAATTATGTCAGTTTAATCAATGTAATTAAGGACATTCTTAATCTCTGTGTTGAACCTAGATGAATTTACTAATATGCTTAACTAATATTAAGTGTTTTCTTGAGTACTTTATTAAATTACACATAAAATAAATTAAAGAAATGTAGAAGTTATTCCTATTTTCCTGGTATGTCATTGCTGGAAATAAAGTCTCTTAGGGGAATTGAAAACCCTATCAACTAGGATGTTTAAAACTAGGACTGAACAAAACAATGAAAACTGTGCTTTATGAAGCAATTCTATATTTTCAGGGACATAAATTGGCTGATCTAACTTCTATGAATATCTGATTCAAGTTCTAAGATTCCACATTTCAAAACAGTATTTCCAATGGCTGGCTAATAAAGTCCAATATTTAGGATAATTATTCTAATAAACCTAAAGAATTCTTTAAATTAAATCTTGACTCTCCATTGTAGTTTCAATAAAAAGTGATGAGGAACATGGGAAAGAATTAAATTTGACTCTTCGGGGCAAAATTAATAAAACTAAAATTAATATCCTCCCAAGGTGAGCCTACATTTTTAGCTCTCTCACAGTTCAGATTCCTAAACCTTTTTTTTAATTGAAGCAAAACCTTTATAACATGTTTTATGGTGTAAGAAAAAGAAAGTGAGAATTTCAAACTTGGAAGTGATATTGTCTATACAGTGCAGTGATTTTAGATTTCTTTATCTCTTGATCCATAAAGAGGTACACTGATACACATAATTCTCTGGAATACTGCTGTAGCAAACCCCCCAGTTTTTCTTTTTAAATACATACATATATCTATAGATATAGATAGATATCTATAGATATAGGTATATGATAGATATGCATTCCCTTCCCTTCCCCAATTATTTCTGGCTTTTCTTTCTGTCCCTCTCTATTCCCTATGGACAAGCATAAGTGATCTCAGACTTAGGATAAGCTTTAACATTTGTATTTTGGTAGCAAGTTTGTGGTTTTGGATATCCACTGTTTTATATTGTATTAATATTAGGTTTGTATTGATTCTTACTGTTGTGTATTGTATTATTATCATTTTCGCATTGATTTTTATTGTTTCGTATGGATATTGTATGGTTTAGGCCTGTGTTTATAAGTGAACCAAAGTAATGTCAAGTTTCCATTTCGTATGTCAAGTCTCCATCTTGTGTTCTCTGTCCAGACATCCCCTGTATGAGTCACATACCCCTCCCATGTAAATTGATTCCCGGATGAATGAGAGTGATTGGGAATGATTGAAATACAATGGTAACAGGCCTCTACTGAATGGCCTGTAATGACTGGGCCATCACCTTGCATTGATTCATCCAGGAACCACGGACCTCACCCAGGAATAGAGACAAGACCAGCATTTGAAGACAAAAGACCCTGCAGAACCAGCAACTCTGCCATTGTACCCCACCATTACAGACACTCAAAATGGCACATCCCTGCATGGAGCACACATGCTCAGTACACCAGGGGCTGACCCTTGCCTGGGCATGCCTCCTGTCACTAGGGTCACACAAGGTCTGCCCCTATAAAAAGGGGCGGTGAAGACAGTCCCAGTGGGACGCCCTCTCCATCTGGACCAGCACCATGCCACTCCACCTATCCACCCAGAGGCACTGCCGGCGACCACCCTCTGGACAACACCTACTGGACAAGGACTCCTTTCCAGTCTGGATAAGTAGCTATCACCCCCCACTTCCTCTTCAACCAAGGACTTGGACTCTGCTTCTCTTCCCCACCTGGACTCCAGCCCTTCCACTGAGTCTCCTTCTTCTGCTGCCATTGTGTGTGCGTGTGTGTGTGTGTGTGTGAGAACCAATAACTTCATGGGGCTGTGTAGTGTGTTGTCTGTGTAATAAAACTGTTATTTGGATGCCTAAATTGGGTTTTGCTTTACTATGGTTTGGCCCTGCTCCAATCTCTGCTCCTCGCCCCTCTAACTTCTGTCTCATTTCTCAATGTCCTGCTTCTGGCTCACTGCCGCCTTTCAGTCTCTCCTGCCACTTTTCCTGTGATTTTCTGCTGTCCATCTCTCTGTTTTCAGGCTTCCCATGCACCTTTTGAAGTCATCCCTTGCCCCTCCCCCAGCTTTCCAGCTCCTCATGGCTATCCTGCAGTTTTCTCCAGGTGCTGGAACCTTTCTCCAGTTCTCAGCACCTACTACCACCCCCTGCAACTTCTCTAGCTGCCCTGGAACTATCCTCTGGCTCCCCACACCCAGAGCCTCTCTTTAACACCCACACTTTCCCTTAGTCCCATTTTCCCTCTCCCCACCTACCTTTTCAGCTCCCCTGTAGCTCTGGCTTCAGTCCCAGCCTCTGTCCTGGCATCGCTCCCCTGATCTGCAGGCTTTGGGCATTGTCTTTTAATCAATTAAGATCAATTAACCTAAAGTTACCCCTGAGCCTCAGTTCTTCAGCCCAGGTCCCTCTAGTCTACCTGTTCTAATCCCAGTACTGGTGACTTTCACTCCTAGCAACTTTCACTTCCTACACTCTTACTTTCTTACCTTAACCTTACCCCAGGTACCCCAAGCACACACATACACACTGTACCATCCAAGTTAGGAACTTACCTCTGTGTGTGTGTTTGTGTATGTGTATATATATGTGTATATATACGTGTGTGTGTGTGTGTGTGTGTGTGTATACACACATATACACGTGGCATTGCATGCAAGATATACAAATTAGTGATCTGTGTCTAACTTATGGGGTGTATTGTGTATGTGCTTGAATTGGTGATTGGTATGCATGTGCCTAGGCTGGTTTGGATGTGTATATGCTTGAGCTGGTAGTGTGCATGTGTGTGGACCTAATTGATTTGTGTGTTTGTATATGTGCAATTGTGTCACACCCTCCTGTCTAACAGTGCAATGTTGAGATCCTGAGAGTTGGCGTGACCCCATAGGGCAACACTGTAGTTCAACACAGAAAACAAAAAAAAATTGGTTTCACTTAAAAAAGAGTTTTTGTTCAGTCATGGGTCTCTTTTCCTGTCTTAACAAATTACATCTGTTTTGTCTTTTAAATAATAATTGATATATCTTCTCAATTTTTCAGTGCCTTGTTGTTATAAAATGCTCTTGCATTTTATATTTAGTATCTCTTAAACTCTGAAACTTTTACTGGGTTTTGTGTTTTATGTTATTATCATAACTAAGGTCTATGTAACCCAGTAATTTAGATGGTAAAAATATGTGGGAGAGAATGCCAAATCTTGACTCTGGATGTTGCTAACATTCTATGTAGATTTCATTCCATTATAAAATTACTCAATTATGTAAGCAATCTAATAATTTGGACCTTTATCACAAAGATAAACTATCCTGTTTGATGTATGGCAACAATAATTTCAAATAGAGATGTTGGAAAAAACAGCTGAGCAGGAGGAGAATGTAACACAAATGCAGGTGTGGATTTTAAAGTGGAAAATGGAAACTTTATTAAATTTTAACTTATTGGAGGGAAGGTGAAAAGAAAAGAGTGAGGGAGTCCAGACTTAAAGAATTTTTGCAATTCAATGCTATAATTGTCTACCTATACAGAGGCCCAGGCTTATAAATATCTGGGTACCTACTTGAGTAAGGGAGAAAAGCTAAATTTATTGCTATCCAGCAGAGTTTATAATAGTTCTTGTTTTGAAATATTAATACCACATAATTGCAATACTGTGCCTTGCTGCATCCTATCACTTGTTCTTGAGTGATGTTTCCAAGTACAGCCTCTGCCCCCAACTCTCCTTACTCCCTAGATTTGCAGTAGCATGCTTGATATGAGGCTTTGTGTTTGCCTGAGATTTAGGTTAGATCTTAATGTTGAACCAACATTTCTCTAGTTTTGCCAAGGCCATTCAAAAATCACTTTCATGTGAAGAAGAGATAAAGCCTTAAATATAAAATTTCAGTTTAGATGAGTAGGTAGAGTGTCTGCATTAGAGACTTGGATCTAAACCTGGCATATGGTTTTGGTTCCAACATAGAATAGTTCTGCTTATATCATCTTTCCTTATCTCTGTCTCATACCTCCTTCATAATTTCCTTCCTTTTAAATTCTCATGCTTCTCTATACTGCATCTGCCAACATTATTTATCCAAACGTTCTACCTTCCTCAGGTTTATAAACTATATTTCTATAAAATACATAAATACAAATGTATTATTTATTTGTAAAATATCAAAATTTATTCATAGCAATGCAAAATGGACACTTGATAGCGCGATGGCATGTGCCTTCTCACTTGTGACATCTATATTATTTATATTGAAATCTCCTCAAAACAGGGACTTTATATGATTCCAATAAAGAATAGGGAAAGAAAAGTTGAAGGTGAAAAGAAATGAAATTTAATAAAATATGGTGAGTAGTATTTTGGGTTGAAATTCATAACATGCCACTAATAGAATCCAATATATTAAAGTTCTCAGTCATATAAGGGTATAAAGTAAGGGTGGCTTAAATAGGCCTTAAATATTTGCCATAATTTTTTTCTGACTTTTTTGGGGGGGAGGGGGAAGTCTCCTACCATGCACTGCATTCTCATTCAATTCAGAGTAACTCTGCCTCCTGTTCATCACTGATCAACTGTCTAGTAGATGATTAACTAACTAGTTGAGTGTGGGGGGTGTGGTTGGAGGGGCATTGAACCTCCTAACCATGGTGAGCATCATACCTTCAGGACCACATGGGATGTGGTCAGCCACCTCCTTGATTCAGGAGTGGCTGCCCCTCCCCCCTCCGCATAGGCCCTGCACACCCCTAGGGTTGGATCTGACCACAACCATGTTGTTCAAGAGGCAATATTTTCCATGTAACTGATGCTAGAAACAAGTCTGTGGGATAGAGGCAGAGTATGCCATTTTACAAGGACCTGTCCTGCTTCCTGATCATGAGCAGAGCAATCAATACCCCCCTCCATTCATACGACCAGAGGGGTTCTAGAGGAGTTGTCCATAGGGATCCTGCCAAAGAAGGAGTTGTTACAGGAAGGCCTCGGGATAGTGTTTACCACACAGAGGCAATAGCTGTTCTGTGAAGGTAAGGTTCACCCCATCTCTATGTGACTGTGATAGAGACCCAGGCCATAGGGGATATGTGGAGCCTTCAGTGGGGGAGGGTGTAGAAAGGAAGGGGCAGCCCTCAGGCCATTATGACTGAGATACCCACGAAGGGGCTATGGCAAGGGAGGCTGGCCAGGAATGCTAGGATGTAGGGGACAGGTGAATCGCCTGCTTTCATCCCAGTCACACTTTCCCCTGCTGAAGCCTGGATCCCAGCCAAGGCACCAGGTTTCCCCCACTCTTGGGTCCTTAAGAGAGTATTCAATGGGATCATAAATCTGCATAATTGAGATGTCTTTGCCATTTCTCTCAGAGCTATGTGTCCCATAGATACTTCAAGCACTTGAATGTAAACAGCTCCCCAAAGCATTTATTGAACTCGGCAAGCAAATGGTAAACAGCAGTTTTGGCAGATAGTACCCCAATGTTCAACAATCACTGCAGCTGCAGTGCAGATGGAATGGGGAATAAAATGTCCCCCTGTCAAAAAAACCCAGACCTTGCCGTCTCCTTTCCTCCTAGTCCAGGAAAGGGACACATGTAATGGAACATTCCCTGTGGGAACTGTTATTTCATCCACTCAGTTCTGGCTGCCAGGGTAATTTCCATGTTGCACACCAACAACACTTCCCCCTGCTCCCCTTTGATTCAATTCATGGGTGAAGTCCAGTGAGTGCTGGTTGATTCTACTTCTCACAGAGCAGACACTCACTTAACTTCTCATGGCACCCCCCCCCCCCAATCACCCTTCTCCTTTTGTGGCCTCATCCCAGCCCCAGACTTTCCCCTACCCCTATACCACTCCTGAATGCTAAGCAACCCCTCCCCATTGTCTGGAGGCTCTACATCTATGTGTGGAAGGCCAGTTCATGGCAGCCACCATTGTCGGTTCAGAATAGTTGGCCAAATATCTGCAGAATGCATGAAAGATGTGCATTTAAGGCACCAGTGAAATACTCTGATCACACACTGTGGACTCCTGGGGCCAAGAGCTGCAAGACCAGGACAAGGAAGGAATCGGGATGTGTATGGGAGAAATGGATAGGCCGGGTTGTGGGGGTGCTTACATCAGCTCTGATAAGTTGCATCATTGGCAGCTTCAGATGGCCACTCACTGTTTGGAGGAGACATCCCACTGAGAGATTCAAAGTGCTAGGATAGGAATTTTATGCATGGGGTCATAGAGCACTTGGGGTCTACCTACAACACCCGTGAGTGGGACCAGTGCTGGATACAGGAGGAGTGGTGAGACAGACTGCCACCCAGCTCCCAATTGAATGGTGAACCCTGCTTCAGGGACTCCTCCCCAGGGGTGGGGGGCAGTGGAGGGGGGTTAGAAACAGTGGATGGGGACTGAGGGAGAACGATTCCCACTGTGCCCTGACTGGGAGATGCTGGGTGGTGAGGGGAAGTTGGGACAGAAAATGTGCATGGGAGCCTGGCCTGTGGTCCAAGGAGGCAGAAAGTTGTCTGGTGGGGCCTACTGTAGGAAGCAGCAGTGGGTCAGTGGAGCAGCTCTAGGATGTCCAAGACCTGATGTTGGTGCCATCAGAGACACCACCCCCACTTCCAGGCCCAACTCACTACCTCTGTGTTTTGGCAGTTGTTCTGTATGTGCCATCTCTCAATATGGTTCCAGACCAGTCCCAAAGGGGTACAGAAGTACTCATAAAGGAGGAGAGAGCATGGCCCATTAACTCACCAGGCCAGGCAGTAACTGGGGCAGCCTCTGGCAGCAGAGCCCACTGACCACAGCTCATCCACCCACTAGCTGGGAGGCCCAGGGAGGGGCTACAGCACAGATTCAATGTGTCTAGAAAATCACTGATTTCTTACATCCTAAAGGTGGTCATTCTCAGTCAGGTTCAAGCCGTAGCATAACTTGGGGCAGGTAAGCAGGGCCTACAGTGCAGAGACACCACACTGCTGCTGTAGGAACAACCAGGGCAATAGACCATGCTGAGGTTGCCACAGCAGCAGTAGCCAGGTACTGGTTTTGAGTCCCCAGCATAGGTAAGACTCTTGCCCTCTCCTCTTCAGCACTCAGAGGAACTTTCCCTCTCCACTCACTCTCCTGTAGGGTTTGCCCAGGGTGCAAATCCTACCCATTATGCCTCCAGAATGAAGAACTATTTTATTTGCAGGACAATGAGAAAAATGCTTGCTTTGTCAGTGCTTAATATTATAGTCTCCCCTCTATAATAGTGTAAAGAAAAATAATTTCAATATCTGTATCTGGTAGATTTCACAAAGCACTTAGAGTCAATCAGTATTTAAAGAAACTATTGAATGTGTCAATGAAGGCTTATTAGCTAAGTGCATGTTTTCTTTAAATACTTGATTATTATTTGGCCTTAATATACATTTTTCTATGAATGTATGCACAGTGGGGTTCCTGTTGTATAAAACAGGCATATACTTTTTCACTGTTATACACTGTTGTATTGGCTTTCTGTCTCAGGAGGTCTTTCACCTTACTTTTTTTTTTTTTTAAACTACTGAAACATAAACCCCAAGCTCAATTTTTTCTCTATTCCTAATCTATATGTTCCTTTTACATACATACATGAATAAACATACCATATTGACTCAAATATAAAACAAGGTTTTTTTTTCCTCCCAATCATTATTCAGGGGAAGGGGAGGGGAAGTCCCTCATCTTACATTTCCATTCAAGAAAACCTCATTAAATACACTGTCCATCATTTCTGACTCTTTTTTTTTACAGGGAAGGCTCCTACCATGTACTGCATTCCCATTCAATTCAGAGTGGCACCATCTCTTGTTCATCACTGATCAACTATCTAGCAGATGATTAACTAACTAGTTGACTGTGTGGAGGGGATGTGGTTGGGGGGTGGGGATTGAACCTCCTAGCCATGGTGAGCATCATACCTTCAGGACCACATGGGATGTGGTCAGCCACCTCCTTGATTCAGGAGTGGCTGCCCCTCTCCCCTCTGCACAGGCCCTGCACACCCGTAGGGTTGGCTCTGACCAAGACCATGTTGTTCAAGAGGCAATATCCCTATGTGCTTGATGTTAGAAACAGGCCTGTGAGATAGAGGCAAAGTATGACACTTTACAAGGACCTGTCCTGCTTCCTGATCATGAACAGGGCAGTCAATGCCTCCCTCCACCCACATGACCAGGGGTGTTCTAGAGGAGTTGCCTGTAGGGACCCCACCAAAGAAGTCTGTCAAAAGTAGCATGTGGTCAATAATGAAAAGTCTAGTGCAGCCCATTTGAATAAGATAAATGTTAATGCCTATTAAGTGCAGTCCCCCTTAGCACTAACTCTTTCAAGTCATGGTGAGCCACTACACTGATTACATTTTTACTTCCTGTTCACATCAACAGCTGAGCTGTGCCTTTTATTCCCTTTTCCAATGATTCCTGGTTTTTCACCAGCCTTAAATGTCTGGCAAGCATTACCAAATAGGGCCCCAGACAGTCCATCCAGAATTGCTCTGTCACATCCTGTCTGTCTGTTGCATGTGATTAGTGTGACCTGACTTCCTCCAGGAGGTGGAGCCAGACCAGGTTGCCCTGTGCCTCATCTACATACATAAGTCTTGAGATCCTCCAAAAATGCATGACAAGAGCACTCAGGTCCAATCTGGGGCTAATTAGCATATAGATCCTTTGTGGGGGTGTATCCAGAGTACACACAAATATTAAGGAGTGCTGAGCTGTGGGTTCACCATGGTTTTAAATGTTGTTGACCCAACCCAATGAACTATATGGTATATAATAAGTCTATGACTTTGAATTCATATCATGCATCAGTTGTATTATATACAACTAGATACAAAAGTGCTGCTTAAAAGTGTGTTTATGGAGGACGTGCTAAAACTTGCAGCAGTTTCAAGAAAGGCAAAATGCATCAATTCTGGATGAACTAAGTCTATGAGTTAATAACTACTGATATGTTTCTTTCCAGGTCATTGATTTCAAATTTTCCCCTCACTTCCATATGCTCAGAGAGAGCAGGGTCTGGCAGTAAACAGGGGAGGCAATAGGGCAGAGGAAAGAAAATGGGGGGAGTCAGGCCAAGAGGACCACTTAACCTCTTCCCATCCCTGATTTATCTTCACCACTGTAGAAATAAGAAGGGGACAAATTAAAGGCAAATCTCCAGTAATTAGATTCTCTATCTAGAAAATCATAACAAATTTATACATTTACCATATATAGAATCCAGTTATTGAGGGGTTGTCTTTTATATTCAGAGTCAACCTATATTCAAGTAATTATGGTGCATACTTAATATAATAGTAAGCAGTGATGAGCCAACAGGGGTAGATTTTGTTAGGTAGAGAGAAAAAAACCTTGAACATGTTGTAATATGATGGTAAACATTGATGAACCTTCCAGGGCAGATAGTGTTCCATGGGGAAAAAATAGAAGGAAATTTACCACTTTAAAAGCAGCAACCACAAATAAATGCATAAAATAGCAAGTTACATCTTTTTTGTACAGCTCATTATTAGTCATGCCACACACAGAAAATTGGGGGGGGGGGAGGAAGCAGTTCATGAACATTCTCAAAATTTACTTTGCATGTTTACTCCCTCTTCAGTCACTAACAGACACTGAAATGCTTACTTATACAAAGATTTTGGAAATGGGTTTTGTCTGATGATTGTAAGTTTCATGTAATTTTTAAAGTTGTTTTCTATTTATTTTCTTTGTTTACTTCAAAGACATATCTTTATTCACACAAAGTTAGTTGTTTCTCATATTTTATTAGTTCCCCCTAAGAAGTTCAGTCAAACATTTAGTGCGACTGCAACAGAGACTGAGGGGACTGAGAGTGGAGAGGAGGGAGCTGGGCACATGTGACTCCCCACACACGTGTGCCCCCTTACCTGACTGGCAGCAGAGGTGGCAGAGGCAGAGGCAGCGGTGGGGGCAGTAGCAGCTGACCCCTCTAAGGTAAGTGGGGTGGAGGGACCTGGCACAGCTGAGGTGGATCCGGAGGGGAAGCCCCCTGGATCCCTTTTAGCTTAGCCGGCAGGGAGCCGCGTGCATGAACAGCGTGCACAAAAAGGGGGTGAGCTAGGGGGGACTGATCCCCTCAAGCTAGGAGGCACCCCGGGGGCTGCCCCTTGGGGTGCAGGCACCGGCAGCATCAGATCCCCTCAGCGGGGGAACATAGGGGGTGGGACTGCTGGCAGGCACTTCTGGGAAGCCCGGAGTGCCTGATTGGCTGTAGGGCAGCCACAGGAAATTCAAACCATGGCCTTTAAAGACCACAATTTGATGTAACCCCCAGAAGTTGGGGACTAAGAACAGAGAAGAGGGAGCTGGGCACATTTGAGTCCCCACACACGTGTGCCCCCTTACCTGACCAGTGGCAGAGGCAGTGGCAGGAACAGCAGCAGCTGATCCCCCTAAAGTAAATGGGGCAGACAGACCTGGTGCAGCTGAGGCAGATGCAGAGGGGAAGCCCCCTGGATCCCTTTTAGCTTAGCCACCAGGGAGCCATGCTCCCGAGCTGCGTGCTCAAACAGAGCGCACAAACAGGCACGCTCTGATAGGGCATGCCGGTGTTTGCACTGGCGTTCATGCAGGTGGGCAAGCAGGAGGGGCCAGGAGGAAGTCTTCAGCAAGGGGAAGGTGAAAGTTCTGGGGGGGGAAGTTGGCACGCCAGAAGGGAGGAATAGGCTGCAATCAGACCTAGACAGGTTACAGGGGTGGATGGATGAGAACAGGATGGGTTTCAACACTGACAAGTGCAAGGTGCTGCACCTGGGGAGGAAGAACTAGCAGCATACCTACAGGCTGGGGAACTCCCTTCTTGTCAGCACAGATGCAGAAAAGGATCTTGGAGTCACTATTGATTGCAAGATGAACATGGGCCGCCAATGTGGGGACACAGTAAGGAAGGCTAACAGAACCTTGTCATACACCCATAGATGCATCATGGGCAGGTCCAAGGAAGTGATCCTCCCCCTCTATGCAGCATTGGTCAGGCCACAGTTGGAGTACTGCATCCAGTTCTGGGCGCCGCACTTCAGGAGGGATGTGGACAGTATCGAGAGGGTCCAGAGGAGGGCCACTCACATGATCAGGGGGCAGCAAGGCAGGCCCTATAAGTGGAGGCTATGGGACCTGAACCTGTTCAGCTTCCACAAGAGAAGGCTGAGATGGGATCTGGTGGCCATCTAGAAACTGGCCAAGGGGGACCAGCAGGCAATGGGAGAGTCCCTGTATCCCTGAGCACTACCTGGAGTAACAAGGAATAATGGCCATAAGTTGACTGAAAGTAGATTCAGGCCAAATATCAGGAGGCACTACTTCACAGTCAGCTACGATCTGGAACCAACTTCCAAGGGAAGTGGTACTCGCTCCTACCCTGGGGATCTTCAAAAAGAGGCTAGATAATCACCTAGTCAAGGTCATTTGACCCCAGCATTCTTTCCTGGGCATGGCAGTTGGTCAGACTTGATGATCTGCTTAGGTGCCTTCCAACCCTACCAACTATGAAACTATGAGAACCTGAGGCTATCTGTTACTTTAAGGGAGAAAGAGTCCAAGGAGAGCCATAGGTGAGTAAAGACTGTAAGAGAGAAGCTGCAGGAGAACTGGCCCAGGGAAGTAGGAACTAGTGTGTGGACAGTAGGACAAACTGTAAAAGCCTATTGCAGTAGTAGTTACTCTGTAGTAGTACTATTGGCTGGAGCCCTGCAGGAGACACAGGGTTCTGCTACAGGTAGGCTACTATGGAGACTAATTAGTGGGACTAATTAGGGCCAGCCCTGTGGAGTCACCTGAACAGAGATGTGCAGAGCCTGGGAGAGATATAAGCCAGGATCAGAGCCAGGCCCTGGAGGCTGAAGGGGAAGGAGCTGCAGTAAGATGTCTACTGATGAGGGCTTGATAGAGATCCTATTATCCCTGGGATATGCCAGTAAGGATTACTGAGGGCTGGCAGATAATAGTCTGAGTAGGGATTTCAGATGGTGAGCTGATGTGCTAGTTTGCAACTGGAACCAGGAGAGGCATGGGGCGCACAGGTGTTCAATTCTGGTGGGGGTGCACTCCAGGAGAGCAGAAGCAGAGTGTAAAAGGAGAGTGCACATTGGCAATATGCCCCTCTATCTTCCCCTCCCACCATGATTTTTTAATGCATGTCTTTGTGTTAGGCCTTCAAAGTGCTTCGAACGTGTTTGAAGAACATAAGATGTTACTGCCAAGGCCTCAGATTCCACTGCTTTAATTTCTCATGACACTAGGAATTAGGTATTTGAATGAATTTTGAGGATTTAAATGCATAGGCCCTATATTATCCATTTAAATCGGGGCATTTATCATCCCTAGTTGTTATTTCCAAAACACATTGTCCATCCATCCGAAATGTTGCTCTTTCTATTATATCTAGTGCAGATCTTTGATGAAAGCAAACCTGAACTTTCTAAACTAAGCTGACTTTGAGATTTGACTTTGTAGGAAAACCACCAGTTTTTCTTTTTTTTTTTTAATTTTAAAATGCATTCCCTCCCCTTCCCCAACCATTTCTGACTTTTCTCTCCCTCTCTATTTCCTATAGATAAGTAAAGTGAGCTCAAACTTAGGATGAGCTTTAAACATTTTTATTTTGCTAGCAAGTTTTTGGTTTTGGATATCCATTGTTTTATATTGTATAATTATTAGGTTTGTATTAATTTTTACTGTTGTATATTGTATTATAATTATTTTTGTATTGATCTTTATTATTTCATATGGATATTGTATGGTTTAGGCCTGTGTTTTTAAGTGAACCAAAGTCATGTCAAGTTTCCATTTTATATGTCAAGCCTCCATCTTGTGTCCTCCGCCTGGGCATGCCTCCTGTCACCAGGGTCACTGTGACAGGAGTGACGTCAGGGTCGCCGTGCTCTACCCTGCTGTTTCCTTTACCGTGCCAAGTTATCTTCTTGTACCCTCCGGTTCTCACCCGCCACGTCTTTGTTTTTTATATATTTTATAGGGAGGCTACCTTCAGTCCTCTTGGTCACGGTCCTCCTGTCTATGGTTGTCCCATGCATCCAAGCCTAATGGGCTATGCGTGGCTCCTACCACCCCAATACCATGCCCCAAGCCTCGCAGATGTAAAAGGGACATTGTTCTGTCTCTCTCTCTAGCTTCGTGCCTTCTTTAGCGCTCGGGCTCTCCACAGCCCCATCTCTCAGTCTCTTTCTCTCACTCTCTCTCTCAGGCCTTCTCCATACGCCGCCCCGTCTCTCGGGCCTTCTCCATACGCTGCCCCGTCTCTCGGGCCTTCTCTCTGCAATGCTGCCCCCTCACAGGGCTCTGCTCTCTGCAATGCTGCCCCCTCACAGGGCTCTGCTCTGGAGCTGGGGTCTGTACACCCTGAACTCTGTGTTTTCGCTGGGGCTAGGGTCCTCACTCTACCGTGAGTCCCCTATGAGGCCTCCTTCATCTCCTTATAGCCTCACCCAAACCACTGGTATAAATAAACAAAGCAAACACAAGCCCCTAGGCCATAACTGAACTTAACGCCACCCAGCTGTAATTACGTTACTAAAACGTCCCAGAGCTGCCCTCCTCAACCCTGCTTTGAGCAGTACCTGCAGTTCTCGGATCCTTGCTCAGGGAGCTCTTTCTGCCTTGGCTGCTGGTAGGGAACTGCCGCCTGGCCTCCTGCCTGTGGTTTATATAGGAGCCAGGCCCTGCCCCTTGTCAGCTGGCTAGGCAGGTGTGGATCATTAGCTCCCTCTAGTTACCTCAGCAACCGGCACCTGATGAGTCTTCCTGGCTCTTTCAGTAAAAGGCACCTTAGTGCCCTGCTACAGTCACACACAGTTTGGCCCTATAAAAAGGGGCACTGAAGACAGACCAAGTGGAACCACCATTTCCAACCGGACCAGACCAGCTGCACGTCACCTATCCACCCCAGAGGCCCTGCTGGTGACCCCCTCTGGACAACACTGAGCTGAAAGAGACCCTGACTGGCCATCAAGGATCAACTTCCAGCCTGGGATAGGTAGATATTACCTGCACACCTCCTCCTACAATTTGGATTCTCTCTCTCTCTCTCTCCCCTCCTGGATTTTAGTGGACTTCAGCCCCTGCACCAAGCCTCTCTAACCCCTGCTGCCAGTGTGTCTGTGTGTGGGTGGGTGTGGGTGGGTGCAAGGGAACCAATTTGACATTGTGTCACCATCTCCCCTGTTCAATAAAACCACTGTCATTTGCAACCCCGAGTCGGGTCATGTTTTATTGAATCCCATTCCCTTCCCTATCTTAAATTCCAGCCTCATTCTCTATCTCTCATTCTCTCTGTCTCTCTCAGCTCCAGTTCCCACCCTCTCTGCTAGTTTCCCGATCTCCTCCCAATTCCATCTCCCCTTTTCTGCCATCTCTCAGCCTCTCCTTGCTTTCCTGCTGCCTGCCCTGTGATTTTCTGCTGTCCGTCTCTCTGTTTTCAGGCTTCCCCCACACCTTCTGTAATCCTTCCACTCTGCCCCCCGCTGCAGTTTCCCAGCTCCTATTAGCCAGCAGCTGGAGCCTTGCTCCAACTTCAGCACCCACTGCCGCTCCCTGCAACTTCTCTAGCTGCCCCAGGGCCATCCTCTGGCTCCCCACACCAAGAGGCCCTCTTTAACACCCACACATTCCCTTAGTCCCATTTTCCCCTCCTACCTTTTCAGCTCCTTCTTAGCTCTGGCTCCAGTCCTAGCTTCTGTACCAGCATGCTTCCCTTTTCTGCAGGCTTTGGGCATTGTCTTTTAATCAATTAAGATCAATTAATCTAATTAATCCCGATCCTCAGTTCTTCAGTCCAGGCCCCTCTAGTCTACCAGTTCTAGTCGTGGTCACAGTGATTTTCGTTTCCAGTAACTTTAACTCCCTACACTTCTACTTTCTTACCTTAACCTTTCCCCAGGTATCCCAAGTACACCAAGCACATGCATACATACACATTACAACACCCAACTTAGGAACTCACCTGTATGTATGTGTAGGTGTGTGGTATGTGTGTGAATTAGTGAATACACATATATACATATATAGATATCATTGTGTGTGTGTGTGTGTGTGTGTGTGTGGTATATAAATTAGTAATCCATGTATGCATATTGGATGTGCAAGTGTTGGTTACTGGTAACTGATTCTGTTTAAATTTGGTGTGTGTAGCATGTATGGGCTTAAACTGGTCATAGGTGTGCATGAACCTAGACTAATTATTTTGAACTTGTGTGTATCTGAGCTGCTAGTGTGAATGTGTATGCCTAGTAGGGGTGTAGGCAGACAAGGTTCCTTGGGTGAATTTGATATCTTTTATTAGACCAACCCAAATGGTTGGAGAATAGTTATTAAGCAAGCTTTCGGGTTCAAAAACCCTTCGTCAGGCTAAGGAAGCTGCAGCAGTTGGTGTGTGCTCTTCCTGGATGGAATGAAAACTAAACAAGCCAGGGGCTGGGCTGGGGAGTCAGTTGCCAGGCAGATTGTAATGTATCAAAAATCCAATGTCTATGTTTAGTCCCTGATCTCTAGTATCCAGCAGGTTGATGAAATGGAGCTCATAGTCTCGTCTCTGGGATGTGTTGTGTAAATTTCCCTTGAGGATCAGGACTGAGAGATTGGAGAGAGAGAGTGGCCCTCCTGTGAGAAATGTGCCCCCACCGGTAATTGGGTGTTTCTGTCTTTGATAGATTTCTGGTGTGCGTTCATTCTGGTGCGCAGTTGTGGTCTGGTCTCTCCTACATATCTTCTATCAGGGCATTTGGTGCATTGGATGAGGTATACTACATTCCTGGAGGTGCAGCTGTAAATTCCTGGGATGCTGATGGCTCTGTTGTGGGGTGTAGTAATAGTGGAGGTGGTGGAGATGTGGGGCCAGGTTTTGCATTTCTTGTCCTGGCACGGTCTGGATCCTTTTGGTGTGTTCTGGGGTTGAGGAAGTTTGCTTCTGGTGATGAGGTTGGCGAGGTTCGGTGCTTGTCTGAAGGATGTAGGGGTGTATGCACCTAGTGAGTGTATGTGTGCTTAATTGATTTTTATGTGTGCATGTGCAATTGTACACCACACCCTCCTGTCTAACAGTGCAATATTGAGATCCTGAGCATTGGCCTGACCCCTCAGGGCAACAACTTTACTAATCGTTCTTTTCTCCAAAACTGAAGAGTACCTCATGTTTCAAAATTTCATATATTAATTATGACTTGTTTAATTAAACTACAACCAAACAAAATAAGTGTTTTCTGGCTGAAGAATACACATTTAAAATAATATTAGGTTTTGTTGTTGTCGTTGTTGTTTTTGTTTTAAAAGCAAGGGAAGTATTTAACATCCTATGTCTGATGAAAATGTTATTTACTGTGCACAGTCAACTGTTCAGTCATTCCTATGTGTCCATAATAATGCAGCTGGTTTAAGCCACTGGAGACTTGGTAACAATTTGTGCTTGTTTTGGAAGATTTTGCACTTGTCAGGATGTGCCTGCATTGCATAGAATTTGCACTTAGCATTTTATATTTATATTGGCCTTCCTAAAGGTGTGATCACACATAGGATTGCTGTTCTCTCCCTTTGTGTATGCACCTGTATTTCATGTTTTCAAAATGATGTATTTTAATATCAGTAATACAAAATTCTTAGTATGGTTGTATGTTTTTATGCATTTTTTTGTCCTTTCCTAATAATAAATTATATCTAGAGTCCTTTTTTAACTTATAATCACAAACTGTTTTTAAAGTTAATGAAATTGCACCATGCACCAAAACATTGTCTGATTAATTCACTTCCACAGAAACCCAGGTTGTAAATAGATGATTTGTGACAATAGAGGGATTAATTTCTGCAGTCTATGGAATGGTCAGAGAATGATGGGTCTAATCCAGTAAGAGAATCATAGAAAATTAGGGTTTAAAGGGACATCTAATAAAACTTCCTGTAAAAAGCAGGACTGTCCCCAGCTAGATCATCCCAGACAAGGCTTTGTCTAGCCAGGTCTTAAGAACCTCCAAGGATGGAGATTCAACAACCTCTCTGAGTAACCTGTTCCAGTGCTTTATTACCTTCCTAGCAAGATAGATTCCCACCCCCTCCTAATATCTAGCCTAAACTTTCCTTACTGCAACATAAGGCCATTGCTCTTTTTCCTGTCATCTGCCACCATTGAGAACTGTCTAGCTCTGTTTCCTTTGGAACCACCCTCCAGGTAGTTGAAGGCTGCTATCAAATCTCCCCATTTTTTCCTCACCAGATTAAAAAAGCCCAGTTCCCTCAGCTTTTCCTCATAAGTCATGTGCCCCAGCCCCCTAACCATGTTCATTGCCCTCTGCTGAAGTCTATTCAATTTGCCTACTTTTTGTCTACTTTTGTCTACTTTTCTGTAATGGGGGTCCCAAAGCTGGAAACAGTATTCCAGATGTGGCCTCACCAGTGTCAAATAGGGGAGTGGAAATCACTTCCCTTGATCTGCTGGCAATGCTCCTACTAATGAAGCCCAGTATGCTGTTAGACTTCTTCACAAAGGTACACTGTTAGCTCATATTCAGTTTATTGTCCACTGTAACCTCCAGGGCCTTTTCTAGAGAGCTACTGCTTAGCCTGTTGGTCCCCAGCCTGTACCAGAGCATGGAATTGTTCCACCCAAAGTAAAGGACTTTTCACTTGTCCTTATTGAACCTCATGACATTTCTTGTGGCCCAATCCTCCATTTTTCTTAGGTCTCTCTGAATTCTAGCCCTACCTTCCACCATATCTAGTAATCAGCCCAGCTTGGTGTCATCTTTAAACTTGCTGAGGATGCACTCCATCCCATCCTCTAGGTCATTGATAAAGTTATTGAACAAAACTGTCTCAGGACTGACAGCTGGGGCACTCCCCTTGATACCAGCTGCCAACTGGTATCAAGACATCCAGCCATTTAATACTACCCTCTGAGCCAAATGATCCAGCCAGTTTTCTATTTATCTTACAGTCCGTTTATCAAAGTAACACTTCTTTATTTTTTTTGCAGGAATGTTGCGGGAGATGGTATCAAAAGCCTTGCTAAAGTCAAGGTTTATCATGTCCACTGCTCTCCCCACATCCAAAGAGCCAGCCATCCCATCATAGAAGGCAATCAAGTTGGTTAGGTGTAACTTGCCCTTGGTGAATCCATGCTGTCTGTTCCTAATCAGTCAGCATGGATTCTTCTTCTCCTCCAAGTGCTTAGAAATGGATTCCTTGAGGGCCTGCTCCATGATTTTTCCAGGGACTGAGGTGGTGCCAAATGGTCTGTAATTCTGTTCTTAAAGATGGGCACTATATTTGACCTTTTCCAATCATCCAGGACCTCTCCCAATCACCAGGAGGTTTCAAATATGAAGGCCAGTAACTCCACAATTAACATCCCATAACATCTCTTCTTTCATCTTAACCGTATTTGCATTGCACTTACATAGGGGTCACTGTGTAGGATTGCTTTCAAGTTGTAACCTGTGAAAGAGTCATTTAGGGTACAGGAGGTTATACTTTCTAACCCAGAGAGCCCCAGGGTCTTTTCAAACTTAACTTCAAAAATCATGAATCATTACTCAAAATATTATGATTAAAAAAAAAAAACAACATGTTGAAGCTTTCAATTCTTCCATCTTTATTTTAGCCTTTAAGGTTCATATTTTCAAGCTTTTCTCTGAAAGCAGGAAGGCTAGAGCTTTAAGCCCTTAAAGATGGGCTGTTAGGAATGTGAAACCAGAGAGAAGATCGAAGTACAGTCCTTGAGGAACTTAAGTGTTTTGAATTTTCTGTTCCTACATTAAAAAGAGAAGTCCTTGGCAAAAGAAGTGGCTCTGTGAAGTTGTTTGGAACATTATTTCATGTCCTCTGGCTAGTGACCTTGCTCAAGTCTCCCTCTGTCCTAGTTTTTCATATATTAAAAAGCAAAATATTTCCCTTTTCCAGAAAGTACTTAGAATGTTAAAGTCCATTAACAATTTAAGAGCTTGGATGCCATTGTGATGAAGGCCATACAAACACCTAAATAAAGAAAAAGTGAAATGTGATTAATTTAACTTTCTGACCCCTGTGTGCTATTATCACAATTAGGTCCTTGTATTATAATGTGTCAGGACTACACTTACAAAGAAAATTTATGATTGAAATTTTATTTTTAAAGACTTGTGAAAGTATTTCTTTTTGCTTTAAGAACCTTAAGAAAAACTGGCAAAGCAGTGTGAATTGTGTTCTTAAGTATCTGACAGTTCATATAGAATCTCAGTTTCTCAGTTTCTTTTGAAATTTCTTAGATTTACAGCCATCTCATAAGGACAAGTTTGTGCATCCCTATACAATGGATGATGAAATGAAAGCATAACTATAATTTAGCATTTGTAATAACCTGCCCCAGTTCATCTCCATGTAGGCACCATTAGACTCCCTGAGGTCCTTATAATTCTAAAAACGAATACTGCTATTTGTTGATTAGTAGGGCCTGCCATCTTCTTTATTTTCTGTACAGTCAGTTTAATATAGTTGAAGACAATATTCAGCGGTGCCCAGAATACAGATTTAATCATTTTCTTTTCCCATACCTCTAGCAAAGCCTAAAAAGGGAAATAGAACACAAGCTTTTGGAGCATTGAGACAGGCTTATTATTTTCTGTAGGTTTGAACAGGTTTTATACAGGCAATAAAATCGAATCCAGCTAACAACAACTTTTAATGGAAACAAAATCCATCTCGATAGATGGGATTGCTGTAGTCAATCTGTGTCTCTATATGCTTAAAGATTTGGAAACCATAAATGAAACCTGTTATATAATTACTGAGCAATGTTTTAACAAATTATCTCCTGTCTTTTGTAACTGAAATACTCTCAAAACAGTGATCCAGATTCACTTGGTCTGGCCATCTTCCAACAGGTAAAGGAGAGTCGATGGTGCTCCCAGGGAATTGGTATTAGTTCATTTATCCCCCAGTTTGGTTTATACCAAAACAATCCCACTGGAACTGTAAGTAACTTTAACTTTAAGGCTGATGAAAATGATAATATCTCCAAATGGTTTAACTAACTCATAGAACCTGCAAAGCAAAGTGTGCTCACTGAAATCCCAAACAAGGTATAATAAACCCACTCTGCCAGTGCTGCAGGAGTATACTGGCCTAAGAGTTGACTATGCCAACTTTACTATCATTGATACCATAAAGAGAGGGTTTGGTTTGTCTGTAGCATCTGGCTAATCCACGGAGGGTGGAACAAGCCAGAAAGTTAGACGCTTTGGCCAGGTACAGACTTTACACTTTTACTGGTATAAGTGATCAAAAACCAGTTTATATCCACAACAGAATAGTGTTTTGGCACATGCAGGCTGGTTTAAAAATGATGGAGCCTGGTCTAAGATTTCCCCCCATCATTTAACAGCAAATGTACCAATGTAAACTATGCTGCTTATAGAAGACCACGTAACTTAGATCAATTCCACCTTGGGCTTCTTGAATGTCTGTACGAAGACATTGGCAAAATATTCAGGGCAATGCAAACTCTTTCATTCTGGTGATGAGAGAGAGCTGTAAGCAACTAAAGAGAACCAAGAATTTTTTAAAAATAGCTCTTTAATCATTATATTTTATCTATGTGCATGGAAAATACTACACATCAAACTATAACATGCCTTTGTGGAGTAGAATGGAACATTGCCATTTCTTTTCTGTTCAGATTCTGATTATACCTAATAGATATTTATATTATATTTATGCAGCTTATTTGAAGTGAGACCTTTTAAAAACAGACTCATTTTTATTTCTGAAAGGCCTAGAAATTGTCATGTCCACACCAGTTGTGCTATGTTATTCCAGAAACGTGACAATCTCTTTCTAGATTAGTAGAAGATAATACTTACTCTCAAGACTGGGGCAAATGTACATATAGTGATATCAAGCTAGCAAAGTACTTGAGCACACAAATTATTCAGTTTCCAGTTTCACTGAAACTAAATGAAACTGCTTAGTTTGAGATAAGAATACACCTACATATTTTACTGGATGGGGCCATTTAAACAATTTAAGTAACCTTAAACATGTTAAGTTTTTATTGCTTGCTTTTTTGCTGTCCTGAAGCTACTACATGTAGCTCAAGGATAATAGTGCTCATCTTCTCCAAACAAAACAGGGACATCCAGTCAGTAATTATGGTGACAGAGAATACCCATATGCATTGCAAAGAGGCTGATTCCAGGTAGGAATAGATTGTACAAATCTGAATATAGAGGAAATTCATAAAAAATAGCCTTAAAAATAATTGGCATTTGTTGGCATGAGATTCATAGAAGAAAGAAAGTTTTATTGCTTATAAAAACTCCCTAAAGACTGAGAATCTTCACAAGATAAAAAGATTACATGGGAAGGGGATGGGAAGCAGATCTTTATAGGTTATAATAGCAGCTTCTGCTATCATTACATCATCTGATTTTCTTATTGCTGCATTCGCACTGATTCAAGCTCTTCTTGCCTACAACTAGCACAGCAACATCTGCTCGTTATCTCCCTTCTATGATACTTTCATACCCTCTTAAAAAGTCACATTATTCCACTTAAATAAAAGTCTGGGGAGAAGTTTGCTATTACTTTAGAGATGTGGGATGAGATTTGATTGATGCTAATGCAACAGAGGATGGTGTTGTTTTTTATTTGTCTTTATTTTGGTCTTTTTCATGGTGTAACACCAGTCACTCTTTCACAGTCTCTTTCTGGCTTTCACCTAAAATAAAAAAATAACAAAAAAATAACAAAAACAAAGCAAACAAGAAAACCAAAAAAAAAAACCCCAAAAATTGCATTTCTCCAAGGGAAGTCTCTTAAAATATCATATAAAAATGAATTTGTATTTACATTGCTAAAGGTTTTATTAAAACCTGAACACATTTTTGCATGCTGTCATGTCAATTAAAGTTCAAGACCTTAAGTCTCATTCTGACACCAAAATAAGTAGCCAGATTTTCTACAGTGTTCAACACCCTAAGTGTCTTTGAAATATCTAGCTATAAGTTTCATCATCAGTATTACTGAAACCCAGAAATCCTAATGTCTGAAGCCCAGGAGCAAAATTTAGTCTAAATTTAATTTTTTGCAAAATAATAACTTATTTTTCCTCAAATAAGTAAACAAAATTATCAAAAGTGTCTGGTTTTGTATCTCTCGCATACTTAGGAAAATACTGCTGGGAATCGAATACCATACTGTTCAAAATAAATGTTTTTCAAAATACATACTTAATTGGTATCCATAAGAGTAAAAAGTCTAAAAGCTCTCACAATAACACATTTGTAATTATAACAAGGCACAAATTAATCTTATACTTCTCCATCACTACAAATATATCAAGACATTCCTGTAACCTGTAACTTACAACAGGCCACACTGCCTGAGAGTATAGAGCTTCAAAATCCATAGAAAACCTAGAGGCAACCAGAAACATAAGGGCACATATTTAAATGAAAGAATATCACCCTCCTTTTACATAGGCAGCATTAATTGTGATTGGATAAAATATTCTTCACATAGTCATAGAAACTAAAACTTTTTTTTTTATAGTATATCAAGAAGCTAAGAGTTATGCCCAGTGATTTGCATTGATCTATAACTGCAATATATTTTCAAACTTAGTTCTCTGTCTCAATTAGAAATTGCAGAAAGATCTATCAGGACTTCCTGAAATCTTCAAATTTGATTAATACTCCACATTTGAATAAAAAAGCAGGAATTTGTGAATAAATAGTTTAACCAAAAAATCCAATTGCATAATCGGCTGTTGAGCTTTTAAGAAAAGAGAAAATTGAACAAAACTTAACATTTTGATGAAAATATTGTTTGAGTTCAATCAAATGTTCATGGGGAAAAAAATGCCACTGTGTGACACAGGAAACACAGCAAGAGGCATCTATGATCTGACCTGGTAAATGGTAATTCTTATGTTCTTAAATATACCAGTGTTTTAATTAATAGATATGAAACCAAGGAGAGAAGAGGAGGTGGTGCCAAGAAGAGAGACGAAGGTTCTTACTAGATTCAGGGACATTAAAAAAAAAGAGACCCAGGCTGCTGGAACTGTGGTGTAATATACTCACTCTGGTTGGGGTCAGGAAGGCTGAGAGTATGAGATTGAAGTCACTTCTCCAACACCAGTCTCTGCTGCTAAATCCTATTTTTCTAAATCCTGTATCTCCTTATGTTTATATAAGTATGCTTTTAGAAGAGTTCAGTTATATCTTTTAAAATTAGAAGCATGATTTTAGACTGCACTTATTATATCATTGTAGCTCTCTAGACCTTTTGGATTTACAAAAACAAAAACAAAATTGTGTGATACCTGATTGCCTGAAAATCACTGTTTTTCTTATATAGCTAGCAAAGTTGAAGTTATGAAGGTAGTAGAATTATAATACTCCCCCCCCCCCATCTATTAATGAAAAAAAAATCTTTATACCAGAGCTAATAGAAAATTTTAATGCGCTTTGTATCATATCCTTTATTAACTGGATGTTGGCAATCTAAGTTCATAATGCATTCAAGAGGAACTGCTGTTTTCTTAAAAAATACTGAGAACAGCTTTTACAAGTCAACAAAAGGCAGAGTGCTCTCAGGTACCTTAATTAATTTTTTTAATGGAAGAGACCATTTGCTTTCCCTCTGAAGAAAATAGGCAACTGCTAAGATTTGCAGGAAGAAGGAAGAAAGGGGGTTTCTACTCATTATTAATATACATGCATGAACATTAGTAAATCCTATTCATAACTATTACATACTGCAAAAAGAAATCCTTTTGAACTAATTCTCACTACTTATTTTGTTCAAATTCCAAAATCCTGATTTTTTTTTTATTAAATCTACTTCATTCTGACATAAGATATTGATTCCTTCCTCTTCCCCTTCAAAAGATTTCCCATGTTTTATTTCTACATACTATTAATTGGGAATTTGTCTTTTCTCAAACAATGGGATCTCCTATCTGGCTGCTTAATTATTATTTTAACAAAGGATCACTTCCTAATTCACTAACCTTTTTTAACTAGAAACAGTATAGGCTCTATGATCAACTAAGTTTTAGTTACCTTGAAAAATCTGTCTGTTATTTTCTCCAAAATATTATCAATGTATTTGCCAAAAAGTTAATTCTTATTCTATGATCTCACCAGCATTTGCTTTCAGATATTTGTTAATCTGAGATGCATCTGCGATGATGCTGGTACTCCTCCCTAAAAACTCATCTAACTTTGTACTTTAATTATTGTATTGAACTTGATGTTTCCGGATACAAACACACAACATAAAATTCAGGACATGCAAATTGCCATCCAGGTTCTGATGGACAGCTGTCCATAATGTAGATCTTCCCCTATGCCATTCAGCAAACATGACAAATTGAAGGAAAGAACAGATACAGAAAAAAGAATGACCCCTTTTCTTTTGATGGTCACTATGGGTCAAATTTGAGACATTAATTGTTTGAGGAATGGGGTTCTTTACTTGAACTGAACTTGCACTTTTACTAAAAAAGTTGTCTTTCATTATTCATGTCTACCCATGAGCAAGAAAATTAACTTAATTTATTATATGTGGACATGATCCCCAACCTGATAATGTAACCTGAAGCCAATGAACACCCGACCTTTACTCCACCTTTTCAAGAAAAGCAGCTATCTGATTATGTTGTAATGAGATCAGAGCAGGAGCCAGACATTTAGACCACACTAGTTTATTTTTAATTAAAGTCCTTTCAGAATAAGGACTTCTCTCACCCATTTGAAAACATCTTTGACTCTTCTTTCCATTTATCTAGACCCCTTTCACTCTAAATAATGCTACCGATTGGTTGCCAGGCAACCCTGCTACTGTTGGTGTTCATGTGCATTAAGCAATATCAACTCCAACACTTTTCCTCTTATATGTTATGTTTCATATAAGAAATGTACCTGGTAAAATATATTGTGACTTGAGACAAGCAGATAAAATAACACAGCCAGGCATATAAAAGCTGCTTCAGCTTTTGAGTCACCATGACCCTATACTAGTACCATAATGCATAGCAATAAAATCTGTCCCAAAGTTAACCAAGGCAACTGCATGCCAGGTATAGCCTTTCAATAAATTAACTTCACCTTTATTAAGAGGTTCCTGTCTTCAGTGTCAGAACGCTATGTATATGCGTGTCGAGGAGAGCTGCCACACTATTTCCTTATGTTAAGTTTGTGCCAGACTACCAGACTATTTTTGAGTTAGACTACAGGGGGAGGTAGAAAAATTACTCCAGTCTCTGCACTGCAGGAACTGACATTGAAGAACAGTGAGTGAACTGTCCTGCTTTCTTTGAAAGTACCATATTCTCCCTAGCCCATGTGCTGTTCTGTATTAAGAAAAAATAGTCCGGGTGAGGGTGATCCCCTGCCCTCTATTAATGCTGACTTCGTGAAGGAACATCTTGAGAAGCTGGATACCTTCAATTCAGCTGGCCCTGACAATCTTCATCCCAGGGTACTCAAGGAGCTGGCGAGCATCATAGCCCAGCCTCTAGCACGGATCTTTGAAAACTCTTGGTGCTCTGGTGTAGTGCCCAAAGACTGGAAGAAGGCCAATGTGGTGCCTATCTTCAAGAAAGGGAGGAAAGTGGATCCGGCTAACTATAGGCCCATCAGCCTGACTTCTATCCCAGGGAAGATCTTAGAAAAGTTTATTAAAGAGGCCATCCTTAATGAACTGGCCGACGCCAACATCTTAAGGAATAGCCAGCACGGGTTTGTTGCGGGTAGGTCTTGCTTGACCAATCTCATTTCCTTCTACGACCAGGTGACCTATCACCTGGACAAGGGAGATGAGATTGATGTCATATATCTTGACTTCAAAAAAGCCTTCGATCTGGTGTCCCATGATCGTCTCTTGGAGGAACTGGCCAATTGTCACCTTGGGTCCTCCACGATCCACTGGCTGGAAAATTGGCTCTGGGGTCGGACCCAGAGGGTAGTAATTGATGGAAGTCACTCATCGTGGTGTCTGGTGACCAGTGGGGTCCCCCAGGGCTCTGTCCTTGGACCCATACTGTTCAACATCTTCATTAATGATGTGGACACTGGAGTCAGAAGCGGACTGGCCAAGTTCGCAGATGACACGAAACTTTGGGGCAAAGCATCCACACCAGAAGACAGGCAGATGATCCAGGCTGACCTGGACAGGCTCAGCAAGTGGGCAGACGAGAATCTGATGGTGTTCAACGCCGATAAATGCAAGGTTCTCCACCTTGGGAAAAAAAACCTGCAGCATCCTTATAGGCTTGGCAGTGCTATGTTGGCTAGCACTATGGAAGAAAGAGACTTTGGGGGTTATCATTGACCACAAAATGAACATGAGCCTGCAATGTGATGCTGCGGCTAGTAAAGCGACCAAAACGCTGGCTTGCATCCATAGATGCTTCTCAAGCAAATCCCGGGACATCATTCTCCCCCTGTACTCAGCCTTAGTGAGGCCACAGCTGGAGTTCTGCGTCCAATTTTGGGCTCCACAATTCAAAAAGGATGTGGAGAAGCTTGAGAGCGTCCAGAGAAGAGCCACGCGCATGATCAGAGGTCAGGGAAGCAGACCCTACGATGACAGGCTGAGAGCCCTGGGGCTCTTTAGCCTGGAAGAGTGCAGGCTCAGGGGTGATCTGATGGCCACCTACAAGTTTATCAGGGGTGACCACCAGTATCTGGGGGAACGTTTGTTCACCAGAGCGCCCCAAGGGATGATGAGGTCGAATGGTCACAAATTACTACAAAACCGTTTCAGGCTGGACATAAGGAAGAATTTCTTTACTGTCCGAGCCCCCAAGGTCTGGAACAGCCTGCCACCGGAGGTTGTTCAAGCGCCTTCATTGAACATCTTCAAGATGAAACTGGATGCTTATCTTGCTGGGATCCTATGACCCCAGCTGACTTCCTGCCCTTTGGGCGGGGGGCTGGACTCGATGATCTTCCGAGGTCCCTTCCAGCCCTAATGTCTATGAAATCTATGAAATAATGTACCAGGCCGTGGTCTTGGATTTTTTTTTTCTCTTTGCAGAACTAACTTCTGTCTGTCTGTCATATTATGACTGTTGTTGCTGGTGCTGCAAGCATGTCCATTAGCAATGGGAAATGCTCCCCTATGCCATCTTCTAGACGGTAGTACTAGTACACAGGTCAAAACAAAATGACTAAGCTTGTCTCATCACAAAAGTTTTCTTGGCGTGTCAGTGGATCGAATGTGCATTTGTCATAGGAGAGTCAGTTTCTCCTCTTCCATACTTCTAGAACATGCTCACTGCAGGCCTTCTCATATTACCATACTCAAATTAAATTTTCTACAGATTTCCACACTCAAATTCAAGAATTGTCCACAGATCTTTTATGTATGCATATGTAAAACTGTTTAAGTGTTATACCAAAGGCATGCAGGTAAAAAGTCTAATAAGTCAGGAATCATCCTGATCTAAGTTAAGAAAGGCAACTACGCCAAAATTATGCCCAGGGACTCTGATGGTCAGAGTCTAACCCAGATCATTTTAATGAAGTACTCAATCATCTGTTATAGCTTATGATCAGTTTAATTAGGCTTAGTGGTATTTCAGTCAAACCTATATTCTATTAATAATGTCCTTTAAAAAATACAGTTATGATACACTTTGAAAAAGGTTGTGAATGACTAACAACTCTACAACTATAACTGTATGTTGAATACTTCTGAACATCTCAGCAGCTTAGCAGAAAACGGAAACTACGTATTAAATTTGATAATAATCTATGTAGTTTAAAAAAATGTCACTCCAGGGTCACTAAGTTCTAAGGGAATCCACCTGTTTAGAAACTTTGTATAGACCTTGTACTTTTTGAACATTTTTTTTAGTTAATACACATGGAGAATGATAAATCAAATTATCATATGACTTCTAAGACAGTATGAAAATAGAATAAAACAATGGGTGTGCAATAGGTGAAGTTATCACTATCATTAGTAGTAGTATTGCTACTGTTATTATAATTATATGAATTTTTAGATGTGCCAGATTTGCATCTCTGGAAAATGACAGAAGAAAAAGATTATTCAAAGTTAGTTAACAAATAATATATTTGCTAAAAAAAAAAAAAATCAGATAGTTGGTAAATAAAATCTTAATTTTGTTTGTTGCATTATTCAAATTGATCTTTGACTGGCTGAATTTTATTATTTGAATGTATTTCTTTTAGGCAAGCCTAGAATGCCATATTTTGTAGATCAACAGAATGAATTCAGCATAGGTGTCACCTCTTAATGTAATGCTAGTTTAGTTTGATAGTCTGTCATCTTTGTATTTTTGGGGGGGGGGAGGATGGTTATTGTTCAAGCCTTGTGTCAGTTTATTTTTTCCTCTGAGATGATGAATGTAACTTTTAGAATCTAATTGATAGTAAGAATATTCTTATTAGAATAATTCATTTTCTAACAGCATTTTCAAATACATGTCAATTATTTTTCACTTGAATATTTTTATCAATAATCATCTTTGAGGATATAATTATAGGAAATTAGAAATGACATGGATCAAACCAAAGGGAATTTATGATGATATGCTACTGCATAGTAGTATTAGTCTACTACACAGTAGCATCACAAAAGAGGTGTTTGCTGGCACTACTGAACAGTAACTCGGGTTACTGCACATGTGTTTAGTATGTGTAAAAACAAGTACTAAACACATGTGCAGTAACAACTGTGCAGTAGTGTCTCATGTAGACATAGCCAGTGAGTAGCAAAGTGAAAGCAGCAATTAGAAAGGATGAAATGTATAACAAATGGAAAACAGCATGAATACATAACAATCACTATGATAGAAGGATAAAAAATTAAAAAGTAAAACATGAGTGGAAATATATGGCTGGTAGGACTAAGAGCAATATAAAGGTATTTTTTTTCCAAATACACTGCATACATAAAAAAAATCTGAATCATGATATAGGACTATTAAATCAATAGAGAGATTAAGGGCACAGACAGAAGTGCAGCCCTCTGCTGTAACTGAGAATGCTTTCCAGGAAGCATTCTGAGTTGCAGCAATCCCCTGGACCAAACAGAATTTCACTGTTGGTTCGAGAGGGGAGGGGAATCAAGCTGATCCCTTTCAACTGATCTAGCACCTCTTCTCTCCCAGCCTGTGCCTCCCTGGGAGGGGGGAAGGGGAGGAGAGGCAGCTCATTCTAGGAGTTCCCCAGCCAGTGCTGAAGGGTGGGGTGGGTGATTTGGAGCCCCACATCTCAGAGGGAGGGGTGGCTTTCATACACCAACTCCGTCCTCCAGCAGGGACTGAAAACACCACAGACCAAACTCCTTCCACTCCCTTTCCCCCTCCCATTCTGAAAACAGCTTGAAGCTGTGAGGCCACACAGACAAATCTTACAGAAGGTGAAATGTTTTGAAACATCTTCATCTTGCCTCATCCAGTGACAGTTCAGATTTTGCTTGATTGGCTATTTCTGAAGTGGTTTGCATCTGTGCACTTATATTTGGTTACAACTATAGACCTCTTTCTGTGGCCAGAAAGGGCAAAAGCTGCCACTTCTGTCTGTGCCCTAAAATGTTAATAGTGATTCCTAAGAGACTAAAGTTTTGATAAAGATCTCTTTTCTATATTTAGAAAAAAAGAGGAGTTGTTATACACTGAGGATGAAGTCCTGCTCAGAAAAAAACATTGATAAATTTGGAGTCTTGAATTACTTGTACCCCACAATTCGGAAAGAATTGGCTAAAGAAACAGAGAAATAGAGAACTCACAGGTGCCAATTTTTCATAAATCACATGATACAAGGAAATTGCATAAGATAGGCAAAGCGTTAATGTTTTGCCAGCATACAGAAAGCCATATAAAATGACCAGGGTAATGATTGGGTAGTTAGCTTGTCATCACCAACAGGCCAAATAATAATAATAATAAAAAGATATGGAATTCAACTGATAACAAATTAAAATATAGGAATATAATTTAAGACATTTAATACAGTTCTAAGAAAACTGTATCTTGTTAAATAAACCTAATCTGATATTTGACAAAACTACAGATTTGATTAATAATAGAGTCAATTTATAATAGACTTTTGTATGGCATTTGCCTTAGCAACATTTGACATTCTGATTAAAATATTACAGCATTGATAGAGAACATTTTTACATAGAATAAAAGGTGGCTAATAGCTCTCAAGATAGTTGACACTGAGGAATCATCAAGAAATGGATGGTTGTTTAGTGGAATTCCACAGGGACCTGATGCTGGTCAACATATTCATCAGTTCTGGAAATAAAAAACCCCATTTCTGGAAAAAATGCAGATGGCACAATGACTAGTGACATTGTAAATAAGGATGAAGACAAGGTAGTCAGATGAAGTGATGCATGTATGTCACTTTGAGCTGAGTTATAGAAACAAAATGTATTTTATTATAGTCAAATGCAAAGAATGCAGGCCATGTCTTCAGAATGGGATAGTATAGCTTGGAAAGGAGCAAGGTCTCAAATTCAGTATAGTGTCCTGTTTTGGGTACCACATTTAAAGTAAGATGAACACAAATAGGAAAGAATCTCAAGGAGAACAACAAAAATACTAAGTGATTTGGAAGCTATGGAAAGGTTAAAAAAATAGGGTTTTTCAGTTAGGAAAGACAAAAAAATATGGTAGGGTGGAATATGCTTAGAGTGACTACCTTTCTAAAATGTAAAGGTGGGACACATGCCCACCTCCACTGACAGAACTGCCAGACCACAGCCGAGTGGTGTGGGGAAAGGGGTGGATGATGGCTGTGAGCTTGGGGTCCCCACCCTGCTGCTTCCCCCAAGAGCCCCATGCCAGCTGCATGCCCCATGCCCACCAGGCAGCAGCAGGGGGCACAACTCTGTGCCACCCCTACTGCTGCCAGGTAGGCAGGAGGTGCATCAGCATGGTGGTGTGGAGCTCCTGGAAGGGAGGGTATCAGGGCAAGGAGCCCCAAGCCTGCATTGGGCAGCCCACATTGGGCAGCCTGGATCCACCCTTGCCCCACACACAAATCTGGGGGGCACATGAAGAAGCAGGGAGCCACTCCCCATTCCATACACCCCCTAGATGAATTACTCATGGCTCCATCCCACTGCCCACCCCACCCTATTCACCACCCTGGCTGAGTAGCATCTCCAGCCCCTACCCGACTCCCTCATTGTGGGGGCCTTGATCTGATCTTCCTCCCCTGGTGTTCCTTACCACCATAGACTTACCTGCAGGGAGCTGCTCTCTATACTGCCCAGCTGTATTCCTAACTATGTTCATGTGTGTGGGTGATCAATTACATCCATAGAGTAAGGAGGAGAAGAAGTAATCAACTACATTTATTGCAAGGGGGATTTAGATAAGATGGCAGAAAAACTATAATTAAAGGGATAGTTAAGCACTGAAACAGGTTATATAGCGCAACTGTGGAATCCTGTAATTGGAGGGTTTTAAGAACAGATTGAACAAGCATCTCTCAGGGATGGTCACTTGATTCTGCTTCCATCTTGAAGGAGGATTAATTAGTATATTTTTCTTCTGGGGTCCCTTCCTAAATGGATTGGGCCCACATACCTAAGGGGCAGCCTTTTCCCTTATACACTATCATGGCCCCTGAGATCAGCAGAGAAAAATCTTGTCCAAGTCCCATCTGTGAGCCAAGTACCTTTAGTGAAAATATGTTGAAGATTGTTCTTGGTAGTCACTACTCAGTTTTGGAACTTCCTCTCCCTTGAGGCCTGGCATAGCCAAGACATTTTTCAGAAATATTGTAGGACCTTTTTAACTAGTCGAACCTTTTTAACTAACCTTTTAACTTTTCAGACTTTTAACCTGGACTACACATTATTTGGGAAGTTATTTTATGACTTCGCATTTTATTTTAATATTTTATCTGGGGTTTTGGTTGTTTTTTTTTTTAATTATTGTAAACCACCCTGACACTTTTTTTGGGAAGTTTGGCATATAAATCAATTGATCAAGCAAACAAACATACAAACAAACAAACAAACAAAGGAACAAACATTGCTTTACATTGGGTCTATAAACAGAAGAATAGAAAATAAGTATAAAGGTGATTTTTACCTCTGTGTTCAGTCTAGGGGAGACCAATACTGGAATACTGTATAGAGTTCTGGTGTGCAAATTTTAAACAAGATACTGAAAAACTTGGGAAGAGTACAGATACTGACACAGGAATTATTTTAAGGCTGAAGAACAATCACTTATAATTGAAATTTGAGGAATTATACTGCTTACTTGATCAGAAAGAAGATCAAAGATTGTGGAGTGAATTGCTTATATCATACCAGTATAAGTAGTTTCATGAAAATATAATACTGTGGACCAAGGGGTTCTCTCTTTTTGTGAATAAAGCCAGAATAAGAACCATTGTCTGGGAGCTGAAGCCTGACAAATTCAAATTAGAGACAAATTGAGAATGAAGATGATTAACCACTGAATCACATTCTCAAGGGATATGGTAGATTCTTCACTTCTGAATATCTTCAAATTAAGATGGGATACCTTTGAAGGTGTCCGCTCACAAAACATATGCTAATAGCTAGAATTTATGCCTAAGTAAATGGAAGAAAGAATAGAACTTCACTTTGAAATCTGATGATAATCCATATAATTTATTCAAATTTTTGAGATAAGATACAAAATGTAGATTGTAGATAGATGCCTCTATCTACCACCTAACTCTCAATTACAGCCTAGTTCCATTTTATATTGTGAGCTGCAAAAATGTTGATTGGTGCTAGTGCTATCTTGAGTTTGGAGCTGTCACAATTCAGGCTATCATTGGCCTGGAAGGCTGAAAGTTAAGAATCCCCACCCCATTCCTATTCTGGGCTTTCTTCTAGGGCTGTGAGAAATGGCTGTTTCATTTCCATTTCGGATTCAGCCATTTCAGAGGGACAGTGATTCATTTCAGTGTTTTAGATCACTGTTCCATTTCAATTCAACTGAATCTGTTTCAGAGTTTTGACACTGCTTCAGTGCTGATTCTGAGATTTGGATTGGCTGGGGAGAGGCAGGCACAGCTGGGTGGCTGCAGATTCTCCTGTTCCTGGGTGGAGAGAACCGCAGCAGATGCCCCCATGGCTGTCCTACCTGGCCCTGGCCCCCACCTGGCCCCAACCTTCCCACACTTAAAAAATAAATAAATAAATAAAAAGTCCCAGCCATGGGGGCTACTCCCATGGCTACCCCCACTGGAGCAGAGACAGGCACAGCCACAGAAGGGAGCCACAGGAGAAACCCCCATGGCTGTAGCAGCGGCGATCAGGGCCTCTGGGGGCTATGTATTGATTTTAGACTATTACTTTCACTATCTGAAAATGTCAAGACTTGAGGACACTACTGCAAAGCATGTAATGGCACACATAAAATCTATCTTTGCCAAACATGGCATACCAATTGTAGTAGGGTAGGTCTGACAATGGACCCCAATTTGATGGGTATGAGTTCAAACATTTTGCAAAGGAATACCAGTTTATACACATTACCTCCAGTGCAAGATATCCACAGTCTAATGGGCTTGTAGAAAATGGTGTCAAAATAATAAAACAAGGCAGAGGAGTTTCAGGCAGATCCTTATCTGGAAATATTAAAATGTTAATATTAATATTAACAGCTTTCACCAACTGAGAGCTTACTTAACAGGAAACTTAAAACAAAATTACCTAATCTGGTTACTATTGATAAGAAACAACAAATTGACATAAATGCTTACAAGGAAGGAACTACAAATTGGACGAATGGTCTGTAAGGTGGATAGAAAACTGGCTAAATCATCAGGCTCAGAGGTTAGTAGTCAACAGCGCAATGTCTAGTTGGCAGCTGGTGTCAAGTGGAGTGCCCCAGGCATCAGTCCTGGGGCCGGTTTTGTTCAGTATCTTCATCAGTGACATGAAAGATGGGATGGAGTGCACCCTCAGCAAGGTTGCAGATGACACCAAGTGGGGGGGGGGGAAGGGGAGTAGTAGATATGCTGGAGAGTAGGGCTAGGATTTAGAGAGACCTAGACAAATTGGAAGATTGGACCAAAAGAAATATCACGAAGTTCAGTAAGGACAAGTGCAAAGTCCTGTACGCAGGATGGACGGACCCCCTGCATTGGTACAGGCTGGACACATCTACATGTGCCGCTATGGCACTGTTGTTACTGCACCATGCACAGTTATTTTTAGGCACTACATTGCCATAGCAATGCACTATAACAAGGGAGTATATCACTCCAGTGGTGTAGCAGTGGCATCAGGAGTTTTTCCCATGGATGCTACATTGCCATAGCATATTGCTACAGTGATGTAGCATCGCATATAGATGCACCTAGTGGGGATGGACTAGCTAAGCAGTAGCTGTATAGAAAAGGACTTGGGGTTACAGGAGACAATAAACTGAATATGAGCCAACAGTGTATCTGTGTTGCAAAGAAGGCTAATGTCATACTCGGCTACATTAGTAGGAGCATTGCCAGAAGATTGAAGGAAGTGATTACTCCCTTCTATTTAGCACTGGTAAGGCCACATCTGGAGTACTGTGTCCAGTTTTGGGCCCCTCAGTACAGAAAGGGTTCGGACAAATTGGAGAGTCCAGCAGAGAACAATAAAATGGTTGGAGGGCTAGGTCACGTGACTTATGAGGAGCGACTGAGGGAACTGGGCTTATTGAGTCTGGAGAAGAGAAGAGTGAGACAGGATGTAACAGCAGTCTCCTACTACCTGAAGGGTGGTTTCAAGGATCATAGAGCTAAACTATTCTCAATGGTGGCAGACGACAGAACAAGGAGAAATGGTTTCAAGTTGCAGCAGGGAAATTTAGGTTAGACAAAGCCTTGTCTGTGAATAGTTGGTGCTGGTCCTGCTTTGATCAGGGGTTGGACCAGATCTCCTGAGGTCTCTTTCAACCCTCATTTTCTATGATTGTAAGATCCATGATAAATATAAACAAAATATTTATTTTGACAAGAGAATGAGAGGGTATATATGCATGACAGTAAATCATGGATGCAGGAGGCAGTTGTGTCTCATGAGGCTGTTCCAAGATCTTATGAAGTGGAGATAAGTAAAGGAAATGTCTACAGAAGGAACAGGAAACACCTGCCACCCATCTAGGAAGGACAAGTAGGACAAGAGAAGAAACAATGTCTAAACATGGAGAAACATAGAAGGACATGGTGGAGACTAATGCACAGACCAGGCAAGCCTTATGATATCTCATAATCTGCAAGACTGTGAAGGAGATCTCAAGGACTTATTGAAAATTGTTAACTTATTAAAATTTGAATTTCTGTATATATATTTATATTGGTTGAAAGGGGTCATGTTTACTTCTTGGGAAGGGGAAATGTGAGGATTGTGTAGCTTTAGAAGAGAGATGGATGTTGAGAGAGAGCCAAAAAAAAAGACTCTCATGCTTGTCTGGGTGCTGTTGGCATGAATATAGAAATGTGTTTGTTAAGGTGGTCCTGACTCAGGATATGATTGCATGCACTGTTTTCAATCATGTGGGATTCCAACTGGCTGCACAAAATGGCAGAACTTCAACCACTTGTACTGAACACTTATACAAATATAGATGGAGAGGAACTTTGTAATAACAAACATATTCTGACAAAAAGCCATCTATAAGTGACAGTAGACAAAAAAATACAGTAAAACAAAATACTGACTACACCATAATGCACAGAGATCAAAGCATGAGTTTACTTAAAGGAAGTTGTCTACATCAGTCCTCTTTGAAATGAATTTAGATATGCCATTATGTCAAATATGTCATTAATTTCTTAAATGACTGTTATAAGAAAATTGGGAGGTAAATTAGAATTATTAGGAGGTAAGAGCTGCAGTGAAAACTGGTATAGTTCTATTTTTTGAGTTTTGTTTCGCTCAATAAAGGAAAAAAAAAAGATTTATTTATGTATCAGACTTACCTCTTGAGCTCCGGATGAATCCTGGGCTTGAGATTCTAGAATTCCAATTGGTGGAGCCCATCTACCAATCAAAAGCAAACCAGGGAAAGCAAGGCCATGCCCTTTCCCCAAAGGGAGGGGGCAAAGAACAGTTTCAACCTGGTTCAAAGCTGCACCCCACCAGGGCCAGAGAACTTTGGGGCTGGATCCCCTGAAGTGTATAAAAGGGCAGTGTGCTCAGCACGCTGCAGAAAGAGATGCAATGATGGATGGTGAGGAAAGAGGAGCTCCAGAGATGACTGTCCTCAGGACCCAACTGGAGCTTTGATGGTGCGTGGATCAGTGCAAGGTGATAACGCTTTAGGAGCCACTCGAGGTGGCTTGAGCCTGTGATCCCAGCAAGCAGCTGGGTAGTCAGTGCTTAGATTGATGCACAGAAAGCTGGCCCTGGAAGCAGTCTGAGCCTGCTTGAGTCCCACCCGATGTGCACAGAGAGTCAGCCCCGGGAGCAGTTTGAGGCTGCTGAAGTTAGCCCTGGCTCTAGGCTGAGTAACTGGAGCCCCACGGTGTGCCTCTGCATTAAACTAAAAGAGCCCAAGTGCCCAGAGCAGGGTCCGGGAAAGGGAAAAACACCCAGTGTGAGGCTGGGGAACTGGAACTATTAAGGGCTTGGCTCCCACGGGAGTGCCCTGGGTACCCAGTGTGGGGCACTGGGCCATCAATAGGAGAGAGATGCTGCTGCTGCTGGAGAGAGGCCCTCATGGGCTGCTCCAGAGCAGGAATTGCTGGGGAAGCATGTCCTGCAGGGGAGGTGGGCTCAGGAGAGGAGGGTCTGGCACCTGTACGGAGCAAATCAGGAAAGCCAAGGCTACAACTGAACTCCACCTGGCTACACATATCAAAGAGAATAAAAAGTCCTTTTTTAGATATGTGGGGAGTCAGGAAAAAAAAAAAAAAAGAAGTGTAACATTGGACCCCTGCTAAAAGAAATGGGACAGCTGACTTCCAGTAAAAAGCTAACCTGCTTAATGGGTACTTTACATCAGTTTTTCATCAATTGTAAGGGTCCACCTTGCCTAGAAAGAGGTGGGACAGCCAGGGTGAGCATGAGTGTCACAGAGCACTTAAGTGCCCTGCTCCTATAAAGAGCAGTGAGTGGGGAACCCCAGCTGCTGGTTACCAGGGCAAACAGAAGGAGCTAGTGGCCCACACCTGCCAGAGGTCAGCTGACTGGAAGGGGCAGGGTCTGACCCACATATAAGCCCCAGGGCTGAGGCCAGGAGGGCAGTTGCCTGCTGGCAGCCAAGGGGAAAGGAGCTCTGCCTGAGCAAGGAAGGGGGAGAGGCCTGACTGCACTAGCAGCTCCTGATACTGTGGTGGGAGGGAGGATTCCCTGGTAGGGTTTGAATGACGTTATAGCCGGGTGGTTGAGTTTATGTTACGGCCCAGGGGCTTCAATGAGGCTATTAGGAGGAGGAGGCCTCATAGGGGACCCATGGCAGTGTGGGGACCCCAGCACCAGAGAAGGCACAGCATTTTAGGGTGCACCGACCCCAGCACCAGACAGGGCACAGCATTTTGGGGTGCACCGACCCCAGTGCCAGAGAGGGTGCAGCACTTTGGCGCCCAGGCTGTCCACCGCCCTGCAGTGAAGGTGCAGAGCGAGACGGGGCCATGGAGAGCCCGAGTGCCAGAGAGGGCGTAGAGGGAGATGGGGCCATGGAGAGCCTGAGGAGGACAAGGGGGCTAAATTATAACAAGGCCCAGACCGAACAACGTCTGTTCCATCTGCGAGGCTTCAGGCGTGGTAAAGGAGCAGTTGGAGCCACGCATAGCCAATAAGGCTAGGGTGTTCTGAAACACCCATTGCATTACGGGACCCACAAGGGGCCCAGGAGCCGATAGGGTCAGAGTATAGCAGAACCGTGTCCAAGAACATGTAAAGGCAACTTGCCTACTATATATTTAACATCAAAGATGTGGCAGGCGAGAATTGAGAGTGCCCTTTGGGCCAAATTGGCACGGTAAGGTGGCCTTGGGGAGATCATGGCCATCCTACAGGACCCCATGCCATGACAGTGAGATTATACCTAGCATCACTGTAGACCTTGTAAAGAACCTTGACCTTGAGAGACCTTGACCTTGAGAGACCTTGTAGACCTTGAGAGGCTGGACACTGTCAAGTCAGCAGGTCCTGATGGATTGCACCTCAGAGTACTTAAGGAGCTGGCAGGAGTCAAACCCCTACCACCAAGATTTTTGAAAACTCGTAGTGCTTGATTACCTGGAGATTGTTAGTAGGCCAATGTGGTGCCCATCTTCAAGAAAGGGAGGAAAGTAGATCCACAGAACTTCAGGCCAATCAGCTTCACTTCAATCCCTGGTAAGATTCTGGAAAAAATCATCAAAGAGTCCATTCTTGACAAGCTGGCTGGTGGCAACATCATGAGGGACAGCCAGCATGGGTTTGTTGCAGGTAGGTCTTGCCCGCCCAATCTCATCTCCTTCTATGACCAGGTGACATATCACCTGGACAAGGGAGAAGAGATTGATGTCATATGTCTGGACTTCAAAGAAGCCTTTGATCTGGTGTCCCATGATCTCCTCCTGGAAAAATTGGCCAACTATGGTCTCAGCTACATCACAGTCTGATGGCTGGAGAATTAGCTCCGAGGCCAGACTCAGAGAGTGATGTTCGATGGAAGCGAATCATCATGGCGCTCTGTGACCAGTGGTGTCTCCCAAGACCCTGTCCTTGGACCTGTTCTCTTCTGTATCCACATTGTTGATAAAGATATTGGTGTTACAAGTTTGCCAATGACACAAAACTTTGGGGTAGAGCATCCACACCAGAGGATAGGCTGATGATCCTGGCTGACTTGGATAGGCTGAAAAAGTGGGGAGATACAAACCTGATGACTTACATTTTCCGGTATTGAAAGGTACTCCACCTTGGGGGAAAAAGAATGCTTATAGGCTCGGCTGTGCTATGCTTGCTAGTACCAAGGCCAAAAGGGACTTAGGGGCCATGATTGACCACAAGATGAACATAAGCCACAAATGCGATGTCACAGCTGGTAAAGCAAACCAAACTCTGGCCTGCATCCATGGATGCTTCTCAAGTAAATCTCAGGATGTCATCCTCCTGCTCTACTCAGCCTTGATGACACCACAGCTGGAGTACTGCATCCATTTCTGTGCTCCACAATTCTGGAAGGATGTGGAGAAGCTTGAGAGAGTCCAGAGGAGAGCCACACACAAGATCAGAGGGCAGGAGAATAGGCCTTATGAAGAGAGGCTGAGAGCCATGGGACTCTTCAGCCTGGAAAAGTGCAGGCTCAGGGGAGACGTGGTGCCTGCCTATAAGTATATCATAGGTGTGCATCAGGATCTGAGGGAACATCTGTTCACCAGAGCGCCCCAAGGGATGACAAAGACCAACAATAACAAACTCCTCCAAGACCATTTTAGGTTGGACATAAGGAAAAACCTCTTGCCTGTCCGAGCCCCCAAGGCCTGGAATAGGCTCCCTCCAGATGTGGTGCAAGCACCTACTCTGGACTCATTTAAGAAGCATTTGGATGCTTATCTTGCTGGGATCCTTTGACCTTAGGTGACTTCCTGCCTTTGGGGCAGGATGCTGGACTCAATGATCTCCTGAGGTCCCTTCTAGCCCTAATTTCTATTAAATATATGGCCTGGAAAGGGATGGTTTTAAATGGGGGAATAGAGAAACAAGTACCACAGCAATTCTTACATGCTCATCTGAAGCTGAATACAGTTCTTCAGGCCTGTTTCTAATATCTTTATTTTCAGAGCAGAAGTGAGACTGAGTAGGGGAAGGCTAGAGAATAAAGCTCCAGGTAGGCAGGCTGCAAACGATATGGAAAGAATTTTTGACCAATAGGAGACTATCCATATAATGAAATACATTCCAATCTCAAATTCCATTCCTGTGAAGTTGGTTATTGTAATCATTAGAGAAGGTAAAGCTGTTAAGCACACGTAGCGTAGTCAAATCAATCTAGTCTGTACAACCTCCTTTAAAGCAGAAGTGCCTGTCTCATTCCCCAAGATTAAAAAAGGGGGAAAGAGTTGTTCCCCTTCACTAAAAGTAGAGAAAGGGCTACTTTCCCCTACTACTAAAATTGTAAGTATCAAGTATTGACAACAGGGAGGCTCTATAGGAGCATAGCCATCTGACCACATGGAATCAATTGCAGAATAAAGATGATACTTTCCTATAGTTTCCAAGGTTCCACGATCCAACAGGCTTCTTACTTCCACTGTCTGCACTGAATGAATCCTCATTTTCACTAGTGTAAGTGAGAGCAGAATTGGGCTTTTTGGCTGTGTAATTTTTTTTTTTTAAAGCAAATCTCCAATAGGCTGCCAATAATAACACATTTGTTTTCCAGAAAACTTAAGGCAATAAAGTTGACACTTGCTCACAATAAAGCTTCTCAGGGATGTGCAACCTCTTTACATAATTATGTTTCATTATCTAATTATACTCTCTTTTGTTTTCCTTTCCTCGCTTGTTAAATCCTCACATCAGCTATCAACTTGTTTTGTAGTCATGTGTCCTGATCATATGCCTTTACTTCAGTCTCTTCCTATTATAAATGTTCAGCTGTTCTATATTAACAGTTAGCATATTGTCTGAAACAACATGGGAAAATGCGAAAAACTGTAAACTATAAAAATTATATTAAAATAACTTCCTTAATTCTTCCAACATCTAGAAATATCTCCCATAAAAATCTTTATACTTGATTTTACTTCAACTTTCCTCTTTAAGCATTTATGCCTAATACTACCATCACAAGCGCATTGAATGCAGGGCTAATATTCTTAAAATTTTATGTCATTTACTCTAGCAGTAAGGTAAAATGAATCTGCTCAGTTATAGAGTGCACCAATTCTCCCATACAAGAACTGCTGAAATGTAGAGGGTAATGTCATGGTCATGCATTTCTTTTGAAGAAAATAGGACAGAAAACAGAAGTAAGGACCCAGTTCTGCAAATCCATTCATGCATCCATTCAGTGTTTGTGTTGTCATGTGTTTTAATTACTTATATTAATAAATAATATTAACCACAAGTTGGGTTGGGTTCTGGATCATTCCTTTTACTAAAAAACAATACAAGTTGCCCTGTCAAAGTAATCTTTCCAATAACCATGCTACTGACAGGTTTATTATGCTATAACCTGGATTTAACTTTTAGGCTGTCTTCTCTCATCTTCATTTTAGTCCTTATGAGCCCTTGCTACTAAAGAGAAACTTTAAAAATAGTATTATGGTAATATAAATGTACCTGTATCATTCTCTGAAAACTCACTACAGGACCTCAAATTCAGATGTGTTAAAAATGTTATAGGTTTCTACTTGTGGAATTACTAAATCCACAGGTCTCCAGAGCATGCTAAAGAACTTTTTTCTAAAAGATGCAAAGAGGCAATACATATCCAGATGTCCTATGTGCCCATAAAATCCCATCTTAGAGGACTGTATTCATTATCTAGATTGTATTCATTATAAGCTGAAAATGAATGCCAGCGTCACGGAAAGTAAAGACCTGATACAGCAACCACATACTTGTTTAATTTTACTTCTTGGTGGGCTGGGCCACAGTGCAGGTGCTGGGCCAGGCGGCAGTGCGGCTGCTGAGTGCCTTCCAGTTCTGAGAAGGAGCAGTCCATGCCCCAACACTGTCTCTTAGTTACACTAGCGTACTTCCATGAGTAAAGTTAGTTATGTAGGAAATGTTTTCAGGATCTGGACCTAAATTTTAAATATGAGTAAATTCAACACCAAACTATGATTTTATAAAACAATTACATTGAGTGATTCTTTGGTGGGTAATTCTTAATGAAACTTTCAATATTATTTTCCAAACATCTTTGAAATGGTTCTGTAAACACTTTAAGTCCATGGTATCTGTTACATTGGAGTGTTACAAGGACAGAAATAAATAGTAGGATGGCTCTTGAGAGTAATAAAAAAAGACTTGTTCCTTTTTCCCCCACAGTAAAACTGACTGCTGTAGGAGCAAAATAACCCAGGGAGCATCCAGGTTTAAACACCTCCCAGAGAGCTTGTCTTGGAACCATGAATATCATAGAATCATAGAAAGTTAGGGTTGGAAGGGACCTCAGGAGGTCATCTAGTCCAACCCCCTGCTCAAAGCAGGGCCATCTGCAACTAGATCATCCCAGTCAAAGCTTTGTCTAGCCAGGTTTTGAAAATCTCCAAGGATGGAGCTTCCACCACCTCGCTGGGTAACCTTTTCCAGTGTTTGACTAACTTCTTAGTGAAAAAAATTCTTCTTAATATCTAACCTAAACTTCCCTTGCTGAAACTTGAGACCATTGTTCCTTGTTCTATCAATATCTGTACATGTTATGACTTCTCACAGCAGCGAACATAGTCCTCCGAATCCCACTCCACCCAGGGGGACAGTATGTCACTCACTGGACTCTTCCACTCTATCAGGGAACAGAGCGTACCCCTTTCCCAATCTGGAGTCAGCCTGTGCACTTCTGCCATCTGTCACCCGATAAACTAAGACTAAAGGGTCTTGCAGAACACACAGAAATGTGTGCACAGACTTTTTCCCTCCCCTCTTCACCAGCTGCATGGTTTCAGCACCATGAGCTTTCCACTATTCAAGGTCTCAGCATTTGAATGCCTGTAGCTGCAGCTCTGCATAATTATTTTCTACCAAGAGAACAAACCTGGGAGAATTTGCCCAGATTATTGGAATGTGTACATACATCCTAACCTGATTTTTATCCCTGTGGCAGGTCTTCACCCCACTCACTGTGCCTAAATTCGTCAAGTCTGGTATGACTGCCCTAAATTACAAATTGCCACAACACACCTCAGTAGAACCTTCTGCAAGCATGAGTGGATTTTGTGCTTTTAGTCCAAGGACAGATGACCGCAAAACCTGGAAATGATGCAAAAATTGTAAGTGATCTGCTTGTGTGCTCCACAGTATATCACTGCTGCTTTGTGAGGAATACAGTATTTAGTCAAAACAACTAAGAAATGTTTTTGGAAGATATTGTTAGTTTAAAACAGTGTGAACTGCAGACTTAGCAAATTGTTTATTCATGTTTTGAAACTCTAAAAACAGTTTAAATTTTGTTCATAGTTCTAGTTAAATAATATTTTGGGTTCAAATCATCATAAATACTCAGGGGTCGGACTTGATGATCTGCTCAGGTCCCTTCCGACCCTACCAACTATGAAACTTTTTCAAAGAATCTGTATGTTTAATAAATTGTTTTTGCTACATTTTTACTGTTGTCACTGGTTCCATTTTGTTCATGTGGGTGAGGTAACGAGTTACCCCATGAGACCAACAATGTTGAATTACGGGGTAACAAATTACCCCATAAGAACAACAACAATTACGGTTTCATGAGAATGTATGAGGGTTAAAAATGAGCCATTACATTCTTTCTATTCTTCAAACCCTACCAACATTGTCTGATGGCACTGTGTGATCTTCTAGGACACTTCATGTGGCCCATTGCTTCTCTCACCAGATTGGCTTTTGCTTCATGGAGATAACTTCCTGTGGTCTAGGATATGGATGTGTCTCTCTTCCACTTGAAAAACAGAAACAATTACTTTCTTATTCACCATATGCATACATTAGATGTGTTTAAATCTTTAGGATTTTTGCCAACATTTAGGTCTTTTAACACATCCAAAAGAATGAGTTTCCTGGATTACACTAGCTGCCAAAAAGCCAGCAGCTGAACAGCAGGAAAATTCTTTGTTTGGAAAGTGTAGGAGGTAAGTGGGAAGGATGTTTAGCCCCAGTGCAGTTTGGCCAGCCCTGCCTTCCATCTGTCAGAACAGTCTACAAATCTACCTGAGGATACACGTGAATGGTGTGAATCAATCCGAAATACTTCCTTTTGTGTTTGACTACTTAGTCATGTTTTATTATATTTGTTTGTTTTAATTGGTTAAAAATTAGTTAGATTTTAGTCAACTTCAAATAAAACACATTTTGAAGCTAGGAATCAAAACGTTTCAAAATGTCATAAATATTTCTTATTTTTGAGCCAAAATAACTCACCAAGATTCACTCAAATGTCCATATAGCTTGGTCTCCTTGTTCTGCATTTTTTTTTTTGTTTAAAAAAACAAATAAACAGAAAAATAATTCACAAGGGTGCTCTTTTGGTAGGTTGGGGACAAATTTTCAAAAGCATTTATATATTTTAAAATACCTTTTTCTTTATGGACAAAGAAATACAGGTGATGGAGTTAATTATGTATTGTGAATATGAATACCTTAACATATGAATGTATAAATTCCATGGAAACTAGGACTTTTCTGTACATATTTTTTTAAACCAATTATTTTACCTCTGGTCTGTTTTTAAATGAAATTGTGATTTCTGGCCAAAATTCACTTTTTCAATTTCATTTTATTACTTTTTTTTGTTTTCTTTCCCAGTTTCCACTGTTATGTTTTTTTTCCTTATTGCTGATACTTTTAGATATTTGTAAAGTATTATCATAAAATCTCAGTAAAATTTTGCTTTTTTAGCTTTTTCTTATGGCTAAATCTGTCCATCTGCCCACATCAGTGGTGTTACTTTATCTGAATCCTCTCTAGCAGTTTCTTTGAAATTAAATTATTTACAGCAGAAACTCCTGTTCCAACTTTAGTCTAATAAAAGCTGTATTGAACAGGAGCTATTATAGTTGTTTAGGGGTATTTTTGTTCCTATCTGGTGCAGTTAAATACAGTACTGCTGTTTTTCATATTTTTTTCTTTAAACATGTACTGACAAAAATTTTAACCAGATACTTTGTCAAATATTTCCAGTTCTCCTCTTAATCTTTTTAGGCTGGTTTCAATTTGCTCTTGGTCTTCTTCTGTGCTAGAGACAATCTCTCCATTTTATACTCTATGATTTTGATAAAGAGTTTTCTGTCTCCTCCTTTAGATCACCAATAATATTCACGAAACGTAGTCCAACATTGATCCTTTTCTATACAAAATACTGTTTATTCTAAAATACTTTTTTTTCTATACAAAATACCGTCTATACTATCTTACGGTTCAAACTGTAATTTTAATTATCCTTTCCTAAGATCAACAGGCTGTTTTTCAGTCCATATAACAATGTACTTGCCTACATCAATTTGATTGAATATTTCTAATAAGTTTTTTTGTGAGATACTATATTAAACTACTTTTCTTTATTAAAAAGAAAAAAGAGTGCCTTGTAGAAAATTTCAGAAACACAGATATATTTTAAAGTTGTATATGGAATTATTTACATAACAATATGTTCTTTTAGTTGTTTTACCTGTCCAACTACTTTCCTCTCTTTTTACTATTTCATATTGTAAATTAAGAACAATTCTCCCTTTTACCTTTCCCTCTTTCAGTCAAATGTAGTAAAGTTTAATATGATCTTTAACAATGAAACATTATACATCTGTAACTTCCATTATACTAAATTTGACAGTCACTATTACAGTTAATACTTTCATAATTACATACAGCTACCATTTTGAGTACATACAATATTACAGAACTATACATATTGGTTTTTGTTCAGACACGAACTCTACTGGCCAATTTCTTTAGCTGCCTATACGCTGGCAGCCAGCTCCTCCAGAGTGCTCCTGAATGGCCGCAGATGCATCCCTTCCCTCTAATGGGCAGTTACCTGCCTAAGCATCAGTGTTTCTTTGCTGCCTTTCTTGTGACTAGGCTCTGTTCAATTGTCTGGGATCTACCTGCTGCCATTTCTCTCATTAAAGTAGCAGGAGCCTGAGGCTCCCTGTTACCCCCCCCCCCCCACACACACACACACAATATGTCTGGGAGGTGCAGTAGCATGTCTATTCAGGAACTGCTGTGGAAGTCAATTGACATAATGATGCATTATAATATACTTGATTCCTGCTAATTTCTCTTCAGTCTACAGGTGTTAACCATTCTCTCTCCTTTTTAATGGTCTTGAGGTTCCATTATTAAAGTTATCCTTTCTTCTGCAATTCAGCAGTCTGTTAGCCATTCCTGGTAATATATATCATCTATTTCACTGCCCTGCAAGCTTTTTTCAGTTCTAGCTGAAAACCTTAATTCAGGTGCGGTAATATTAAACTTACATGAACATTAACTCAGGGGTGGAATGATTGACAGTGAAGTGTTGAATGCACTGTCAAAATACTCAAGAAAGCTACGCTTTGTTTTACAAACCTGAATAAGAGATATACATTTAACTAGAATGACTACAGGACTAATAAACAATATATTAGGACTACTTTGTCCTGCTGTGTTGTTCTCTATAAATTTAATATGCAATTTATCAAATTAGTGCACATTCCAATAAAGTTATATTTGCTTTGCTTTGATCTTAAACTGTGTAATTTTGCACTGAGTCCTTAACACTAGTATTTTCTTTTTGTCTTTAACTGGAGAAAAATGTGTTGTGTTCTATGTGGTGTTCAGGGATCCTGGTTTTCTCTGGTTTAAAAAAAATCCCCAATGTTCAGTTAAAAAAAAGTAACACCAAATCCATGTTTTTTCTGTGATTAAAATGAAACATCACTGTATACTATCTATCTATCTATCTATCTATCTATCTATCTATCTATCTATCTATTATTGGTATTTCATTTAAATCAGTACATCTGGTCTACTTTTGGGTCTGCCAGGGAGCACGCTGGGGAGCCTCCTGTTACCCCCCCGACTCAGTGACTGACCACAGGGGCACCCTAGTTGCCCCCCCAGCCCAGGAGGCACCAGATGCCAAGCTGGGGGGGCACGCCCCCTGAGCGCTCCCCAACAGACCAGGAAGTGGACTGGAAGTGCTTCTGGTCCACGTCCAGGTCTACTGCTAAGCACACTGGGGAGCCCCCCACACTTCTGTGGGATGCTGCATCTGCCCCAGCACCACAGTGTTCAGAGCCCCTGCTACCTAGAAGTATGTATAGAAATCATTTAAAGCTGTATCTACGTCCTAATCACTGAATGTGTCTGAATCTCTCCAAATCAATTTGTGGGGTTCTGAATCAATTCAGAGAGATTAAAGGGCCCTTTGATTTGCTTCAAATTTGGAGATTCGGCCACCGAATCAGGCTGAATCTCCGCTGAATCGAATCAGGGACTGAAGCTTCGCACAGATCTACTAACCAATAGGACTTTCACTATTAATCTCAAAAGGAAGAAGATTGGGGCTGGGTCCTTGAGCCTTAAAACCTATAGTCTTTTGAACTCTGTATGAGCTTGATTTTACTTCCACTGGAGCCAATGGCAAACCTCCTGTTGAATCTGAAGTTTAAGGATCAGGGCATGAGTAATGAATGCTCACCTGAGTAAAGATTTGTATTCAAGCCTACATATCCTTTATGCTGCATCAGAATCCTGTTGCCACCAAATAATAAAAAAGGAACATATAATTAACCAGCAAGAAGACATCCAGAATGATCATTGTTGTTTAATGATATTACATGCAACTTTGACTTCATTTCCTTTGGGTGGAAATTGTGACTTGTCCCCTTTTCTTCTTCATGGTAATTGTTAACCTACTACTCTTTGCAGGTTTCTTTACAGGTGCTAAATTAAATCCCTACTGAGACCTCTTGAAAGACCTTTTGAGACCTCCCCCATAGAGTTTAATGTTATAGTCCCATATTCTCTTCTACAATTCTGTTGCTTTTCCTGAATGTTATTACATTATTATATTCAAAATCTTGAATTTCTCTCTTCAAAGAACTGAAAAAGTGATGATCTGTGGTTCCTAAGTATTTCATTAATTCACAAGGGATCTTCCCTGGCCATGTTCAATACAGCTGATGATGACTTGTATAAGAAAGCAACTATATAAATGTTAGTAAAGACCAGATCCCTGATCATCAAGGAAACAAAAAAGGATAAATACTGATAAGTAAATTGGCCTTTTAAAATTATTACTGTTAGTACTCTGAGGTATTGGTAGTACCAGAGATAAAGACATTTTGGATTTAATCACATTTTTAAGTTGATAGACACCTTTACCCATCCCATCCTCTGAGGCCCAGCTTGAATCTGACCCTATATTTCTATTAGTTATTGTTTTTCTCTGTTCCCTGATGCCTGTGTTATCAGGGAGGATTTCCCTGTTACATGGGAAGCCCACAAGCTGAAATTCAATGTTAATCCTTTCTGTTGTTGTTGTTGTTAAATAGTAAATCATGTAATTCTCATATAGTGATACTTTAAATTTTTGTAATATCTTTTTCTTCATTATAAATGTCAAAAATCATTACTGTGTCCAACATGACACATAAATACTCATATTTAAGTCTCAGCATTACCCATTAGTATGTCCTTGCCTTTCACTGAGGAAGCGATTTATTGCAAATGTCTCTTTAGGTTCACAGTTCTGATGTCTGCTGGCTTTCTGCACAGGGTATCTTTCACCTCTGTCACTTTAGCTTCATATATACTGTAAAAACCTTGCCAATTGCAGAGGTTGTGAAAGGCAATAATAGAGAATAAGGTTCAGTGATCATTCAGAGGGCAGATACAGTTCAAGCTGTCCTACCAATAAGCTAGTTCCTTAGCTGACAGCAAGAATATTCTCTAGTGGTGACAATTAATGTACCCTTTACACTACTCTAACATCCCAGTCCTTTTTCAACTGGGAATGACACGCAAATAAAATTGTTATCAGCTACATACCAACTTTGAGTTGGGGTTGGCAAGTTACAAAGTAAACGTTAGAATGCAGGTAATGATTGCAAAATTCTGTTTATACTAAAGAGTTGCTTTCCATTAGTACACTCTAAATGCAGAGCCACATCAATCACTGCATAATCATTATTTTGCAAGTACTATGCTGTTTTTCAAATACATTGCTTGCTAGAGTAAAAAAAAAAAAGTTTATGTTATGTTTGAGCTCTTGTGCTTAAAAACATGATCAAGTCATTTCTCACCAAGGCTATTTTATGTGTTGCTTGTGGTTTTGGCAACCAATCACCAGAATGATCAATTTGACAAATTCTCCTGGGCTTGGTCCCAAAAATGTCTTCTCTGTTTGCTTTTCTCTATTTATTTAAAAAGAAGTGGATGCTATCCAAACATCCAACAGACACCAAATTAAAATTTTATTTTTAGATGTATGTATTTTCCTTTGTTTCCTTATGCCTGTTCATCATCCTGTTCCCTGTTCTGCCTTATGCTTTCATCACTAGGCAGATGTTGAAGTCCGCACATCCGTGTTGGGCCTACTTGCTGCAGCAAGAAACTGTTACCAAGTAGGACTGTGCAAAGTGGCTAGTATTCACTTTGGATTCAAATTCAGCCAATTCAGGGGACAATGATTTGATATGGTGATTCGAATCACTTTCACAAATTGATTTGGCCAAATTACCCAGGCCCCTCCCCCACCCGCTTTCCCAGCCCGGCAATGGCTGCCCACCTGCCCCAGCTCCAGGCACTTTGAAAAAAAAGCCCCAACTCACCAAGTGCTGCTGGGAATGGGGGGATCCCCACTGGTCTCCATTACCCCATGCTGCATGGGGTGCTCTGCACAACCCCCCCCAGTCCCTCCCCACCACTGTCCCAGTCCGCACCCCATGGCTGTCCTGCCTGCTGTGGCTCCAGCCTTTAAGAGAAAAAAGAAAACTGAGAAAAACCCCAGGAATCACCAGAGGAGGGGTGATCCCTGCTGCCCCCTGCTGCCCCATGCCATGTGGGGGGCTCTGCACAAGCTCCCTGAAGCCCTGAGTCTGCTTCAGGAGCTGGTAAGTCCCAGGGTATTTCTCAGTTTTTTTTTCTTTAAAGGGCTGGAGCTGGGGTGGGTGGGGCAACCGTGGGGGATCTGGGAGAGCGAGGGGAGTTCAGAGGCATATGCAGAGTCCCCCATGCAGTGTGGAGCAGTGGGGATTGCCCCCCTCCCCACTCAGCAGCACCTGGTGAGTTCAGGCTTTTATTTTTTTTAAAGCACCAGGAGCTGCAGCAGGTGGGGCAGCTATGGAAGGGCCTGGGGGAGTGGGCAGGGAATGGAAGTTAGCAGGGGTCCCTCCATGGTCCCCTTCCTCCTCCCCCAGCCTTTCTTTCCCCACTCCCTATTTACCAGCTATTTACCTATTTACCAAGTCCGGCTCTAAGCTCCCTGCTGTAGCCGGTGGGGACTGTCCAAAGATTTGGAGAGCTTTGAATTGATTTGGACCTTTTTATTGGTTCCCTAATTTGATTCAGATTTGGAGATTCAGCCACCAAATCAGGCCAAATCTCCTCTAAATTGAATCACCACCTGAAGCTTTGCACAGCCCTATCATCTAGTGTCCTTCTGCATATAAAGGCATGATGGGATGTAATGTGCAGCCCAGACAAATACTCCTCCTGCCATCCCACCAAGAGGTGTGGCTGTGGAAATCAGATTTCATCACAGTGATCATGCCTTATTGCTGATCATGCCTTATTGCTGAGGGGGAACTGGACACCAGGCCATGACTGGGAGCCCTTTCAGTTGGGAACTCCCAGTCTCAGGGATGTACCTGGAGCCTTCCATTGGGAGCTCTGATCTGCTGTCAGGGTTCCCAGCCACAGGGGTCCCTGGCCACACCTTCAACTAATGGCATATTTGGTGGAATAACTTTGTAGCTTATTCCTTTTTTAATCATGTAATTAATCAATTGAACATGTGGCTGGGTGACTAGTAACTGGTTAATCAAACCTTAAGTGTAATGAGTAGATGGGGCCCTAGACTACCTGTGCACTCTGGATTCTGTGCAAGTTTGTTGAAGGTTTTTAACAGGCACTGCTAAAGGCATCAGAAAATGTTAAATATTTCAGAATTGTAAGTGCATATCTTGCAAGTAATTAGTGATTCTGTCAAAAGAAAGGAGAATATATTTTAAAATGTGTAACCCAGACCCAGACCTGTCTCTTTACTTGTACCAACCTGTAAAAATTCTTCTGTATAGCTCTGTAGAACTCTTGACTTTAAAAGAGAATTCAGTTCCTAAATTATTATTTTTTTTTTTAATTTGGCAAAGTGGACAAAGAAGAGAGCATCCCAGCCTGACTTGGGGCAGTTACTGTATGATATTAATGGTAAGTAGTGACAATCTAATATAGTTTAATAAATGTAGTTTTCATTTGTTTGTTTGTTTGTTTGTGAACTCTTCATTACCAACTATTTTTACTTAAATTCAATAACAGTAATAAAACAGAGATTTTTAAACATGGGTGCCTATAACCTTTCTGGAAGGAAACATAAAAGTCTACAAGCAGTCCAGCAAGTTCCTATAGTGTTTTGGGAATAAGTTTTTGACTTAGATGGCAGAGAGGCCAACAAAGGGGGAAGCTCTTTTTTTCCTTACTGCTCACAAAAGGGAGGAATTGGTTAAGAATGTGAAAGTGGAAGGTAACTTGGGTGACAGCAGCCATGTCTACACGAGATACTGGCTGTTCAGTTGGTACTGCACAGTCATTTAGTACTGACATTTGCACAAGTACCAAATGCCTGTGTAGTAACTGGCATTACTGTACAGTATCATCCCTGAACAGCTTCTTGGTGATGCTGACTGTGCAATAACCAATTACTACTGCCCAGTAGCTCATTACTACTGCACAGTAGCATCTTGTTATGCTTTGTGCTATGGGATGCTAGCGCACAGTAGTAACAAGCTACTGCACAGTACTGGGTTACTGCACAGTCAGCATCTTGTGTAGGCGCAGCCAGAAACCACAAAATAATAGAGTTCAAGATCCTAAGGAGAGGAAGGAAGGAGAGCACCAGAAGAAAACACTGGATTTCATGAAAGAAAACTTTAGTACACTCAAGGGCTTGGTGGGCATGATCCATGAGAAACTAGCCAACAGTATGGAGCCAACAGTGTACTCTTGTTGCAAAAAAAATCCAACAGCATGCTGGGCTGTATTAACAGAAGTGTCACTTGTTAATCAAGGGAAATTATTTTTCCATTGTATTCAGAACTAGTAAGAACTAAGTTGGAGTACTGCATCCAGTTTTTGGCCCCACACTTCAAGAAGGGTATGGACTCTGGAAAGAGTCCAGAACAGAAGAGCAGAAATGTTCAGGGGCCTGGAAGACAATGTTTATGAAAAAATTCTGAAAAAAACTAGGGTTATTTAGCGTATATAAGAGGAGATTGAGGGAGGATTTGTTAACAGTCTTCAAATACCTGAAAGGTGATTACAGAAAGGATGGAAGTGGACTTTTCTCTGTGGCTGTAGGAAACAGGACTAGGGACAATAGCCTCAAACAATGGAACTTTAGAATCGAGATTAAGAGGAACTTTCTGACTATGAGGACAATAAGGCATTTAAATTGGCTACCTAGAGAGTTTGTGGAATCCCTATGCTTGGAAAATTTCAAAAGCAGATTAGACAGATACTTGGGAGGAATGATTTAGTAAGGAATGACATTGTCTTGAATGTGGGGTGGGGGACTAAATGACCTTTTGAGATCCTTTCAGCCCTACTTTCCTATGATCCTGTGAACCCTGGTGAATGAATGGGTTAGATCCTTGATTATTTGGAACATTTAGTTTAAGATGTAATTCTTTCTTTAGTTAAAATAGAAATTATGGTTTTGATACAGAGTTTGCTGGCATATGCCAGGTGACATTATATTTGTGTTAAGTAGGAAGACAGACTAGATAATCACAGTAGTTCCTTATGACCTAAAACCTCCTCAGTCTATGAATTGCTTGAGTCCTTGTAAATGCTTGAGCTGTTTATACAAATGGTTCTTTGGGTTATGTATAAGATTTCTCTTAAATAATTTCTCTGTCTACTGGGCATATCTACATAAGACACTTATTGCTCATTGGCCTAATAACACTGTACAGTAGTGTGCCACAGCAAAAACCATGCTAATAGCTTACTGTGCAGTGTTATTGGCTAATTCACAGTAAGCATCACTAAATAACTGTGCTGGCACTACTGTGCCGTAACTCTAGGTACTGCACATTTAGTTAGTACTTTATCAAGCAGCACCAAACTAAATGTGTAGTATCTAAGGTGCATTAATGAACATGTAGACATGCCCACTATGTCTTGGTTTGCAACATCCCCAAAAAGCTCATTTCTCTTTCATTGGTGCACTCTGTATACTCATGTAACTTTTTGCTTTTTGTTTGTATTGATATGTAGTTTTAAATGCAAATAAACAAGAGTATTAAAGGTAGTGTTTTAAGATTTCTCAAACTATGGTTCAGGGACACTGGCTGGTATTCCACAGAAAAACAGAGCAGGTCATGCTGGAAAGTGACATTTTAATATTCCACAAATTAATCAGATTTAAGATCAGTAGATACTTTACAATACTTGTCAAGTTCCTTTACATTTGAAGTTGTATACAAATAATATTTTCTAGAACATGAGTTTTATAGACATTTTGTAACATTCATGATGCCCATGGCAGTCCTAAAAAGAGCTTTAAATGAAATTATTATTTAAATTCCAGACAAAACTATTCAACACAAATATATAACAGATAATATCTATTTTAAATAATTTATATAATGTAATACATGTAATATTGTATTACTTTATTATAAGACTTAAGCTAATTAAGTGAATTAGTATATATGCTTGCAATTAGTGTCTATGTATATACATATGTGTGCATGTTTATATGTGCTATGAGACTATATGTATGTGTGCTGTGTGTGAAAACCCACATGTATACTTAGACACAATAATTGGTTGTATATGTAGCTACACACACACACACACACACACACACACACACACACACACACACACACATGTAGTGATCTATATAGTTGCCCCAGCTCCAGAACCCAAGAGATGAATGGCACCACTGCTAGAAGAAATGCAAAGCTCTAGAAATCTTGGTTCAGAGATGATACCTTTTATTAGACCAGCTAAGAAATAATCTCAGACCAACATGGCTACAAATACTCATCATCCCTTGGCTGCCTCTTAATCTGTGAAATTAGGGATGCTGTTGACAACTTAAATTGGTGGCAGGGTAAAAGGGCAGACCAGCAGTGGCAGCATTATTCCCCTGGGCTATGTAACCATGCTAGCTTAGCAGCTTCAGCAGCTGCAATGATAAGCTACCTCCCCATCACTGGAGATGGGTCATTGGTCCAAGAAATGGACACCCTTAATAGATGATGGAAGAGTAAAGCACTTTTAGAAGGGACTAAGATATATGTAATTGGGAAATATAACAATACCATGAACTTTAAAAAAAATTCTTAACACCAAATGAGTTATGATATTTAATGTTATTGCAGTAAATATCAAAGTAATTAATAATGGTGTGCCATGCTTGTTAATCCTTTCTTACATTATCCTTTTTTTAAATGTTTATTCAAGTTTGATCAAGTCTGGAAGTAATTTATTACAGATATGCCATGAGAGTTCCTTTATGATATACCTGGCAGTAAGACAAAAAAACTGCTGAGGAAACTCATGTTAATGAGCCCACAGTCATTCTACTTTCATATCCCTGTGCGCAAATATGGCAGCATTTTCATATACCATTATTGATGGAGAAGTACAATAGGTTTTTTGTGATGTCAGAAATCTCTTTTTCAGTTTGTTTGCTTGGATTGTGTAATCTTTACTGTATGATATTAATATAACTGTTTGTTAATTGTTGTTTTTGTCATCTTCTTGTGTCCTTGTCAGAAAAGTTGATGACAAGGTATTTAGCAAAATTTAGCAGATTCATTTGAATCTGACAGGGGCCACAGTGTGAATGTTTCTGCTATGGCCATTATGATAATTTTGTTGTTGCTGCTGTTTTTGCCACTGTTGTTGGTTTTGTTACATTTTTCCCCCTCAATTGTTGTCTGTCTGTCCAAGAGTAACTAACAGGCAATTATTTTAGACATAAAATGATGAAAAATCTATGGAGATAAAATATTTCAAAGGGAGTGTTCAGTTGCATGTTTCTTCAAATTTGTTTCATTTTTATGTACACAAAGTGCTTTTGATGTAATATTTGTTGATGAGACATGATTAATAAATTTTAAGGCCATAAGGACCATTATAATCTTGTTTTTTCACCTCTGATATAAAGATATCACCATAAAACCTTGCTTTTCATACATAAGAGATACCATAGGTTTTCTCTAAATAAATTCTTATTTGATGCCTAATAGCTGTGATAGAAGATTGTTTATTTTTAGAAAAAAGTCCAGTTGTAATTCAGAAATTTCCAGTGATGGGGAATCTACCTCACACTTAAGTGAATTGTTTCAAGGGTTAATTATCCACACTGTTAAAATTTACTCCTCTTTTATAGTCTGAATTTGCTAGATTCAGCTTTCAAACATTGAATTTTGTTACACACTTGTCTGTAAAATACATGAATTTTGTTATACATTTGTCTGTATAATACATTACCCCTGTGTAATACAGGTATGCAAATATGTACACTAGATCAAATTGTGATACTGTACTGTACTATGGCAGATATTTCTAAATACAAGACAAAAATTAGAGAGATACAGAAAGAAAAGCATCAAATTCATCCATGGTATAGGGTATTTTTGCAGTGCCTAATATCACATAATGGGTATGGATCTCCCTGGTATCTACCTAGTTGATTTCAATGTAGTGTAGAGAAACCACATCTGGCTTAAATTAGCTGCCTTAGGTACCACAAGAAGTCTAGCTGTAGAAGCACAAAGCTTTGTGTAGCTAATTTGCCATGCTTCTTGATAAAATAAATTATATGCGTGCTTTACTACAGTGTGATGAAGCCTAGTAATTTTTTTTATTGGACTCTTGATTCTTTTTTAAGACATCCCTGTACCATAATCCTAGCTCCTAACACTATACAAAATGATCAGAGCTGTCAGTAATGGGGGAAAAAATAGTATTTCCTTACAAGTTCCAAAATCACCACTGAAATTCTGTCATTACTGAAGTCAGGACAAAGCTCCTTGCTGTTTGTGGTATGATTTTACTTTTTTTTTCACAAAAAATTATGATCAACTAGATCTACTAGATCTAGACCAACTATTAACTAGTGTTACTATAAACATTCTCTGGGCATGTCTATATGTTCATTAATGCACTTTAGCTACTGCACATCTACTTTAGTACATCTTTAATAAAGTACTAACTAAAGGCACAGTATCTAGATTTACTGCACGGAAGCATTGGCACACAATTATTTAGTCATGCTTACTAATAATGCTGTGCAGTAGGCTATCAGTATGGCTTTTGCTGTGCCACACTACTGCAAAGTGTTATTAGGCCAATGCACAGTAAGTGTCTTGTGTAGACATGCCCTCTATCAACTTTATTCATTTGGGATAACTTATTATGCTTTTTTCCAAGACTGGGTCAAAACGCATTCTGTATTAGAGCCTCAAGAGGGTGGCAGAACTGGAAAGTGATATTCAATCCAGGGAAACTTTATGATGCTTTACGACCCTTAAGAAAAATTGAGGACATCTGTTTTATAATAATTCTTTCATTCCCTAAAGAGAGACTCATAGAAATATTAAGAAAGAGTGGAATTTCACAGACAAAAGAAATCTTAAAGCAGTTTCCAGATTGACCATCAATAATCAGTTAAAAAACATCCTTTATCACTTTGAAGGAAGCTTAAAAAGATGCAGTCTGATCTCCCATTAATTACACACTCAAAATTTAAGGATTGGACCCATGGTAAGTAAACAATCATAACAAAGAACAGTGGAAGGCTTTTAATGTATGGTTTTATGACAGCAAACAAATGCAATTCATTGTTGACAAAGGCATGGTCTAGGCATCCATTTTCCAACAGAATAACAAATAAAAATGAATTAAGTATACGAGGCTGAGAAGTGTGAAAATCATGGTGGTATGTATAGGCATGCTGGGTTTGTAAACCCTCTGACCTCTTTTTCCTGTGTAATGTTAAATGCTAGTTTCTCACGGATAAAAAATGTTCTGTTTTGCCCACTTTAAAATCTTTTTGGTTTACTTTATTTTATTTGTTTTCAGTGTACCCTTTCCATTTTATTGAGTAGCTGAGCACAAGCTACTAAATATATAGTCTGTCCCAGAAGCCTGTATAATCTGCCATAATAGGTTTGAAAACCCACACATCACTGAAATGAAATATATATTTTTTTAAATATAGGGTGTTTTTTTCTCTAATGGCTGTTTTTAAATACAGTATGAAGAGGCTCCATGTTCAGTTTCTTACGATGAATTTTGTACCATACTGAGTGTAGTTAGTTTGAATCAAAAATATAGGTGTTTTGCAAATTAATCTGGCTTCCTCAAAACCAAGCTGTTTTTCACCCTTCTCATGTCACCACAAATAATAAACCTTCCTGCAGTTAAATCAGTCCATATGTGATATCTGTGCTTCAAGTTGGTTTATAAAGAAGTAAATAATGAAAACCTACGGGCTTATTTCTATGTAGCTCTTAAACACATGCTTTGTACTTATGTCAATGATGAGGTTCTAAAATAATTTAAATCTATCTTATGTAATGATAAATAAATGTTAGGTATAAAACTCAGCTAAACAAAATATAGTAATTGTATGCACTTAAGGGTATAGGTTAATTAAATTACGTTTCCTGACTGCATGGAATCTTAACCGGAATAGATAATGTCATTCCCACTTGGAGAGATTTGAGTCAAAATATATTACTTTTTGCAAATACATCAAAAAACCCTTGGGTGAATTAGAAATTGTTAAGAGAGAACCAGTGTTAAGAGATAACCATTAAATTGACCTTTCTTACCTGCTTATTTTTACCAAATAATTTGAATGCCTGTATTTTTTAACACAGTGCAGCTAAGGGGAAATGGCACTGATGTTAATTCAAAATTGATGAGATATACATCACAAAGAATTACTGTTTAGTTAAAATTATTTATCAAGCACTATTTTTTCCAGTTAAATTATCATCATTAATGACACCTCTTACAATAAAAAAAAAAGTATTTCTGATTTCCCCCCTCCCCACCACCCAAATAAAATAACCTCTTCCAGACATCCTTTTAAAATGATAAATGTGGTGGTTTAAAGTTATAATGCATTACATAATAATTAAGTACAGATGCCGTGTGGATTTTGTATAAAATCTAGAAAGCTTTTGTCTTTTATTATTCTGTGTATTCGTCTCCAAGTGTGAATTTACCACTTTGATAGCATTTGTGGGCCAGCCATCCTAATGATATGTCATTTGATAATAATTAATTCTGTCAGATTTAATGGATATATAATTAATGCTTAGATGCTACCTATGGCACTTCATGAGTCTAAATGGAGATAATGTTTTGTAAGCAACAAACCTTTTCAACTGGAAAGTACTCCGTGCAAAACAGAAGTTCAAGATATCAGAACTTGATAGGACACCATGCCATTTAGCTAGAAGTCTGAGAGATTATTTAATGACACCTAGTTTGCTTTGAGAAGACCCATGTGGTCTTGAAGTGTTTCTGTACTGTTTTCTTTTCAGTTTAGGCAGGAGTTGATAAAAGACTTCTGCATGAACATTGAAAAAAATGGCCAAACCAGACCAGAACTTCAGGCTTTTAGTTTGTTAAAAAATATTGGATCTATTCCAGTGACATCCTCCCCTGGTACAGATGGGTGCAATGAGGGCAATTGCTCATTTACACTAAATTAAGACATGTCTATCGTGCCCTCAAATGTTCTGTATGAATGTGCCAATGACAAAGATCCTTGGTAATGGTTCTCATGCAAGGTAGGAATTATGGGGAAAAACCATATTTAGTCAAGTAATGAAATCTGATACATTTACTTTTTCTGGTGAACTGATTAGAAAATCTAAACTAACAATGTTATTCTAACAGAGCTGCCATTTTGATGTAGTTTTCCAGGAGGAAAGAAAAGGTACAGCAAATGAGAAGTAAGCATAGTGGTACTGCATATTATTATTATTCATATATTTTTGTTATAGCAAATAATTTGAAGACTGCATTGAGATGATTCAGTAGCACTGTAAGAACCACATGCACTAGGTAATTATTTTCCATTTACAATAACCATTTGCAACTATTAGTTAACCAAACTTTCAGCCATTCAATATGAGCAACAATTAATTTTATAATGCCATTCTGAATTATAATTTGAGACAAATAACTTAAAGAAGTCTAAGTATACTATATTAACAAAGGCACATTTATCAACCAAAGTTGAAAGCTCGTAAAGAATATTTTTTCCTATAAGCTAGTTTGATAGGTGTTTAATTTTGTTTCAAATCTTTAATTGTTTACTGACTGTAACCCATGTCACCCTTTCAGATTGTTTGCTGAGTTTAGAGGCTAATTAACCCACAGCTACCAGAATCATCCTGTTTACCTCTCTTATATTTTAATATATTATATTTTTATTATATTATTCACCCCTTCTCTCTTCCACCATTCTGAAGTTGCCTGAGTGCTCTTAAATTGGAAGAAATCAGGCAATCTGTGGTCAATCCTTTCAATACTCTTGGGAGCAAGTTATCTAATTCTGCACATTTAAAATGTTTAATACTTGGTTTTTAACAGTCTGCTTATTTACAGATAGAATATAAAATCTTTTCATATCACTATGGCTGTACACAGACATATTTTTTGTCACAGGATCAGCTGTGTTCGGATTGTCCTTTACTGCTCCTGGGCTTGATCCTGTAGAACAACAGTTCTGGGTCCCTTGCCCTGACCTGAGGACTCACGTAGATGTCCCTTGCTCTTCATTATGCAATGTACATTCCAGAATCTCCAGAAAATATGTGGCCTTGGAATTCCATTGAACAGAATTGCAGGAGAATTCCTAGAGTACACATCTGTGAACATGGAGTAGGGAACACCATGGGGTTTTCTCACTCTACTGTGTGAAACACAACCTGAAATAGCCTGCCTAGCCCCCAGCTTTCAGGAATTACACCATAATCGAACTGCCATCTTGGGAAATAAGGGCATGACAAATTGTGACCAAGATCGTGACAAGGGGCAAGGATATCTGTTTGCTCTCAATTTGTGCTACCATAAATATTTTGATGGTGGTACAAGGGCAACATCTGTTTGCAACCTACATGGTATTAATATATCATTCTGCTTCCTGTTTGAAAAGAAGCAGGAATATTTACTGATATTCTGCCTTTTACAACACGATTAACATTTCACCACTCAGACCGACTGATCTAAAACTTAGTGGCAAAACAAGCTACACTTTTGTTCATCTTTGACCTTTAACTCTAGCTCCAGTGTGATATAAAATCTCTAGTTTCAGAAGCCAAAGGCAATTTTTCTCTGTCTTGTGGAGGTACCATTCAAAACAGCAAAGGAGAATGTAATCAGTTTTGCAATATGACATTGTTGGCAGAGTTCCAGTGGGGTTCTAAAAATCCGAGTGTGTTATCCATTCACTGTGCTTAGCAAAAAGTGTACCCAGTGCACAGTGCACGTTTAATCATGATTCTAATTTGAACTATATCACCCTCTTCCAAATATAAGTCATCTGGCATTCCATTACAGGCTCTTCCAGTTCTAATTGAATTTTCTGACTAAAAAATGTATTAATTAATTAAATCAGTCCATGCTACATAATATAAAAAAAAGCTGGAACTTTAACTTGGTAAAGTCAAATAAAGTATTTCCCTTAATATTAACAGGCTTTGTATCAGGTCATGCTTTTTAAATTGAAAATTAATATAATAAGTATAGCAAACGCAAGTGCTATTCTAGTATAGATAGCTCTGAATAAAAATCTCCATTTCAGCTCTCTTCAAGTTAGTGACTTCAAACAAAATCCAAACAAAAAATAAACAAAATTCTAATTTATGGGTAGCGGAGAAATAATAAGGTCCATTTGGACTTGCTAGCTGCTGTGGGTGAAGTGTATTTGTTTGCTGTATAGACAACCAGAATGGATGGGCTTTGGGACAAGATTGACCCAAACGATCATTAAGAACATATCCCTAAATTTAATCTCGCTCCAAACTCAATATTATTGATGACATGGTACATATATTACCTGTATTTATTATGGATTAATTGATTGAAATTGAAAGGTTCACAATGGGATTATATGAGATTCTGAATGGAAAAAAAGTAGGCTCAAAGGAAGGGAAGTGATAGAATACTATTACCTGAGGTGCATACTCAAAGTCATCCAAGGTAGGTCCCAAAATAAACTTTTTTTTCCAGATCTTTCACATAAATGTTTCAGGGAATAAAGTAAGAAATGAAAATTCAATAAAAATATGAAAAACAAAGGAGGCTCCATCTAACTCAAATAGTTTGAAGCAAAATACTAAATTCTTATTAAGTATTTAACACACAATAGTGTTACCCTGTTAGTATTGGTGTTCACACAGCAAAACATTGTTCTTTGATTTCTCCTTCTTATAGTATAAAGATTGATTTAAAAATTGTTTTATTTTATGTTAACATACTTTTATGAGAGATATACACAAGCGATTCCTTACAGGCTAATTTAGAATGCTAAAATAAATGCATTTAGACTACTATATTTCAGGCTGATAGTCTAATGTTAGATCTACCATTCAAATAATATATTGTCTCTGATCTGTTGCAGCTAAGTAAACTGGAATTCATATTGTATTTGATGTTACAGCTCCCTAGAATTAGTTTTCAAAATCTTTTAAAATGTAAAAAAGTGTCTCAGGAAACAATTTATTGTAATAATGATCTGATACAGGTGGACATAAAATCGAGATCTTGTTGGATCTTGTTGGGAATCATATAATATCTAATGAATTAATCCATTCTTATAATGATCAGTATAACGTGTACATTAATCCTGAATGTCAAAGGCATAACAGGAAGGTTTTATGCTCTGGGTTTGTACTGTGGAAAAGTGATGGGTGTGGATCCAAGAGTGTAAGGGAGGGTGTGCAGGAGTTTTTACCCATATTTGGGAACTCCCAAACCATCCATGACTGCACTGCTGCTTCTGCCAACCTGTGTGCTCAACCTGTCCTGTCTTTTGCTCTTAAAACTGCAGAAGCAGCAGTAGGAGCAGCAGCAGCAGGGTGTCCTTGCATTGACTGCTGTTGCTGCAGGAGGAGTGCCATGGAGTTGCTTTTGCTGAAGCAGCATGGACTCCATGGGTGTGGAAGACAACTCTGGAGCCCCTCCTAAGTTTGTGCCTTTGGCTCATGCCTCACTTGCTCACCCTTAGTTACAGTACTATTGCATGTGAATATTCACAAAGGCAATATATTGAGTTCTGTAGAACACTGTGACAGAAATCTCCCAAATCCTGAAAGGTTCCAAGGTTCTGGTGTCTTGAAAAAAGAAGCTACTCTAGTGTTGCAGTGGGAGAAAGGCAGATGCATCCCGTCCACACTCATGATGTAGACCCATTGTGAAGTGTGGTAGCTATGACCACTACTAAAGATGACTTCCCCACTGCAAGACAAATGTAACATTAATAGAACTTGATGAAACTGTTTTCAAATTTTAAACAAGTTTCACTTCAATGGATGGGAAAAACTTTAGGCTCATTCATACCCTGACAGAATTGGTTGGCTAGTGTCTTCGGAGCTGCAAAAGTGTTGTTCAATTCACTTGATAGATACTATAATTTATATCCTGCAAAATGCTAATAATGGACCATCAACTCTCAATTTGGTTTTTCAGCACCTTTCAGGAAGAAGACTTTAGGTTCTGATCCATAACCTACAACAGTCAATGAAGGTCTTTTCATTGACCTCAAAGGATTTTGGATCAGTACCTTATGTTGAAGTCGTTACTAAACTGCTGTTGAAAGACATCAAGTATTTTAGATAGATGGGAAAATGCCATTTTATGTCTTAGAATATCATGCTCTATATGTGTAAACTGAGTAACACTTACTTCAATGATATATTTTATTACTTCTAAAGTATAGTGTGATTATAAGATAATACTAAAGATATCTGTTACCAGAAATCCATCTATTTAATGTACCAATAGATGATAGTAAAAGGGTTTGAGCTTTTATGGCATTCATTAATTTATAGACTTTCAAAAGTATACTGTAGAAGGTGAAAACTGAATGATGCTATGTGAATAAAAATAGTGCTAAGTCCTTTGTAGCACATTTCTACATGTGCTATTAATGGGATTGCTATTAGTGGGATTACTGCGCAGTAAAATACCGTGCTATAAGCCTTCCTGGGAGCAGACAACATGTGCACCCTGTTAGGAGCAAAACTGCTCCCAAAGGGAGCAGCCCAGTACAGAGCTGCTTCTACACTGTTGTGACCTCCTGCAGCAACCAAGGGGAGCACCAGGCTCCCCCAAGGTGTTATCCTGGGGACTGGCAGAGGGCACAGGGCTAGAAATGCTCTTCCAGCTATAGCAGAAGCTGTATCCTGGGCCCATACACATCAGGAGGGATCCTCATGTGCACAGGGCTGGGAGACAGCTGCTGCTGCAACCAGCAAAGCTACCCTACCTATGCACATCTGGACACACTGCTGCCAGCCAGTTCTGTTCCAAGGGGACGTTCCCCTCCCAGCAAGGGGCTGGCAGGGAGGGGAGCTATCCCACTGGTGGTGCAGCTGCATGTGAGCTCCCAGCTGAGAGAGGAATCCCTGTCCAGCTGGAGGCTGGCTGGGAGCTGTCCCACTAGTGGGGCAGCTTCCCCACTAGCAGGGCAGCTGCTGGCAAACCCTCAGCTGAATGGGAAAGCAGAGAGCCCCCCAGCTCCAGCATCATACAGCACTAGTATGGTGGGGAAAGAGAATGACTCCATCCTGGCACTGATTAGCTCCTGGCTCCTAGAGGGAGCTGGGATCTGAGCGGGACCAGGACCAGGATCAGGGCCCCTGCTGTTACGTCTCAGCTGTGTGTCCTTGGGCAACCCTGGCACAGGATGCAGTCTGTCTGACTCACAAAGGACTCCCCCCCATCCCCCTCCTCCTCTACCTAAACAAAACTGATTAAGATGCAGTGAGAGACACACCTAAGACCCTCAAGATAAGGGTGACAAGAGTGAAACAACTGCCCTAGGTCTCATTTGCATCCGAGATGAAATCAGATGACCATTCATTTACATGAGAGATGGAGAACAGAAAGCCTGAAGCAGAGACTGCAGTGAATTCTGGGACCAGAGAAGCAGGGGAGCACAGCATGATGGGGAATCTGTGCTTCAAATGTTAATCAACCCATGTTCACACACACCCAGCTCAGCATTTATCAGACCAGCTCTAATCTGGATTTACTAAGGACTTCCCCCCCCCCCCCGACACATACACACAGCTCTAAGTTTAATAGGCATCTTGGGCCGTACATTCCCCGGTCCCACTATGGGAGGCCTATTTAAACTTGATTGACTAAAACTCGGTTGCCGGGTTAGGGAATGCTGAGGCAAGAGACCGAGTCAGAGGGGGTATGGGCAACATTTGAACAATAGTTAAGGGTTCATCACAGCATCCAGCCTGCTGGAGCCCTAATCTCAGGTGTTGTCATACCTTTCCCGAGACGACTGGTGGGAGTCCTCTCCACAAAAGGTTATGAGCACCCCAATAATTGTTTTAAGTCTGTTAAAAGACTATAGTAAAATCTGGAAAAGTCATGCTAAGCTGAGGCTTGTGCACAACAAGTAAAAATCCCAAATCCTGATGCTGCAAGCTATCTATTGTTCCTGAAGAAACCATGAGATATCCCATCAGTATATCTGCCATCCATAGGAATCTCAAGCTGGCTCCCAAGTATTTGGGTTACTCCCTAATCTTAAGTGATTCCTGATTATCAATCAGTTTCTTGAGATGTTCCAAACCAGATAACCCCTTGTCAATGGAAAAGACAATGATTTACACTACTGAGGGTGCTTCGAAGCAGCTGAACTGAGGGTATAAAAATCTGTAAAAAATGTGTGAGCTTCAAGAAGAAGAAGAAGGAAAGGAGAAGGAGAGGAAAAGGAAAGAAGAAGAAAACTCCTGTGCTGACACCATCCCCTGTCATTCTTGGGATGCTGAAAGAACAGATCGTCTCTCTCTTCAAAAATTGTGCTACAGACTGTGCCTGTCAGCTTTGCAGCCTGAGTATCTTGGACTAGGTGACATCCCAGCGCTCTCTCTCTTCTCTCTAGGCATAAACTTCTGAACCTGAAATGTATCAGTTAAGCTTGAGCTAAGTTTCCCCAAATACTTAGTGAAACCAGGGTAGTATTGTCATTGTTTGTGTTTGTTTTTCTTTTGCATATCTATTACTACTAGTACTATTATATATTTCATATGCTTAGCAATAAATAACTTTTAGGCAAAATAACTTTGAGACACAGGGCTCAAGTGCCTATATACTAATGCTAGGAGCATGGGAAACAAGCAGGATGAACTAGCGCTCCTGCTTGCACTAAACACCTATGACTTAGTGGGGCTAACGGAAACCTGGTGGGATTCATCCCATGACTGGGCGGTACATATTGAGGGCTATAGATTGTACAGAAAGGACAGGGTGGAGAAGAAAGGGGGAGGGGTTGCGCTCTATGTCAGTGAGCAATATACATCAACCCTCATCAAGACGGAATCCAAGGATGAGGAAGTAGAAGGATTGTGGGTTAGGCTACATGGGGGGTAAGGAGAAAGGGATTTGGTGGTAGGGGTCTGCTACAGACCCCCACACCAAGGGGAAGAAATAGATGCGGGGCTCCTGAGGCAACTCTCGGAGACCATAAAAGCTAAAGAGGCGGTAGTCATGGGGGACCTAAACTACCCGGACATCTGCTGGGAGTCACAGACAGCAAAGTCCCACCGCTCACGCAGGTTTCTAACCTGTGTACAGGACCTCCACCTGACACAGGAGGTACACAGTCCCACTAGGGGGAATGCCATACTGGATCTGGTATTGGCAACGGGAGATGACATGGTAGTGGACCTCCAGATCGGTAGCCATCTGGGGGACAGTGATCACCTAATAATAGAATACACCATAAGACGTCAAGTGGGTAAGGTAACTAGTAGGGTGAATGTGCTAGACTTTAGGAAAGCGGATTTCAATGAACTCAGGGGATTAGTCAAGGACGCACTGCAGTTTAGGAGATTTGAAGAAATGGAAGCCCAAGAAGGGTGGCTGTGCCTTAAGGAAATGATCCTTTAGGCACAAAGCAAGACGATCCCCGAGCGAGGCAAAAGAGGGAAAGGGGCCAGGAGGCTTCCCTGGCTGACCAGAGAAATCCAGGGCAGCCTAAGGGACAAAAGGGGAGCACATAAAAAGTGGAAACAGGGAGAGATCACCAAAGATGAATATACCTCCTCTGCTCATGCTTGTAGGGAGGCAGTTAGATGGGCCAAAGCTACCATGGAGCTGAGGATGGCAACCCAAGTAAAAGACAACAAGAAATTGTTTTTTATATATATAGGGAGTAAAAGGAAGGCCCAGGGAGGAAAAGGACCCCTGCTAAATGGGCAGAAACAACTGGTGACAGACAGGGGGGACAAGGCTGAACTCCTCAATGAGTTCTTTGCCTCAGTGTTCCTAAGTGAGGGGCACGACAAGTCTCTAACTGGGGTTGTAGAGAGGCATCAGCAAGGCGCCAGACTTCCATGCGTAGACCCTGAGATGGTGCAGAGTCACTTGGAAGAACTGGATGCCTTTAAGTCTGCAGGCCCGGATGAGTTCCATCCGGGGGTGCTGAAGGCACTAGCCGACATCATTGCAGAGCCACTGGCGGGAATATTTCAACGCTCGTGGCGCATAGTCCAAGTCCCAGAGGACTGGAAAAGGGCCAACGTGGTCCCCATTTTCAAAAAGGGGAGGAAGGAGGACCCGGGCAACTATAGGCCAGTCAGTCTCATCTCCATCCTTGGCAAAGTCTTTGAAAAAATTATCAAGGCTCACATTTGTGAGAGCCCGGCAGGACAAATTATGCTGAGGGGAAATCAGCACAGGTTCGTGGCAGGCAGATTGTGCCTGACCAATCTAGTTTCTTTTTATGACCAGGTTATGAAATGCCTGGACACAGGAGGAGGGGTGGATGTCGTATACTTAGACTTCAAGAAGGCCTTCGATACGGTATCCCACCCCATACTGGTGAACAAGTTAAGAGGCTGTGACTTGGATGACTACACAGTCCGGTGGGTGGCTAATAGGCTAGAGGGTCGCACCCAGAGAGTCGTGGTGGATGGGTCGGTCTCGACCTGGAAGGGTGTAGGCAGTGGGGTCCTGCAGGGTTCGGTCCTTGGACCGATACTCTTTAATGTCTTCATCAGTGACTTGGACAAGGGAGTCAAATGTACTCTGTCCAAGTTTGCAGATGACACAAAGCTATGGGGAGATGTAGACACGCCGGAGGGCAGGGAATAGCTGCAAGCAGACCTGGACAGGTTGGACAAGTGGGCAGAAAACAACAGAATGCAGTTCAACAAGGAGAAATGCAAAGTGCTGCACCTAGGGAGGAAAAATGTCCAGCACACCTACAGCCTAGGGAATGACCTGCTGGGTGGCACGGAAGTGGAAAGGGATCTTAGAGTCCTAGTGGGCTCCAAGATGAACATGAGTCGGCAGTGTGACGAAGCCATCAAAAAAGCCAATGACACTTTATCGTGCATCAGCAGATGCATGATGAATAGGTCCAAGGAGGTGATACGTCCCCTCTATCGGGCACTGGTCAGACCGCAGTTGGAGTACTGCGTGCAATTCTGGGCACCGCAATTCAAGAGGGATGCAGATAACCTGGAGAGGGTCCAGAGAAGGGCCACTCGTATGGTTAAGGGCCTACAGACCAAGCCCTACGAGGAGAGACTAGAGAAACCGGATCTTCTCAGCCTGCGCAAGAGAAGGTTGAGAGGCGACCTTGTGGCCGCCTATAAGTTCATCATGGGGGCACAGAAGGGAATTGGTGAGTAATTATTCACCAAGGCGGCCCTGGGGGTTACAAGAAATAATGGCCACAAGCCAGCAGAGAGCAGATTTAGACTGGACATTAGGAAGAACTTCTTCACAGTTCGAGTGGCCAGGGTCTGGAACGGGCTCCCAAGGGAGGTGGTGCTCTCCCCTACCCTGCGGGTCTTCAAGAGGAGGTTAGATTAGCATCTAGCTGGGGTCATCTAGACCCAGCACTCTTTCCTGCTTATGCAGGGGGTTGTACTCGATGATCTATTGAGGTCCCTTCCGACCCTAACATCTATGAATCTATGAAACTTTTATAGTCAAACTGGTAGTAATTGGGTATATTTTTCCTTCTCTGCTTCTCTTTCCTCCCGTGCTCTGCAGTAATGCTTCTTTTACCTAAGCTAAAATCCCTGTGAAGCCCAAAAATATTGGGGGGTCTGCTCATCAAGAGGCCAAAGATTGGGATGTGCTGAGTTTGAAACACATAAGGGGATCAGCTTGTACAGGCTGATTGACCCAGTTTGACTCAGACGTGCCCTATGAACTGAATGCTGGCCCATGAGGGTGTCAGCTGGACACCCAGCCGGAGTCAGAGGGATTCTGTTTCCCTGTGTGCTTGTGTCTTACTGCATTTTATTGTTGCTCTTATGAACTGATTCTTGGCATATGAGGGTGTCAGCCTGTCCATGCTGATCAGCCCGGCTAGGTCAGGTGTGTCACGTTAATTTGTGTGTGTTTGTGTGTATGACTGATTTGGTGACTGGAGGAACCCAGTCCCATTGAGATTGAGTCCTGCAAGATAGCTCCACTGGGGGTGAGGGCTTGCAGAAGGGAGAGATACAGCTCCGTATAGTAACACAAGCAGCACATTGACAGAATCACCAAGACCCTAGAAACTATCCCTAATAAATGAGCACACCCCAAAGTAATGGGCAAATTTGGTAACACTGCTGGTGGGGCTGACAAGGAGCAAGTTTGCTCCCAGTCAACATCTGCATGAGCACTACAGCGCAGTTAATTTAGTACCTTAATTTAGTAATTTCTTTAAAGTACTAACTAACTTTGCAGTAGACTGATTTACTGTGTAGTAGCTACCGTGCATGGGTGTATGGTGATGCCTGCCTTACTGTACAATAGATTAGTCTACTGCAAAATAAAGCATCTTGTCTAGATATTCCCAGTGAGTATGAATTGGCATAACTCTCATGGAGACCACAGCACAATGCAATTTTTATTCACTTAGGATATGGTCCACATTTCTTAAAGTACCCTATATTTAAATATAAAAAATGACATTTGAGAAATGCCGAATGAGAACATAAGAGTACGAAAGAGGTATTTTGGGGTGTATTTTGTGGGTGGTGAATTGCATATTAGATTGTTTTAATATTTTATTGCTATAAATCAGAGAAAGTAATATTTATTACTTCCTAGAGAAGCATAAGTTTAACTGATTAAAAGCTGAAACTTTCTGTAAATCAGTGAGTTTTATACTTTTTGTTAATCTTTGTTTAAATACCTTTTCACTGTGGTATAGTATTTAATTTCATGGGAGTATGAACCTCTGTTTTTGGAAGTGTGGCTTAAATGAATGCTGGAATATACATGTCCATCATACCGGTAACTTATGATAATGTATGCTGCAGTAGTTTTTGGTTACACATCATTTGTCTGTCTGAGAAGCAAGTTCATGTGTAATAAAGTCCAGTAACAGAAACAATCAGCCTGACCACACATACAAGGTAAGGCATGATGGGAACCAGCCACAAAGTTATTACACATAGTTCATGTAATAACTTTGTGTAATTACTGGTTAATCATGTCTTAAGAGTAACATCTGTCAGGGGGCTGAGAATAATTCATATATCATAAGCATTATCGGCTCTCTTATAAATGCTTATTGACCAGTAAATTCCTGAACGAAGGATTCTAATTGGAAATGGCAAGCTTATTTCCCAGTAAAAAAAAAAAAATGTAATGAAAATGAACACAATAATGAAACAGGGTGTGAAACTGCTGCTGGTATTTCATCTTGCAATTATATCATTTTAAATGATACTGCTCTATACAGCAGGAAGAGTTGCAGGCATGGGGAGGAATGGGAAAGAGAACAAGAAAAGAATGCATAATAGATAAGGCTGCATTAACAGACAGTGGATTAACATTGGTGTGAACTTTAAAAAAAAGCAATAACAATTTTAAAGTAAATCATTACAATGAATGAAAATTGGGAGTGAAGGTATAATTCATGTTCAGAAAATGACACAAAAATCACAGAGATTAAAAATTTAAAAAGAAAAAGAGAAAAAAGATAGGGAGAGAGAAGGAAAACTATGTCATTTTAATCAGGAACCTGATATCTTTAAGAATGGCTTTAGATCAGTTACACAACCATGAGAAATTTGGGGAATGTGAGAGATGGAAAATAACTAAAGCTGGTATTGAGAAAAAACAATTTTAAATTCTTCTCATCATCTTTTTCCTTCAACATATTTTTTTCCTTTCCAGGACCAGCAACAGAATTCCATGGGAGAATCTTCTCTTAAAGCTTAAAAATTGGAGAAAAGAGCTATCAAGTGGAAGAGAAAGCTGTAACAGTGAAAGTGCCTCAAATACGGCTTCAGCCATGGAGAAACACACAACTCCATGCTGTACCATCCGACTCCACCTCAAATCATAGGCATTGCATGTGGCAAGATGCTTTACAGCCAAGAAGTGTGGAAGAGGATGGCTTTATCCTGCAGCAGCTCTGGCCTATGGGCGACTGGTACTGCCTTAGTTGGGGGGGGTCACTTGACCCCCCGTGACAAGTCAGTAACCAGGGGGGCTCCCCCCGCGGCCGATCCCGCCAACCGGGGGGGGGGGGTCCCTTTGTGGCCAATTGCAAGATGGCCAGTCACTGCAGCCAATTACTACAGCTGCTTCTAGGAGTGGCTGCAGCCACTTCTGGGAGTGCAACAGCACTCCACTCCCTGGCCGGCACTTGCAGGGGGGGACACTGGCATTCCCGCCTGTCTCCCCCTCTGTCCATTGCCTAAGCAGTGATCACAGTTGGTCGGGGGGTGCACCAACACTCTCAGGAGGTGCATATGCACCCCCGTGCACCCCTTACGTGTCACCACTGCTCTGGCCCCCAACCATGTACATGGGGGAGTGGAATGGTCTATCATTGAGTGCTCTGCAGATTCTGGTGACTGTCTGTGAGCACTTCTTATTCCCTGTTCTCCTCTTTGTTATGCTTAAGGTTTCGTGCTGTCCTCCATGGAGCTGTCGGTACTTGCCCTTTGTACAGTCTACCTCTGCTCTTCCACAGTGTTCCCTTGACAGAGCTGAGAAAGGTGTGGGGGGCATGGGGCTTCCAATCTTCCAGTTCTGGAAGGACTAGGGACAATGCGTGAGAGTAGAGGCTGATCTCAAAGGACAGATCCCATTGATAATTATGTAGGTTGGCTGTTATTTGCTCAATAACATTAAGAAAAAATAGCAATGAGAAAAAAAAATCTTTTCAATAATGAAACCAGAAAACAAGATCCCTCAAATGGTTAACTTGTCTTAGTTTCCATTTCCTTCCTTTTGTCTTGCATATAAAACTCTCTCAATCTCGAGGTCAAGTAAAACAATTTGTGTTGGCCTTTTTAACTGCTTCTAAACATTAAGATCTGGATTACAAAACAAAATATAATTTTGAAAAGAAAAGTTAATACATTTCATTTTGAAATTACTGAATTAATAACAATGGAATACTTTCTTTTTTTCTCCTATATTTTTAATTAAAAATAGTTGGTAACACTACCTTTTAGGATATAAACTTGAATTTTTATTTGAATGAAAAACTTTCCAGCCCCAGTAATATAATGTTGTTGCTCATCTCCTTTACTATTCTTCTCCTCTCATCACTTTACATTTTTGTTTGTTTGTTTCTTCCTGTTTTCCACTCTTGCCATTAGTAAATGAAGAAAACTGGGAGGTTAAGAGGCCACTGGCCTTCCCAAATGATTTAAGAATTGAAAACTCTATATTTATCAAAAAAGTACTAGTCAGCATACTAATAAATATATTGTTTCAATTTTTTAATCTTTTTATAAGGGCAGTGACTGTTTCTTAAAATATTCAAAGACTAGATTTTTTTTCATATTACTATTTTACTACTGATACTTTCAGCAAGTCATGAATGGAGAACACAAGAAACTAAAAATATTTTGCATATCCCATGAATACTAGTTAGACTTAGTATTGTGTGTAGTTATAAATATACATAATTTTATTCTCATTTTCATTTAAGTAAACATAAGAATTTTTAAATCTAAATAGTGTATTGTGATTTGTTAATGGAAACATTATGATGAGTATTGAAACATGGCAATCAGCAAATGATGTGCAAAAACAAACTCCATCTCTGAATATGCATGACCATTATTTTGAATATGATTTGTTTACCACATATTCAGGCTTCAAATCATGAAGTAAGAGTCCTTACTCAGTAAGGACTCAGTAAGTAACAGTAGCTGAGTCATACGCTGGCTGAAGTGTTGAGATGAAATCTTGTATGTGCTTCTTCCCATTAACAAGTGGAACAACATGCTTTGTTTTTGTAGAGGTTCACAAAGATGTGGACATGCAAATATGCCAGAATATCCCTTGATCATAATTAATAATCATCAGAGGCTAAAACAGACACTATTGACAAGCTAATACAGACTGTTCCTCTTTTAACAACATTCTGTTAATAGAAGTGTAACTACTCCAACTGCTCCTTATTAAAGGCTTTTTCAAAGGAAGCCTAATTAAGTTCAATTAAGAAAAAAAGAAGCTTCAGGCTCATCTCTAACCAGTATCTTATAAGACATGGCAATGTTCAGATTGCAACATCTTGGTGTTTTCTGCTACACTACATGGTTTATTCTCTCCAGAACCAGATCAAATATCCTGTTTTATTATGTAGAATTTGTATGGCATGTTAAATAATTTCTAAGCTCTACTATATTCATGCTTCTCCATGCTTTCAGAAGATATATATGGAAAATGCATGGCAAGTTCTTCCTGACATACCTCTACTGTATAACTTTAAAAATAGATACTGATTCAATTTTCCAAGCAGGATAATATGATGATGAATCAGACATATGGCTCACAGGTTCAGTTCTGAAATAGCCTCATAAACTGTGCACATTTACTTTAAAACAAGCTGAAGCATCCTAACTGCTGAAGTCTGTAGAACTGGCCTGCAAATCTCATGAGAACAGCTTGCTCATGATATTTTTGCTTTTCAGTTTCTGGCTGGTCCCATTCATGACTGAACCCAGTAAGGAAAATCATTCAGAAAAATGATAGAAAACAAGTTAATTCAAGATAGAATTTTCATAAACACTTTAGTGACTTGGGATTCTAAAATGTATTTTCAGAAGAGATTGCAAATAGCATTGATAGTCCATAGTTAATAGTCAGGGTCCTGTATCGCTTGAGTACTTCTGAAAAACTGAATTAAAAAACAAACTAAGAATCAAAAAACCCTCATTTTTTGAGGTCACAAAAAGATGCTTGCTTAGTTTACCCATACTGCTTTTCACTTCTGTTGTAATGCACAATTAGAAATGTGTAATATGTAGATAAATCTCCTTTTTGGATTATGTTTCTGTTCTTTCTTTCTAAAGTACATTTATTGTTTATGTCCCTGTTATTTAATGACTATAGAAAGTTCTGCCCTTGCTATTGTGTGTTCTCCATAATACCACTCATTAATATATCTGATTTTAATAGCGTTCTCAGGTTATTATAGTTAAGACTAACAGAGCCATTATTCTCATTCTGCAATCTAGCTAAGACAAAAGATTGTCTTTTAGTGAGTGTCTAGAGTAATTAGTTTAATTTCAAATTCTTATTTTGAATGTATTGAACTTATGTTCCAGTATTCAGTGTCCAAATATTGTTGCACTGATAATGATGTTGCTGTGGGCCATTAATTAACGCAAAAATATACACAATCATACATTTGAGTCTTTAGACAGAATATTCCTTTGGTTTCTATGGTAGATTTCCACATATACTGAATACCAAAAAAAAAAAAAAAGTTGTTTTTTTTTAAAACAAATTAACCAACTAAGGTGTGAAACAGAAAGATTAACTTTATGAAAATTAAAATTTCTGCTTTGGAGCCTGAGGCACTGTCTACTTGGTGTAGGGGTCATAAAATGAAACAAGTAGGTAGTAAGTTTAGAACGAACAAAAGGATATTCTTTTTCACATAGCATGTAATTAAAAAAAACTCATTGCAACAAGATGTGGAATCTGACAGTTTAACCAGATTCAAAAGGGTTTTGAACAAATTCTTGGAGGATAGGCACATCAATAGCAATTCAACATGGGAGTGAGGGGTATAGCCTCTGAATCAGAACTTCCTGGACCTTAAATGCTGCAGGCTAAAAATAGGAATGGGACAGGTGAAAAACTATGGTCATACCCTGTTCACTCTCCCTTTCAGCATCTATCCTCTGCCACTGTGTGACACAGGATACTATACAAGATCTCTCTCTTCACATAGATAATTATCATTCAAGCTTTACTTTGCTTGACATTAATGACATTAATGTCACTCAAGCTTTACTTTGAGATCAGGATTTAGGTCAGGGGAGGGCAAAATACGGTCTGTGGGCCCCACGGAAGTGGTTTGTCTGGCTCATGGTGGGTCCTTTGGTCCCACCTGGCATGGGCACCATTCTGCCGTGGCATGTCTTTCTGCCTCCTGGGCATGCAGCAGGTCTGGGGCAGCTCTATAGCTGGACTGCCTTTCTAGGCAGCCCAGGCAGTGGCAGCTCCTTCCAGCTTCTGCCACTGCTGGCCCCAGCCATGTGGTACTGGTAGAAGTATGCTCATTGCAGAGGGAAAGTGGCCCCTACATCTTGCTGCAGTCCAGCGCTCCCTGCAGCAGCCATGTGGAGCCCATGCTGAGCTGCCCTGTGACTGCTCTGTGATGCCTCTGCTGCCCTGCTGGGTAGCCCACAGGTGGTGGTGACAGTGGTGGAGACACAGGGAAGCCCAGTACATGGCTGCTGCAGGAAGCACTGAACAGTGGTGATGGGGAGGGGCCATTTTTCCCCCATGCTGAGCAAACTTCTGCCACACTGGCATTGCTGCTGCAGCTGTTCAGCATGAGCAGGCAAGTCTGAAGCAGATGCAGGGCTGACTGGAGCTCCACATGGGTCCCCACCGGTACTGCAGGCCTGGGGCCAGTGGCGGCGGCAGCTGGAATTAGCTGTCATCACCTGCACTGCCTAGAAAGGCAGTCCATCTGTGAAACCATCCCAGCCCTTCTGAGTGTCCAGGTAGCAGCAGGACATGCTACGGCTGAGTGGTGCAGAGCAGGCATGGTTTGAGCTAGGTTGGGGCAGTGCATGCATCTGGCTGATCTGCTCCTGCCAGGGTCAGTTTGGAGCAGGCATGGGGTGCACTGCTGGCAGTGATGGGGAGGTGCTGCCTGGCACACAGACTTCAGGCTGTTGTGGGGTGGGGCCAGGTGCTGACCAGCTCAGGGGGGCACGCATGGGGGACTCCCATGCACACCCCACCATACCCACAAACCCTCCACTGCAAACCACACCCTCTAAATTCCCTTAAAAGTACATTTTGGCACAGACTCTTTCAGACTTGCTTGGCATGCAGGCATGGACAGTTATACTCATCATGCCTTATCTTCCTAGACCCATTTGGACCCTACTGTTTAACAATGCTAGTCTTCTATAGTGGCTGCACTATGGATGCTTACAGATGTTTAGGTCCCTGGTCCAACTCATGGCACTTTAAATAAAGCGCCATGAGTTAGAGCTCCCCCCCCCCCCCCACTACCAGCCCCAATCCAACAGACATTTCCTTGTTGGGTCAAGGGAAGACTGGAATCTGCCTGCACCAGCCCAGGCCAGCAGGCAGCACAGCTCCATCATCCCTCAAGGAGGCTGCCTAACTGTCCCTCCTGACCCCACCCAACCCCCAGCTCTGGGGCTGTCAGTGGGGGTGGGAGTGGGAGGGAGAGGGAGAAGCAAGCATGGAGCACAATTGCCTCATGGACCGTTCCCAGCTACCTCCCCTTGGAGGTGGGGAGGGCCCTTCCTCCACCCCTTGCCTGGGCCTCTTCACAACAGCAACATAGAGTTGCTAGCTGGGCTTTGGCTGGCCAGAACTGGTGGGAGGAGTGATGTAGAATAGGGCCCCTTGTCTTGCAGGCACAGCATGGCTGTCCCCAATACCCCAGCTGATGCCCACGAGGCAAGGCTGCTCCATTCAGCCCACCCTCTCCAGCCCTAGCTAGGAAAATCCCAGCCAGCATCTCTGTGCTAGATGCTTCCACCTCTCCTTCCCCTACTGAGAGACCTGAGGGCAGAGCAGGGCTGATGCTTGTCAGTGTGAGGACCAACCCAACCCTTCAGTGTGGGAAAAATTAACCCTGGAGGGTTAATAACACAAGTTCCCTAAGGTGCTCTGCTTTTGAGCACCTTCATTTATTACCTCATTTGATCACAGGGTTTTTTTGTATAATCAGCCATTTTAAAAGCACTCTTAATCTATGCACATGTGTTACATCTGTCACAACCCAAAGTTGTGGTTTTTGTTTGTGTGTGCTTCGGCACCGCTAAATTATTTTTCCCGCCAAATTATAGTTTCTTTGCAGGGTGGAGTTCTCTGCTGTGGAGGGGAGCTCCGGGTGCAAAAGGCTTTCCCGCCGTTTTGTAGCTTCTTTGCAGGGTGCATTTCTTTGCTGCATACTAGTGATGCACGTTGCAAAGGAGTTCCCGCCATTTGTATTTAGATTCACGCCACATTATTAGCCGGTTCTAAATGTAGGCACACGTGGTGGCTAGCTATTGGCTTGCTAGCCGTACAAAAGGCTTGGGTAGCTTCCACCCAAGCCGGAGAGAGAGGAAAACTGGAGGACTTTACGAGCCCCAGGAGGAGGAGACTTTGCACTGTGTGAAGATCTCTAAGTGATGTGGACCCTTGCGGACCCAACGCGCCTCTCTTAAGCAGGCAATAGAGGCTTAATAACCGAACCCACAGAACTTTAACAACTCTGGAGGGGGGGAACAAAAGAACGAACCGCCTCTAGCCTCTCCCCATCGCCGAGCGCAATCCTAAACGTATCCCTTTCCTGTAAACCCAATTTTTGAACCCACAGAGCTTAAACAACTCCGGGGCCTGGGAACCGGATGGCCCACAGAGCTTCGACAACTCTGTAGGAAAGAATTGCCGAACCCGCGGAGCCTAAACAACTCTGTGGGAAAGAATTTGTCGTAGTCCTCCAACGAGGATTTAAGTGGAGCTGCACCTGGAAAGCTGTCCAGCCTACACCACTACCATCTTTGGGTGTAAGTAAATAAACTTTTAATCAACCACTATGCGTTTGTGACTAATTCTAGCTCACCACCAGTTTTCTCCGACCCCGCGTGCCTGGGCTGCTGGCCTCAGCCTGCGTGCGCAAAGACGGGCCGCGGATCGCCCCCCCCCACCCCCCCGGACTCACACTTGGCGGAGGGATCGGGGCCCGGCCCGCACAACATCATGGTGGTAGAGTGCTTTTAGGGCCTGATCATGTGAAAAATTTGTATAAGCGCCCTAAGTAAGCAAAAGTTCTATCACTTAGACCTGTCCTGGAATGAAGCAGGGTGTTTAAGATTAGTGTTTCTTTCTGCATTGTTTTTCACATCCCTATTATATACAATATTAGGGTTCAGGAAAAATAGTTCATACTTTTGATTTTAGAACAGTCTTTCAGGCAGACAGGAAAGAAATGTTGTGAGTTAGTAACTTCAACAGTGGTAAATACTGGCATACACCTGACACATTGAAAGCATTTTCTGTTTTGAGAGAGTCTGTTATTTCCTATTTTAAAGAGAAAAAAAAGTTATTAATACAACAACTACATCTTTCCTATCAGCCACAATAAAATAAAGACCTGTGTCACTCCATGCATGCTTTATGTCTAATGAATTACCTCTAATAATATACCTTAGCCTCATTATAAAAAGTAATGGTTTTCTTAGGGTAAAAGTATATACCTCTCCCTCTCTACATACCATATCCAAACAGAATGTGGGTGACCATGCTCTTTCACAGATCCCTTCTCTTTGAGACATATGGAATTTCCAGTGGATACATTCATCCATTTAGATAAACTCTCGATATGTCAACTTCTACCTTCCACAACCTCTCCCTTCTTCAATCTTTCCAGTAATGACCAGACTATTTCCTCTTTCCTCATAACATGTCCAGGAAACTCCAACAGTCTCTTTCTGATGTTAATCCGTAGCTTCCTTCTGAAGCCTGCTCTTACCTAAAAATCTTCATTTAAAGTGTGACTTGTCCAACGTACCTTCAAGAAGCACCTTAAGAACCACATCTCAGTTCCTTCAATTCTCTTTTCCATACTTGGTTGTATTTTCCAGCATTCTGATGCCTACATGAGGACTGGTATAACATAGCAATCCAAAACTCTTAACTTGATCCCCATAGAAATTTTACTATTTGTCAATATCTTTTTCATTTTGTCCTCCCTATTTTCCATTTTGTTTCATTATCACATTTACCATCTGATGTTATCCAACTTCCTAAGTCATTAAATTTATTGACCTGCCTTATTCTGTTCCTTTTCCAATTTGATGTTGCACACAAGAATGATCTTCTTTGTAAATAGTTTAGTTGGTCTAATAAAATATATCAGATTTAACCAAAGAACCATGTCTGCCTATGTCCTTAGACCAACACAGCTACAACCTACACCCTTATAATTACCATGCATTCTGTTTTTCTACAATTGATACTTAGACCTTTCTTTTTGCTTTAATAACAATTTTATCTAAAATTCCTTGCAGCTTCTTTTCTTTACTCTGCTATATACCTATCTGCTACAATTAAGTGTGTCATATTCACCTTTATTCTAACAAAGCTACTGTAGAATGTTTCTGATTTTTGAATCCCAGGGATGTTATATTAAGTATGGAATGTATTACCAATAAAATTAGTCTTCTGTGCGATGTTGGGTAAGTAAAACTACTGAAATGTTAAGAACAAGCTTCTCTCTACTGTCTAATGGTGAGCCTATGGAGTGGCTTCTGACATTGCTGAATAACACTATATCCATTCTACTTTGAACATGGAGCACATATTTTCTGAAGAAAAGGTTTTTTCAATGCCTTTACATTCCATCTCTTGTCACAGATGAGAATGCAATGTAATTCTTCCATCAAATGAAGGAGATTTTGAGGAAAAAATTCTAGCTTTAGCAAGTCACTAGCTTGTTTGAAAGAAAACTGAGATAGATTTCATCGCATTTTTTTTGTTCTGATAAAGATATTCTCAAACTGAATTTTCTTTCTTTACTACACCCATGCTAAAAGGTTAGTTTGACACAGGAGAGAAATAACTGGAAGCATAAAATTATTTTCTAAATTTTATTTCCTATTCATTTTTTTCAACATTTTCAATCAGGTTATCTCTACTGAAGGCACAGATTAGGAAACTGAGGGCACAGTTCAGGAAACAAATTATGTGCTCCAATCCATCTCTTCAGAGAAGCAATTAAGCATGTGCTTAAGTTGCATTTATAAGTACTTCAATTCAACTCATATTAAAGTTAACCACATGCTTAAATATATGTTGAATAGAAGAGCTTTCCTGATTAAGTGGTTGAAAGTTTATCTATAGTTCAATAGGGGGTTCAAGTTTACAGTAGTTGAAAACAGAGGAAGCATTTCTTCAATTAAACCAGCTTCTATTAATAATGGCATTATTTTATTGGTTTTTTATGAGTTTCTAGCCTAGGGTCATATTAACCAGGATAATTTTTTTTTTCAGTGGTAAGTAAGAAATACTTTTCATAGGCAGTAGACATTAACAAAAAAGTAAAATAAGATAAAGATGTATTTATTTATGTGTGTTTGTATCTATCCCTACCTATCAATGTATAAATACATGCACAAAACAAAGAGAGACAGACAGACAGAGAGAAAGAGATCATTCAAGCCTTAGGTTCAGCCCTAAGTATACAGTATGTTGGGCTGGTGTATACCCCTGAGCAATGACTATATATCTAGTGACAGTCTACACCAAAGTTCTTCAATCTTTTGTGGGCACCAACACTTGACATATTTGTTAATTTTACACCACACATTGTAGTAATAGGATTTTGATCAGTATTTACAGAGACACCTGGGCAAAGTCCTGGGCTGGGTTTACAGGGAGCTTGGGGTCTGGATCTGCCAGGAATCAGAACCAGAATCAGGAGCCAAATCTGAAGGTAGGTTATGCCATGTGTCAGAAATTGAGTTAGAAGTTAAGACTTCAGCAGGAGTCAGAACTAGAATCAGGAGCCAAAGTCACCATCAAAACCAGAAATCCAATAGGTGATCAGGAAAGCATACAAAGATCAAGAACAATACCTAATTCTTTTCCCAGACAGTAGTGCTGCAGGCAGAGTAGCCTTTACAGGCTGGAGCATGTGGGTCCCATTACCTGTGGCTTCAAGGGATTGGCTGCTCTGATTGTGCTACTAGGACCCTCTAAGCTCTGATTCAGGCTTGCTACAGGTGATGTCTGTTCCCTGCAGCCTCAGAGAATGAACTACCCTGATTCTTTGTTTGGCACCAATTAGTCCCAGAGCTCTGATGTGGCGTCTTTACAATAGTGACAGTGCAGATTTCTGTACCATCACTCAAGGATGTTAAAATTTGAGATCAGTTGATTATTTTGCACTTAAACTTCACATTTTCTAAGTTAATGAGTATTTAACCAAAAATACATTCAACTTAAACAAGTTGAATATTTTTCTAGATAAATAAGTTAAATAAGTGCCTATATCCTATACATGCTTCTCCTAAAATGTGATGTATCTAATCCAATACACCAAATGTCCTCATGGTAATTACACAGGTGAAAGTCACTCATGAGTGACTACAGGGCTTCATGAGTGACTACAGGGCTCTGGGGGCTGGGCTCAAGGGCTTGGAGGTACAAGTAGTTTTTTCCTCAATCCCCCCGGTCATGGACATTGGAGGGAAACGTGCATCAAAGAGGTTAATGGAAGACTCCAGTGATGATGCCATTGCAAGGGGTTCAGCTTCTATGACCACAATCCACACTTCAGGGAGAGAGGCAGCAGCTTGTTGGGAAGGGATGGCCTCCACCTCACTGTGAAAGAGAAGAAGCTCTTCTCAGCCAGAAAGCCTGACCCACTTGACAGCACTTTAAACTAGGATTGCTGGGAGACAGGCAGTCAACTAATAATTCAAGCCCAGGTCACATCAACTATAGTATTAACAGGTTACATAGCCCAAGGGAACCTACTACTATGACAACCCAAGGAAAGGTCACATCCCAGCATGCAGGGAAGCCCATGGCTTCCCATGGAAAGCTCAGCTGCCTGTACACAAACAGGAGTTTGGGAAACAAGCAAGAGGAACTGGCCCGTCTCCTTAGTGACAAAGATTACAATCTCATAGGGATAATGGAGGCCTGGTGGGACTCCACCTACAACTAGTCCATAGATATAGAACACTATACCTTGTACAGGAGAGACCATGTTGGGAAGAGGGATGAGGGTGTAACTCTCTACATGAAGGAGCAGTACATTTCCCATCAAACTGAGTTTAGAAACCAAGGATGGAATCTTGAGCCCCTCTGGGTTAAAATATGGGGAGAGCATGGGGAAGGAGATATAATTGTAGGAGTCTATTACAGACCTCCCAACCAAGAGGAAGAGCTGGATCTTGAATTCTGCCCTTGACATCTTGTGGGAAGAGCACATAGCCAAATCTGACTAATCGCATAGCTTCTTCTCTTGCATTGATGAACTCTAGCTAATGCAAGAGGTCTACAAATCAACTAGGGGAGAGGCACTGCTGGATCTGGTTCTAGCCAAAGGGAATGATCTGAGGATTGAGGGTAAGCTTGGTCACAGTGACCATGAGCTGATCACTTTCTCTGTCCAATGCAGGATGGCCAAATCCCTCAGTAAAGCACAAATCCTCAACTTTGGGAAGTCTGACTTTCACCAACTCAGGAGACTGGTCAATCAGGCCCCTCAGAAAGGGAAGTCCACAAAGAATGGTTATTCCTTAAAAATGCAATCCTCAAAGTGCAAGGGAAGTCCATTCCATCCCACAGGAAAGGCAGTTAGCAGGCTGGGGCACCACCTTGGCTCAGTAAACAACTTTTGGACCTCCTGAAACTAAAAAGAGAATCCTACAGCAGATAGAAAATGGGAATCATCAGCAAGGAGGACTACACAGCACTAGCCTGCACCTGTAGAGAGTGGACCAGAAGAGCCAAGGCCAAGACAACAAAAAGTTCTTCTTCAGATATATGGAAAGTCAGAGGAAAAACAAAGGTAACATTGGACCCATGCTAAATCAAATGGGGGAGCTGATGTCTGATGCTGAGGAAAAGGCCAATCTCCTAAATGATTACTTTGCATCAGTCTTCCACCTGCCCAAGGGGGCCACCCTGTCAGACAGGACAAAAAGCATCCAGGGTGCGGGCAATGGACTTGCAATTGATATAGATCAAGTGAGGGAACACCTCAAAAGGCTCAGCATCAAGAAATCTGTGTGCCCAGACAGAATGCACGTGAAAGTCCTGAAGGAGCTAATGGAAATCATAACACAGCCTATAGTGAAGGTATTTGAGAACTCATGGCACTTAGGAGAGGTACTGGAAGACTGGAAAAGAGCCAGCATGGTCCTAATCTTCAAAAAAGGAGGGAAGGAAGATCCAGGGAATTACAGGCAAATCAGTCTGACATCCATCCCTGAAAAGATCCTTGAGAAAATTGTCAACGGTTCCATCAGCAGCAGCCTAACAGAAGGCAAATTTCTGAGTGCCAGCCAACATGGCTTCATTGCTGGAAGGTCTTGCCTAACCAACCTTGTCTCTTTCTATGACCAGGTGATGTATTGCCTGGACAAGGGAGATGAGGTTGATGTCATATATCTGGATTTCAAGAAAGCCTTTCACTTGGTCTCCGATGATGTCCTCATAGTTAAACTGGGGGACTGTGACCTTGACCATCTCATGGTCCGATGGCTGCAGAACTGGCTCTGATGTTGGACCCAAACAGTAACAGTTGACGGGAGCAAAACAACACGATGCAAGGTGACCAGTGGTGTCCCTCAAGGCTCAGTACTTGGGCCAGTACTCTTCAACATCTTCATTAATATGGATTTGGGCATCAGATGCAGACTAGTGCAGTTTGTGGACAAAACTAAACTACGGGGGAAGGCAGTCACACTGGAGGGACAGGCTGGGGATGCAGGCCAATTTGGACAAGCTTGCAAGGTGGGTGGATCAAAACCTGATGGCATTTAATGCAGAGAAGTGCAGGGTACTCCACCTTGGGAGGAAAAGCCAGCATCATACTTACAGGCTTGGCAGTGCTATACTTGATAACACCATGACCAAAAGAGACTTGGGGGTCTTGACTGACTGCAAGATGAACATGAACCAAAAATGTGATTCTGTAGCCAGCAAAGCAAATCAAACTCTGGCATGCATCCACCAACTCATCTCAAGCAAAACCAGGGATGTTATCCTTCTGATTTACTCAACCTTAGTGAGGCTTCAGTTGGAGTACTGAACCCAGTTTTAGGCCCCTCACTTCAGGAGGGACTTGGATAAGCTTAAGAGAGTCAAAAGAAAAGCCACCCACATGATCAAAAGCCAAGAGGGCAGGCCTTATGGGGAGAGGCTGAGGGACATGGGACTCTTTAGCCTGGAGAAGAAAGCTCATGGGAGACTGGTTGGCAGCCTATAAGTATGTGAGAGATGTGCACCAGGATTTGGGAGAACAGTTGTTCACCAGTGCTCCCCGAGAGGTAACAAGATGTAATGCCCACAATTTTCTGGAAGGCCGATTTAGACTGGACATAAGGAAAAACTTCTTTACATTCTCAGTGTCCAGGGTCTGGAAAAGACTCCCCCCAGAGGTGGTGCAAGCACCTACTCTGGACTCATTCAAAAACTGTTTGGATGCTTATCTTGTTGGCATCATTTGACCCCCAGCAGACTTCCTGCCTGTGGTAGGGGGGCTGGACTCAATGATCTTGCGAGGTCCCTTCCAGCCCCTGATGTCTATGAAATCTATGCAATCTATTAAACTAAACAGAAAACAAGCACCAGAATGAACACTCACATAAAAAATATAAATGACAGAGACATACACATGTCAGTAGGACCACATTTCTCACAGACCAAATGTTCCTTTTCTGAACTTTTGATCCTCAAGCTCAAGAAATCTACCAAACATCTTTAAATTATGAGTTTGGGAACAAAAATTCATGAGCTAGGTGAACACTAAGAGACAAGGCCTGAAGACATATTAATTTTATAGCACACTAATTGATTCTTGCAATTCTTCCTGAATTCTACAGGTAATAATGAGCCTTCCTTCCTTTTGATAAGTCTTGATCTAGCAATAATCAAGTATTTTTTTCTTATTCTAATTATTTGTCTGCTCACCCTGAGAATTTTCTCCCCATCCAGTTTCACAGATATACTCACTGTTCTTAATCCTCTTTGTGCATGCTTCCCTCCTTAAACCTAATGAAAAATTCCTTGTAATTGGTCCAATAAAAGATAGCACCCCAAAAATTCCTTGCCTCTAATTAAACAATTGCATTTTCCAGGGTATTTATCATACAGTAGTTCAAGTGCTTAAATATTCCTACTCAGTCAGGCCTTCTGAAAAGTTTCTTGTAAATGAGAGTAAATCTATGAACAACAGCTTTTATAAATAACTTAAATCACATTATCTAGCTGTTCACTTGCCCAAATTAAAGGAAATGTTCCAAGATAAGAAACTTCCATTAAAACGGGTAAGTCATAAGCATCCCATGCATTATAATTAGTGTATTTTAAGTATCTACACCGTACCAATCACCTATAGTTTTTAGGCACTGTAGCCCTAAGTGACATAATCTCTAAACAAGGACAAGTATTTTAGAATCAATTTGACAGGAGGCCAAAATATGGTTTTCAAGAATATGCTGATACAGCAGAGTTCTAGTGAGCATTCTAGGTGTTGAATTCGATATGAGCCGAGGCTTATATAACAAACAATTTGGAAAGTCTGCAAACAAAGAATTATAGTATTTCATCCTCCATGTGATAAGATATAAATCAAGAGTCCTGGATCCTGCTTAGACAGCAGTGTTCTTAAATCTTGCTAAATTCATGACATGGAAATACAAAGACTTAACAATGAGACCCTCAAAGCAAAACTCATGGTCAATTATGACAACAAAATTATGTAGTGAGAAGTAATTTTACATTACCACCAAATGACACCAGAACCAAAGAAGTATAATGTTTCAGGCAATAAGCCACATAAAATCAATCCTGTTTTATATAAAATAAGCACCAAATATTACCCAACACAAAAAAATGATATTAAGTATCTTTCAGTGTAGAGACATATTTGTTTAAGTCATTGTGAACAATTTGATATACTTGATATAGTTGGGTATCCTCAGCATAAAGATAGCAATTAAAATTTTGCTTATAGGATAAATGACCCAATCAGGGAGACATACTACGTAAGCAAAATAGAATGCTCTGACTTTATAAGACCTCCTGGGAGACTTCCATCTTGACTGTTACATACACTGGTACCTGTGAATAGAAAAATATAAGACTCACATCCATAAGCTAAGCAAAAGTAACAAGGGTTGCATTTTGTTAGGTTTAACATAAATAAAAATGTAATACAGTAAAAGATATGCACTTTCCACTATTATCCTGGCTTGTGCAATTTTACATCAGGAATTAACTCCGGTATTTTTCTTCTAACATATTTTTTATCTCTGTCAAGAATAGTTAGTTTGTGTGCATAAAAGGGTACAATTAATGCTTCATTTACGGTAGTGGAAAATTCTCATTGTCAGTGGAGTAAGGCTCAATTGTAGTTCTATAATAATTATTTATTATTTGTATTACAGTTCCCTAACCATGGCACCCACCAGGTAGACACTGCAAAAATACATAAAGATAGGTATGCTTTAACAACTAACATAAGAATTGCCAAAGTGGATCAGATCTCTATTCCATCTTGTACTCTCATAGTAATGTTATCTTGACTGTATACATGAAATGATAGTTCAAGAAACCCCACAATAAGCTGAAGTAATCTAATATGACATTTTCAAAAGTATAATATTGCTCCTCTTACTTCTGTGAATCAAGAGTTTAGGACCTAGATCATAAAATGATATTTGTGGGACCTAGGTCTTTATGTCCAAAGTGTAGAAGCTCAGAATCCACCACTGAGTTCCCAGATAACCTGTGAGAAGCCCAAATAATGGGTGGGCAAGCAGGGCACATATCCCAGGACTCCTTAAAAGAAGGGGTGCCAGAGGAACAGGGGAGTGGAGCACTTTATTTCAAGGATACTGCCTACAGCTATCTGCCTGCTTCTTGTCTCTGTAACACAAAATGATGGTTTAAGCAATGTATGTCATAAAGTACAAGGCATTCTGGGAATTGTAATTTTGTAAAGGAGCAGTGGAGTTTGCTGCTGCTGAGAGGGAGAACTGACTCCTATTTTTTTCTTCTGCCAAATTCAACAATGTTTTGCCTTCTGGATAGGGACTTCAGCAGCAAAAGAAATGGGATGAAAGTTTCTGCGTGAGTGGCGAACTCTATTCCCAGTCTAGAGAACTACAATTCCCAGAGTATCTTGCAATCTGTAACTGCCAAAGAAGATGGGGTCATGGTGGGAAGGGTAAGAGATGGTGGTTATGCAGGGCATGTTCTTTCCATTTTAAACTCCATAAGCACCTATTTCTAGAGGCACTTCAATATATGAGCATTTCAACTTTTATAGAAAGTTATTAATATCTATAAACAGGCATTCTTCTGTCATCCTGTAAGTGGAGGTCAATTCATTCTCTGTTCTCAGCGTATAGCTAATGAATTAGATTCTGCACAAAACACAAGAAAAGAGTTGCCCTCTTAAAACCAACAGGAAGGGGTTGGAGCATTCATTTAAGGTTGTCACTGATTCCATTTACATTTTGTGCTTCAGGAAATTTGAACCTACTGCTCAGTAGAATGTCCTAACTACTATTATATAGGATATTCTCAGGTGGGTGTGTTTGCAATTCATCCTGTCAAAGATGTTCCACTTGGCATGGAATAGCTAAATATTCATTGTACCCAAGAGAGACAGAATGCAAAAATTATATAGTAATTAAGCGTGACAGAGAAAGAGAATGTGTTCTTGTAGTAAAACATTTACCAGGCTGGAGGAGGCAGGGCATGGGGAGGGGTGGAGTGGGAGAATGATTCAAGTCTCTTCACCACTGAATATTTCACTATTTTATATTAAGTGTTCTGTAAATAATTAGATACTATAATATTTGAGAACTAGAATTCAAGTCTTTTCCTCCCAGGTACATGCCTTAGTCACTAAGATATAAATGCATATTTTTGCTCAGCTAATGAATACTCAATTATTCTAAAAACATTCAGAAATCAAGGAATTTTTTACCAGTACTTTTAATAGTCGAGTCACACAAATCTTCCTACCAGTCTTAAGCAATGCCAAATAAATTTAATATGTGCTCACAAATGAGCTACTCCTTTTGTTTTATGATCTAGACATATAGTTTTGATGCAGAGGCAATTAAAAAATGTATTCTTTTCAGTGCTTTAACTTTTGCTCTCACATTTTGGTTCTGTGCTAAATTAATGCTCAATTGTTTCTCTTCTCTACCTTCCTCTCTTACTATTAATTTAATGTTTCGTGACTAGAGCCAGTCATTCTACAGGAAATTCAATATATTGAAAAAGGCTTTCAATCCATAGTTAGCGGGAGGAGGGAGAAAAGCCTATAGATTTGGAAATTTCCTATGGAAAAGAAATTATAGGGGGCAAAAAATGGAAAATTAAAATGGCTTCTATTTACAGGTTCTGAAAAATCTGATTAATTTCTCAATTGTTCATAAGGAGTAGGAAGCAGCTTAAGAAGTCCCAAGGAAGGTGATGGAGTCTCCATATGCAGAATGGGGAGTTTAATAACTGTGAAAGCCCTGAGTTCAACCAAGAGCTCCAGTGGCTGCTGTGGTCCCTGTCAAAGAGAAGGAAGCCTAACAAACCTCAGAGGCCAGAGTCTTAATAGAGCAAAGGTAAGAAGCCCAGAAGTACTAGAGTCTTGTCTCAGTTGGGAATACCAGGGCTTCTCAGGTCAAAGAATAAGAAGAGTAAAAGCTTGCATACGTGTCAAAAAAGTGTTGAAGATGGATATCAGACTTTGCTTTCCTGTTTCATGTTACTCTGTTAGCATGAAGCAGAGAGGAATTCAGCTTTCCTAATTATGAAGAGCCATTGGGCAGGGTGTCAGTGTTCACTGTTCCAGTTGGATATAAGAGCTCAGTAGCAGTGTGTGAAACAGGATGTATTTGATTTGGATTCTGATTCGGCCTGAATCAGGGACAGTGATTCATTGAGTTGATTGAGATTACTGCCCTGATTTAATTCAGCTGAATCCAAATCTGAAGATTCAATACTGATTCAGAGAATCAGTGATTTGGCCATAGATGCAGCTTTAAATGTTTTTTCTACATACCTTGAGGTACCAGGCATGGCTTGTGAAGCTGAGATGGTGGGGCGGATGGAGCACCCACAGGAGTGCAAGGGGGGCCCTGGCAAACTCGATGGCAATCCTGGAAGTGGACCAGAAGGACTTTTGGTCCACTTCTGGGTCCACCGCCGAGTGCATGGGGGACCCCAGGTTCCCCCCCGCCCGACCCAGGAGGCACTAGTTGTGAGCCGGGGGGGGGGGGGGGGGACTTGCATGCTCCCTGACAGACCCAGAAGTGAACTGAAGGTGCTTCTGTTCCACTTCTGGGTCCACTGCCGAGAGCGCTGGGGATCCCTCCCTCCCCCTGTGCTCCTGTGGGATGCTCCGTCTGTCCCAGCATCTCAGCATTCACGAGCCACCTGGTACCTTGAGGTATGTAGAAAAAACATTTGATCCTGTGTCTGTATGAATCATTGAATCTCTCCAAATTGATTTGGAGGGTTCTGATTTGACTTGACAAGATTAAAGGTTCTCCTGATCTGATTTGGATTCAGAGATTCAGCCACCAAATTAGGCCAAATCTCTGCCATCGAAACAGCAACCAAAGCTTCATGGAGCTCAGGTCCCAAACAGATCCAGAAATATAGAATGCATAAAGACATAATAAAGCTGCCTTTACATTAACTTTGCTTTCTCTGGCATGTAGTATTTATCTAGGTCATATAAGCTTGCGCAAGGTTTTCCATACCAGGTGGATATAGTGAAAAAAAATCAGTGCAATAAAGTATTTCTTTGTGCATATATGTCTTTATTTGTTACCCTAACTTCTACTGGAGGGAAGATATATTTTATTGGACTTACTAAATAACTGGGAGAGATATTAGACAAGGGCATAAAATGCCCTTCCTCAGAGAAAGGAGGAAATACAGCCTAAGCTAAATACAGAGTAAAATTATTATGGCTACAGTAATCGTTTGACTCCAGTAAAGTTAAATGTTTCATTCCCAGGCTTGTCTTCAGAAAATATTGTGCATTTTCTCTGTGCAAGCACTTTCTCTGTGCGAGGACAAGGACCATGTGGATTTTCATCTGCACAGAGTTGGAATTATTTTCCTGTGAAAAGCTTTCTCTTGTATGTCTTTCTGTCCTTCATCATTTTTCAGTGGGAATTCACTCTGGAGCATCATGGTGGCTATTCCCTTGAAAGAATTTGGTAAATCAAATAAGACATCTTGCATATTATGATAGCTGTTTAGGATCCATGGATTCTGGTGGTTTTAAATGGGATGTGTTGATTATGGTGATAGTACAGATGTGTTGGTAGGTTTTGTTTGTGTTGTTTAAGCCAGGTCTTGTTCCATTTAATGTTTGTTGATTATTGAGGAGTTTTCTTCTAATGAACTGAGCAAAGTTCTCTGGAGTTGCTAAAAAGCCAGAAGCAGAGAAGTTGAGAATAATTTTTTTTTCAAAGTGAAACCATGTTCATATATAGTTTTTAAATGTTTGATGATTTCTCTTATAGATTCCAGTGGGGTAGCATGTTACAACCAGATGTGTGATCAGAGGGGTTTTTTTGTTTTTTGTTTTTATTGTCCTAGGTTTGTACAGGGCATTTGGATGACTTGTTCAAGATGCAATCTATTCCTCTCCTGGAATGCCCTTCCTGGGCAAGGCAGTTTCTAGTTTGGTGAGATGGGTGTCACAGGTATTCTGATCTGAACAGCTGCATCAGTATCTAAATACCTGGCTATAGATTACATTGTTCTGGTGTATTTGCATTTTTGCTGATTTTGTAGAAATAAGCATGGTGGGCCACAAGTTTTATAGGTGGTTGTACCATGAGTTTTTTTGTAGATGAGTGCCATTTAATGATGTTGATCACAATATCGAGAATGATACTTGTACAAAAATATTTCAGAGAGAATTTAATGGAAAGGTGGTCATTGTTGAAGCTGTGGTAGAAATCAATAAGTGAGTCTAGGTGTTAAGATCAGATGATGGAAGTTCATCATAGGTATAGTGCAGGTCTGAGGGGGCAGTCCCCCCCACGCCCCCCCCAAAAAAAACAACAACAAAACAAAACCCTTTTTCAAGGTGGATTAGGAATAGGGCAGCATTTTGGGAGACCATCTTTGTGTCCACTGCTGTACCTGCTGCTTAGGGTGTGTTTGCTTTTGAAGGCAAAAATGATGATGAAGTGGATGAGTTGTGTAATATGAGACAAGGGTTTGGCTCAAACAAATTGTCTGTTTATTGAAAGGCTTCAGTAAAAATGTTTGAAATCTGAGTGCTGTCCATGATCTGTAAATGTGGCTTCTTATCCCTTCGTGGTATGAGATATTATTATATTCTCAAGTGTGGCCTTCTTAGGGAGGAGCTTAATGGTACAGCTGAGGAAGTCTGTTATGTCTTAATTTCTACTAAACTGCTTAATAATGACACTTTATATTATCTTTGATGGAGGTACATAATAGGGATTGAGAAGGCAAATTCATACACTGAAGCCAAAAAACAGAGTCAAGATTTACATGGCACATGATTTCAGTATGAAGGCCTAGCTATATAATGGCAGTATCTGGATTCATTTTAATGCCCTATTCCCTCCAGTAAAGCAGTTTGTGTCCATCTTTTTAATACCTGCCCCAAGGATACGGATAGAAATTAAGGTAAACCGAATTTCATAACTTTAGTTACATATATCTAGAACTTCGGTACTGTCATCCTTATTCAGTCAAAACATCATAGGAAATAAAACCACTTCAGTGCCTTTCTTGAATGTAGCAGTTGCATTGACCACTCTTTTGATACAAAAACAAAAAGAATGACACCAGTTCATAAAAAACAACTTGCATAAACATGTTCATTTTGGTTTTGTGAGTGGACGGTTTGTTTTGGTTTTACTTGGCTTATTTGTTTCTTCTTCTCCTTCTTCTTTTGAGGGTAGGTATAGATTTTGTGATGTATGTTCATCTCTGGGACTATATGCTTGAAGGTAGTCAATTCTGCCCCCTGTGGATCAATTCTAACCTGTTGACCCTCACCATGTCCCAAAGTGCCTACTCATCTCTCACCTACCATGACTTCATGTAGGCCCTTAATTCTGTAGAAGGGGAACAACTTTAAATGCCTATATCTATATCCACATGCCTGGGCCACATTTGCCCTGTCCCTTATGGGCCTGCAGGCCCTCTGGCCCTGATCAGCAGTCCATCACAAAGGGCTTTCTCAATTTAGTTCCTTGAGTAGACCAGAGCCAAACAGCTTGGATCAGGCCAGGATAAACCACTGGACATATTTTCTTAATATTGCCTCTCTGTTTTGGCCTACTCCTAGAAATCCAAACATCTCTCACTCCAGGTAATCACTTTCATCTTGCTTGGCCACCCTGTAAGCAGTTTCAGTCAAGATTTCTTCCCTCTATCTCTTCTTTGTGTTTCTATCCCTAATACCCTTGCCACATATCTGCCACAGCCTACCTGCAGCCTCTTCTTAGCAATCAGTTTCCAACACTGCTTTCAGCGCCTCCCGCCTGGAAACTACTCTTTGTAGCTCTTCCAAGGTCAGACTGGTCCACTCTGTCCCTGGAGCTTGGCTTATATACCCAAGATCCACCTCTTCCAGACTCCCAGAAATTTACATTAAAGGAACAGTCCCCATTTCTTTATTCTTCCACTTATTCTCAACAGGACAAAGTCCCCGATTACAGATGCTTTTTTCATTTAATTTTGCATTAGGACTCTTAACTTTCCTGATATATATGTTTCCATTTTAAACAAATATTGTGACTTATAAAAATGAAACTGAATGCATTAGAATCTGTGAGCAAAATATAATGAATCTTGCTATGCAAGATAAGCTATTTATTGCATGCCAACTGTGAAACAGATACAAGCATAAAAGAGCTAAACAGGAATATAACTCATGAAGAAAATTTCTGCTGATCATTCATAAAAGTTAAAACTAATATATATAACAGGGCTTGACATCTTTTAAAGGTTGCAGGCTGGATTGACCCATTTCATGTCAGAAGTTGGTTGGTGGGGGGAGGGTGCTAGAATCCAGTCATTGCCACCAACTTTTTTCCATCGCTGGCATGGGGAAATTCTCACCACTGCCACTTTTCCTTTTGCCTGTGTGGAGAAAGCAACAGCTGCTGAAGCACCTTCACATTGAGGACCACCAAAGCCCCAAGTCCAAGGTATGGATCAAAAGGCTCCATGGACTTGAGCGAGCCTGCAGACCATAGGTGACTGACCTCTGATCTATAACACTGCACTAAAAAGCTACCAAAGATCAAACACATTTTTTATTTATACAAATAGATAATGTTTATATTTTGAGTTGTGAATGAATATGTGTTTATATTTTCAACCAAAAAACCCCAAAATATATTATATCTGAAGAATTAATATTTGTTTTTCATGTTGAGTCTTCTGTTGTCTGCTTGTATTTAATCCTTTTTTTCCTTTTCTCTAATATGCAACTCCCAATGCAGTTAATTAAAATAATGTAAAGTCTGTCAAACCAAGATAACCTAAAAATAGGACAAACAAGAAATATAGAGAATTATTTTTTTACTTGTTTATTGTGTGTCTCTGTGTGTACATACACACACACACACACACTTTTTTTCATTAAAAAAATTGTAACATAAACTGAATTGGTAAATTGTTGTGGTAGAACAGAACAAAGTTGTGTGGACCAATGTACAAAGAAATGTTGTCAGGACATGCAGCTGAATAAGGACAAGATGAATTTAAGTAATGATCTGGAATTTTGCTTAACAGTGGAGAGGGGTGTTGGCAGATTTTTCCACTTCATATACCAAGCATTTAATTGGTATACTGGGACAAAGAAGGGGCTTCGCATGTCTAGACATGAGCTTCCCCACTTCTCTTATCAGGGACTGGCCATCCTTCCACTGATCCAACTTTTTTTTCACTTTCTGAAGTGTTGAGGGGCATTATCTATGTCAGGCAATAGAGAGAGAAAGAGTCATATAGAAAACCAATACCTCTCCTTTTAGGAGAGGACTGTTAATTATGCAAAATCTAATTCAAATATGAAAAAATATGAAAAAAAAATTCAGAAAGAATGACTTGGATCCTTATATTCTACCTTACATGCAAAAAAATAACAACTGAGAAACTGAACTCCAATAAAGTTGTAATATTTCATAATCATATTATATACATGAACTCTTTAACAATATGAGGAAAAAACCTATCTGATAGTAAAAGTAGCCCTTCAGACTTACGACAGATTTACCATATGCCTCACTAACTTATTGGTTAGTATTTTTTACACTTTCAGCAAATGTAAAAAGATACAGACTAGCTCATTATTAGCAAAACAAGTTTTAAACTGAGCAAATGGATACATTCATACTTCCAGTAGCTAGTCCCTATTCAGCAAAGCATATAGACACATGCTTAGAAGTTAAGCACATGTCCTAATATTTTGTAGAACACATAGCTTACTGAAAGCAGCTGAGGCCTTGATCTATCTCAGGGCTTAATATCCTGCTAAAGGTTAACCTCGAAATAAGAATACTCATATGCTTAAAGTTACCTATACTCTTAAATATTTTCTAAAAGGCTCATAAGACTAAAGTTATATATTTTAGGTAAAATCCTATGTTTAAAAAGAAAATAAAATTCCAAAAACTTTCTTGAGAACATTTGTTTTCCATGATCTATAATTTGTCTCAAATATCATACACTTTAAATTATTACATTCTTGTATATCTTCTGAAAAATTTATAATACAAATAGGCGGAGGTGAAAACATTCTATTTTTTTATATAGAAAACACAAGTCAGAATAAAAATAATATTCATAATGGGGAAAGTCCCACTCAAAAAAAGAAAATGAGATTTACTATTCAACAATGTTTAAAGTAGAACTTTTTAAACACATAACTGTGCAAGAAAAAAAGCTTTCAGAGTTTGCTGGTCCCTTTCCCAGTAATTTCCTTTTGTTCAAAATCAAGAGAACATTAATCAGGGGAAAAAAAAGGTTGAATTCTTCCCCAAGGAACTGTATGTTGTAACTGAAATTGCCTTTTCATGTGCTAAGCCTTTACTGAGCAAGGAATATCCATGTTTAGAGTATGAACACATAGTTTTTTGATTAGCCTATTCAAACTTTAACACTCCCAGTGGATAGATCAGAATGTCCATTAACTTATGAATATTTATATATTCATGAAGGAAGGCAATTGTCACCTTGCTATTTATGATTTCATTATTGTCAATGTTTCATCAATTTTATGACCATTTTCTTAGAGTCAGCTACTTTTAGATGAAAGTGGAAGATCAGATAAGGTAACAGTCTGTATTAGGCTCTAAAGTATGCTAGCATTTTATCAAGTTGACAGCAATCTGCTTTCCTCTGTAATTATCAGGTGGGCTGCTAAAACTTGTGAGAAAAACTAAGAGCATTTTTATTTGGGATCACTTTAACCAGGTTAAGATTGCTGAGCTCACCAACTATATGCAAGAGATACGAATCTCAAACCTGTGAAGATTAAAATGTGCTTTATATTCATTTCACTTCTTACAATGACTGCAAATTCAAAGCAACTTAAAGTACTAGGATTATTCAGCAGCAACAGAGTTAGTTCTGTTGAATTATTTAATTTCTCTCATTTGCCGCTTCAGCTTTTTCTGAAAAGAAGAATCATTATAGTGCTGTAGCTTCCAATGTAAAACAGTTGAGAATAGAGAAGAAATGTGCATGTGGAGTAATAGGGATGGAATTCTACTATTATGGAATGACACACACAGGGTAGCATCCTGTAAGGTATCCTTTTGATGTATCAGCTTCCTCTAGTATCCTGTAGTAAGGATTGACACCTTCTCAAAACATCAAGCATCAAGGACAATAAAAAGTCTTTTTTTCAGATATGTGGGTAGCCAGAGGAAAAGCAAGGGCAACATTGGACCCCTGCTGAACCATATGGGACAACTGACAACTGATGCCCAGGAAAAAGCCAACCTATTCAATGGGTATTTTGTGTTGGTCTTTCATCAGTCCCATGGGACGCCCATGCCCACTACAGGACAGGGAGGTCCAGGTGAGGGAGATCCCTTGCCCTCCATCAATGCTGACCTCATAAAGGAACAGCTTGAGAGGCTGGATACCTTCAAGTCAGCTGGCCCTGACAATCTACACCCCAGAGTACTCAAGGAGCTGGCGAGCATCATAGCCCAGCCCCTGGCATGGATCTTTGAGAACTCCTGGTGCTCTGGTGTAGTGCCCAAAGACTGGAAGAAGGCCAATGTAGTGCCTATCTTCAAGAAAGGGATGAAAGTGGATCCAGCAAACTATAGGCCCATCAACCTGACTTCTATCCTGGGGAAGATGTTAGAAAAGTTTATTAAAGAGGACATCCTTAATAGACTGGCTGACACCAACATCCTGAGAGATAGCCAGCATGGGTTTGTTGCGGGTAGGTCTTGCTTGACCAATCTCATTTCCTTTTATGACCAAGTGACCTATCACCTGGACAAGGGAGAAGATATTGATGTCATATAACTTGACTTCAAAAAAGCCTTTGATGTGGTATCCCATGATCACCTCTTGGCAAAACTGACCAACTGTGGCCTTGGGTCCACCCTGATTCACTGGCGGGGAAATTGGCTCTGTGGTTGGTCCCAGAGGGTGGTAATTGTCAGAAGTCAATCGTCATGGTGCGCTGTAACCAGTGTGGTCCCCCAAGGCTCTGTCCTTGGACCCATATTGTTCAACATCTTCATTAATGATGTGGACATTGGAGTCAGAAGCTGACTAGCTAAGTTCGCTGATGACACCAAACTTTGGGGCAAAGCATCCACATCTGAAGACAGGAGGGCAATCCAGGCTGACCTGGACAGGCTCAGCAAATGGGCAGACAAATATCTAATGGTGTTAAACACTGAAAAATGCAAGGTTCTCCACTTTGGGAGGAAAAACCTGCAGCATCCTTATAGGCTCGGCAGTGCTACGCTGGCTAGTACTATGGAGGAAAGAGACTTGGGGGTCATCATTGACCACAAGATGAACATGAGCCTGCAATGCAATGCTGCGGCTAGTAAAGTGTCCAAAATGCTGGCTTGCATCCATAGATGCTTCCAAGCAAATCCCGGGATGTCATTTTCCCCTTGTACTCGGCCTTGGTGAGGCTGCAGCTGGAGTATTGCGTCTAGTTTTGGGCCCCACAATTCAAAAAGGACGTGGAAGAGCTTGAGAGAGTCCAGAGAAGAGCCATGCACATGATCAGAGGTCAGGAAAACAGAACTTACAATGACAGGCTTAGATCTATGATGCTTTTTAGCCTGGAAAAGCACAGGCTCAGGGGTGATCTGATGGCCACCTATAAGTTTATCAGCGGTGACCATCAGTATCTGGGGGAACATTTGTTCACCAGAGCGCCCTAAGGGATGATGAGGTTGAGCGGTTATAAACTACTGCAAGACCATTTCAGGTAGGACATAAGGAATAATTTCTTTACTGTCCGAGCCCCCAGGGTCTGGAATAGCCTGCCATTGGAGATGGTTCAAGCAGCTACATTGAACACCTTCAAGAGTAAATTGGATGCTTATCTTGCTAGGATCCTATGACCCCAGCTGACTTCCTGCCCTTCGGGCGGGGGGCTGGACTCGATGATGTTCCAAGGTCCCTTCCAGCCCTAATATCTATGGAATCTATGAAAAGTATTCTACTCCTGATGGTTGATACAAACCTATAATATGTCACCTGATATGATTGGATTTTCAAGCAGACATAGATAGCATCCCTTGACATAACAGGAAGTCAGATGTGAAAATTACATACAGTAGATGTGAAATATAGTTTTTTATCCATTTTAATTCTACCTATATTCCAGGGTAGTGAAAATAGTCTTAGTGGAATGTCTACATGTGCAAATGCTCCAGGGTGGGTTTACTCTAGAGGAATTACTCTAAAGTAAACCCACCCCAGGCAGGCATCCACTTATTTGGAGAAGTGGGAGTAGATTTGCTGATCATGGCAGCAGTTTGCTCCCACCCTCACTGGCCCTGCACTGGCCCCCTGCAGCAGCTAGGAGGAGCTCTAGGCTCTCCCTGGGTACTAGCCCAGGGGCTGGCAGGGAGCACAGGGCAGGGAGACAGCTGTCTCCTGGCAGGGGCTGGGACATTGCTCCCTGCCCTCTGGAGCTGTCGGCTGCTGGCGCAGGCTTCGCCACCAGAGCCTGGGCAGGGACAATGTTGCCCTGCCCAAGCATCAGGGAGCTCCCAGCTCCCACTCTACAGATGCAACTGCGGAGCCCAAGCTGGGGGATAGGAATCACAGGTTTCCACATAAACTTGCTGCATCTTTTTCTATGAACAGGATACATTTGTTCCTGCCAAAAAATCAGGGCAGAAATCCACCTCCGAAAACTTTCTGCCATTCAAAATAAATTCTGTTCCTGCCATGATACTATCTCTGGTTATATCTGCATGGCCACACATGGTGCTCTGTACTAGCAGGCACAGGAGTTAAATGAGTTCTCTGATGCAGCCAGCTAATCAGAACTTTCATCTGTGCCCAACTGATTTTGGGAACCTCAGACAGGGATCCCTAAAAAACACACTAATGTAATTGCACACTGGTCTTCTGGCTATGAAGCACCAGCAGTGGGTGTTCTTGCCATTTTCTGCTGTGTCCCAGAAAGCTGGGCACTTGAACAGTTGTACACAGATTGCATGTTTGTCTTTTGTGGCACTGAAAATTTCACATAAATTCTTAGCACTTCACAGAAATGCTTGTCCCTATGCTCAGGTGCCTATGTACCTTAGATTTCATAGACATTAGGGCTGGAAGGGGCCTCAGAAGATCATTGAGTCCAGCCCCCTACCCCAGGGGCAGGAAGTCAGCTGGGGTCACAGGATCCCAGCATGCTAAACAGCCAATTGACTCTTAAAGGGATCCAGGGTAGGTGCTTGCACCACCTCTGATGGCAATCTGTTCTAGGTCTTGGGGGCTCGGACAGTAAAGAAGTTCTTCCTTATGTCCAGTCTGAAACGGTCTTGGAGGAGTTTGTGACCGTAAATATCTTGAAGGTCAGTTGCTATCTGAGCATGGAGTTTTAAAATATAAGTACTGGATGTAGTTGCTTAAATTCTGCCCACATCCCACTGTGCGTTCTTAAATCCTATTGTGGATCTGGGCTTTCAGCTTTTTAAACAATCTCACAAATCACTTATTCTATCATTAGGTACCTACATCTTTAATAAGCCTAACACTTAGAAGCATAAATCTAATTAAATTTACATAGGATGTTGGGTCCTGTTGTCTAAATCCACTTCTGAAAATTGTACCTAAATGTGGGGGGGGGGGGGAGGGGGGGGGTTGGTGGCTATTTAGTCTTATACAAGAGTTTGTGAAATTTCGGATTTGCATAAGTAAGCTATGGTGATTTTGTAGGGAGAGTACTCGTGCCAGGATTGTACAACTGTCTTAATGGGCCTGTACCCATTAATACCCCTCATTTCCTCAGTGTTCCCCCCCCCCTTTATATTCTTACCTGCTATGCATTGATGTCATAAATAAATGGAGAGGCTGCCCTAAGGGCAAAGGCAGCTTTGGGTAGGGGGCCCTTGTGTGGCCTGCAGCTCCCTTTGTTGGCACTGGATTCACAACCCAGCCCCGATACTCTGCTCCAGGTGAGCAGAACCTTCATAGCAACCACAACTCCTCAGGTTAATTATAGGCAATTTTTATTGATATACAGTGATAGGAAATAAAAGCAATGCAGGCAAAGAAAGCAAGATGATTACAACATACGTTACCCAAATTCCCCAGTGCCTAGAATATGTACAAGGTGAGCACTGCGTCTGGCCAGTACATGAACACCACCTTGAGGTTCCTTGCTTCGAAGTCCAACGGAAGTGATCTTGGAGGTTGGGTGCCGATGCCAACTTGCTGTTTTGAAAACTCCTCCTTTTGTATTCTTTCTCCTCCAATAACTCTTCATTTCCAGGTATCACCAATCGGTTTCCTTGGGGCCATCATGCTGTCTATGTTCTGTTTTGTCAGCCAAAATTCTATCTTCATAAACCTATCACATGCACACACTTTAATCTTGTCATTTCATTTGAAACCGGAAATTCCAACGGTTTTTGCAAATGGGTACTGGGGCCCTGGAGCCCTGGAGCCAGGCCTATCTCTATTCTGAAAATAAAGTTTGGATGTTTTTAATTTCCCAGTATGTGTATGTCTGTTGGCCTCAGACACCCTTTCTGCCTTGAAGGCTGTGAAACTGAGAGACAAACAGACTTTTAGAAATCAATTAACCCTTGCTATTCCCCTAGACCATTGTTCGAATACAATATCTACCTTACTAACAAGTCAATTCCTAAAAAAAAACCAAAACAACCTCTAAATATCATTTTCTAGCCATCACCCCAGCCTCAATCCACTTTTACTCTAGCTGTGCCCTCTAGCATGAAGCCTGCTACCCAGAGCCACAAGCAATTGGACATTTATCTTGCTTGGATCCTGTGACCCCAGCTGACTTCCTGCCCCTGGGGCAGGGGGCTGGACTCAATGATCTTCCAAGGTCCCTTCCAGCCCTAAAAAAAAAAAAAAAAAAAAAAAATTCTGGCTCAGCTTTGGTCACATCCTCATGACCTCAGGTGCTAGGCCCCACGAAACCCTTACACAGGCCTCGGGACCATGGATCCGACTTTCATGCGCTCCAACCCTGCCTCTGTCTCCGACAGACTTTGCCCTTCATGGACTCTGTACTTATCATTAGTCTATAATTTCTGTCCTCTTAATACTGAGCCTGAGATTTGGGGTGTCCATACACTCCCCTTTTATCCACAACCCAGTACACTGGATGAAACAAAAACCACTAACATAGGTCCCTGCCCTGGCTCAAACAGAACACACCACCTGCTTGAAAAAACAGAAAAGGAACAAGACTCGGAGTACTTCTCTCACTCTCAATAAGGGCTCTTATGTTTCTTTCACCCTGGCTGTCCTTCTGAGTCTGTCCTTCCCAGCCCTGGTTCAGCCCCTGGGCTCTCCCCTCCAGAGCTGTGCTCATCATAGATCCTACAGCTTGTTTTAAAGTGTCTTCTGGGTTACCTGACCCTTCACTTCCACCCCTGGGTCATTAGGCACTGCCTGCACCTGGGATTGATGTCCACCTTATCTCTGGATTCTCTGTCTGTTTGGCTTTGGCATCACCAAGAAAACATGAGTAGAAAAGGAAAAGGAAAATGACAAAGAAAAGGGATGAACTCACAGAGGAACAGAGAGCCAGGAACCCCTAAACCCTTTTCCTCTTATAGTAATGGGGTAGGGCCCCGTTATACCATTCCAGTTGCTTGTTCAAATTTGCATTTAAAGATAGCTGAGTTCTTTTGACATTAAATGGATTTTTCCACAAAGCTGATAATACCTGTTTTTCTTGGGGACTTTAAAATAGAAATCTACCCAATTAATTCATTGCAGAGCTTATCTGGACAAATTATAAATGACAAATCCTGTTTTCTGTGTAAAGAATGTTGTTAGATGTTATTTGCCTTCAAAATAGACAGGTTCAGGTTCATTGAAATAATCTCCAGGGTTCTTGTTAGATTTGCATTTCATTTCCTAAGCAGATCTTACACTCTCTTTACCCTTGCGGTTCAAGTATTTTTTTTCCATGCAGTCAGAAAAGCAGTATCTAGATGCTGATTTGAGAAATACTAGTACATAGACAGTGAGTATAGACATGATGTCTAGAAAATAAATATGAAGAAGCACAATAGAAATTTGGACTTCAACGTACTTTTTATTTTTACATATAAAAAGGAAGGGTTTTCACCCTTCCTCCCCATCAGTATACAGGAAGTGTATATTCAAGTGTAGGAAATCATACATATATTAACTCAGAACTCATATGCATGCATTATAAGTTAATGAGTTCTGAGTTAATATATGTATGATTTCCTACACTTGAATATACACTTGCTGTGTACTGGTGAGGAGGAGAGGTGAAAACAAATTATAGATGGCAAATTATACAAATTATAAATGAATGTGTGTGTATGTATATGTGTGTGTGTGTATATATATATATTCATTTATTATTTGTCATCTATAATTTATGTATGTGTATATATATATGCATAAATAATTCTTAAAATGTGTATGTATGTATATATATATATACACATGTATACATAAACGTACACATACTCACGTGCGCACTTAAACTAATATGCAGGTATAAATATAAAAATACACACATTTACAAATATAAATATAAAATATATAGTATATGTATTTTTGTGTCTTCAGTGGCTAACTCAAAGTAATAGTTTCAGATTAGATTTTTTGTACTCAGTAGCAGTCATATGCTATATTTTATACTGAATTATAATAACTTTGATGCCATAAAAATACCCTCCTATTTCCCAGAAAAGTTTTATTTCTGAAGTCCTATTCTGAATCAATCTACTAAAATGCATTCCATCAAAGAAGCATTTATTAAACTGAAGAAAAATGTCATTTTTTTAGAAGAAAAAACAAAACAAGAAATTGTGTCTTTTCTGGTATTCCTTGAATTTATCAAAATATGCAATACATGTATATGGAATTTTTTAATGAAAAATTTTAATGTACTGGGAAAAATGTATTTAAAGCATGCCTGGAATGTGTGCTGTTCTAGTTACTTATAAGTAATCTAATAGATCACTCAAGTTTCACATCCCTTTCCCCACCCCCCACTCCCCCAGTAAAATGCTATTTTTATTCCTGAAAGCATCTCTGCTGTGTGCAAACAGCTGTTGGGTATAAAGAATTAAGGGTCTTCACAAAGCAAAACAATATAGAAGTATATTTGCAATATATTATTTCTTGGTTTATTCTGTCATGTACAATACAAAATATACTTTAAGTATACAAAATATACTTAATTATTAAGAATTAAAAGATAAATAAGGTCTTTAAAACAAACATGTTCATGCATGTAATACAGCTTTTTCACAGGGAAAAAAAAAACAGATCTCCATACTAAAAGGATTAAATTAGTGGTTAGAAAACATTTTATAAGTAATGGCCAGCAATTTATTATTCTTTAACATGATAACACTTCTTTCATTATTTTCTGTTTAATGTTTCTTAATATCTTAAAATGGGTGGACAATCCACAGCACACATACCACAAGTGGTCCAGGCAGCCTCTGTGCCTGTAGCACACATTAGACTGGGGAGAAGCAGGAACACAGCAGCAGATAGAGATAAACTAAACAGTGGCATCTACCTCCCAAACTTGTACAAGAAATAAAACCCAGTGTCTAAGGTGAACTCTACTGCCAGGTACACGGAGCCTCCTCCCCTGAGCTGGACTCCCCACTACTCACCCACCATGTCTTGATTGTCAAAAGTTGATAAATAGAAAGAGGTTCCTAAAAAATAGGGTGATTCTCCACCCTCAGGATGGTTCAGTACCAAGGTGGGTGACTTGGGCCCATGCCTCCCCTATACCCCATCTACTTGCCAACCAGCTCATATCACTGCCACAGTGATGAAATGGTTTCACACATAAAGGTGCTCATTCATTCTCTTGGCTGCCTGAAGGACAATGCCTGCATCCAATACATTCAGAGTCTGTGCTACCTGGGTGTTCCCCCTAGGGCACTGTAACCAAACTATTGCCCGCTTTGTTGGGCAGAGAGCAGCCAGGCAGAGCAGCCTTTTTGAGGTCCAGGTATATGACATCAATCTCATTTCTACCATCCAGGTGATGAATAATCTGATCAAAGAAGGAAATGAAGTTGGTTAGGCATGACCTGCCCATAATTAAGCCATGTTGGCTCTCCTTCAGAATACTGCCTGTCCATCACGGATTCTTTGAAAATGTCCTCCAGAATTTTACCAGGGACTGAGGTCAAACTGATTGACTTGCAATTTCCCAGGTCCTCTTTTATCCCTTTCTTAAAGATAGTCACCATGTTGGCAATCTTCTGGGACCTCTCCCAAGCACCACAAGTCTTCAAATAAGTTTGCCATTGGTCATGCGATGACATTGGCCAGTTCTTTTAGCACCCTTGGGTATAGATGTGGTCCTGCTGACTTGTAGATATTTAGACTTTTTAGGTGCCCCCCACAGGATCTACACCAACCATCAGGGATAGTCACCCCCACCATGATCATGCTGTATCCTGTCAAGCACCTTGGACTGGTGGACTGGTGGAATACCAAGGTGACGTATTCATTTAGAACTTCACTTTTGTCCTGAGTGCTGGTTATCAGCCATCCCATTTCATTAATCAGGGGCCCTAAGCTTCTATTAGTTTTTCTCTGACTTACATATCTAAAGAAGGACTTTTTGTTGTCCTAGATTCTGGTTCCCAATCTGTATTCAGTTTGTGCTTTTGTTGTCCTGATCTTCTCCCTTCTTCCTTCTCACGGGCCTTTAAATTGGCAGGCCCGGATGAGCTCCATCCAAGGGTGCTGAAGGCACTGGCCGACATCATTGCAGAGCCACTGGCGGGAATATTTAAATGCTTGTGGCGCACAGGCCAAGTCCCGGAGGACTGGAAAAGGGCCAATGTGGTCCCCATTTTCCAGAAGGGGAGGAAGGAGGACCCGGGCAACTATAGGCCAGTCAGTCTCACCTCCATCCTTGGCAAAGTCTTTGAAAAAATTATCAAGGCTCACATTTGTGAGAGCCCAGCAGGACAAATTATGCTGAGGGGAAACCAGCACGGGTTCGTGGCAGGCAGATCGTGCCTGACCAATCTAGTCTCTTTTTATGACCAGGTTACAAAACGCCTGGACACAGGAGGAGGGGTGGATGTCGTATACTTAGACTTCAGGAAGGCCTTCGATACGGTATCCCACCCCATACTGGTGAACAAGTTAAGAGGCTGTGACTTGGATGACTACACAGTCCGGTGGGTGGCAAATTGGCTGGAGGGTCGCACCCAGAGAGTCGTGGTAGATGGGTCGGCTTTGACCTGGAAGGGTGTGGGCAGTGGGGTCCCGCAGGGTTCGGTCCTTGGACCGATACTCTTTAATGTCTTCATCAGTGACTTGAACGACAGAGTGAAATGTACTGTCCAAGTTTGCAGATGACACAAAGCTATGGGGAGATGTGGACACGCCGGAGGGCAGGGAACAGCTGCAAGCAGACCTGGACAGGTTGGACAAGTGGGCAGAAAACAACAGGATGCAGTTCAACAAGGAGAAATGCAAAGTGGTGCACCTAGGGAGGAAGAATGTCCAGCACACCTACAGCCTAGGAAATGACCTGCTAGGTGGCACGGAAGTGCAAAGGGACCTTGGACTCCTAGTGGACTCCAAGATGAACATGAGTCGGCAGTGTGATGCAGCCATCAGAAAAGCCAATGGCACTTTATCGTGCATCAGCAGATGTATGACGAATAGGTCCAAGGAGGTGATACTTCCCCTCTAGCGGGCGCCGGTCAGACCGCAGTTGGAGTACTGCGTGCAATTCTGGGCGCCGCAATTCAAGAGGGATGCGGATAACCTGGAGAGGGTCCAGAGAAGGGCCACTCGTATGGTTAAGGGCCTACAGACCAAGCCCTACGAGGAGAGACTAGAGAACCTGGACCTTTTCAGCCTCCGCAAGAGAAGGTTGAGAGGCGACCTTGTGGCTGCCTATAAGTTCATCACGGAGGCACAGAAGGGAATTGGTGAGTATTTATTCACCAAGGAGTCCCCAGGGGTCACAAGAAACAATGGCCACAAGCTAGCAGAGAGCAGATTGGACGTTAGGAAGAACTTCTTCACAGTTCAAGTGGCCAAGGTCTGGAACGGGCTCCCAAGGGAGGTGGTGCTCTCCCCTACCCTGGGGGTCTTCAAGAGGAGGTTAGATGAGTATCTAGCTGGGGTCATCTAGACCCAGCACTCTTTCCTGTTTATGCAGGGGGTCGGACTCGATGATCTATTGAGGTCCCTTCCAACCCTAACATCTATGAATATATGAATCTATGAAAGTGTGGGCTGTTGCTGAGTACTGGTAGTTATTCCTGTATACTTTAGTAGTTATTCCTGACTTCCATGTTTTGTAGGTTTCTTGTTTTAATTTCAGGAGGTCCATGACTTCCCTATTGAACCAAGGGGATCTCCCAGCCCTTTTTCTGCCTTTCTTATGAAAGGGAATGAACTTCCTTTGGGATTTTAGGATCACTTTCTTGAGGAATGACCACTCTTCTTGTACCCCCTTACTCATTGGACCATGGTCTCACAGGGCCTTGCCAACCAATCCTCTAACCTTGTGGAAGTCAGCTTTGCTAAAATCAAGGATTTCTACTTTACTGGCCCATTTCTCTGACTCATGGTGGATGGAGAAAGTGATCATTTCATGGTCACTGTTGCCCAATTTCCCTTCAATCCTCAGGAGCCTCACTAGATTGTCCCCTTTGGCCAGAACCAAATCTAGGAGTTCCTTGCCCCTGGTCAGCCCATAGACTTCTTGTGTTAAATAGAGCTCCTCAACACAAATAACGAAGCTTTGTGAGTGATTGGATCTAGCTGAGTGCTCATCCCATGAGATGCCTAGGTAGCTGAAGTCATCCTTGATAACCATGGTCCAAGAGCATGCAGCCTCTACCTGTTCTCCAGAGAATTCCTGGTTGAGCTGTTTCTCTTGGTTTAGACGTCCATAATAAACTCTTATGGTCAAATCCCTTCCCTATGCTCTCCCTGTATCTTGACCCAAAGGGTCTCAAATCACCCTTGTTTCCAACCTTCACTTGTAGGGGGCTGTAATGTTTCTTCACATAGAGAGCAACTCCACTGCCCTTTTTCCCTACATGATCCCTCCTATACAGGGTGTATCCCCCTATGTCTGTGATCCTGTCATAGGTGAAGTCCCACCAGGTCTCCATGATCCCTGTGAGATCATATTGCTTGTTGGTTAGTAGGAGGGCCAGTTCCTCCTGCTTGTTCCCCATGTTCCTGGCACTAGTGTACAGGCAACTAAGCCTGCCATTGGAGGCCCCAGGCTTTTGGATGAGCTGTGGCATAACCTGTCTAAGCTATGGAATAACCTGTCCAAGCTTCCTATTGTATCCTGGTATGCTGCTTTTGATTTTGAATGATCTTATTCTTTTACTGATTTAGGTTTATTCATTTCAACTGTTCCTAGTCTATATCTACTTCCACCCACTTGCTTTCTTTTTGTGTAACCATTTTCATACATATGGTGTGGTTAAAGAAAGGTAATTGTTTTACCTGATAGTTAGCTTATGGTATGTCTACATTATTCCCAGAGGAAGGACACTTTGATCTTGAAAGCTTGTGTAACATCTCTCCCAACTATTTAGGGAGTCAAATACAAGATATTGCTAAACAATGTTTCTTCTCATTTAAGGTTTTCAGAGTTCCTGAAGTAACTTTCAATTCTCAATTCCCTTAAACTAGACTAACCAGTATGAGAATGGGTGAAACTTCAACGGGCTTTTATGTATTTGTTTAAACACTGGGTATTTTCATTAATTATTCCTATTGTGCTTAGATACTGCAGAGAGTATTTCCATATCTCAAGCTTGAGCCAGGAATACAATTACCAGCAAGCCTATAAAGATACATATACAATTTATAGCATTAATATAATAGTCTCTCTAGGTTCCATGATTCCATGCCATTGTATATGTCACAGAGGTAAGAAAGACATATTGTCTAACATATTAATGGTGACTTGTGTAGAGCAAATCAAAGTGTAAGTAGAATAAACAATGGTCATGTTTTATTTTCCTGAACTCCAAACAATGATATATCTCTGAATCCTTTACTATTCTTTAATCAATTTTTTGAGTGTGGCAATTTTTATGAAACATAGAAATATAGTGACATTTTACAGAAATTCTTTCTGAATATACAAAATCATTTTATTTTTGTTTTGAAAATGTAAGGATGATTCATACTATGTTGAATAATATTTAGGGTACCTTATCCAAATGAACTTGAGTTACCAGGTGTACCAGTTTGTGCCAGTTTAAATATGTGAGTACCTGATTTGAGCATAAGGAAATCACCCTTACTTGTAGAACAACATTGGTAATGATAATATGAGGAAAACATGAAAACATGTTATTCACAATCCATGATACTATCTTATTTTCAGTTTCGTGTAACTTTTACAAATATGTTAATACTACACATATTTAATATGCTTGCCAAACTGTTTGTGGCCAGGGGAGGCAGGCAGCGGGGGGAGAGAAAGAGCTCTGGTTGGTTGGTTTTTTTAAAATTTTGAACAAAGTTGATTCAAATTTATCATTTTTCCATCAGGATAAACTTAGTCAGGAATTCAGACATGATATGTTCTGAGACAAAAATCTAAATCCTCTTGCTCATTTTGTGCTGCTGTATTTCTCTTGCTAGATTTAATATCCTGATGGCATGTTTACTTCAGCTGCTCAGTGCTATTTTAATTTTGTAATAGCCAACACAGGGATATTCAGAGACAATAGGAAAGTAATATTCCAAAAAAAGAGAAACCACTAGCTTACTAAATTGTTACTATTTTTTTCTTACTGATTCATGTATTTGCCATATAATCATAAAAAAAAGTACTTCCTTTCCTGATCCTCATCTGAACAGCAAAGCCAAGTACCTCTGATGAACCCTGTACCTAGAGTGACCACCTTTTCAACATTGGAAAGTAGGACACATGCCTGCCTTCCTTACTCCCCTTCACCCTCTGGAAGCATGGCTAGACCAGAGATGAGTGGGAAGGGGGCAGATGCAGTCTGTGGGCTGTAGGCTGTAGGTTCAGGATTCCCACCCTGCTGCCCTTCCCCCAGGAGCCAAACACTGGCTGTACACCCCCTGTCCCTCTGGCAGCAGTGGGGCACAACTGCATGCCACTGACACCCCGGCTGCTGCTGGGCAGACAAGGTGTGTCATTATAGGTGGCATGGGGCTCCTGGGAGGAGGGTAGCAGGGCAGGATGCTGCAAGCCCACAGCAGGCAATGTGCATCCACTCCCATGCTGCATACAAATCTGGGGGAGATGTGCCTCCCATGCTCTTCCCCCAGGGTGTGTACATAGTAGGGATGTGTGAAGCTTCAGTCCCTGATTCGATTCAACAGAGATTCAGCCCAATTTGATGACCCAATCTCCAAATCCAAATCAAATCAGAGGACCCTTTAATCTCTCTTAATTGAGTCAGAACCCTCCAAATGGATTCAAAGAGATTCAGAAAGATTCCACAATTCAGACATAGACACAGCTTTAAATGTTTTTTCTGCATACCTCTAGGTAGCAGGCTGCTCATGAACACTGTGATGCTGGGGCATGTGGAGTGTCCCACAGGAATGTGAGGGGTCCTGCACGTGTTTGGCAGTGAACCGGAAGTGGACCAGAAGCATTTCCAGTCCACTTCTGGTTCTGCTGGAGAGTGCTCAGGCCCTCTGAACCATGCCCCTCCAGCTCAGTGACTGGTGCCTCCTGGGTCTGGGGGGGGTACCCAGGGTCCGCCTGTAGCCGATTGCCTAGCTGGGTGTGTGTGTGGCGGGGGGAGGGGGGGCTAGCATGCTCCCTGGCTGACCTGCAAGTGGACCTTCCAGTCCACTTCTGGGTTCACTGCCGAGTATGTGGAGGGCCTTCCCTGCACTCCTGTGGGACTCTCCATCCACCCCACCATCGCAGCATTCACTAAGCCATGCTGGTACCTTGAGGTATGTAGAAAAAACTTTTAAAGTTGTGTCTATGTCCAAATCCCAAGTCTTCAGATTTGGATTCAGCCAAATCAAATCAGGGAAAGTGATCTGAATCAATGAATCAAATCACTGTCCCTGATTTAAGCTGAATCCAAATCTGAATTGAATAGGGCCTGCTTTGCGCACCCCTAGTACACAGTGGTGAGGTGCTACCCTCTCCCACACCCCCTGGATGAGCTGTCCATGGCTGTCCCACTCCCCTCCCCATCCCTAGGGCCCTATGCACTGCACTGGCTGGGCAGCACCCCATCAACTGCAAAGATGTCCCATTCCCTCTCTCTCACCATTGGGGCTTTGATCTGCCCATCCCATATCCCCCAGTAATCCTGCCCATCATAGACTTACCTGCAGGTAAGTGCTCTCCAAGCTGACTGGCTCTTTCCCAGCTATGTTCATGTATGCAAGTACACACATGCATGCAGCACCTCCAGTGTCCCACTTCCAGCAGTCCCTTGCAGCCTGCAAGGGGGAACCCAGATCCCTGCACAATGCTGCAAATCTGGGACAAATGCTGTCCCAGAGTTGTGCAGCATGGGACTGGGACTTGACAATCCCATTCCAGGACTGTTTCGCCCAATTAGGGACAGGTGGGTGGTCACCCTACTTATACCCTTTTTCATAGATTCATCCTAATTATTTTATTTTCAGAATCCTTTAGTAGATCCTTATAGTAAAGGGTTGTAGGATGCATTATGGAGGAGCATGGTCTACAGATAACCTGCACCAGTGGACACTGGCTATGGGCTGAACAAAAAGCCACTCAAAAATCAGTCTGGTCCTGACTGCTCTCTCACACAGTTCCTTCACATGTTCTCAGCATGTCCTTCTTTGCCACATCTGCCTGAGCTGTCTCAGTTACAAAGCACTCTCTGTCTCTTCCAATTCCCACCAAATCTCTTGGGATCACGTTCCTGACCCAGGGTAGAGAGTTGTGCCCCCTGTTACCTCCTTCCTCATAGCTACCCTCTCATCCACTTTCTCTATGTTCAGACCCTCAGGCAGAGGATTCCATGTCATAAGTTTATGTTGTATAGAATACAACTTAATATAAAAATCTTGCTAACATTTTCAGAGCTCTTCTACAATATGCCACCAAAGCCATATGCCAATATGCCATATTTTGAGTAGGTTTTAAGCCCTCTCCCCAACAGATCTGGTGTATTGGTATGTGCAGTTGTGCAGCATGTTGGCATCCCTCTTGGGATACACTTGGGAATGAGGAGGAGGTAGCCCTGATTACCCATGAAAAGATGAAAAGGAAGTGGTCCTGACTGTGTCCAGTGTCCTTTGAATTCTGGCTCCCACTGCAGGCTAAAACATAGATCTTTGTGCTCTCCTGCTCTCTCTCTGTGTCCCTCTCTATCTCTTGCTCTGTTCTTTTTTCTTTGATCACTCCTGCATACCGTCTGGCTCACATTCACTCTGCCCAAGAGTTGCCTGAGGCCCTCAGGTCTCATTATATCCTCTCCAAAATTGAACTGGCTGCAAAGCAGTACATCAGCACCACACAGACAAGTTCTAGGCTAAATGCAAGGTACTAATGTTGCTGAATGCAAGGCCTGGATCTTGGAGAAGTCCTTCAACTATTATTCTTTAATCTTCAATCTGGTAAAGATATGCACTAATATGCAACAAAGTGAAGGAGGAAATGGTCCTTGGCTTTAGGCATGATGTTTATTATCAGTTGTTGTTTTGCTGCTGCTGAAGGGTTGTTTGTATGTTTGTTTGGATTGATTTTGGTGGGGTTTTGGGGGTGGGTTGCAGAGAGTCGGTAGGGGATATTATTCTGTGGGTGCTAAAGAGGTTTGTCTTCATTAATCTAACTAACTTTGTCTGAGCTTATAATGTCTTTGGTAGCCATCTGTATTTAGAGATGTATTTTGCTTAAGTTACTTGGCCGTTATTTTTCCTTCCTCTAACTCCTCCAAGGCAAGTTGTTTTTCTGCCTGAGTTTCTGAGAGTTTACTAAAATCAGAATTATTAAGCAATTGGCACATTCATCATAGTAAACCATAAGGGGAGTTTTTCTCTGTCTAGAGGATTTGATAATATTTGGAAAAGGCTGTTGCTTTGTTTTCTGGGCTTTGTTCTTTGCTGTGTTAAGCTGAAGATGTTGGCTTTTATACTACCCTTGAGAACTGCTATTTTATTAAAGAAAAGGTCAACTCGCAGAATGGACTTCTGACCTGTTTTAACCAACAATTTTGGTAAAAATTTGGCTGTTGAGGTGGCAAGTCGCATGGAAAATTTAACTTGTGTAAGTGTTCCATATGTCCCAGTTTAGCTGGAACATTCCCCAATTTAAGAGACTGCTCTAGACTGGTTTTTGACAATTATAATGGGTGTCCTGGAAACACAAGGGCAGAAGGCATTGTCTGGCCAGGGGTCAGAGTGGCATGTAGCACCTTGCAAATGAGTAGGCAGGCACCATTACCTTTCTGGCATGCAGCCCCATCCCCACTGACTTCTGAGTGTGTGTGTGAGGGGAGAGGAGGGACAGTGTCCCAAATTTCTCAGATGCTGTCCCAGATTTCTGGTACTTCTCTATGGCCAGCCCACATACAAAGATAGATTTTAACATTGTATACACATTCATGCAAAAGAGCTAGAGGGTGAATTAACCATTTGTATACACCTACTGGTGCTATCCAGACCTTGGATTTCAAGTGCACAGAAATAAGACAAACTGCTTTCCTGCTTACCCCCTTGTTACAGGAGATAGGCAGGAGGGGATATCTGGGTAAAACCTTTGCTTGGGTATACACTTTCAATGAATCACTACTCATAGAATCATAGAATCATAGAAGTAGGGTCGGAAGGGACCTTGTAGATCTTCGAGTCCAACCCCCTGCCTGGGCAGGAGGAAAACTGGGCTCAAATGACCCCAGCAAAGTAGGCATCAAGCCTCTTCTTAAAGACCCCCAGGGTAGGAGCCAGCACCACTTTCCTTGGAAGTTGGTTCCAGATCCTAGCCACCCTAACTGTGAAGTAGTTCTTAAGGATGTCTAATCTAAACCTACACTCCAACAACTTGTGGCCGTTATTCCTTGTTTAGATTGGGGGGTGCTAGGGGAAACAATGTCTCCCCCAAACCCTTCTGGTCCCCCCCCCCAGTGAGTTTATTGATGGTCACCAGGTCCCCCCTCAGCCTTCTCTTGTGAAGGCTGAACAGGTTCAGGTCCCGTAGTCTCTCATTGTAGTGTCTGCCCTGCTGTCCCTGGATCATGCGAATGGCCCTCCTCTGGACTCTTTCAATGTTGTCCACATCCCTCTTGAAGTGGGGTGCCCAGAACTGGACACAGTACTCCAGCTGTGGCGTGACCAGTGTCGCATAGAGGGGGAGGATCACCTTCTTGGCCTTACTTGAGATGCACCTGTGGATGCACGATAAGGTCCGGTTAGCCCTGCCGACCGTGACCTCGCATTGTCGGCCCATGTTCATCTTGGAGTCAGTAATGACTCCAAGATCCCTTTCTTCCTCTGTGCTCTCAAGAAGGGAGTTTCCCATCTTATAAGTGTGCTGCTGGTTACTACTGCCCAAGTGCAGCACCCTGCACTTGTCAGTATTGAAACGCATCCTGTTTTTGTTAGCCCACCCCTGCAACCTATCCAGGTCTTGCTGCAGTCTTTCCCTCCCTACTAGCGTGCCCACCTCACCCCAAAATTTGGTATCTTCAGCAAATTTAAACAGGTTGCTTTTCACCCCGTCGTCCAAATCACTGATAAAGAAATTGAACAGTGTGGGCCCAAGGACCGAGCCCTGGGGGACTCCACTGCCCACTTCCCCCCGGGTGGAATATGACCCGTCCACCACCACACTCTTAGTACGGCCCTTCAGCCAATTTGCAATCCATCTGACTGTGTAGGCATCAATGCCACAGTTGCCTAGTTTTTTAATGAGGATGGGGTGGGAGACAGTGTCAAAGGCCTTGCTGAAGTCCAGAAAGACTACATCCATGGCGACACCTGTATCCAATGCTTTTGTGACCTGATCATAAAAGGCAATCAGTTTGGTCTGACATGACCTGCCCCTAATGAAACCAGATACTAGGAGGATTATGAGTCAGACACATATCTTTGAACATAGTTTAGGCTGGTGGGAGACAAACTTTTGGGTAGGTGTGCCACAAAGTTGTCCTGTACCCTCCATGGGTGCCTGAGTGCCACTCCAATCCCTTTCCCAAAAATCAGCTGCTGCTGTTTTATGCTCCCTGCTTGACCCAATGCCCTGCTTTCTTCTCCCTGCCCTATCTGTCATTGTGCTGCCTATCTCTTCCCCAGTCTACTGTGCATCACACACAGGGCACATCTACATGAGATGCTACATAGCTGCAACAATGTGCTATGGCAACATAACATCCATGGGTGTCTACCTGTGACCAGCAGCTACTTTGCCACAGTGGTGCGCTCCCCCATTATAGCGTGCTGCTATGGTGAAGTACCTGCTAAAAATAACCGTGTGCCATGCGTACGGTTCAGGAGGAGTGGTTACTGCACCATGCTTTAGTACTTCCAAAAAGAAGTACTAAAGCACCACGCAGTAACAACGTCACCATAGGGCAACATGTAGATGTGCCCACAGAAACTGTCGATGCCACAGGTTGGTGACCTCTGGTTTAAGCCATGCCAAAGAAACAATCTAAACCATGGCTAAATGTATTCCCGGCATGGAAGTAATCTCAAAGTTGATTTTAAAATATTTACTTCATTATTTTTAATCTATGCAGGGAAAATTTGTAATGTACTTAGTATTTTACAGCATTCTTCCATCTCTAAAACATTGCATAATTCTGAAATATAAGTGCAACGGTATGTTTGCTCTGACATAAGCAATTTTTGCTCAACATAAATTGTGCAGGAACATTAATATTTGTAATTGCTCACTATGGAAAGTGTTGCTGCTAGCTCTACTGAAATACCACAGTGACAAACTAAGCAGTTTCCTGAGCTATATTAGTTAACTTTCTGGGCTGGATTCTGATATAATCTAAACATGTCTTAATCCTGAATGCTTTTATCTGCTTAATGTTCAATAGTGCTACAGTAAGCAACTGTCACCCTTCTAACTGCCATAAGAAAAATCTAATTCAAGCTACATCAGTCATTTGGTACTTTTTAATAGATTCAGTGTTTACTGTATTGGAAATAAATATCTTGCAACAAGACAATCTGACAATGCTGTATGTCATTTTTTATTAAATTATGTGATTGTGAGAGTTTTTAAAGTAGGCTCCTAATTATAAACCCTTTCTAAAGATCAGTACTTTTAATTAAGGTGAGTGCATTCTGTCCTTCTGTGTACCCTTTGCATTACAGCAGGAGTAGAAATAATTGCTATAGTTATGACTGTGTAAAAGTTTTCATCCTATCCTCCTAATTTGAGTCATTCATAATTTGTGAATAGCATTTCATTTGCTGCTTCACATGGCAAAAAATGCATGCATTGGGTTCAAATGCCAAATGCTTTAACAATGAATACTTTCAACAAAGGGGATCATATCCAACCTAATTAAGGACCCATTAGAACTGGTAAGAAGACTTTGTCAAGCTTGGATCAAGGAAGAAAAAAGATGTGTAGAAGGAGTAGAATGTATAAAGCTTCACTCCAGATGTTTAGGGATTTGAATGAACCCATGAACTTTCTCATATTTGTCCACTGCTAATTACCCTATAAACCATTTTAATATATTAAAGAGCACTTTAGAATTTTAATAATGGCATTATAAATTTCAGTAATTGCTAGCATTTGCAACTTGAGAAGAGTATTTAACATTTGCCTCGTTCCATATTAACTAACTCATGTAATAATGTGTAGAGACAGTTTGTAAAGCTCTCAGCTAGATTATTATTTAATTCATGCTTACAGTGATTCTTGTTGAAAGCCTTTTTACAACAACTATCATTGGCATATTAAATGCTAGTAATAGGCTTCTAGCCATATCAGTTTGCATACATTTGACAATAAAGTTAAGATAATAGACCTTAAAATTATGTATCATACTATAAATCAGTAGCATGTTTTGTAATATTACATAATCAATATTCTTTGGGGAACTCCATTCAAATTCAATAGAACTCAAAACTAAAAATCAGCACCATGCAGTAGATATCTTTCTATTTGGAACATGGGATTAAATATGCTTTCCCAGTTACTACATGACATTCCCACCACTTATCTGAAGTCTAGATACTTTTTTATGATCCAACTTTATGCACATATCTTTACAATATGTATTTTTAGGTCTAAATCAGCTTCCAGGAAAAAAATATTTGACCTATCAATACAGGCAATCAGACTAGAGGATCATAGTGGTATCATCTATCAAATTACATAGTTTTGGAGGTAATCAGTTGCCTCTGCTACAAACAGCACAATGAATGCTAAAAGATCACTCACTATATTATGACTTTACAATTTTAACTTATTTTTGCATATATTTTAACATTTATGTTCATTATTTTTTATAGACTTGTCCATATTACACTTTTTTCATGGTGATCTTCCTTTAGGAAGGTTTCTTACTGTTCCTATGGTTTAGGAATAAAAAAAAACAGTTGGAAATGGTTTCTTATTTGAATATATTCTACCACTGATTCTGTATTATTTTATTCCATAGATCTAGTATGTTTTCACTTGTTTCTATTGTAGTATTATTGAGGCCACTAGACACATAGTTTGAGTGGTCATTGCCCTGAGAACTGAATATAGTAACAAACAGGCCGTTCTGATCTTTTTAATATAAATTGACCCCTCCAGATGTGAGGAGCAATAATTATCTGCATATCCATATTGGGAATGGAGTCACAGACAGATTGGGGACTCGCATGTCAGCCTGTCTATGAACTGCTACAGGAGAGTGAAGAGATATAAGAAGATCCTTTCCCCTTCACCAGGGACAAGCTCCATAGTCATATCTAGAACAACATATGGGGAAATGGAGACAGATTATGATTTTCTGTGATTGCATCCTAATTCTAAATCAGGACAACTATGCACTAGCTCATATGCCAGATAGCTTGCAAACAGACAAATTATCACTAAGTGAGTTTCCCATGATTACAGAGAAAGTCTGTGGCACGGCCAGAAACTAAACCAAAGTCTCCTGAGCTCTAGTTTAGTGCTTTCATTACAAAAGTACCCTTCCTTTCCATTAAAATCTGACATTAAATTAGTTGCCCTGAAGCACAATATTAGCTGTTACAATTCTAAAACCCCCCTTTTTTTTTTTTGGATCCATGAACCTCATTTCACTTATGTAATGCAGACTATAAATCTGCCTTTTGAGGAATGCTTCATATGTATTATACATGTGTAATTTAGATTTGCAAATGGTCATATTCAATAAAGATGAATTAACAATTTATGTGCAGCAACAGCAGCTCTGTGTGCGGAAGCTGAAGCTTAGAGAACTACTTTTTGAATAATGTAATGAGAATCACTTGTTAGTGTCACCTCTAATTTTTCCTACTGAACATGTTTTGTCACCATAACAAATATATATTGCACTCTTTTCTATGCTCATTACAGGTTTTACCTTATCCATAAAATATCCAAATATTTTGTCATTCTATATAATTCCAGAATGTTAATGTCTTCTGCATTATAAATTGTCCAGTATATTGTACAAGATTAAGCTTTAATATTTCATACATTGATTAATTGGCAGTTATCATTCTGATCCTACTGTCATGAGAAAGATTTCAGACTTACCAGAAAGTGTTTTTATGCCATGTTTTGTAAGTAAGGGCATTTTCTACTGTCTTTTCAGGAATATATAGCTACTTTTTTATATGCAGCCCAACTTTTCAAGGTGTTCTATCACCTCAAATCTTTTCCAAACTGCCATACACTGAATCAAGATATGGACAATTCAGTGCAGGAATAGGGAATAAGGGGTCAGGGTCAGGCAATTATTTTGGGTCGGGGCTGCTTATTGTGTTTTAGTAAGCTGTTGAGGGACAAATGGGTAGCCCCACCCCTTGACAGGTGCCCTGCCCTCTGGTTGGCATCTTGTGACTGGAAGTCCCACCCTCTTTCCCACAAGAAGTCCCTCCCCTTGCCCCTGGAAGTACTCCTTTCAGCAAGGGGTTTGCTATCTCAGAACCAGAAAAATGCCAAATTATATTTAAAAAAGTGAACATCTAAAACATTTAATAATTTAATTTGGAAAAAAATATGTTTGTCCTGATTTACATGTGTTTGTGTAGTACACACAGAGGTGATTGCATGTAATAGCTTAAAATGAAGTCTTACTCTTGTATATTGCAGGGGGTGGGTATAGTTGGGGTGTGGGGTTAGGGAGCATGTGGGTGTGTGTGAATATGTGCAGTATGGATGGGTGTGGGGTTTGTGGGGGGCAGTGTGTAAGGATGGTGGCTGGGGTGTGTGAGGTGGTGTGGGTGTGGGGGTCTACGTGTATGGCAGCATGGCGGGGTGTGGGTACATGTGTATGGTGGAGTGTGCATGTGGAACTCACCCTATGAACACACACACACCCAGTCCCTCCATCCCTACACACACACATGCACATACACATGGGGTACTGGCACGGACCACATGCTCCTGTGGTCCGGCAATGCAGCCGGAAGCCACATGATGCTTGAGCAGTGTGGGGGCAGGAAGTCAGGGAAATGGCTGCGGGTGGGGCAGGGTGGGGCTGGGCTGCTGCATCCTGCTGATGGTCCCCCTAGGCCCTACTACCCCTTTCCCCTGTTTCCTGTCATCTTTGACAGGCAGCCAGGAGCAGATAAATATTTTCTAAAATTTTTAGGGGCCCTGCAGGCCAGATAGAATGGCCTGGTGGGCCAGATGTGGCCCACGGGCCATATTTTACCAACCCCTATATTAAGTGGTTAATAATAATATTATCTCACTTATGACATTTTTCACCTGTAAAAGTTGAAATATTTTTTACAAAAGAGATAAACATTATCTCCATTTTGCAGATAGGAAAACTGAGGCAGGTAAATGAATAGTCTGATATCAGGAACTAGCAGCAATACAAGTAGAATTCAGCTTCTGTTAATCCTTTGTGACACCCTGGGTTAATCTACATGTGCTATTAATGCAACACAATAAAATCTGGAGCAGTTTGAGCTGGAGTCATCTGTTCTTGGGCAGAACATCTACATGTGAGTCTAGGACAGCAGCACTTTGAGCTGGAGTGGAGAAGCCCTGGATTGGCAGGAGGCATGGGGTGGGGGGCCAGCCCTTTGTTCAGGGTGACAGCATCGGGCAGCAGAGGGGCATAAGGATCAGGCAGAAATCTGCCCGTTTGGCGGGGGTGACTTTGTACAATTTATACCCACAATCCCTGTCTACATGTGGGTTTTATGGCAAATAATGACTCTAACATACGATAGTACTGTCCCTGGCAGCTCTTAGTGTGCCATGCCTTAGTACTTGAAAGTACTAAAACATAGTGCAATAACCACCTGGGTTGTTGAACCATATGGGCAGCACAGGCTTAAATTTCCCTGCTTCATCACCATAGCAGTGTGCTATAAGCGGGAAGTGTACTGCTGTGCTGACATAGCTAGCTATCATATGTAGTCCCACATGAACGCTACCTCACTGTAGTGCATCATACAGCAACGTAGTGCATCACTATGTTGCCATAGGGTAACATGTTGATGTGCCCTACTATGCTCTGCTGCAGAGCTAATTAGTCTACTCCATTGTAAAGAGCTCATGTTGATGCACTCGCTGGGCATGTCTACACATGCACTTTAATGTGCAGTAGTGTATTCTACTGTTCATTAAAGCATCATACCAAAAATGGTGCTAATGGGATAATGCACAGTAGAAATAGTCTACTGCATATTACGCGTCACTAAAAAGTTGTTTCCTTTTGCTATTGTGTATTAAGGCAGCCTAATGTACCATTATGAATTACCTCATATTAGACGTAAATCTAATGTGCAGTAGCAAAAGCACATTAATGCATATATAGATGCACCTAGCAACTCCAAAAACTGGGATTGGGACTATCTGTAGCAGATGCCCATATTCTGAATCTCATTTTGTTTCAAACAGCCTAATATAGGAGAAGCAGCAAATGAATAGGAAGCTAGAAATAGCCAGAAATGAATAGAAAGTAATATTGTTTAAATATAGGACCATAGAAAATGGAGCTGAAAGGGATCGTAAGAGATCACCTAGTCAACTTTCTTTTCAAGGTGGTTTCATCCTTATCTAAACTATCCCAGAAAAAAAGGTTAATTTGAAGTTTAAAATGTCCAATGACGAATGTCAACTCAAGAGAATATAGAGTAATAAAAAAAAGTCTTTTTGCTTCTTATCTATTTACAGAGAAGATAAATTAAAACCTGTAGCCAATTTTTTTAAAATTGTATGTAAGCCCTTCTCTGATCATTGCTGTAATATCCAACACAAGCATACACATGGGGTACTCCAGAACCCCAAGTTTCTCACCACTGATTCACAGTGGCTGCATCTACACATTCATTAATGCACAGCAGCTACTGCACATTTAATTTAATACTTGCTTAATGGAGTACTAACTAAATGAACAGTAACTAGAATTACTGTGCAGTAGCACTGGCACATGGGTTTTTAGTGACACTTACTGTACAGTAGCCTAATACTACTGTACAGTAGTGTATTAGATCAGTTTTTGTCCAGCACCCTACTTCACCGTGTTATTAGGCTACTTAGCACTAAACATGTCCTGTAGATGTGCCCAGTTTGTACTAAGAAAAAGGTTAAGGTTGCTGTGGGATAATTCTTTATTTCTGGAAGCCTCAGCTGCACTGGCCTTATACTGGATCTCACAGCTGCAGCAAGGTAATCTTTGCTTGGCCTCTCCTTTGGGTTGTGAAAGAAATGTTGTATCTCCCTTTCCATAGAATGAATAGCTTGGAATATCACTCACACAGAGATCATTTTTTTTTTTTTAAATAGGCAAATAGTGAGGAGACCAACAACAACAAAAGTATATAGGAGAGAAGGATTACACAAGAAAAACTGACCATAGCTTTGAAGACAGAAATAAAAAGACAAGTAAAGTTTGTATACCCTAGCCCTCCTGTGAGAGCCTTGCCAGATAAACCTGCCTCCTGTTTCTTCCAGCTCTGGCTGCTAGAAACTCATACCCTTCTCCATATTGGGAAAAATCCAGAATTCCACAACTCTGTGATACCTAGACTCTAAAAAGCCTGCAAAAGTATCCTTCCATATCTGCATTATTCTAATTGCTGTCACCAGAATCCCTCCTAGAAGCGAGGTGGCAGAGATGCTGGAGGATGGTGTTCACTACTGAGAGAAGCCACAGAATATACAAACATTCACTCTCCCAGGAGAAATTCTCTGCAAGTGATTTAACCCTGGTTATTTCCAGGTATTTTTCTTCAGGAGTGGATGTTTTTCTCAAGGAGAAAAAGCCTGAACATCTGTATACTGTTGGCTTCTCCAGAGAGATCTGTGGCTCTCCCAGGAGAAACTGAATGTTTGCATGAGGCCTAGATAAATGGAAGGAAGTCAAGGAAGTTTTGTAATCTCCACCTTCTCTTCTTATGTTGGGTAATATAGCACAGAACTGGATAACATTCAGACAAAGGTCTGAGTGGTACCTAGCAGCCACAGGGACAGAAGAGAAAAATAAGAAAGTGTCATCATCTATCTTCTTGTATATTGTGGGGAAGGAAGCTTTGTATTTTTAGAATACCTTTATCTTCAAAAAAAAGATCAAAATATTAAATTAAATTAAATGCTGTCCAAATCTGTGGAGTACTGGGCACTTCTACATATGAATTGAGGTACTTTTCTAATGTGTATTAAATTTATTACCTCCAATGTGAGGTATTAACATTAAGCTGCCTTAATGGACAGTAACAAAGGTGCATGGTTTTTAAGTGACATTTAACATGCAGTAGCTTATTTTCCAGCGCATTAGCATAATTGCATGGTTTTTTACGTGATGCTTTAATATGCAATAAAATAGGCTATTTTTGCAATAAAGCACATGTGTAGATGCACCGAGTGCCAAAAGAAAACAAGAATGAGAACCTTGAAAGACATTGATTTTTTTTCATGTGCAGACAAGCAACAGGAGAAAGTACAGATTTGTATGTTACTGAACTAAAGAGATCTGAGTAAGAACTGTGCTTTTGGAAACTTCACATAATCTCTGATTAGGGATAGGATTATTTGTGGCTTTACAGACACAGCATTATGAGAAAAGGCTCTTGTCCAAGGGAGACTTATGAAACTGTGAAAGTCTAGGTTGCAAAGCTGAATGCACCAAAAGGGGTCATCCATGAAATAGGCATGAAAGCATGTGGCCCCCAAAAGCTTCCTCTCAGGGTAAAATTTTCCAATGGCTAAGAAAATGTAAAGGGAGAGGGAGCAAATAAGCAGACTTACTGTAGAAGACAACATGGCTCCAAATCTTGTGATGTATTTAGAAAGCTCTGTTTTCACTGTAGCAAGAGGAAGTATTTTACTAGGTGCTGAAGATCCTAACCACAAAAACTTCAAGTACATACTTCAAGTTATTTATAGATATGGTTGAATCAAGGAAAACCCATGAGAGGGACTGGATTTTGCCAGCAAAAATGCAAAGAACAATGGTTTCATTTAAATCGGACACTGGGACTCAGGTTAATATTTTACCAGAGCATGAATATAGAAAATTAAAATTGAGACCAAAAGTTAGTCCAACAACCACTAAAATAACTGGCTATTCAAGAACAAATACCCAATGAAAGGGAGATTCATGGCTAATATCCATATAAACACAGAGTATGCAAACTCCAGTTGGCTGTGGTATGTATAAAAGTGACACCAATTTGTGGTCTGAAAGCTTTTGAGAAACTCTACCAAGTATGTGCTGGCAGCTCAAGACACAAAATGCCAGGCTTCTGATGATCCTCTGTGGCATCACAGTCCAAATCTGGGCAGCTTTTTATACAGTTTCCCACATCATTCTCACAAGCAAGTACAGGTTGGATGAATGGTCTTTAATGTGGGTATAAAATTGGTTGGATCATCAGGCTCAGAAGGTCGCAGTCAGTGGATGGATGTTTAGTTGGAATCTGGTATCAAATAGAGTGCCTCAGAGGTTGGGCAATGAAAATAGTTAGGGGGGGCTGAGGTACATGGAGAAGCTGAGGGAACTGGGATTATTTAGTTTGGAGAAGAGAATAGAAAAAAGGGATTTAATAGCAGCCTTCAACTACCTGAAAGGTTGTTCCAAATAGGATGGAGCTAAACTGTTCTTAGTGGCGGCAGATGTGACAGAGCAAGGAGCAATTGTCTCAAGTTGCAACAAGGGAAGTTGAAGTTAGATATTAGGAAGAGCATGAGGAGGGTAGTAAAGCCCTGAAACTGACTACCCAGAGAGGTTGTGGTATCGCCATCCTTGGAGGTTTATAAGACCTAGCTAGGCAAAGCCTTCTCTGGGATAATCTAGTTTGGGGAGGTTCTGCTTTGAGCAGGGATTGGAGTAGATGGCCTCCTGGAGTCCCTTCTAACCCTAATTTTCTATGATTCTATGAAGTAACCAGTCATTCCAGACACAAGAAGCAACCATGTCCTTATGGGAAGACATCTACCTCTAGACACAAATGCTTTAGTATTGTCAGCCAGGAAAAGGAGATCAGCCTCAGTGGTCTGTATCTAATTAACTTTATACTATGTGCAGAAGGACAGCAGCCAAAAATACAAGTCTGTCAGATCCCAGTAGAAGGACTAAAGCCTATCAAGACTTAGAGGAAAAGCTTCCCAACAAAAACAATTTGGAAATTTCAGGTCTGAAACTTCATCAGAGTGAGAGAAAAGTAAAATTTCCTAACTGATTCATGGAGACTCTTCTAAAGGAGCTATAGAAAAGTGGGGATAAGAAAAGGACTAGTAAAGACTCACTTCAGAATGACATGCTAGCACCTCCTCTTTATAGATGGGCATTCATGGGTTTTGTGGCTAGTTGATTTTGGTAGTTATTGTTTAGAGGGATGATGTAGTAATAACATTTATATTTTAGAGACACTCCCTAATTTAGAAGAGTTGGGAATTGGAGGATGGTCCCGTAATTAGTCAGAGACAGAAAAAAGATCTGCACAGAGCTTGCCTATTACTCCATTAAAAAAAAAATGTACTGTTTAGTCCTTTTCATCCACATAGAGTTGTGTTTATTGATCTCATGTTTTTCATAGATTTCATAGACATTTGGGCTGGAAGGGACCCCAGAGGATCACCAAGTCCAATCCCCTGCCCCAGGGGCAGGAAATCAGCAGGGATCATAGGATCCCAGCAAGATAAGTAAATACATTACAAATAGGGCACTTACTTGAGGGAGAAGGTGAAGGGTAAAAAGAGGGAACTCCTGGCTGCTAGTTCTTTCTCTGTGAATACATTAAATTGTCAATGGATAAAAAATAGAAGTAAATCTTAGGAATGCTGCTCAGAATTTCCAGCTGAATTCCCTGACCACTAATCTAGAAGGCCAGGCTTCCTTTTCTTCTCTCTCTCTCCTTGTGGCATGCTGACCCTTGCGTTCCTTTCTGCTTATTCTAAATTAATGATTCCCAACCAGGGTGCTTTTGAAGGGTCCATCAGGTCTGAAGAGATAAGTAGTGTGTGAAGAGTTAAGCAGACAAGGGTAGGTTCAAGCTTCTCCGTGTCTTGCCAATCCTCTACCCCCATTGTCTGGCCCCTCTTCAAGGAAGTAGTACTATAATAAATAAACTCATTTTTGAAACTGGGTGCTATTTAATTCACAAAAGTTATGTAAGGATGCCTCAATCCAGTAAAGAGTGTCCCAAGTCCAAAAAGGTTAAAAAACACTGGTCTAAGTCATGTTTTAGATGCCGGGGGGGAGGGGAGGGAATCATATATTAAATCTCATTGTCAAAAGTGAAATCAATATGATTTAGGTACCTCAGTGTCTTTGAAGATCTAAGTTAGTATGGTATTACAATGCTAAGCAGAGAAATGTATATATTTATGAGAAAATCTGGGCCTGATTCTAAAATATAAAAGTAACTGATGATCACACTACCAACATACATATTAAAAAAAAACCTTCCTAGAAATAACTCCAAAGCACAAGCAATTTGTTAATGCAAAATTGACAGGAACCAGGATTGTTGGGTAGAGCAGGTCAACAGAGAAAAATAAGTCAGTAACAAGAAATAAAAACAAGCTTAACTTACTTCAGCTGCTGCAAACTGTGAAGACAAATTAACTAGGTTATAGAAATCAGCATAACTCCATCACAACAGCTAGAGTGGATACTTCAATTTTAGCTATTTAAACTGGGTTTTTGTATCAAGGCATGTGCGGAGAAAGCGAGGGGAGAGTGCTGACTGCGAGAGATGCAGGAGATAGCTGAAAGGATTTAAAGGGGAATAGAGCTCAAAATGAGTTCCTGAAACAACAAGAAAGAAACCCAGAAGAAATATGGAGAGACAAAAAGAGAGAGATGACAGATGGCAGAGAAAAGGAATGGAACAAGAGTCCTGGAGAGAGACTTATCTGGGAAGCTGAAGTGAGGTGAGGATGGAGACCTACGAGTTGGTAAGCACGATAACTGGGAATGTCTGGTACATTCCTGGGGACCTAAAAGAGAAAGAAACAAGAGTGGATGAGGATTAACAAAGGGAAGAGAACCCCACATTTTGATATCAGTAGAAAATATGGGGTGGCACAGGATTGCCATTTGCTTGGGACCTGCGTGGAGGAGAACGGGGCAAGCAACCAAGAAAGTGAGAGTTCCCAAAGAGAGAGGGAACTAAAGTATCCAAGATGTTAGTTGTCTAAAAGACTGTGCAATAACTGTGCATAAGAGTTATTTTGCTGAACTGCAGATGCAATATCTTCTTAATCTCTCACAATTGTATTTACATCCCTCCTTTTGTATTCTTTCTTCCCTCTGATGACTCTTCATTCCCAGGCATTGTTGATTGATTTCATTGTGCTCATCATACTGTCCACATTCTGTCCTGTCAGCATATTCTTTTGTTTCCCAAACCCATCAAATGAACAGATCTTAATTTAGTTTTTTACCAGTGTCTTAATTTGGTCTGTCCACCAAAACTGGAAACCCCAATGGCTCTGCAGCTGGGCACTGTGACCTAGCCAATGCAACAGATCCCCTTACCTCATGTTATGGAACAATGTTTGGATGTTATGCAGCTTTAGTGAACAGAGTGGCACATATCTTCAATTTCCCAGCTTGTGTGTCTGCTGACTTCAGACATAGTGAGCCTTAAAGGAAACTGTCACAAACAGGCTTTTTGAAACCAATTAACCCTTGCCATTCCCCTGAACCATTGTTCTAATACAATATCTACTTTACCTACACGCCAATTTCCAAAAGCAAACCTCTAAATATCATTTTCTAGCCATCAAAATGAGCCGGGCAGCATCACTCTGAACTTGAGCATTCATCAAATCCGAGTTTCAACTGAAGGCCTTAAGGGACAGAAGTGGAGATCTAGGGGCCTTGACTATCACCTGCCCCAAATGGCCATCAGTGCTTACTATCCATATGAGCTGGATAGCATCACCCCCCAGCTCAGGGCTTCCTGATGGACTTAAGAGACGGTTGAAGAGGTTCCTTGGCCTCAATGCAAAGTCAGCCCAAATGACCATCAGCACTTAACACCCCATGTGGGTCATCCCCACCAGCCAGTCTTAGCTCTAGCTAGGGTTCACCAATACTGTACCACTTGGTCACTACCTTGACATAACGGCTTGCGTACAAATGCCCACTGAACACCAGATTTAGAGACCACCCGTCATGTAGGCCTGCATCAGGAACCACAGGTAGGTACTGGGCTAAATCATGCTGTGGTCAGGTAACCAGACCATCACCTCTTTAGGAACCATCTCTGTCTTAAGAGAATCATAATAACTGAACTGTCCTTCTTTAGAGACTTTAAACAGACACATTCTATGGGAGTCTATTGTTATCTAACCATTTTGGTCAAAAGGAAAGCTTATGCAATTTGCTTTCATTCATTCATTTCCCTGGAACCCTAAAATGTAGTAGATAGATTTAGTCTTTTTAATGCCCTTTCCTTGATTCTATTTGCTTATCCAATTGATTCTATAATAGCTGTTAACTTTTTGCTCCAGAACATTTGGTAGTACAAAAACAAAGAGCTAGAAAGTGGTTAGATTTTCATTACTGAAATAAATTGCTTCTAAGCAACTAGTCTGAATTAAAACAAGTATTGTAACATCAGCATTCAGCAATGCTCTAAGGCTTGATCTAGGGTCTATTGAAAGCAATTGAAAGACTCCTATTGACTAGCTTTGGATCAGGCCTGTAGTATGATAGGAAAATCATTGGAGCCAGAAAGGGAATTGGGAAAAGATAACAGAAGTAGTTACATTAAGCCCAGCATTTTTATTGGATTAAATTCAATTTTATGCTCGTGTTCTCTCTCTCTCTTTTTCCCACCCCGAAAACTAATTTTCCAAAGGTCATCTTAACTAGAATGAAAGCTAAAATATGCATTGTCTGTATTATTTAAAGTTTAAAAGTTCTATATAGTGCATATGGGAAAATAAGTACCCAAAATCTTGAATTAAAAAAGAAAAAGAACAAAACATTTTTTTCTAAAAGTATGGTTTAATCTTTAGTGATCTCAGGTTTGCTACAAACCAGGTAATGTATGAAAAGACTATGTATAATTTAATTGTCAATTACATTTTCTTGAAAATAGTATTCTGTCCTATCTGATTCAACCTAACCCTCGCTAGATGTTTCCCCAGCTGTCATGGAATAATAAATGAAAACAAGATAGCTGAATAATAGTTCCAAATGAATGTTCTTCCAAATGCTTTTTAATTAGGTAGCAGTCCAACAGATTGACAACTAAACAAATTTATTAAGGAGAAAAGTTAATTAAAGAGCTTGGCTTCTTAGTCCAAAAGTCTTCTCAGTGTATGAAATGGAAAGAAGCCAAGTGTTAAAATATATGCCTTATAAGCAATTTATTTTAGCTTAATGATGTATTTCATGGAGGTACATATTTTAGCCATCTGTCAAATGGAAAAGGGCTAACTGTTGTCCTTTTTGTTTGTTTCGTTTTCCATTCAAAACAACTGAAAAAATTGAAAGTCTATTCAGTTTACTTTTTCAAGTATTCAGTTAATTTCCTAACAGGAGAAACACTGAGAGTTGGAAAGGGAAAGAGGGAGAAAATAACTGGCTGTTCAAAAAAACAAACAAAAAAAACTATGCTTCTTTTCTCAAAAGGCAGATTGAAACTTTAGATCCCTCCAGCAAATATCAGGGAAATACCATAAGCTGACTACTTCTTAAATCAAATCATTTTCATTTAATCATCTTTATCAAACTAAAATCCTCACAGAGATCCCCCCCCTATTTTTTAAAAGGGATATTCTTTTGCCGATCCAATACTTGAACAATGGCCTGATCTCAAAATTTAGAGGAACACCAGATACATTTTTGCTCCATCCAAACTTGACTAATTCTCCAGTCTGGAATCAGCTACTCTTAAGAGTGTTCCATGGTATAAGGCAGTGAACACTGAAAAATTGGGGCACTTATACATGCAGGGAGGCTGTTCCAACATGCTATAAATCCAGTATTGGAGTAGTCTAGATTAATCGAATCTGTTGAAGCATGGAAATTAATGTACTCCAGCAGCCTCCAGCATCACATGCATCAGTCTCCCCATGCTGAAAAATGGCAGCGGGGTGCTTTGAACTAAAGCTTGTTGAATGAGCTTTAGTTCAAAGCACCCCACTATGCAGAGACACTGATATACATGGCCATTGGGTGCTTTTAATTAGCGCTGTTTGCTAATTAATGTGCCCCGCCCCCCCGCCTCCCAGACCACATCTATACATGCCCAAGGAGACTAAAATAAAAAGCTATAGGAAAGGAAGTGTCATATTACAATATGGCTATGTTTGAAGTACTCTGCTTAATATTAAGAGTGGGATACAAGGGTCTGTTATTTCCCCTCCAATAAAAAGATCAAGTATTATATCATGTGCCTGGTTATTGGCTAAAGATTGGGGCCCATGTAATACCATTATGTCTTTCTTTGGTAAATACTAATGCACAAAGGATGTCCACATTGAAACTAATTAGGAAAATATTGTGGGCTTCTGGGCAGAGTTGCAGAATAGACACACACCCTAAAAGAAGAAAAAAAAAAATCACAGAAGTTAAATGACTCATCAAAATGCAAAATATTTGTTAAAGGAATTATTTTCCTTTAACAATGGCATCAAAGAACAAATTATCTTTAACTATCTATATAATGATCTGACAAAGAATGTCTTGCATTGGTAAGCTTGTCTAACTCTATCCGAAGTATCTAGTTAGTCCAATAAAAGATATTGCCCTAAGAAATCCCTGCCTCTTTGACTATCTATTGAGAGAAATCTCCCATTACATTTCTGGAATTAATTATTTCTTACAGAACAAACTGTTTCTTATTTTTATCTAAATTTGAAGGTACATACTTCCAAACTATGAAGCCATGGAAATAGTTCAGCTCTGGGGTCATGAAACAGCTTACACAAAATAATGTTCTAGGTACTCGTTAATCTGACAAACTTTGACTTGTTATAAGAGATTGACTTGTCACTAACATTATTATAAAAGTAGCTAAGAGACATTCCAGAGAATTTATTTATAAGAAAGACTGAATGCAAATGAAAATGTAGGTCTTGTATTCCATGTACAACACTTGTCCAAGCAGAGACTATATTAGCTAATTATTTCCAGCCTTTTTATGCTGGTGAAAAATAATCTCCTCTATTGGGTCTTGGGCCCTATGCTTATCTATCATCTTGTTAGTGGAAAGGAAATGTGATTTCAGGGAACAGAAGAGGCCGGGTAAGGACAGTGGAAACTCCCTAGTACTTCTGCACTGATATTGAGGTTCCTTAAAGATACCTAAACTAGTGGTGGGACATAAATTGCTTAGGTTTGTGGCATGTCATAATTGATGTGTTTTAATGAACTGATATGGCATGTATGGTATCATTGGAAAGCCTGTGTTATGCTGTATCCATTTTTACTATTGTTATCACTGTATGGATTATGTTATGCTGTCTATATATTTCTCTAGGGTTTTGGATTTTGTTTATCAGGGGAATTTGGAGAGTGGACTGGTCTGCTAATAATCCTTTGTCATTGTGTTCTTAGGCCAGGAAGACTAAAATTTATAATAGCAGAGAGAAGGGGCCACTGGTGGGATAGGCCTTTTGCACATCACTTGCCTATGGTGGGGCCAATTCACTTTACAGTAGAAAAGGCATGTAGGAGTAATGGCCCATCAAATGAGCAGAACTCTAGGTACTCCAGTCATGCCAGAACTGTCTGTAAAATTCTGATGACTTGTGATCATTAGAATAATGCTAATTGGGGGGATTTTTAGAGTCTAGCTAGGCTTAGAATATATATTCTTGAATCTCAGGCTTTTGTGGGGGAGGAGTTCAGGGGGCGGGGGACGGGGAGGGGGGGGAATCACTGACCCTAATTACCAGGACTGGTAGAAGCAGCAAGAAAGCTGATTTGTAGAACTCTGGCAAAGACTCTCATGGGAAGCTAGGGGTAGCCCGATGAGAGGGTAAGAATACAGATTTGTTTTCCTTTTCTGACTCCAAACCTATGTTCTGCTTTATTTGTATAATTATTTCAACCTATGCAATAAATCGTTTGCTGCTTTTCTCTTTATGAATTGCTGGTGGAATGAATGATTTCTTGGTGAGTGATATGCTAGGCTGATTCTTTCCACAGAGAGGTGAACCAATAGTTTTTTCCATAACATAAAAGTGGGGAAGTACTTGAGGGCAGCAGAGATACCTCACTGCAGCCGCAGAGTCTAATATAAGGTCAGAAGTGCTGATGTGCCAGGAGAGGGAGGTACCTCTGGGCAATCTTGGTCTTTTCCTATGAGTGAATGGAAGCACAGTGGGGAGAAACTCAAGGCTGTGGGGGTTGCCTGCAGACAGGCTTGTGACAGTAGACATTGTACATATCTCAGCAACTAAAGCTAGCCCTAAAAGTTGCAGTATCAGAACTAGTGTTATTTCTTTTCTACTTCTATACTGGGCAAAACTGGTACAGAACAAAATCTGTTCCAGCTTTTCACTTGCCCTGTCTATATGGCTGCCTATACATGTGCTCAGAGGTGGGGGGACAGAAGGGAGGACATTTTAATTAGACCAGTTCCTGGGCAGCTGCTCTAATTAAAACAACTCTCCATCACATGTTTTAAGCCCCCACACATTCAAAAATGGCCATGGATCACTTTGTCTAAACCTCATTCAACAAAGTTTAGTTAAAGCACCCTGCAGCCATCTTAAAATGCATGGGGACTTAATATACATGATGCTGTGGCAATGCTACACCTTTCTAATTAAAATGTGGAGTAGTCTTGATTCACTGAGTTTGCTCCAACGCATTCCAATTAAAGTGCTAACAAGCACGTGTACAGGCAGCCTATATGCTTTGCTGTCTTGTTTCACAAATTCAATGACAAAAGAGGCATAGTGAACATGATTCATTCTGGCATATACTTTCTAAAGATTAATACAATGTGGTTTTAATATCTAATGGACAGCTTTCAGATCTTGATATGTTAGGAATTATGCTTTTATAGATTGTCACTTGCTCATAGAATACCTCCCCACATAATTTGTGTTATATTGTAAAATTATTTTTTAATGAAATTCAATAAATTTTTCATTTAAAAATAAAGAAACTGAAAATTGAGGTATTCTCCCTTGTATTAGAAAAGTAGGGGAAGCATACAAAGGAAAAAGAACTTCCAATGAAGTTAAACTGATTATAAGTATAGGAGTTCTCTTGAGGACAGATGATTCACTTTTTTACATTGAACTTCTTTTGTAAATTGCTTTGAGATTTACTGATGAAAAGTGCTATATAAAAGCTTTTTTTCTTTTACACAAAAAAGCAACATCTCAGAACTGGTGGGAAAAATCACTGATACTTATATTTCTCAGAAAATGGGGGGGGTTGAAGGTTTTTCAAGTTAATTTTAGTTTTTTTCATAAGTACTTCTGGTTTTTGATTTTCTGGTGAACATTCAAAAATGTTGAAGAAAAAGAAAAAAAATGAAAAAAATAGATTAATTTTATCTTTTTTTTTTCTTAATTGGCAAAGTTCCTGCCTAGTCCTACTCAAAATCATTGGAAGCAGGGGAGAAAAGACTAAGTGGAATACTCCCAGCTTCCCAGGCAAAGGGTTGTTAAAGTTCAGGTTTCTGTTAGTGCAAAAATATAGCAGCTGTAGCATACTGGGATAGAACCAAGGTCTGGGTCTTTGCAGTAGTTACTAGATCAGCACCACTAGCTTGATGTCAGAAGATATCCCAGATGCAGCAGTTCTGATTCACTAAAATTCTGCAACTCATATGTCCCCCTCACTAGATTGGGATTTCTAGCTTGCTAGACTAATATCAGAAAACCAAGTATTTTTTAACTAGGTCACTAACAATGTGTTTCTGTCATACTAAATTGATGCCAAAACACAGGATTATATGAAGTTACTCTTTGATGATAAGATGCAAAAACAGCAGAGGAAGTCAATGGCAGTGCAACTCCCAAGTAAGCTGTTGTGTTTGCCTTGAGAACATGTGTCTGGGTGAGTGCCCTGAGATCAAGAGATTACTGTGTTCCAGGTTTTTTTCTGTGTGAAAATAAAATAGTGACACTTATTTTCTGATTATGAAGTTCCCATTTAGCCTAAAAGTGGAATTAAGGAATATGGACCTATTATATCTAGGACTGTGTTCTGAACCAACAATGAGAAGGGAAGCTTAAGAGTAACAATCTCAGAATAAAGAAAAAAAACTGTTCAGGTAGTTATTACTTTTTTATGTCAAATTTTGATGAGCATTGAATAATCCCAGCTATGCTTAGGGATTTGAACAATACCACATAATGGCATGTTTAAACATCATAATTGCAAGAACAAATCACAGGATCATTGATGGATTGAGACTGCTTTCACTGAGATTCATTCATTCTGGGGGCCTCATAAATATTCAGCATACTACAGGCAGTGACTCTTCCCTCATGACTACAGCATATTGATTTCAGTATTCATATCAGGGAGATGTCTAAGTTTAAAGATAAATTTTCCCATTAGTCTGTAAATAATTGATGTAGTTATTGATTTGTTTCATACATTTTAGTAGTATTTTGTGAGTCTATCTGCTTTATCATAGACTAAGGTAATGGTAGGAATGACATTTTATGATAAATCATAAAAAGTTACTTGTGAAAATATCCCTCACCTAGCACCTTCTGGCCTTCTACAGACACATTTGCCTACATACGCAATTCACTGTTCCTGTTTTAAAAACTCTTCTGAATGCAAATGCTACACTCCTGAACAAGCGTTTAAAGGAGCAAGCGTATGTACTGTAAATGTTTATCCAAAAAGAAATTTGAAATCCAATGTAATTTATTGTAGTCAAGAAAATCTTGGTTATCCTATTTAATCACAGTCTTGAATAAATGCCCTTCTGAAGTGAATTTAATTTATTTGATGATATGTGAGGGTCTGATTTGGAACCCATTGAAATATGAGATATTTTTTCACTCATTTTGAATATGGTTGGATAAAGCTTTTATGATTTATGATGCTCCTTTTTGTTTCAGTCTCTATTGCTATCCTGTAAATAAGTTATAATTGAGATCTTTTTGGTTGCTTAGTAATCAGGGTGTCTCTATTTCTGAGCACAGAGATATGGATTGTTTCTGATGCTGCTTATAATTCATTTCTTTTTCATCACACTTCTTCCATAGGGTGCTTCCTTTGGAGAGCAGAAGCTGAGATTATTCATTGTTCAGTGTGAGTGAACAATGAAACATGTTTAGACATTTATGTTCCCATTTTGAGAAAGGAAAAAGCCAGAATACATTGCCTTTTGTGCAGAAAGTACCAGAAGATCATGACCAGAAAGACATCGAACATAGCATGCATGAAAAACTAGTAAGAGATACTTAACAGAAAATATTCACAGAAAATAACTAAATGGATTTTTTTTTTTTTTAATTTTTGAGGAAAAAAATTTTTACAGGTCATTTCACTGATGGCTGTTTTAAGACAAAGACAAACTTTTACATTGAAGTCTAAAGACATCCTGTCTCACTCTTATTTGGAATTCAAGATGTTACACATGTTTTCAGAGCAGAAGGCGATCACATAATAGTTAATCATACAAGGCAAAACAATTTAGCTGACGCCATCAGAGTTACTTGATTGCAAACATATTCTGTAATGCTGTTTTTAGAAATGCAGTTGGAAGTAACTTGGATTCAATGGTACTTTCCCAGCTGAGTATTTTCAGAGCTTCTGATTACACTTTAACTTTTAGTTAGGAGGAGAAATATTCTGAAGTCCTGGTTGCAACAAGCATTTTTTTTTAATGTTAAATTAATGATATCTCTTCACATTAATCTTTTCTTTACCCCCATATAATACCATCATAGCATTCAAGGATCATCCCTTTTCCTTAAGTTTTTTACTGGAGTAGAATTCATTATGAAGTGATAGCATCATATGTCTTCAATTGTAGAAGCAAAGACACATCCTTCTATGTAGTGTTTAAAAAAAGAAGAAAAAGAAACCTCTCTACCTAGTCTATAGCAATGCATCAGTGGAGCAGCTTCCTCTTTTGATTTCAGAATTGGTGAAGAAGTGCTTATTGCACTTTAATTAGAATGTTTTTAGATTAGCCATTTCTCCAATTTCAATTTACCTCCAGCTACTACAGATCTAATACTAGATCAATGGCATAATAGGAGTAGATTCATCCTTTGCAACCAGCTATTTCAGTCAAAATATCCTTTCCTAATCTAAATGCTTGAAGAGTATAAACTAATGACTTTTGAAGTGAAAATCATGCCCTAAGTCTGTAAAGCTGTAGTATGTTTGTTACATGGACAAGACACTTTTTTTCAGTCAAAATCAGTTCACAAGCAAAGAAAGGGAGTTAGTTATATCTCCCTAATTTTATGCCCAAATCCAGTCAGACCTAGTCCCATCACAGTTAGCCACAAATATCAGAAGATAATTAATATTACCTGCCTGTAAAAGCAGCTCTTTCCCCACATCACAGAATTACAGAGCTACTTACATTAATCACTGAAGAATATAAATAGTTTATAATTCCATGAGTATAAATGAGATCAAAATCTATCCCTTTGTCCTTTGACCACTGCATTAATTTAGGGAAATATATATTCACTGAATTCTATATCAGCGGCACCAACCTATGGCCCTTGGGCTAGATCCAGCCCATGGAACCACTGGATCTGACCTACAGACATGGGGCTTTGGTGGTATTCAGCAGTAGGAGAGCTTCAGCTACAGATGCTCTCCCTGTACTACTGTAGAGAGGGGTAGACACAGTTGGATGACTCCTAGGCTGTGTCCAGATGAGCGTGGAAGTTTGGTTCTCCAGGGACAACTAGCAGTGGCATACCTTGTGCCGTTGCTAGTTTTCCCTAGGGAACGGCCATGCCATGCACCCTCTGACATGCGGCAGGTTATCCTGGGTGGGGTAGGGGAGGCTGGGGCCAGCAATTGTGCTGGCCCCAGCAACCTTAACTGGGGTCCTGCAGACTGGGGAAACTGCAGCCTTATTGTACTTGCAGCTGGGAGCCTGGCCAGCAGTTGGAGTATGGCTCTGACCAGCCAGGCTATGGTTTTGCGTGGTATGTGCTGCATCCATGTATGCCACCCCACTTTTTTTCTGTGCGAGTTTTTTTAACCCCAGGATCTCCTGGTGTCAACCCTCCCCACCCTCCTCCCACACACACACATGGTGCTATAAAGGTAGCAGCATGGGAAATACCTGAATGTGTGGTGCTGCAAATGGGTCTGCAGTGTCACATACCGCATGGCTACACTCATCTGGATGCGGCCCTAGTGGCCATCCACTAGGGCTGTGCAAAATTTCATGGAGCGTGTTAGGGTAACCATCATTCGGACTGTTGGGGAGCATTGAATTTGCATTGAATTTGCAGCTGGAATAAGGCTTTAATCTGTCCCAGCAAGGCTGCTGGTCACAAGGCAAAATGATGTATTAAAATAACCTTGCAGGTGCTTAGGCAAGTAGTTTTAACCATATAATAGAATTATTGTGAAACATATATATATCTATATCTTATAGATATAGATATATATATATAAGATTTGTCTATAATAAGTAACCATTTTTATTGTGGTAACCATTTTTTCTAGAAAAAACAGCAATTAAGTCTGTGTGCTGTGAACCAGCTATACCAAGGAAGATAAAGGGGCCCAAAAAGGGGGAGGATGGCACAAGTTTTGAAACAAACTGGTGGGAGGCAGGGGAGAGCCAGGGCTGCGTTTTGAGTGGTTCGCAGCACCATGTAGCTGAGCCCGGCAGGTAGCGCAGCCCTGGCTCTCCCCGACTCCTGGTGCTGGGCTGCACTCTGTGGGGCTGGTGGTGCTGATCGAAGCACAGCACTGGCTCTGCCCACCTCCCACCACTGTCTGTGCTCTGATTGGCTCCGCCAGCCCCATGGAGCTCAGCCCAGTGGTGGGAGGTGGGCAGAGCCAGCGCTTCACTCCACCTCCCACCACTGGGCTGAGTTTCATGGGGCTGTAAGCCACTCGGAGCTGAGCCTGGTGGCAGGAGGCGGGCTCCAGGGCAGGCTCCAGGGCGGGCTCCAGGGTGCACCAGGCCTGCGCTCTGCCTCCCACCACCAGGCTCAATTCCAAGTGGCTCTGAGCAGTGGCTTGAGCTCCATGGGGCTGTGGAGCCACTCAGAGCACAGCCCAGCAATGAAAGGCAGGCAGAGACAGGGCTGTTTTCCACTTTCCACCACCGGGCTGAGCTCCATAGAGCCGCGCTGAGTGCGAGCTGTACCCAGCGCCAGTCCCAGGTGGCAGTGGCAGCCTTCTGTCATCCAGCATGCAGATCCGGGGGCCCACACCCCTGGGAGTGCTGCTGGGCTGTGCCAGACTCCTCCTGGGTGTGCGGGCCCCCGGATATGTGCCCAGATGACAGGTGGCTGCCACTGATGCCTGGGGCCAATGGCAGCATCTGTCTTCCCTGGAGCTGGGTGCAGGCTACTTCTTCCCAGGGGGAAGGGAGGCCTACCCTCAGACTGACCACAACCTTCCCATTCGATAATAGGCAAATTTATGGATACCCAGTAATAACAAAAAAGAAACAATAGAAGCAATCAAACAGCTCTATATACCTACCAAATCCTAGGGCTGTCATCAGAGTCAAAATACATCTGGTCAGGACACAGGCTCTGAGGCTCACTCTTCAGTGTCAGCATGTTAGCATATCAGCAGTCTAGCGGGATGCTGAAGTCCACACACCCCCTCAAGTGGGATAGATAAGCCAGGTTGGTCATGTGCCCTCCATGGTGGCCTCAGGCTTCCTTCCCAGGGGACGGGGATGGGGACCCCTCTCAGAGGAATGGGGAGGGATGAGACCAAGGGAGGGATGAGAACAAGGAGGGGACAGGGAGGGACCAAGGAGGAGGAGGGGCCCTTTGTTACTATCAAGTCTCTGCTTCTGTATTCTCCTTCGCTCCTGATGATGTTCGATCTGTGGCTGTCTCTGGTTGGTTCCTCTGTGTGGTCCTACTATCCATGTAATGTGTCATCAGCACATTCCAAGCCCATTACATGCACACATACTAATTTGGTCCTTCTGGGCCTTCTCTTAATTTCTCCCCCAAAACTGGGACTCAGGCCCCCACCCCACTCTGGGACCTTGTTAGCTGGTGCCACTTTTATCTCATGTTATGGGCCAGTATGGTGTATGCTTCCAATTCCCAAACTTCATAGAATTCATAGATTTCATAGACATCAGGGGCTGGAAGGGACTTCATGAGATCATTGGGTCCAGCCTCCCCTCCAGAAGCAGGAAGTCAGCTGGGATCAAGTGACCCCAGCAAGAAATATATCCACCTGTTTTTTGAAAGAGTCCTGAGTAGGTGCTTGCATCACTTCTGGGGGTAGTTTGTTTCAGACCCTGGACACACACACTGTAAAGAACTTCTTTCTTATGTCTAATCTAAATCAGCCTTCCTGGAGTTTATGGCCATTATACCTTGTTATCACTTGGGGAGCTATGGTGAACAACTGTTCTCCCATGTCCTGATGTACCTCATTCATATGTTTGTTAAGGATCGATTACATAATTGTAGGCTGCCACCAAGTCCCCCCAAGCCTTCTCTTCTCCAGACTGAAGTGTCCCAAGTCCCTCAGCCTCTCCTTGTATGGCCTTCCCTCCAGGCATTGGATCATATGAGTAGCTCTCCTCTGGACTCTCCCAAGGTTCTCCACATCCTTCTTGAAGTGGGGGGCCCAATACTGGATGCAGTACTCCATCTGTAGTCTCAGCAGTGCTGAGTAAAGTGGGAGGATGAGTTCCCTGGTTTTGTTTGAGATGCATCAGTGGATACACGCCAGAGTTGGGTTATCTTTGCAGGACACAGCATCGCATTGGTGGTTTATATTCATCTTGTGGTCAATCAAGACCCCCAAGTCCCTTTCAGTCATGGTGTTAGCAAGTGTAACACTACTGAGCCTGTAAGTATATTAGGGTTCTTCCTACTGAGGTGCAGTACCTTACACTTCTCTGCATTGAAGGCCATCAGTTGGCCCACCTTAAGGGCATGTCCAAGTCATCCTGTATCCCCAGCCTGTCCTGCAGTATGACCGCCCTCCCCCATAATTTGGTATTTTCCACAAACTTGGCCAGTTCACATCTGACTCCCAAATCCAAATAATTGATGAAGATGTTAAAGAGTACCGGCCCAAGTACTGAGCCCTGAGGGACTCCACAGGTCACCTAGTGCCATGTTGATTTGCTCCTATCAACTAGTACTCTTTGGGTCTGACCCCATAGCCAGTTTCCTAGCCATCAGACCGTATGATGATCAAGGTCACAGCTTAACCATGAGGACATCATGGGGTACTAGGTCAAGGCCTTCTTGAAGTTCAGGTATATGATGTCCATGTCATCTCCTTTGTCCAGGGCACATGTTACCTGGTCATAGAAGGAGATGAGGTTGGTCAGGCAAGACCTACCAGTCACAAAGCCATTTTGGATGGCATTCAGAAGCTTGCCTTCCATTAGTCTGGCATTGATGGATTCCCTTGACAATTTTCTCCAGGATATTTCCAGGGATGGACATCAGAATAATTTGTCTATAGTTCCCCGGGTCATCCCTCCTCCCTTTCTTGTAGATAGGGACCACAGTGGCTCTTTTCCAGTCATCCAGGACCTCACCTGAGCACCATAATTTTTCAAATATCTCTGCCAAGGGGGTGCAATGATGTTTGCCAGCTCCTTAAAGACTCTTGGGTGCATTCCATCTGGGCTCATGCACTTGTGAATGTCCAGTTTCTTAAGGTGTTCCTTAACCTGATCCACATCAATTTTGCGCTCGTTGCCTGCTCCCAGATTGGTTTGTGCCATTCCTGACAGTGTGATCCTCCTGGGAGGGTGAAAAACTGATACAAAAAAGTCATTTAGGAGATTGGTCCATTCTTGGGCATCAGATGTCAGTTGCCCCATTGGATCTTGCAGGGGCCCAATGCTATCTTTGTTCTTTTTCTGTCTTCCCACGTATCTGAAGAAAGACATTTTGTTGTCTTTGATTCCCATAGCTAGCTTGAGTTTGGTTTGTGCCTTGGCTTTTCTCAACTTCTCTCTACAGGTGCAGGTGAGTGCAGAGTAATACTCTTTGGTAATGCTTCCTGTTTTCCAGCTGGTGTAGGCTACTCTTTTGAGCTAGACTGTTTTCTAGACTATGTGTCCTTGTTGTGTTAGAAAACCTGTCTGCCTTGAAGGCTGTGATCTCATGTGACTGTGAGACCTCAGCTCTTTAGCAATGAACTGCTGCTGCCCATCTTAAACCATTATAAAGCATATATCTATACCTATAAGCCAATTCCCAAAAAACAAACCTTTAAAGGCCATTTTTAAGCCAACACTCACCTGTTGGTTACTCCAGCCTGAAGCAGGAAAAGATTGCCCACCCCTGTTCAAAATTACTTGGTTGAGCTGGGAAATATCATCTCACATTTCTGTGCCTCGATTTCTCCATCAGCAAAATACTTATTTCATATGTTTGTTAAGGATTGATTGGAAAAAAGTGCTTTAACATCCTTGCCTGCATCTGCAATGATTTATTAGTATTAAATCTCCCAGTGTTCCCTTGGTCTTTCAGACTCACAAAAACTGAGCTTTACTTGGTTATAACTTTGTTCTGGAAGTCACTCACTGCTGTCTCTGATGGAAAACTTTCCCTTACCAGCAAGAAATATTTTTAATGCATATATCACTTGATGACTCTCCCTGAAAAACTGATGTTAAGAGGTATCTCCAGATTTGCTAGATGTTCTGGAGAAGCTGACATTTCCAGTACTCTAAAAATTTGTGTCCAACATAACAAAGCACTAATGAGCCTTCAGGAAGCCAATTGCCCACCTGTGTTTCCTTATCATAGAAGCAATTCTCCTCTTCAAAAGAATGATACTTTGAGAGAGGAAAACTTTTATGAAGGACAACCAGTTCAAGAAACAAGGTGGGCAGGTTTTTCTTCATCATGTATTGCAACCTATCCTAAATAACATTACTCTAGTTGAATTTCCCCAGGAAAAGTAGCTGAAGCAATGAGAGGAGAATTAGCTGAATGCATGGGGTTTTAACTGAGCAAATCCTGTATGAATCAGGTTAGAGCTGTTCATTCACTGAGTACCAAATAAATATCTTGTCTGTGCACTACAGAAAATATTTACCATAAAGATGAGTTGATTGATTGAATCTGTACTAGGTGAGATGTATGTTGCTTTCAAAGGAAAAAAAAAAAAAGTGGCAAATTCACTGAGTATCTTTTACCAAAACATTCATTGTCAGCACTTGCTGAAAGTGAGATACGTGTCCATTATGGGAGTCAGATCATTGTACTGAAATTATCATGAAGGCTCGCATTTATTTCACTGGCCTATGGTTCAAGTCATTTTAGTCCTGTAGTGGAAAATAGATAAAAGAGGGTAGAACATGACTATGTGAAGATTATTAGATTTTATAATTCAGGTGCACAAGTAATGGATTTTCTGTATCAGCTTTACTTTATGCAGTCATCACTTATGTATCAAATAACTTAAGAAGGCACTGATCTTGGCAGCATCAAAAGGGTAAATTTAATGTGAGATATAGTTATGAGTGAGAGTAATGAATTTCCAGAAGAAGGGATAACCGTATGTTAAGGATGAAGTGTTTCTAATGTGTCTTTAGAACAAATAGATTGGCTGAGTGAGATTTTCAACTCCCCCTTCTTTTTCCTTTGAACACATTTTCCTTTTGAGAACAAAGAGACAATATAGTTGTTCTTTACTATGTTTTGAGCTCTAATCTCCCTTTTTATATGATCTTAGGATGCCATTGTATTATAGAATTTCATTCCATATTTTTGCCTTTTTTATGATTCTCCTCTACCCTTCTACTTCTCTAGGAAAAAAGACATGCAAAATAATGTCCCATTTCATTATGAAAGAATATTATTGAGTTTCAAAGATAGCTCTTTGGATTTTGGCCTAAGAAAGGTTAATGCCAGAATGCCAGGTGTAGATCATTTTACACCAGGTATTATATGCCAGTCAAGGCAATGAAGAATGGAGATTTAAAAATGAAAATGGCATACAAGAAGAAAGGTGGCTAATTTTTATTTATAACTCTGATGGTGCAAGAGATGGTCTGTTAGGAATATGGAAAAAATAAGACCAAGATGAAGAGTGATCTAGTTGGGTCAACTAGGGACAGCCTCAGCCACTGAGTTTCTCTCTGGATCAATCTTGTGCCCCTTAAACTATCAAGAGATGCCTTAACTGCTCTGCCATTGTGCCTCAAAAGTCAAAGGGAGAAATGATGGAACTGAATTTACCATCTGGGGAAAAAAACAAACATGATTTTTGCCTGTCCCTCATCTTAAAAGTTTCTAAGTAGGTTTTTTATTGTTGGGTTTTTTGGTAAATCCTCCTCTCTCACACAATATTCTCCTTGAACTGTACATGAAGATAACTCATACAAAAATATAGAGGAATATGTTCATAGGGTACTTTGATATAGAGAAAACTGGTTTACTAGTAAAGGAAAAAGGAAGACTGAGAATGGATTTGAAATGTTATTACAGAAATACAATAGTGCTTGAAATACAAAGAACAAACTTAACTTTGGGTTATCTCATTGTATAATCTGAGCAAAATTCCCCCACTAAGGGATTGTCCAGCAGCAAAGGGGGAAAAATGTTGTCATAAGTTAATCATTCTGCCTCTTTGATTGATGATAATTGTTGATCCTCCTGGATCACAGTGTATGCATGAGGGCCACCCAGACCTTTGTTGTATATGCCTGGACAGGAATTTTTTGAGAAATGGAGGCTTCCCAGACCTTCCATTCTCTCTTTAAGCCACTGAGACAGAATCCAAAGACCAGGCTGAGTCCAGGTGTTTGGTGCTTCCATGGCTATAGTTCTATGGGTGTCTGGGAACTGAACCTAGGTCTTCTGTGTGGTAGACAAGGAGTCTACCTTGGAACCACAGGGGACTGCCCTCTTTAAATGGCATTCAATACAGAGCAATGCAAGGTGCTCCACCTCAGGAATAAAAGCCCACATCACACTTATAGGCTCGGCAATGCTACAGTCGCTAGCACCATGACCAAAAAGAGACTTGGGGGTCATGATTGACCACAAGATGAATATGATCCACCAATACACTACTGCAGCTGGCAAAGTGAACAAAACTCTGGCTTGCATCTACTGATGCATCTTGAGCAAGACCCAGGATGTCATCCTCCCTCTGTACTGAGCCTTGGTGAGGCCACAGCTGAAGCACTGCATCCAATTCTGGGCTCCACAACTTAGGAAGGACATAAAGAAGAGGAGAGCCACACACATGATTAGAGGGCAAGAAAACAGGCCTTATGAAGAGAGTCTGAGAGCCATGGGACTTTTCAGTCTTGAGAAGCACAGGCTGAAGGGTGACTTGGTGGCAGCCTATAAGTACATAAGGAGTGTGCATCAGGATCTGGGGGAATACCTGTTCACCAGAGCACCCCAAGAGATGACAAGGTCCAACGGTCACAAACTCCTGCCAAGACCATTTTAGGCATAAGGAAAAACTTATTTACTCTCTGAGCAACCAAGGCCTGGAACAGACTACTCTCCAGAGCTGGTGCAAGCACCTACTCCAGACTCTTTCAAGAAACATTTGGACGTTCATCTTCCTGGGATACTTTGAGCCTCACTTCCTGGGATTCTTTCGCAGGGGGGTGGACCCAATGACCTTTTGAGGTCCCTTCCAGCCCTAATGTCTATGAAATCTATGAAAAGGGCAAAGTGCATCCCTTATAGGCAAGAGACATAAATTACACATAAACCAGTATAAGTGATCATAAACTGGTTGAAACCTGTAACAAAACAGAAATTCAGTGCACACAAACCACTTCCAAGCTGGCCAAACCCAGTTTACGATAAACTTGGATGGATGTCAGATCAGACGTAATTGATTTAGATTAAATACTTTTATTGAACTTCTGTCCTAGATCCCTTACAGATTCAAGTTAACTCATAGTCCCCCAGCATCTCAGGATGCTTTTCACGTCCACCGCAAACACTCCAGGGTGGGTGGGCTAGCCTTGGCCCAAACTGTCTGCTCCAGTTGAGTGGGGAGGCATGCTCTAGCTCCTCCCAGCTTCTAACCTGGTCCACTCCTGGCATGTAGCTGCATTTCTGAAATCAGAAGTGAATGTCTGTTCATTTGCTTATTGGTTCAATCTATGCATCTTCAGCTAACCTGCAGAGATTTAATTGATTCAGCCTCTGGTGTTTTATCGCCTGTACTTAGTCACAAGGACTGATTCTCCAGATTCCCACCTGGGTTCCTGTGAAGTCCTTGATAGAAAAAAAATATTTCCATGAAGAAACCCAGGAAAGAGGTTTTGGATGTGTTGTTCACTGCAGTATGGCTAATTGTAATGTTGTATTCTATCATTACCATCTCTTTCCTTCACTAAAAATTTTTTTGTTAGTGACCGAGCTGAACCGTTTCCTTAGAACTTTCTAATATAAGTATATATTTGCATTTGCAGGAAAAAACGTGTAAACTGAAGGTTAGCAAAGTAGAGACTAAGGATTTTTCATGTTTTTCTTGATTTTGCAAGTTCACAATTAACATTTTAAACTTTCAATAAGCTTCTTATGCACCAAGTTGATAACTTGGGAATCTAAATAACAAACTCATTTTGTCATAACTCTTGCAGTTCTGAACTATTTTAATTGTTGTTTCATGTGGAGAGATGACTGATGTGGAAAAAAAATCATACTTGTTGACTATTGCACCTAATTCCTTTCCATATATTATTCACAAGTGACTTCAAGACTAGTTTTGTTTAAAGAATGTTTGCATTTAAATTGCAGGATATATTATGACCTGTGTGTTTTATGAATGAGGTTAAAGGCTGAAGATATTATTTACTTATTCCCTTAAACAGTGAGAGCCACAAAAGCAGTATGAAGCAAGGTACCACACATTAGTCTCTGTTCTCCAGCTAACAGCGTAATGCAGGGTCAAGAATGTAAAAAATGCAAACCTCTTTTGTGTTGAGGCAGTTAGAGGCTCAGGTACAATATAGTAATGCCAAGGGTCTAAAACTCCATATCTAAGTTTTGAATTAGGAATAAAAGAACGTTTTTTCATTGTCCTGAACAGGGCCGTTGTAAGCATATCGTCATCCTTGTAGTGTGTAGGATTAATGGGTTTTTAGTGTTTTAAACTGTTTTGTTATTTTGCAGTTAAACTCCAACATATGAAGCAGAATGTTAAAATTGTAACAGAGTTATGAAACAATGTTAAAAGTGTCAGCTTTGTACAGATCTACAATAGTGCAGGTTCTAACTATATATTGATGTTAAATATCATTGTTAGGAATCCCAATTATATTTTTTCCATGCTCAGTTAGAATAAGTGCAATAGGTCAGTTATTCTGAATAACAAATCAGTTCTGTAGCCTTTCCCAGAAATAATTCATTATTTAAATAATCCTTGGTTGCTTTTTCATTTCTAAAAGGTTGATGAAAGTCATAAAAGGCCACATTTTTCAGGGTCCTTCAAATTTCAAGACTGATGTATTTAATAAGGTGCCAAGAATCTAAAGCTGATGCCTACTCTGCTCATAGGAAGCAATATAAAAATGGAAAAGATAATTAAGTTTTTATTGCTGAATTAAAATCTGTGTGGTTTGACTTCAGTTTGCAACAGGTTAACCAAGAACAATGTATTATAAAGATCTGTTGCCTTCTCTGAGAAAATTATGACAATATTCTCATGAGTACAATAGCCTTGAAACACTGATTTGGTAGCAATCTGATCTGACTAGTCAAAACATTATGGATGTCATCCTGCCAAATGCTGATTGAATAGGAATTTGTCCCAATCCAGGAAACAGTTGATTTCTGCCTTAATTTTAACAAACTTCTATTAAGGTAAAATATTAATTCTTTTGTAATAGTTACATGTATCAAAGTATGTTAAACTTCAAGTTTCCATGTTTCAGATCAGTAGTAATATACTACTAGTAGTAGTGAATAAATAGATTTGGATGATAGTGCTGTGCAAAGCTTTGGTCCCTGATTCAATTCAGCGGAGATTTGGCCCAATTCAGCAGCCAAATCTCTGAATCTGAATCAAATCAGGAGACCCTTTAATCTCTCCAAATCAAACCAGAACCCTCCAAATCATTTCGGAGAGATTCAAAAAGATTCAGCGATTCAGATATAGACACCGCTTTAAATGTTTTTTCTACATACCTCAAGGTATCAGGTGGCTCATCATGGGGGATTCCCCAGCCTGCTCAGCAGCAGACCCAGAAGTGGACCAGAAGCACTTCTGGTCCCCTTCTGGGTTCGCCAGTGAGTGCATGCCCCCCCCCCCCCACGCCCACCCAACTTGGTGACTGGTGCCTCCTGGGTTTAGAGGTGCACCTGGGGTCCGCCCACAGCAAATCACTGAGCCAGAGGACTGTGGGGGGGGGGGGTCTCCCACATGCTCAGTGGTGGACCTAGAAGTGGACCAGAAGTACTTCCGGTCCACTTCTGGGTTCACCACCAAGCATGTGGGGGGCTCCATCAGTTCCACCATTGTAGTATTCATGAGCCATGCCTGGTACCTCGAGGCATGTAGAAAAAACATTTAAAGCTGTGTCTATGGCCAAATTGCTGGTTCTCTGAATCAGTATCAATGCTTCAGAATTGGATTCTGCTGAATCAAATAGGGGACAGTGATCCAAATCAATTAATCAAATCATGGTCCCTGATTCAGGCTGAATCTGAATCCAGATCAAATACAGCCCATTTTGCACACCCCTATTGGATAATTAATTCTTAATGAAAAATTTATTTGACAAAGGTTCCTCTTTTTGCCTTCAGGATTGCCTTGAATGGAATGGATATTTTAAAGTAATTACCTTGTAATTTTGAAGAAGAATTTATTTATCTGTGGCTCATCCACAAATAGTTCATTGAAATTGTTTGCACTAGATTATAAATTATTTTGGGTGAGACTTCTCTCTCACCTAATATGTTTGCAGAGCACCTAGTAGATAAGATGGCCATTAGTTCTGTTTTATACTGAACCATCCTGCTTTACACCCTTTGTCCACACTTGAATGAGGAACAGATTGCAAAAAGTCTTGTTTTTCATTTCATTGGTAAAAATGGATGTCAGTCATTTGTCCTTATGATTCTACTGGTTGTGCCTAAGGGTAGGGTGGTGCACAGCCACAGAGAGGAAGGGAGGTGGAGGATCCCAGAGGCTGGTTGCTGGATACTTACATGAGGAGCCATGACTGCAGTACACGTGCAAGCACAGCAATAGCTGAGGGGTTGCTACATGACTGAACTCCCTTACCTTGGGGTTGGCATGTACAGGTAGTCCCAGGTCCCAGGGGCAGGTGAGCTGCCAGGCCCAGGAAGTTGGTCTTGAGCTGCCTCAGCACAAGGTAATGCATAGCTTTAAGAGCAGGAAGGTGAAGCACTGCATATGTATCTGCTAGAACACTGATGGGACCATCTTTGTACCCACAGAGCATCTCCATGAGTCCCTGGGGTGTCCTGCTGTGCGGGGAGGGGATCTTTGGGCAAAAGGCCCTCCAGGCTCCTGGGTGGTTGGTCAGCTCATTAAGTGATTAATTATCTTCCGAGACAGGGAAACCTGTCTTTCTCCTGGGAAAGGAAAGATAGGTCTCACCGGGAAGCTGGCTGTACTACCACAGGCATCCAACATCCACTGACCCCACTCAGCCCAGTTCTGACCAGAATGTGGCCAGGCAGATTCCCAGGTACCCATTGTCTTTGCTGAATGCTGACTAGAGGGAGGTGAAGTCCCTGTGTAGTATGTACCCCTGGCTCTCAAGCATGGACCTGGGCTAGAGTGGGACCAGATCCCAGTGGATGATTACTTTTTATTAATTGGGTACTCATGAAGCAAATTACTATTGTCTGCATTCAGTGTCATTAAAAGTACAAAATAAAAGAGAATTAATATTTTATTGTAACAGTCAGCAATAAACTAATGCCAGTGCCATTTCCCCATTCTTTTCCAGTGTCCGCATCCCTCACTACTGACTGGCCAAGGAGGTGGTGGCCCCACCCTGCATCAGTGATTGGCCCAGGGGGCCAGTGGTCCTGCCGCTCACTGAGGAGATGTCCTGTATTCTGGGGATGGGTCAGTGGGCACCCTTCTAGTAGAATAGAATCTGCTCTTAACTGGGGCCTCAGTAGGTTATCACATTCAGTTAAATGAAAATTTGACAGTCCCTGCTCACTCAGAAATGTCTAGCTTTTTTGCCCATACAAAATATTCACCAGTGGTTCTGCAGTTGATCTGCACATAATCATTTATCAAGAGACAAGAATCCTTGTGGGTGATATCTTTTATTGGACCAACCGCTGGTCCAATAAGAGATACAAACCGTGAGAATCTTGCTTTTCACATATTTCCTGCACCATCATGGCAGCAACATCATCCCAACTCTACCAAATAATCATCTTGTTTAATGACTTCTCTGACATATCCATTTGGGATGTTTGTAGATGTGGGGGACATCTGCTCCAACAAACTGTAGTTATAACACTTCAAGAAGACTCGAATTAGTCAAGTCTGCTAGAGCATGCTAATTAGCACACGCAAGCAACCTTGGTGTCTCATGTATTCAGTGTCCCTGCACTTCAGAATGGTGGCAAGTTTTAGTTAAAGCACCCTCACTGCCTTTGTCAAGCACAGAATGCTGAATACATATGATGCTGCGGGTGCTTTAATTAGAGTGGTTCCCGATAGCTGCTCTAATTAAAGTGGCCACACCCCCCAGAGCACATGCAAAGATGCCTCTGTTTTCTATCCTCTGCTACTCTGTATGTAAACTATTTGGGGCACAGGAGTGTGGGGAGGGAGGGGGAGAGATTATCTTTGTTACATATTTGTACAGCGTGTAGCATAATATAAACCTGATTTTTGGATGCAACAACAAAACAAATCCTCATAATAATCTGCTAGCATGTCCTTAGTTGCCATAGTCTATTAAATTACAAGATCTTTGAGGTACAGAATACCTATTGTTCTCATGGGGGGTGGGGGGAGGCAGCAGCCCTGGGCACTACTTTTGGGGAAAGGGACACACAGAAATAGCTGTTGCATCTGACAGTTGGTCATCAACCACATTTTCTTCTTTGTTTAATTAGGGTTACTGACTTCATATCTAGGCAAATACCATGGTTCTAGAAGGCAGCAAGTAATGCAACTGGAATAATACGTCAGTTCACTGTTATTATTTGTAATACTGTGATCCTGAAAATTCTGTTAAGTTGTAATTGGTTTGTGCAACCACCTAAAGACTAGAGAAGTGCTAAATACTTTTTCCAATCAGAAACCTTTTTATCTCCAACTTTTTATCAATCTACTGCCCCAGTTGTGTCCAAGTGTCACCCGGTATTTAAAAGCAGAGTTAATTTTTTCTTCCTTCCCACCTGTAGAAGAAATTGTTTTATTGGTTTAAGGGAAAGTGCAGATTTTTATTTGCCTGTTTATATAGCTGTGAATTTGTGGATATGTACCATGAGAAATTACTTGAAGAAAATTAGGTTAAAAAAGGTTTAATTCTGAAAGTAGTTGGTCCTTATTCATCCTTGTCTCTTGTATCTTAGTTATATAAAACTTTAAACCTGCTGTATGTTGTAACAATGCAGAGGACTTTTGCAGTTCTGGAGGGGGCATGTAAAACTAGTTATACACTCAATGTTTTCCTGGAATTACCCAGGAATTAGTCCAACTTTTAGTACTAATAATGGCAAACCTAGGGGTACAGTAATTGCTTGATGCCAGGAGATTTTGTGAGTTGCTTCAACAGCTAAAGATAAGACAGGTACTAAACAGATCTATCATGCCCTCTTTCCTAGGTTACTGGCAGCTGGAAGAATAGTGCTGTAAAAGCCTCCTGGGTCATCAATTCCCATCCCTTATCTTTTGCAGGCAAATGGTTCTCTGAAAAGGTTAATAAGAACACCTCTTCTGACCCTGCTCATGTGACGTAGCTGCAAAGCAGCATGAAATAAGCAAGGGAAGGGCACTGACAAAGACACTGACACTGGAATAGCAGGAAGTTATTTAGGATTATATGAGAATGCCCTGAACTATGTAGGATGGCAATTTCATTTGACCTAGGATGAAATTCTCATCTCACCTTAAATCTGATGATCAATCTGGTCTGAGTCACAAGCCAAACCACTAGGTATGCATGGTAGAGTTTTAGTACCTTCAGAAACACTACTACACCCACAACTGATTCCCCATCTCCTAGCTGCAGCCAATATCAAATACAGGAAAGCAGTGGTTGGCAATGTTTTTTTTTTTGTTTTGTTTTTTGTGCTGGACTCAGTTGACACACCCCGGGTCCAAGGTGGCTAGTGCTAGGACCCAGTCACTGCCAGAGTCATCATCCTGCTACCAATCCTCTGAGCCAGACCACAAGCAAAGATCCCTGGTACCCAGCTATGGCACAGGCAAAGCCCCCTGTTCTCTGCTGCCATGGTATGCACAGAGTTTGCCACTGCTGGAATGCTACTGAAGATCCCTTCTGTCAGAATGCCACCACAGACCCCCAGCTTTGTTAAGCATATGGGGCTCACAGGCTGTAGGTTGTTAGCCTATACATTAAAGGAAGGCAAAATACTACAGAATTCCCTGAACATACTGAAGAACTTGGCTCATAATATTTAAATTACAAAGAAGATGATGTTTTAGTTTGCATGAACATTCAACAGTGCCTCAAAGAGTCTTCCTGTTTCTGAGAGCGAGAAGTTGCTACATATAAATATTTGCAACAGAATATATAACAATGCTCTTAAAGTTTGTTTTTTTTTAATCTAAAAAAACGTGTTTACACTTCATCCAAAGAGTAACATCAACGACATTTTGTACATCTTAAATGAAATGTTAGAATCCATTGTTAGAGTCCTTTCAGGAAAATTATGTTTGTGATGTTTCACTAGATACATAAAATTCTGAATATGGCAAATTATAATAAATGTGCAATAGCTATCACAGTATCCCTTTGAAGATACTTCAGCTAAGATATCCTGGCCATAATAATCCACTTCCATTTACAGGCAGCAAAATAGAAGTATTGATTTTGACTGCACACATGGATGTCTGCATTGATTAACAACTGATTGGAGGAAAAAATATATAAAGGAACTCAGGAATTATCTTTTTTTCCCCCTTCTATTATTATCGAACCTAGTACAAAGTCGCTTTAGTCCTAATATGAAGCCTTTAGGCACAACAGTAATTGAAATATTTAATGATAATAATAATAAAGCTTGTAACCACTTAGGTAGGCAATATATTCCTAAAACAAAAGGAACCATCAAAGATGAAAATAATATTCTGATTTGTATTGTAACAGGGATTTAGAGGTCCTGTTACTTTAAGGGAAGAAACTGCAGCAACTAGAGCACAGACAGCTAAACAGGGCCAGATGTAAGAGGGAAGGCATCAAGAAGACACTGCTGCCTAGGCAGTAAGTGGCCCATCAAGGTAAAGGATATACCTGCAACCTATCTGGGAAAGTCACCTGATTGGAAGGGAGCAGGATTTAGGAGGCATATAAGCCCAGGTCTGAGACTAGGTAAGCAGTCTAGCCTACAGGCTTCTAAGAAAAGAACTCCAGGTTAGGAGGGTTTTAGACAAGCTTCTGGCTGACACCTTGACTACCCTAGGAGTAATTCAGGTAGAATGCTTCTGACTTTCAAGGAAGACAGCACAGGGTAGCAGGAAGCCTGGTGGTACAGCCAGTGACCTGTAATTATGTTTAAACCCTGTGCAGGGATAGTTTGTGTTATAGTTCATACTGGTGATCTAGGTTGAGACTATTGGGGTGGAGGAGGTCCCAGTAGTACCCAAGGGGCAGATGGCTCCTTTGAGCCCTGCCCGAGGCTGAGCTTAAGGTGCTGACAGGTGGCACCCAGGAAGCGGTTAAAACTTAGGCTGGATAAGGCCAGTGCCCAAACAGGCCAAGTAGGGTTGAGAAAGAGCACAGTGCCAAGCGCAAGGGTGAGACAGGGCCACCAAGCCCATTGCCCAGGACAGGGCAGCGTTTGGGCCAGTGAACCAGAACCCAAAGCAGGAAAGATCCGTCCAGGATAGGGCAGAGGCAAGGGCTGGAGCCCAGAAGCCAGGTCCAACACAGTGTGCCTAGGCTAGATGGCCCATAAAGAGAGAAGGCCAAAGCCCCTACAAGGGATCCTGATTGAACAGTAACATCTGTGAGGCATGAGCATGGCTACAGGGGAAGTCAGAGGCCATAATATTAGCCCTTAAGGTGATTAGTGTGCTAGAAGACAGCCTGTTAGAGGGTGAGTTGTCATTCTGGGAACCCTGGACAGCCTCCCTTTTCCAAATTAAATGTCAAGGTGTGGCAAGTAGGAAAAAGGGAAAGGTACCCAGAGAGTCAGGGTAAAGCAGGAGCTTTGTGCTACCAGGGGACATCACAGCCACCCTTGGGTCCCAGCACTTGCTACAGTATTATAATGAAAAACAGAGATAGTTGCATAAATGCAGTGCTGTTAGCAGAACTGAAATGAAATGTCCAATTGCAGACACTTGGGAATGATCTCACACATTTGAAAATGAAAAAGGCCATTATGCTTAAAATAAAGGACAGGACAGCCCACAGGGGAGATGTTTCAATTCTTGTCTATGCCTTCTTGCCAATTTAACCAGATCCATCCTTCAGTCTGCTCTCAACATTACTTTTCAATCTCCGGATGTGCCTCCAACTTCAACTTCTTCCTCCTCTAGTTTTCTTCTCCTATCATAAATAATATTATTCCTACCCCCTTCATCTCTGCTCAAATTAATTTGTCAAGTGGTCTGTCTCATGACCTGGACCAAAATGCTATTTCAAAAATACCACAAACCAAATAGTGTTTGAGTAGGCAGAGCTACTTGAACAGATACTTTTCTTCACTCTTCACAAAAAGTTAAGATTCAGCCATACACCTAATAGGGATTATCTGGATATGGAAGGGTGCAAGCTGAGTGAGGAAATATTTAAAGAGATGGTCAGAGAGCTTTTCTTGAGTCTGAATAAATTTAAGTCAGCAGGGCCTGATGAGCTTCATCCCAGGGTCCTGAAAGAACTGGCAATGATCTTCGTGAAGTTGTGGGACACAGGCCAGGAAGCAGAGGACTGGAAAAAGGCAAATGCAGTGCCCCTCTTGAAAAAAAGGCAAGAAGGATAAGCTGGGTATAACACAGAGCATAGGGATCCTGGTACTTTCAGGGAGAAACTATCCAGAAAGATTCCACATGAAGGACAGCAATAGAACTGGCTACCAGAGAGAGTTATCAGCTATGAGTAGTACCTACTGCAGAGCAAGCAGCCAGTGTACTAAAGGCAATATCTTTAATAGACCAACTAGACAATTGCAAAAAAATAAAAATCTTTATTTGCAAGCTTTTGGGCAAATGCATCTTTCATCAGGCATAAGGGAATGCAAAATTGTAATATTTCTCACAGGTAAAAATGAAAATGCATATTGTACAGGACAGCTGGAGAGTGATGTAAGTTCTCCTTGCTGGAAAAGTAAATTTTATGTAAATTAGGCTCAGATAAAAGCTGGAGCAGTCTATTTACCTCAAAAGTGTCTGATGGCAAGCAGGATGTTGATTTATGCTTCTTTCTTGTTATGATGTTTCATATTTCACTGGAGAATTAGTGATGAAAAGGTTCTCCTGGGCAATGAATTTTGTTGTGTAGAGGTTGCTCTTCATGTATACAAATTCAGCTTGAAAAAAAAGGCTGGAGCAGGGGTGTTAGCTTGCAGGTCTCAAGGTGTTGAATTTTGCTTCCTCTTGTAAAATTATGAAGTTTTCATTTGAAAATGGTTAAGTATATCTTCCATGTTTCAGGGATAAATGTTGTAGCCATGCTGGTCTAAAATTATAAGCAGTCAACAAGCAGTAGAGGAAATATCTTTTGTTAGATCAACTAGGCAGTTGCAGTAGTACAACAGAGAAGGGCCTGTGGGGTAGTAGGAAACCTATTGCAATGCTGGCCACTTAGTAGTTGGGAAATAGGATAAAACCCTGCATAGGAGACAAGCTAATGTTATAGTGATGACCATCAGCAGTAAGCTACCCTTCAGTCTAGTCAGAAAGCCTAATTCAAAAACACTGGTGGCCAGAGAAATCACCTGACCAGAAAGGAGCAGGGCCTGGGGAACATATAAACTCAAGGCTTGAGCAGGGAAGGCAGTCTGGCCCTGGAGGCCAAAGGGGAAAGAGCTCTGCTGGGAGATGTCTGTTGCTGGTTGACTTACAGAGATCCTGCCAAGCTTAAGAACAATGAATTAAGATTTGAGGGCTGATAAAGGACTGAGACCCAAAAAGAAGAGATTTTGGTAGACAGCCAGTGAGCTAGGAATTTGTGTAATAACCAGGCACTTATGTTCTATTTGAACATTCACCGGTGGGCCAGGTTTTACACTAATTAGGGAAGGTGGAGTTCCAGTGGTGCCTGAAGGGCAGGTGACTGCTTTGAGCCCTGCCTGGGGCTAGGCTTCAGGTGCCTAAACAGGTCGTAGACCAGGGCCAGGCGCCCAGTGCCCAAGCAGATTGGAAAACAGGGCCAGTACCCAAGAAGGGCAAGACCAGATCCCAGTAAGGATGAGATCAGAGGGCCAGAGCACAAACCCTATAGCAGGCCTGAGGCCAAGAGGACCAGAACAAAGCCTGGAAAGGGGTTGAAACCTATGACATGTGGACATAAGACTAGGAACTGGAACCTAGAAGCCTGATCCAGCATAGTGGGCTGAGGCAAGAGAGTCCAGCTAAAGGAAAGAGGCAGAGGCCAAGAAGGCCAAGGCTCTGAGAAGTGAACAGAGGCCTAAGATGGCCTAATATTGACTCAGGGCAAAGTTTCCTACCTGGAGAATGACCAGTAACACCTCTGAGGTATAGACATGAATATGGCTGTAGGGAAGGTTAGAGCTGTAAATAGTGCATAAGGTGATAGGTCCTGGGGGGGATCACATAATTGCCAGGAAGGCCCACTGAACATGACAGTGAGATTGAGAGTAGAGGGATCCAAGGGAGGATCCACTGGCAAGGAGACAGATGTAGGATCACTCTAAGAGTCCTGGGCAACATCCCTTTTCCAAATGTATTAAGAACATCAAGGTATGGCAGATGAGAGTAAAGGGAAGAGTAGCTTAGAGGCAGAGTGGGGCAGGAGTGATTTGGCTATCAGGAGGTGTCTCAGCTGCTCTTGGGACATGTTCCTGCTATACTGGGGGACTATCAACTGGTTTGCTTTACCTTGATACCTGGGAAGTTGCTGGAGCATATCCTAAGGAAGGCCATTTGCAAGCATCTGAAGGAGGAAAGGCTGATATCAAGCATCCAGCATGGCTTAATGAAAGAAAACAAAATAATTTAATATAAAATTGATTTCCTTCTTTGACAAAGTAACTATTCGGGTTGATGATAGGAATGCTGTGGATATAGTGCACCTGGAATTCAGCAAGGCTTTTGACAAGGTCTCTCATAACCTTTTCATAAACAAATTGGAGAAATGTGGGCTACATAAAATTACTATAAGGTGGATAGTAGGGCTTTGCATAACTTTGGTCCCTGATTCAATTTGGCAGAGATTCAGCCTGATTCCATGGCTAAATCTCTGAATCCAAATCAAATCAAGACACCCTTTAATCTCTCTGAATGGAATTGGAACTCTCTGAACTGATTTGGAGAGATTCGGAAAGATTCAAAGATTCAGACATAGAAGCTTTTAATATTTTTTCTACGTACCTCTAGCTAGCAGGTGGCTCGTGAATGCTGAGATGCTAGGGTGCATGGTGTGTCCCACAGAAGTGTAGGGAGCTCCCAAGCACCCTTGGCAGCAGACCTAGAAGTGGACCAGAAGCACTTCCGGTCCACTTCCGGGTCTACCAGGGAGCGTGATGGGCTCCCCCCACCATGCCCCTCCAGCTTGGTGACTGGTGCCTCCTGGGTCTGGTGGGGGGGGGCACCCAGGGTCCCCCCATGGCTGATCGCCAAGCTGGGGGTGATGGGGGAACCCCCAGCATGCTCCCTGGCAGACCTGAAAGTGGACCAGAAGTACTCTTGTGGGACGTTCCATTCATCCCAGCATCGCAGCTTTCACGAGCCATACCTCATACCTTGAGGTATGTAGAAAAAACATTTAAAGCTGTGTCTAGAGCCAAATAGCTGATTCTCTGAATCAGCATCTAATTGGGGATAGTGATCCGAATCAACTAATTGAATCATTGTCCCCGATTCAGGCTGAATCTGAATCAAATACAGCCCATTTTACACACCCCTACTGAATAGATAACTGTCTCAATAGCCACAAGCACAGGGTACTAATGAGTCCATGTCAGAATTGCAGGAGGTTTCAATTGAAGTCCCACAGAGGTCTGTCCTGGGCCCAGTGCTGCTCAACTCATTTATTAAGGATTAGGATGCTAGTATAGAAAGCTTCTTGACCAAGTTTGAAGATGACACAAACCTGGGAAGAATTGTGAACACTGTAGGATGACAGCACTATTCAGAAGGATCAGAACAGATTGTAAAGTTGGGTTAGAGCTAGCAGGATGAAGTTCAGTTTGGACAAATGGAATATGCTACACCTCCAGAAGAATAAGTGAAATAAAAAATATGAATGGTTGATACCTGAATACATAGCAACACTATGGAAAAGGACTTGGGAATCTTTGTAGATCTCAGATTCAGTACAAGTCTGCAGTGTAATGCAGCGGCATAAAAGGTGAATGAGGTTTTGGGATGCAGCAATAGAAGCATTAGGTGCAAGACAGAGGAAATGATAATTCCTCTCTGCTTGGCACTGGTTAGGCCTCATCTGGAGTAGTGTGTGCTGTTCTGGTCTCCATTTTTTTTCAAAGGGGCATGGAGAAGTTAGAAAGGGTCCAGAGGTAGGCAAGAACGATGGTAAAAGGCTTGGAAACCAAGTCAAATGAGGAGAGGATGAAGGATCTAGGCATGTTCAGCTTGTGAAAAAGGTGCTTAATAGGGATCATGATAGCAGTCTTCAAGTACTAGAAGATCTGCCATGAAGAAGATAGGAGGATGTGGACCAATGACTTGAAGCTGCAGCAAAGTAAGTTTTGATTGGCTATCTAAAAAAAACTTCTTCACTCTTACAATAGTGAGGCAGTGGAATAGACTGCCTAAGGAATTTCTGGACTCACCATCATTGGAGGTGTTCAAGATGAGCTTGGACAGCCACTGGTTAGGGGTGACCTAGGCATAGCTGTGCCTATGTATTTCCCATGCTTTGGGGCTTTTCTCGTTGCATCCAATCCCCCTCTCCCCCCTTTTCCGCTACATGTATCAGGGTGTTTTTAATCCTTCCAAGAGGCATTGACTGTTGGCTACAGCCAAGGCTGGGGACTTTGACTGGGGTGTGCCTATGCTTCTGCTGGGACCATTCCAGGATAAAGAGTCTTGAAATTCCAGGATAAAGAACCTTGCTCTCTGCTCAGGGTCAGACCAATCAACAAACTTGGGGTCAGGAAGGAATTTTACCCCATGGTAAGATTAATATGAACTATGGGGGGGTTTCCTTCCTCTGTAGTTGGAAGCATGGCCCTTTACCTGGAAACTCTTGAGCATGTATTGATAACATTTTATAGAAGCAGGATATTGGCTGCTGTGGTTCTCCTGCTTTACCTGTGTAGGTTAGGGTGTTAAAACTGTGTTGTGTCTGGGTTCATGGTAGTCTTACATAGAGTTTAGAGTATATTTTGTATGGGATTGAAGAGGGATGATCCTGCCTGAGGCAGAAGGTTGGACTAGATAACTTCTGGAAGTCCCTTACAGTCCTGCTTCTCTATGATTCCATGACATCAGGACCCAAAGTTGGCAGCATGTGCTTACATCTACACATTTTGTAATGTTTGGTCTCTGTGGAGAATATATAGTTTACTGGGTTACAATGATTGGTTCTGTTTCTAAAACAAATTGAAATGTTAGATTAGAACATCTGACTATAAATTTGGTGTAATGTTAGTACAACTTGTAAAAATACAGTTCACCTAGTGCTTGAATCATCTGGTTCTAGTAAGACCTGCAACTTGGATAACATTTTGCTCTGTACAACTTTCTGGACTACTGTTGTAAAAAAAGAAATGTTGTTGTTCATTTCAATGGGATTGAGGTGTGGTCCTTACTAAATATAAATTAAAATTGTCCTTATCTGAATTTATCCTTTTTTGAGAAGTGTTGGAAACATCAGCAGCAGCAATCCCTCGATTCAGATTATTTTTACTGTGGCTCATTGATGGATCCTGATGTGACAAGTGTTGAAAATGAAAATTTCTTATATCATCCAGTCTCTGCTGTGTTTGTGTTTAGGTCATTTCAGATAAATCCTGTTAGTCATTTTGACTTCAGTAGAATTAACTGTATGAGTAAGGTTATTTGTAAATAAATGTTCACAGACTTCTTGTCATTACTTGTGGTGAAAACTAGCATTTCTAAACTGTCATATTAACTGCATTCCACCACTTTAGGTGATTCAGAAATAATCTATTCAACATTATTCAGTTTCTGTGATACTATCTCTATCCAATTACATAAAATTCCTTCATCTGGGAAAGTGAAATTTCAAAATAGTATTTACAGACTTAGTTAAAACATTTGGGTTACCCATCCTAACCATATTTATCGACATGTGGCTGTTTAAATGAATACCATTCTTTTCCAAATCTGGTGTAATTGACAATCAGTACTATTTAAAAATAAATATATTTCTGACCATAACTGAAGTGAAATAACCCAACTGATAAAATTATATAAACTGTTAGGGTTCATTAGAACATTTAAGTTTCAGATTGTGCTCATTTAATAGTATGCTTTGAAAGAACTTTTTTTTAAATATTTAAACAATAGATCTATTCATTTCAATTACATGGGGCTCCAAGCATTTTCTTCTTTTTTTTTTTTTTCTTTTAATGATGTTTTACTAAAAGGAATCTGTTAGACCCCAACTCCATGCAATGCCCAATGACTAGGGAGACAATGGATCAATGCCATCACGCATCACCTGCACACATTGCTCATCAACAGCTTTATTCAAAATGGAGACAGCTTCGGGCAATGCTTCAACAAACTGGGGAGTTGCACCAAACATTAGTTCTTTCCATATTTATACACCTTGGTTTATGCTCATTAACATTTACTCCACTTTTGTCCTTCCTTTGTTCCACCCATATTCCCTCCTATCTTAAGCTCCACCTCTGTTTACTGTTTACTTCATTAGCATGGAATTGCCTATGCATTTCACTTATTTACATGTCTTTTTGCTATGAGCACATGCTTAAGACCCTGACCCTGGCTTCTTTTGGTCACTTGCATCTTCTTGTTGATTTCTTCACCATCTCCGAGGTCTTGCTTCTGCTTTATCTCCCAACAATAGCTGGTGCTCTGTGTCCTGTTCTTTTTACATAAAGATCTATATATCTATAACAGTACTATATTGTTAAGAAAATGCTTGCCTAATCATCTTGTAAGGTTACTTTTAACATACCATTCTGCCTTGTGATTAGCAGCTTGCTAGGCCACAGGTTATAGCCTTTTATTCAGCTGCAAATCCAATGCTTCCCAAGATCTAAATACTGTCACTCTAACAGAATGTACAAAGAATATCATTCCTGATGCACTTTGGCAGGACTTTGATTTGACTTGTTAAATTATCTGATTTTGGGTGGGAAAAAGCTATTCATTTGATTAACTCTATGCCAATTTCTGCACACACAGAATCTGTCCCAAAGCCTATTGGAGATAGTGCAAAGATTTTTATTGACCTCAAAGTGTTTTAGATCAGCCTTATAATTGGTCTATAGAGCCACATTTTCAATTAATATTATTTTTGTTTTCCCTGTTTCATGATTTATTGTTAGTTACTCCCGAGATGCATCTACACATGCAATCACTCCAGCCACAGGTGCCATGGTGCCAGGGGCCTACAAGGACAGGCTCAGGCTGGCAGAGGGCTCTGGGGGGAAAGGTTCAGGCTGGCAGATTGGCAGGGGCAATGGGGGTCAGGCTCAGGTTGGCACGAGAGGGTCTTCTGGGATCCTGTGGCCAGCTCACAATGTACCATGTCTGTGAGGCACTCGTGGACCACCTCCTCCTCCTCCACCCCCTATCCCAGGCCCATAGGGCAGCCCCATGACCACGCACACTACAGACAGCAATGAACACCAAACTTTATTTCCTTCCAACACACAATAATAGACCCTCTCATTCCCTCCTTCTCCAACAGCAAACTCCCTCCCTCCATCTTTCCCTTCCTCCCAACAGCAACATACCCCTCCCTAACCCCAAGGTGAACCAACAGTAAAGGACCTTCTTCCTGTGAAGCTCTATAAATCGGAAGAATCCCTGATTATAAGGAAAGACTGAGGGAACTGGGCTTATTTAGTTTAGAGAAGAGGAGACTGAGAGGGGACTTAATAACAATCTTCAACTACCTGAAGTGAGGTTCAAAAAGATGATGGAACTAGACTGTTATCAGTGGTGGCAGATGACAGGACAATGAGCAATGGTGTCAAGTTGCAGGAAGGGAAGTTTAAGTTAGATATTAGGAAGAATTTTCTTGCTAGGAGGGTAGTAAAGCAGTGGAACAGGTTACCCAGAGAGGTGGTGGAAGCTCCATCCTTAAAGGTTTTCAAAACCCGTCTAGACAAAGCTCTGGCTGGGATTATCTAGTTGCAGATGGTCCTGCTTTGAACAGGGGTTGGACTAGATGACCTCCTGAGGTACCTTCCAAACCTAACTTTCTATGATTCTATCACAAGTTTCTCTGCATGTGACAGGGCCCTGGATGCCTAGTTGGGAAGTCACTGACTTCTCAATAAAGTTCTGAACTGCCACCTGCCTCCCTGTGGGTTGCAGCAGGAGAACTCTTGGGGGCCAGAGGAAGCTCATTCAGGCAAGGTAAGGAGGGAAGGGAAGAGACAGCTGGAGGGGGGGGGGGGGGCTGCAGGGTCCCTGGCTACAGGCTTGCAGCCTGAGTGTGGGCAAGTGAACAGTCATGGGCACAGATGGTTGTGGCAACACATTCCCCTCCCAGCCCTCCTCCCTGTGTAGGGTTTACTGGATAGGCATGGTGGACAATACTGATTACTGGACTCAGGGACCTGCGAGGTGGCTTGGATTCCTGCAGTGTCCCAGGGCATGGAGGAATGGTACCTGGCTGCCTGTGCAGTGGCCCCTTCTGGGAAGGAGCTGGAGCTTCTTATCACTACTGCCATCCATGGCCTGTCTTCCCCACTTGGGCTGCATGCCCAGAGTTTGCAGGGCAGGTGTTAGCCTGGGCTGCCTGATCTGTCAGATGAGGCCGAGGGTGGCGACCATGTCAGGACCTGCCCCGAGGAGCCCACCCACAGAGAGTGCTTATCACTGCTGGGTTACAGAAGAAGATCCAGCAGCCTGTTCATGCTGCACACGTGGGCCTTACTAGGGTCCCTCATAGCCAGGATATGGTCCAGCTTCCTCATGAAGGGCATGATCCTATGGGCTGCCCTGGACTGCCAGTTGTGAGTCCTTGATCTTGATGTGGCACTGGCACCCATGTTTCTGGTAGCTGTAGTTTCACATTTGGGCTGCCATCACCTTGTAAATATGGGCATTTGATCCAGACCACTATGAGGCTGACAGTCTCTTTCTGAGTCCAGGTGGGGCCCCAGAATGCTATCTCTGGTGTCAGGGATTCTGCCATGGCAGCTGTTGCCAGGGGCCTTGAAAACTTAGGCAGAGACTCTGGGTGGTGGTGGGGCATGGCATATAGCTTCAGTGGGGGGCACAGGGCCTAGAAGGCAGGCAGCTCATGGTAATCCCTCCCCCCTCTCCTTGGGAGGCTGAGTCAGATTCTGCAGGGCTGCTGTGCCTGGCACATGCCCACACTTGTGGGACACGATACCCAGGGACAGGCAGCAGCTGGCACAGGCCCCAGGGGTTAGGCCAGGGGTTTGGAAGCCATCCTGGGACAGCCAAAGGGTCACCCATGCCATGTGGCTCTGCCCCAAACTGGTCAGCCATGCCAGCAGAGGGCTAACCTCCTGGCACAGATTTGTGCCCAATGTCAGCATCTGCAGATATGCTACTACACAGTAGCTAATGCACAGTTAATCTAGTACCTGTATTTCCTGGTACTAGCAAACAGTGCATTAGACTAATTTATTGTGCAGTAAATTCTTCACAGGTGTAGAAGACAACACTTTATTATTAGATTTGTCTAATTCACAGTAAAGCATCTCATGCAGATGTTCCCCCTCCCACTTGTCTGAATAAAATCCTAGCCCTACAGACTTTTAAATGTATCCATTATCTTACTGAGGGTATGTCCACAATACAGTCACAACACAGTTACTAGAATAGAGATGCTTGACCCAAATATAAACGAGCTTTTGCATTGATGATAATCTAGCCATGAAAGCATGGAACTAATTGCAAACTAGATCACTTCTCAGTTAGTTATCACTACATCTCTATGACTGTAATGTAGCCAATGCCCTCAGTTAAAAGGGCAACCTATTTGCGTAAATTCACTTATGTATGAAGTTTAAAGGATTGTGCTCTATGCTTTAAACTCTTCCAGACAGGCACTGATGCTTAGTATGAGTTTGTAGAATGTCTAGAAAATAGGGCCCTTGTGCACTACTACAATACTAATAATCATAAGTAATATATAAAATGAAATGTATAGTCTATTTTATGCCATTGTAGTTAGCCAAGGATTCCATTTGAGAATTAATAAAGTATAAACTAGTGCTTTCCTGGTGGCATGATAAGATTCTTTGTAAATGCATTAATGTACCCTGGGGATCATTCTGTTTCCTACTGCCTTCTGATATATAGAATTACATGAGGGAGAAATGTATGCAAGCATTTTTGATTCATAAGAATTATCTACAAGAAGGGGATACCCAAGAGAACCATCACTGGATTATTGTTAATATTCAGGATCATCCCCTCCCATGCATGGTGCTTTCAGGGAGACATTTCTAAAAGGGAACTACTTTTTACTTCACCATATGTGCCTTCTAGGAATCAGCATGATAACCACTGGCTTTCTTTCTCCTGTCGCTTGTTTAAGATTCATGTGTGATCTAGGGGAGTTTGTTACATGAGACAAGTTTTTTATATTTTTAGCTGCATACAGAAACATGACCTGGTAAGTAATTTTGTATGCCTAACTTTAAGCATAAGAGTAGTCCCATTGTGGTCCTGGGCATGACCATAAAATAAATTTGACTGGAGGGCTTGTAGGAATGTGGTGGGGTTATTCATGGTGGGGTAGCTCATATATAATACCACAATATTGAAACCTTCAGAGTAAAGTGAATTTAGGGCTCCTCAAAACCCTAGCCCCCACTGCCTTGTGGGTATTCCTTGGTTGTAAAAAAAAAAAACCCCAAAGGACATTACACTGGCAAAAGCATGCCCTTGCTGAGGTGTTAGGCAGCCAGCATCAGCTTTAATCTGTTTGTTGGCTACAAAGGACCAACTTACAGGATCATTACAAAATTATAGTTTATTAGATGGATGCAAAAGTCAGATCATAAACCTTGGGGCTGATCCCCTCAAACACACACACACACACACACACACACACACACACACACACACACAGTAGCTAGCTATGAACACTAAGCACCAATGTCAAGATATACCTATCCCCAAGCGCTGGAGTACACCATTGTAGCAAAACCCCCAGTTTTTCTTTTTTTAATTTATTTTAAAATGCATTCCCTCCCCTTCCCCAACCATTTCTGACTTCTTCTATCCCTCTCTATTCCCTATAGATAAGTATAAGTAAGCTAAAATGTAGGATAAGCTTTAATATTTTATTTTAGGTAGTAAGTTTTATTTTTCTCTGCCCTCTTTGAAAATAAGTTCCCTGCTGTTTTGATATCAATACCCACTGTTTTATAAATGAGAATTATTATGTTTGTACTGCTTTTATATTGTGTGATTACTGTTTTAGGCCTATGTAAGTTAGCATAAGTCATGTCCAGTTTCCATTTTGTATGTCAAACCTCCATCTTGCATCCCCTGTGTTGCAACTGTATGATTCATGTACTCCTCTGTAATAGGTCGCCCTTCCCAGCTCCATCTTCCTAGTACTCCACTCCTTGCATGGGGCGCCCTTGGATTCTTCTTTAGGTTTCTTACATCCCGCTCTATACTCTTCTGCCACGTCTTGATGAAAATTATGATGATGCTGTTGCGAGCAGGAGGCTGCCTTTTCAATTGGGTATATTGGGGTCTTTCCCCTATGTGAGACTGACCCCTGGTTTTATCTAGCTAGGTCTCCCCATCTAAACCCACTAAACAGGGTTTGACTCCGAAGCTCTAGCCTTTTCTATTGTCTTGAGGCCTGTGGCCCCTTTTCCCCACTCCATTCTGTAGCCCGGCCCAGAGTCCCAGGTGCCAGCCCCCCAGCTGGAGGGTTGCAAGCCCCAAAACCCTCTTGGCCTTCTCAGTAATGCTGCCCCCTCTTTCTGGGGCTTCTCAACTGCCCATATCTAGGGCTGAGGTCAGTGCATCCCAAATGCTGTGCCCTTGCTGGCACTGGGGTTCCCACACTGCTGTGGGTCCCCTATGAGGCCTCCTCCAACCCCAGTAGCCTCACCCATACCGCCGATTATAAACAGCAACACAAACTCAAGCCCCTGGGGTATAACAAAAAGAGAAGCCACTCGGCTATAACCACTCTCAAGCCTACCAGGGCTTCATCTCACAGCAGTGTCTGATGCTCCTGCATCAGGCTTCTCTTCTCTTCCATAACAGAGAGTTCCTCCCTTCTTGGCTGCTGGCAGGGAACTGCCTCTGTCCGCAGCTCCTAGGGTTTATAAGGGCTAGGCCCTGCCCCTTACAATCAGCTGACCTCCTCTGGTTCCCCTGGCAACCCACAGCTGGGCTCATCACTCACTGCTAGGGCTCTTTCCCTCACATTTTCCCCTCTTTAGGAGCAGGGCACCTCAGTGCTCTGCGACACCCTCCCATGTAAATTGGTTCCTGGATGAATGAGAATGATTGGGAATAATTGAAATACAATTGTAGCAGGCCTCTACTGAATGGCCCACAATGACCAGGCCATCACCTCGCATTGATTCATCCAGGAACTACAGACCTCACCAAGGAACAGAAACAAGACCAGGATTTGAAAGACAAAAGACCCTGCAGAACCAGCAACTCTACCATTGTACCTCACCATTACAGACACCCGAAACTGCACATCCCTGCATGGAGCACACATGCTCAGTACACCAGGTGCTGACCCTTGCCTGGGCATGCCTCCTGTCACTAGGGTCACACAAGGTCTGCCCCTATAAAAAGGGGCAGTGAAGACAGACCCAGTGGGACACCCTCTCCATCTGGACCAGCACCATGCCACACCACCTATCCACCCAGAGGGCCTGCTGACAACCCCCTTCTGGACAACACCTACTGGACAAGGACCCCTTTCCAGCCTGGATAGGTAGCTATCACCCCCCACCCCCTCTTCAACCAAGGACTTGGACTCTGCTTCTCCTCCCTACCTGGACTCCAGCCCTTCCACTGAGTCTCTTTCTCCTGCTGCCATTGTTAGTGCTTGTGTATGTGAACCAATAACTTCATGGGGCTGTGTAGTGTGTTGTCTGTATAATAAAACTGTTATTTGGACCCCTAAGTTAGGTTTTGCTTTACTATGGTTTGGCCCTGCTACAATCTCTGCTCCTCGCCCCTCTAACTTCTGTCTCATCTCTCCCTCTCCTGCTTCTGGCTCATTGCAACCTCCAACACCTGTCCTGATCTCCTCTCTGCCTCCAAACCCCCTGTTTCTTTGCCACTGTCTTATCCCCACTGCCTTTTTTATTTTTCCCTGAGCAACCAGGTTTCTGCCTCAGTTTCTTTCCTGGCTGTCTTCTCCTTGCCACCACTTATCTGCCCCCCCCCCCAATATCTCAGATGTCTGCCTCAGTTTCCAGCCCCAGTCTACCTTAAGTAACCCCAAGCCTCAATTCCTCAGCCAGCTTCTCTGTAGTCCAGCGGTTCTAATCCTGGTTCTGGCAACTTTCACTCCCTACACTTTATTGCTCTGCCGTGGAGGGAGCATAGTGACAGTGCATTATTGGTGCACGGAGGGTGCAGGAGTGGACAGGACCTCAGCAGCTGTATGAGGCAGCGCAGGTCTCCAATCCTGCATGAGGCAGGAGCAATGGTGCATAGATTGGTGCATGGAGGGTCTGAGAGAAGACGGGACCTTGGCGGCTGCATAAGGCAGCATGGGTCTTCAACCCTGCATGAGGTAGGAGCCATGGTGCATAGGTCAGTGCACAGAGGAAATGGAAGCAGATGGGATCCCAGCAACTGTCTGAGGCAGCGTGGATCTCCAACCCTGCACGCAGCAGGAGCCCATCCTTCTTAGTGCACAGAATGGTGCTTGGGGCTGTTGGAGACCTGGAAGGGCCTGCAGTGGCTGCACAAGGCAGCACACATCCCCAACCCTGCACAAGGCAGGAGCTGGGCCATTGGTGCACAGTTCGGTGCACAGGGCTGTAGAGCTGATAGGTTGCCACAGCTGCATGAGGCAGCATGGGTCCAAGTGCACAGGGCAGTGCACAGCAGGCTGAGAGAGGGTTGATAGACCCTGGTGGCTGCACCAGGCAGCTCGGGCCTTCCTGCCACGAGCAGTGACTGGATGGGTCGACCATCCCTGTGAGGGAGGACTCTGGCAGTTGTGAGTTACCTGGAAAGGGGATTCCCACAAGGGAGGAGGGTCCTTCCTCACTGTGGGGGATCAAGGGAAAGCCCCTGAGGAGTGGGGATGAATCACTCCTGGGCACAGAAGGGAGTCTGGGGCCCCTGTTTGTTAAGAGTGGTGTCATGGTTACAAGCACCTCCTAGTTAAGCAACCTGGGAGAGGGCAATGATGTTCTATTAGGTAATGGGAACTTTCCCTGGGTTCCCATTTATTCTTAGGGTAAAGCTGCTGTGCCAATAGTTGTGGTCTGATTATTTATGCCATTGGGATTCTGTTTCACAAATTCAATGAAATCATGAGTGCTTCTGCTATGCCCTCATACTTGCAACCTCTGGGCTGTCAATCGTGTACCTAGTGCACATGCCACCCCAGTCCCCAGTAATGCAGATGGAAAGAAGAGATACTGCATTGACATATCCATCATTATCTTGCTCCATTCAGTTTATAAAGGGATTGCAGCATTTGGTATTTTAATTGCGCAGTTCTTTTCTTCCCTGCAATTATTTTTGGCTACACACACTGTTTCATGAATTATTGCTATATGATTTGACTTTTTGATAATTGTAGTTTCTCCCTCCTCTCAAAAGAGCAGTTGCCAAAATGATATTATTTTCCCCTTTACCTGTCTATACTTTGGAAAATCATTATAAGGAAACCTAGCAAGATTCAAGGTATAACCATGAGTAACTCTATCATTTGATTTTACATTAAAGGAAACTGGAAAAAACATACAATCTGAAAGCCATGGGATGCAGACTCTTCTTTCCTTCCCCAACCCCTATTCGAGTAGCCCAAGTTGCATGTTTCCTTGATTAGTAACTAGCCACTTTCAAAAACTGCGGGTATCTTAGAGAATGTAACCAGGATAATTGGCCTGTCAAAGATGTTTCTTTCTGCATCTTCAACTTTAATACCCTTATCTGCAATGTTAACAAATAAGACAATTAATCACATCTATACTCATTTAGTTAAAAAAATAAGCATTTAATTTCTTATCTGTATCAGAAAAGGTCCATTATTTTTGTAACTGCAAAAATATTTTCAGTTAACTCTGCTCTTCCTCCTCATCCATGGACTTATTCTGCCACCTGCCTGCATGGCTTGAGGAGGGGGTAATGGCTTCATGATATGGTCAGTGCCGGGCTGTCACAAGGGCTCTTTCTCGTTCTTATCTGATGAACTGACTATGTCTGGGTCCCACATGTCCCTTTCTGCACAATTTTCTTCCTCTCCCTGGTCATTACTATTAAGCTCCTCAGACATATGCCTCCCATATTGCGCATCATGAATCCAGTCAGGGAAGTCCAGTACACCTATATTGTAGTGTGCCACCAAAGGGATAAAAACATTTCCAGTGCATTTTCAGAATGCCTATGGACATCTCTACAACTATTCTGGTGCATACATGCTATGATACAATCATGCTTATAATGTTATCTTAATGTAATCTGGGTATGAAGAGCCAAATTTACAAGATGAAGCCTTGGTCACCTGCAATGGACAAAAAGGGGAGTACTGTAAGCATGGTATGCATAACACAGTATGCAATCTTATGACATGCAAGAGTCCTTGCTAATGGACCCAAACTACAGCTAAGGGGGTTAACATAAGAAAAGTGATCATGTTACTTCTCATGGTTTGTTTTTCTTCCATGACTCCATTACGGAACCATTTGAGTTGTACTAAAGGTGAACAAGGCATACAAATCATGAGTGGACACTGGGAAATTACAAAAGTCCAGAGGTTTGTAGGTTTTCAATATTTGATCAAGTATTCTGGAGACATTTATGGTATCAGCTGCAACATGCTGAAAGGAACTTGATGACAGAATGGTGAGCACAGTGGTCAGCTTTTGTGAAATGACTAGAGAAAAGTTGCCACAGTGAATGTCCTAAGGCCCTCCTGTATGGTCTAACATAAATGATACAAAACAGAACCTGGTATACTGAATACAGGCTCTGTTGCTGAGCCTCTTAGAGTAGTAGGCAACTATTTATGTTCTGGATAGTGGTGTACGTATAAGAGCTCTAGTCAGATGCCTGATGAATCTGTTTGTGCCTGACAGCCCAATTCAAGTGACAGCTTGTTATAAGTTTCACAGATCCATATGTTGTCTGAGCTGGAGTCCAAGTTTACAGCATGCTGCTTTCTTCTTTCTCACTTTGCTTCCATCCTCTGGAGTAAAGCTGCATCATGTTGAGCTGCACACAGTGCCAGATGTCCCTTCAGATTAGATGGGTTTCTGCACACTCTTCCAACTTCCTACATTCATATCATTTTTGCACACACCATGGTATATCACCATAGAGTGAGATCCCACTTTCTAGAGCCATCTTAAATCTTGCTATACAAAATATTCTTGGGGTTATGGTCTCCTCCCACTTTCTTGACATGGATGATCCATCATGGCCTCCTCTTCTTGATAGGGTATTTCAGTCCTGCATGCTCCAGAACCTGTATGTTTGGCATTTTCTTCCCAGTTTATTTTCAGGATCTTATGCAGACATCTCTTGTGAAAGCTGTTTATTCTCTTGATGTTCTTAATATATGTAGTCCACATTTCTGAACCATAAATCAGAGATGGTAGCATACCAGTCTTATAGATTTGCATCTTCACCTTAGCTGTTATCACTCCATGTCACTTCTATAATACCCCTCAGACTACTGGCATGAAGGTGTGTGGTTGGGTGAGTTAAGGTAGAGGCAGGCAACTGCTCTTGCTGTCCCTGATCCTCAGGCTCAAACTAACTATGGTATGCATGTATGCTGTCACAACACCATGGCTCAAACATCATGGCTTTTGCTACGTTTCCCCATCCACTTCACTCTCAGCACTCCTGCTCCTTTCAATATATTTGTGTCAGTCACTAACTGCCTCCCAAAAAATCCCCACTAAGAATTGTCTACCTAGGTGTGCCTTCTTGCCTTTGCCCTGCCAGCCAAATCCCACTACCCCTAGTTTTCTAGTATGCCTGTCAAGGCCCTTTTCTGAGGACCTGCTCTCACAGTTCTAGAATGCTAGCCTACAAGCTATACCTACCCACCTGACACAGTTACTCTGGATACTCCAATATGCCAATTTATGACCCATTCCCCTCATACTATAACTCCCTCTATAGCTATCTCTTAGTCCCAAGCATGTTTAGATTGGAAACTGGTATCAACTATGCCATGTTGCTTCTCTGCAGCCAAGAGATTTCAGCATCCACAACAACATGCTTCTACTTGTTCTCTAGCCATTAGCATTACAGCAGGATACACAGTTCTGTGTAACTATTAGTATCCGCATGCCCACTTAAAGCAGTTGTGTCAGTCTTGTGGAGGCACAGAAGCTGTGCAGCATTCCCTGCTGACTATATTAGAACTGTGTATATAGCTAGACCTGCAAAGTGTGGCTCAGGGACAGTTCACTGCTGGAGTTATGTCTCCAGGCTACACAGGGTATTTGGATTTGGCCCAATTTTCTGCCTCATCTACCCCCTAGGAGGTAAGGAGATGGGTTTGCTCCCATTGCCATTTGATTTATTGTCTCAAATCAGTTTGAACCAGTTTGGTGAAATTGTTCTAGTTCACAAAATCTGCTTAATTGGTGGACTTGTTTATGATTTAATATTGCATGTATATCGTATTTTAAATTAAACAAGATGGTTTCTTCCCCTCAATATAATGATTATCTGCTAGAAAATGGCTAATAATTTCCATTTCTTGTCTATGTACTCCAGCTGAATCAAATTGTAATGAAACACACAAACTCACTAGAGCAGTAATTGCAGAGCCCTTGCTATGGTGAAAATGAAATGAAAGATCTGTATGGATCTGGTGGCATGTGACTTCTAAAGTATATAATGTTTGTCTCTTCAACTGAAGATCACAGGATGCTGCAGTAAATCATGAATTATTTTTGGAAGAAGAGACTAAAATGAGTTAGTCAAATGATAATGATGGTGATCATTGATTTAGATTAGATGACACATGCAACCTCAATAACTGCTTGAGCATTAATGAGAAAAAAAAAAAACTAGAAGAAGATTAATAGAAGTTTTTTTTTTTTTCCCCCACACTGAATACTATTAAGCATTTTAAATGTTTTAGCTATGTAACTGTCTGCATATGAACTGGGAAATTGTGTGTTTCTACATCATCAGTATATCCACATATAGAAAACAGATGCTGATAATAAAATATAGTAGAAATTATGTGATTTTTTTTTTTCTTTCTCCTATTTTGGAGTTATAGTTTCTTAGGTAATAAATCAGAAGAATATCATTATTTTGGAAAATAATCATATGTTTAAGTTTAAATGCAATGGCAAGGAAAAACATGCTTAAGCAGTTAAAGCTCGTGGTAAATTAATCCGTACCTCTTAATAAAATTCATTTAGCAACAATATGAAAATCATGCTAGGGTAGTATTGGCACGATGCTTAGGAAATACATGAGAAGCAAGGATTATTTAGCTGGACCAACTGAAGAGTTGGGCGAGTTTTAGATAAGCATTCAGGCATGAGATACCTTTCCTCCTCACCTGAAAAGTAGTGGGATTTGCTTGGCAGGACAAAGGGAAGAAAGTGGATCTAAGTAGACATGTCTGGGTGAGGATTTTGTGGGATGCAGTTGGTGACTGACAACAATGTGGTGAGTGGAGTGGGGATGTTGAGGATGGATTGGGTGGAGGTTGGGGATAGCATGCAGCAGAAGCTATGATTTATAATTCCTCAATCATGCTGTTGTGGCAGCATCCTTGAATATCAGGGGGAGTTTGAGGCCAAATCTAAGGACCAGGGATACCAACATCCCACTGCAGAGCTCTGAGGAGCTCAGGTCACTTGTGGAAGTGAACCCCATGCCTGAAAGCTTGTCTAAGATTTCTCCCAATTATTGCCATTGGTACAATAAAAGGCTTTATTCAAAATATTGCAAAGCTTACTGGGAATGTTGTGTGATCTATGACCTAATGATAGATTTCATTCTTTGAGTAGGCAACTCCTCTTTATTACTGAGAGTTTACCAAAATGTACAGTCAGGGCAAGCTCTTAAAAGTATATACAAAAATGCCTTTTATTCTCTGCAGTCCTCAGTGCTAATTTTATTTGTAGAGACATTGTTAATTGATCACTTTGTCTTCACCTAAGAGCTTTTTTTCTACTTTTCATGTACATAAGCTTTGCTTCCATCTAGGATATTTTCCCCACTGTCTTGATATTGGTTGTTCTCTCTCTCTTTCTCACCCCATTTTGCTGTTGTATCTTCTTTCTAATATGCTTTGAGCAAGTGACTTTAATAGGATTTAAGAGAACTGAATACTATTGATCTAGTATTTAAATTATTTGGCTTTTCTTGTTTCACAATTAAAGTAAAAGAGAGTTACCAATTGCACTGTAAAATCTTTAAAATGTCGTTTACAGGGAAGAACATGCATGAGAAATCTAAATTTACAAAGGACTTCATAGAGTGCTATATAAAAAGGTACACTCAAATCATTATAAAGTGCACCCTATTCATTTTTTCAAAATATACAAAGAGAACCAGACCTCTGAACATCTGAAGTGGTGTTTCACTTGTATAGTCTTTGAATTTAATTGTTTTTACCATGACTTACATAATCTGCAACATTGCTATTGCCATTTTTTTCCAAAAATAAAACAAAATCAGTTGTTCATATTAATAAAATGTCATCAATTTTTACCAAGTGCTCACAAAGCTGTTTTCCAAAATTCAATTCTTGATCAAACTTTGTTATTAAAAATTATATGCTTCCAGGGCATACCTAATAAAGTGTAAAAAAGTTATGCTTTAAGAACACACACACACATACACACACAAATATGTGTGTCATAAATATGTGTGCGTATATGTGCATGTGCTCTTAAAGAGTAAAACGTTTAATGTGTGTGTCTGTAGAGAGAGAAAGTTAGTAGAAAAAGTGGACAAAGTGTTGAAGTCTTGTTTTTAACTAGCTCTAGCTTTGATTATCTCAGGTTTATTATCTGTTGCAGATTATTTTAGGTACACATGTTCAGGGATATTAGGGGGAGGTGAAATCATGTTAAAATGGCCACCTGATCTAACCCCATTTGCCCAGGTGCAGACATTACATTTAGACCCCTGGTTAGGTCACTCTAAATGCAAACTATACAGATGTACAGGAAATTTAGGTCAGTCTAAAAATGGCCACCTCTATCTAATTTAACCCTAACTCAGAGGTAGTCTAATTTAGATCAGGTTTTCCACCCAGGTCTAGATTTGGCATTGTAGGGACTGCAGCTTGCAGGTTACTTCCAGTGACAACCAGGTCAAGGAGTGCCTGTGGTGTGAGTGGTACCTCCTGGTGGTCTCTCAGGGAACAGGCAAGAGGACTACAGGAGGAGGTGGCCAGGGGACAAAGAATCCTCTGCCATGAGGCACTCATCAATTCAGTGCTGGAGGAGACCTCTGTGACTGAGGAGGAAGAAATGCCAGATGCAGCACTAGAGAAGAGAGAGGTCATGGACACCCAAGAGGGTGGAAGCTGAAGGCTTGGGACTTCTGGCAGCAAGCAGAGTTCTTCACCTCCACCTACAGTCATTCATCTAGAGAACAGATATTCAGCCCTAGCAGCAAAGATGGGGGAGGACATTCCATTGGTGGAGGAAGACATGCCAGGCCTCACCAAGGTGGGAAGGATCAAGATGAACTCAACCAAGAAGAAGCAATGGGTGGTGGTGGTTGGAAACTCTCTTCTGTGGGGGATGGAGAGAGCAATCTACTGACCTGACCTGTTGTCTCAGGAGGTCTGCTGCTTGCCTGGAGCCTGGATCCAAGATGTCAGGAAGGGATTACCAAGGTTTATCTGGCCCTCTGACTACTACCCCAAGCTGCTCATCCATGTGGGCACCAATGATACTTCTATGGGATAACATATCAAGAGTGAGTACAGGGGTCTGGGTGCAAGGTTGAGGGGGTCTGGGGCTCAGGTTGTGTACTCACTGATCCTTCCAGTCAAGGGAAAGGGCCCAGGCAGGAACAGGTGCATTCTGCAGTACAACACCTGGCTGAGCAGGTGCTGTTGCCAGCAGGGATTTGGCTTCTTCAACCATAGGATGTTCTTCTAAGAAGAAGGATTACTGGAAAGATATGGGATCCACCTGATGAAGAGAGGGAAGAACATCTTCACAGAAAGGCTCGCTAACCTAGTGAGGAGGGCTTTAAACAAAGTTTGCCAGGGGATGGAAACCACAATCCTGAGGTAAGTGGGGAAGTGGGAGACATAGAGGAAGAGAAAGCAGGGGGGGGCAGCTGGGGAGGTGCTGTCATACTTCCTGAGGAATCAGGGCAATTCACTAGTTACCTCAGGTGCTTGTATTCCAATGCATAGCGGCTGGGAAACAAACAGGAAGAATTGAAACTTCTTGCACAGTCACAGAACTGTGATGTGATTGGAGTAACAGAGACTTGTTAGGATAGCTCATATTACTGGAGCACTGTCTTGGATGGGTAGAGACTGTTCAGGAGGGACAAGCAGAGGAAAAGAGGAGGAGGAGCTGCACTTTATATAAAAAAGCCAAATGGTTGCTCAGAGCACCGGTATGAAGGCCTGTTGAGACTCTCTGGGTTAGGGTCAGAGAAGGAGAGCGACAAAGGCAATCTCGCGCTGGGGGTCTGCTATAGACTATAGAGCAGTAGAAAGTGGTGGACGAAGCTTGCTTTAATCAGCTAGTGGAAGTTTCCCAATAACAGGCCCTAGTTCTCATGGAGACTTCAATCCCCCTGACATCATCTGGGAGAGCAATAAGCAGTGCACAGGCAATCCAGGAAGTTTTTGGAGAATATTGGGGACAACTTCCTGGTGCAAGTGCTGGAGCAGCCAACTAGGGGCCATGCTTTTCTTGATCTGCTGCTCACAAACAGAGTGGAATTGTTGGGATGTAGTGGATGGCAACTTAGGAAGCAGTGATCATGGGATGATTGAGTTCAGGATCCTGAGGAGAGAAAGGATGGATAGCAGCAGAGTAAGGACCCTGGACTTCAGAAAAAGCAGACTTCAACTCACTGAGGGAACTCATGGGCAGGATCCCCTGGGAAGCCAGACTGAAGGGGAGAGGAGGCCAGGAGAGATGTCTGTACTTCAAAAACCTTACTGAGAGTGCAGGAACAAACTATCCCAATGTTCAGAAAGATTGCACAGTCCATATGCAGTCTTCTGGAAATATGGCAGAAGACCAGCTTGGCTTAGCAGGGAACTGTTCAGTAAACTAAATCACAAGAAGGAAGCTAATAAAAAGTGGAAACTTGAAAAAATAACTAGGGAAGAATATAAGTGCATTGCTCGGCTATGCAGGGATGAAGTCAGGAAGGTCAAAGCTCAATTAGAGTTGCAGCTAGCAAGGGATGTGGAGGGTAACGAGAAGGTTTCTACAAGTAGGTCGGTAGCAAGAGCAGGATCATGGAAAGTGTGGGTCCCTTACTGAAAGGGGGAGGCAACCTTGTGACAGAGGATGCAGAAAAGGCTGGAGTACTAAAAGCCTTTTTTGCCTGTCTTCACAGGCAAGGTCAGCTCCCAGACTACTGCACCTGGCAGCACAGTTTGAGGAGGAGGTGAGCAGCCCCCAGTGCTGAAAGAACAGGTTAGAGACTTCTTAGAAAAGGTGGACTTGTACAAATCCATTGGGCCAGATGGGAGGCACCCAAGGGTGATGAGGGTGTTGGCTGATGTAGTTGCAAAGCCATTGGCCATTATCTCTGAAAACTCATGGTGAGCAGGAGAGGTCCTGGATGATTGGAAACAGGCAAACATAGTGCCCATATTTAAGAGAAGGAAAAAGGAGGATCCAGGGAACTACAGACCAGTCAGCCTCGCCTCAGTCCCTAGAAAAATCATGGAGCAGATCCTCAAGGAAACCTTGTTCCCTGATGTGTACACAGCTTGGTAGTTCATGCATCTGTGTAAGCTCTATAAGTTCTTTCCTGCCATGTCTTTGGTGTTATATAAAATAGAGAGGCTGATCTTCCATGCCCTCATACAGTCCTCACACAGATGCCATGAGTCCCGTGTCTCAGGGCTCTGACTCCCCTACACCCTGACTGGAACCTTCCAAGTGACAAGCATAGGTAAATAATGTCCAGACAATTTTCAGAAGCCTTTTTCTGGCATTAAGGATAAAGGATACAAAACCCTCCACACTGGTGTATCTCCTCCACTCAGGAGGTAAAAGTCCATATCAAAACACAGTCCTTATGCTGAGACTAGGAAGAGGTGGCTCCTCTTCCCTTTTGCTCAGCTCTAGCATTCACAACTCTTCTGTCTTACCTGCAGGTCATTCTGGCCCACCTCCAGACATTGTCCCTGCAGAGGACCAGTCCCCACTTTCAGAAAAGTTGCCCAGCTCCTCTGAGCCAGATTCAATGACGGCCACTTGCTGCCACAGTTCCCACCACTCACCCCTGGAGGGGCAATCCCTCAGCACATGGCTGTCATTGTACTGCCACAGCCACTTCCATTCCTCCCCGCCATCTGTTCGGGGTGTTTTTTAAACTCTGCCACCATGTTCTGCACCTCCCATCAAGCCCTGCAAGTCGTTATAAGCCAGGCTTGATCTGGGGCCGGCGTCACCTAGAATGCCCAACATACTTCCAGGTCATGATCAGGGAACCTCAGCGAGGCTGTGTGTGTGCCCAATGGAGCTCCCCTACCACACACGTCTCCACTGAGGTCACCTTGTGACAGTACTTTCCATGCTCTCATTGTATCTGGTGTGTTCATTTTCTGGCATGATGTATCTATCTGCACCGGCTCTGCACACCAGGATAAGACATTTGACACCTAATTGGTCTCACTGGGCCTATAATTAATAGAGAATTTAAATGGTTGCAGTGACAGAGCCTATCCATGAGACATGCATTCTCACTCTGAGTCTTATTCAGCCACTGCAATGGTGCCTGATCTGTCGTCAGGCAGAATTCTTTCCCCATTAAATAGTATTGGAAATAGTTGATAGCCCACTTTATAGCAGGACATTCTCATTCAATTGTGGCATACCTTTTTTCTGCAGAGTTTAACTTCTGATTAGTATATACTATGAGTCTTCCTGTTCTGTTGTACTCTTGACACAGCACTGCCCCTATGGCTATCTCTGAAGCATCCATCTGTTGAATAAACTTTTTGGTCAAGCCTGGTATAACTATCACTGCATCACTGCAGAAAGCCCATTTAAGCTCTTCAAATACAATGCTTATGGGAATGGACCAGACTATTGGCTCCCTCGTCTTACCTCAAAGGGCGTCTGTCAATGGGGCTGCCTTTGTAGTGAAATCTGGTATGAATCTCCTATACTAATTAGCCAGCCCAAGGAATGCTCTCTCCTCTCTTTGTCTGTGGAGGTCTGTACTGTGCCAGGATTTCTACTTTACTAGCCAGCAAGTGAATATAACCCTGGCCTACCCTGCACCCAAGGTAATCTGTTTCTCACATGCTGAGGGTGCACTTCACAGGATTGGCTGACATCCCAACAGCCTGTATCTCTGCCAAGATTGCCTGTAAGTGTTGTAAATGCTGTGGCCAGGATTCTGAGAATATTATGATGTCATCTATATAGGCTACAGCGTAGGCAGCATGTGGTGCCAGGAGGTCATCCATTAGGTGTTGGAATGTGGCCGCCACTCTGTGAAGCCTGAATGGTATGTGTTTAAACTCAAACTGGCCCCACGGTGTTCCAAAGGCCATCTTTGGTTGGTCTATTGTTACTATTGGGACCTGCCAGTAGCTTTTGGCAAGATCAATGGTTGAAATAAAATGTGCTTGCCCAGTTCTTTACAGGAGCTCCTCAGTGTGCGGCATGGGGAATGCATCGAATCTGGATGTGCTGTTGATTTTACGGAAGTTGACACAGAGTCCAGGGACCTATACTTCTTAGGCACCACAACTATAGGGCTGAACCATGGGCTGTGAAGGGGCTATGATTCCTTGCTTCCACATTTTCTCCACCTCTTGTTTAATTGCATCTTGCAGATGGTGTGGAATGGACCCCCATTTTTCTCTCACCACCACCCACTTTGGCATATCTAGCCTATGCTTGAAACCTTTAGCCCTGCCAGGTTTTTCACTAAACACATCCCGGTACCTACCTACCAGCTGCTCTATGGCCAGTTGTTGTTCTGAGCTTAAATCATCCTCAACTTTTATGAGTATCTTATTTTCTGCCCTTCTGGGACCTTCCCCAATTTCAGAACGCAAATCTTCATGCCTTTCCTCAGGGCTCAACATCCACCCTTCTGGTTCTTGCCATTTTCTTAATAAGTTCACATGATAGATTTGGTTTTCTTTATTGTACCCTGGTCAGTGGACTTCATAGTCCACAGGCCCTGCCTGCCTCACAATCTGGACTGGCCCTATTCATTTTGTAAGCAACTTCCTAGCAGAGGTCAGGAGTAGCACCAGCACCTTTTCCCAATTTGAAACCCACATTCTTGTGTTTTTTTTGTCATATTCTGTTTTCTGCTTTTTCTGTACTCATCTAAGGTTTTCCTGTGTCACCTGCATGGCCTGTCCTAACCTTTGAACTACATCTTGTCTGCTTTGGGGCACTTACACTTATTTCCCCCATTTTTTCCCATTCTTCCCTCAAGCTCCATAACAGGCCTTGTGGGAGGTGGCCAAAGACTAATTCAAAAGGCAAAAAGCCTGTCAATGCCTGTGGTGTATCCCACAGCACAAACGTCAAGTGTGTAAGTAATAGATTCCACCTGAGTACTCACCCCTGCAGCGACAATTCCTCAGGTGCATGGCTGCCACTGCACTGCCACAGCCACTTCCAGCCTCCTGCCTGACTGTTTCGGGCAGTTTTTAAACTCTGCCACCATGTTCCACACCTCCCATCAGGCCCAGCAAGTCTTTATAAGTTGGGCTTAACCTGGGCCAGTGTCCCCTGGCATGCCCGATGTACTTCCAGGTCATGATCGGAGAGCCTTGGCCGGACTGTGTGCAAACTCAATTGAGCTCTTCTGCCACAGAGTGCACCCTCAGCAAGTTTGCAGATGACACCAAGCTAGAGAGAGTAGTAGATATCCTGGAGGGTATGGCTAGGATTCAGGGTGACTTAAATTAGAGGATTGGGCCTAAAGGAATCTCATGAGGTTCAACCAGGACAAATGCAAAGTCCTTCACTTAGGATGGAACAATCTCATGCACTAGTTCAGGCTGGGGGCTGACTGGCAACAGCTCTGCAGAAAAGCACCTGGGGGTTACAGTGGACAATAAAATGAATATGAGCCACCAGTGTGCCCTTGTTGCCAAGAAGGCTAACAGCATATTGGGCTGCATTGGTAGGTGTGTTGTCAGTAGGTTAAGGGAAGTGATTATTCCCCTCTATGGAGTAGTAAAACACTGGAACACTGGAACAGATTACCCAGAGAGGTCGTGGAGGTTTTCAAAACCTAGCTAGACAAAGCCTTAACTCAGATAGTCTAGTTGGGGATGGTCCTGCTTTGAGCAGGTGATTGGAGTAGACCTCCTGAGGTCCCTTCCAACCATAACTTTCTAAGATTCTATGATTCTATAGGTCCAGCAAGACTGATCTAATTGAACTTTTGCACAGTTGCCAGTGCAGCCCTGGGCCTGGAAATGTACAGTCACTGGCCTCTGTCCTGGTTATGTGCTTTTCCAACATGCCCCCTGACCCCACACCCCATCCCAAGACAAACAACCCCTCCCCTCACAGACCAGCCTATCCTGAGCCAGCCATACCCTGAGCCAGCCAAACCCCTGATTTTGCTAGCTGATTCCCAATGCCAGTTTTACTGACATTCTCTGGTACTGGGAGCTAATTGAATTAAGTGAGGTTGTGGGGAGGGGTGGGTAGTATCAGAAGGGTTGGTTTTCCGGGGTGGGGGGTATTTGTCTGGGAACTGGAGGGTCAAGGGGGGCTAAAAAGAGCCCCTGGCTCCAGTGGTGAGAGAGGGCCCACCACCCCACTGGTATCTCCCCATGTGGAGCTGCCAGCATCTTCCTGATTCTACCAACCCATCCTCCCTGAGCCACCAGCCATAACTTCCATTTGGTTCTCAGGACCAGTGAATGCAAGTAAAACCAGTCCTGGGAGAAATTTGTGGGATCAGGAGCAATTTGGGGGCATTAGGGGCGGAGGGGCCAGGGGGTGCATTGGCAGGATTGGAGAGCCTCTCCAATCCTACCAGCCCCCCACCCCCCTTATGAACCCTGCCAAATTCCCCAATATTGCCAAAGCCTCCTGGACTCCACCAACCCTCCTGAAGACCCTTCTTGCCCCCCAGTTCTCCCAAAACTCTCCCCCACACCCCCTAGATTCTCTGATCCCCACCAATCTCCCTGTGGACTCTTCCATCTCCATAATCCCCACTAGCCCCCCATCCCAACTTAGCTTAGATTTGGTGGCCATTTTTAACTTGACCTAACCTCCATCTAACCTCCCCAAATGTCTGCATGTACCCTCAGTGGTACAGACCCTGGGATTTCTCAGCCTTCAGCTCACATAAAGAAATCAATGGGTTTATTGAAGAATTTTAGGACCAAATCCTCTGCAGGACCTTTCCTGAGTATGCAGAATTTCAGTGTTTAATATGAATACAAACTGTGCATAAATGCATATGTATGCACTTGCAGGTGCTGTCAACTGCATACAAGCTTTGAAAATTTTAAATGAACACATACAAGAGTTAGAGTTTGCATCCCATAACCCGTTACAAAATCATGTTATTCAGTTGCCATAGTTTCAAGGTCTCTCCTGGTCAATCAAGCATAACTTTCTTTGTAAGAAAATTAAATTATTTTGATATCCAAGTTTTCAGTGGTTTCTTTTAATTATATAAGAGGAATGGGGGAGTAAGACTATAGCACATTGCATAGAAGGCAAAGACTTTGTATTAAGAGGGATATAATTTATTGAATGGTTTTCTCTAATAAGTCAAATACATATTCCCCTTCAAGATTAATCCATTATATAAGTAATAAGATGATAAAAGATACTCAAACAGGAATTTACATCAATCTCACAAACCAAAAATAAATGTTATGTCTATTCTTGAATATCATTTTGAGACGCCAGTTATTTTTGTGAAACTTGTTGGTATCATTTACGATTCACTGAGCACATCTACATATTCATTAATGTGCCAGGTTACTGTGCATTACTTTTAGTACTTGGATAACCAAGTACTAAATTAATGTGCAGTAACTTGCACTACTACACAGTGGCACCAGTGAATGGGTTTTTAGTTATGCTTATTGCGCAATAGCATAATTCTACTGTGAAATGGTGTATTAGCACAACTTTAGCCCAGCACGCTACTGCACAGTGTTATTAGGCTACTACACCGTTAGAGTCTCATGTATACTGGATGTGCCCAGAATCCCTTTTACTCTGTGAATGGTTAACTGCAGTGTGAAGTATGTTGAAGGATTTGCTTTCACATTTCTCTTCTCTTCCTCTGCTGCTTTCTGTACAACTGTTACCTGGAAAGATGACTAGCTGTATTAAGCTCTTTCTTCCACCTACTAACTAACTGATGATCTCCTCTCTGTATACTATGAGTAAACTCATCGGGCTTCCTAGGTTACTGATCTTGGATGAGGCCTCCATTTTCCTGTGTCTTTCAGTTAATCTAACAGCAGTTTTCCATTTTTCCATCTAGTTTATTGTTTCCTTCCTATGGGTCACTGAAGCTTAAAGCAGCATTTGTCTTCATCTCTCACCAACTGCACAGCTTCCTGCCACATTGGGAATTGGTGTCAATAATGCTGAAAGCATCCTCTCATTCTAAATTACCACTCAGCTGTTATACTTTTTAACCCTAAATTCTCAAGAGTAGGTTATCAAGAACAAAACCAAACAAAAAAAACAAAAAAAAACCTCCTTCAAGGAAGAAATGTTTTTTTATGTATTTCTATGGTGTGTTCAAATTGCTATTTAAGGGATTTTTGCTTTTAATCTAAAAATAAATGTGTATAAAGCTAAGCTTATAACCAGCTGTGTTGCAAATCAAAGGAAATTATTACTGAAGAAACCTTCCTGGAATGAATCAATGATTTTATACACCTGGGACAATGGATAAGAATTAATATAATGAAGGAGAGAGGCAGGAGATTTGTAAGTAGTTGAAACACCTTTTGAGAGCTTAGAATTATCATAAAATGTAATTTCTGATCTGCCCAGAGAGATTTCAGTCAATGTGCCCTTCCATCCATGACCAAGGTAGCATATACATGGATAGCTACCAAGAACACAAAGCAGAAGATATAGGTAGTGCAAAGAAGCATGAAGCAACTAATGCTGAGGATAAAAAAAAAAAGGAGATCAAAACAAATGCCTGAGTAAAGAGCCAAATAAAAATTAGTCATCTCATGCACCTGAATGAGTGGTGCTGGGTTAGTCATGACTCACAGCTGTGACAGCAGATGGACCAGCTTGGTGACTACCTGCATTCCTCATATGGAAGAAAGAATGCAAATTCAAAATATCTTTAAAATATGTCTGGATCAGTATCTAATTTATTTTCATGCTTATGGCATGCCCCTTCCCCCCCACATAGTATACACCTTGCTTTTAAAGGGGAGCGTAAAGGGGGAAAAATTGTGGTGAGTGAGTAGCATCAGGTAGGCAACTGAGCAGGCTAGATAAGGCTCATAGACTGACCAGTGCACTGGGTCTGACCCCTCACGCCGGGTCTGACGTTATACATCAGGTCTGACCACAGACCAATCCTGTGTGATGGCCTGATCTGGTTTACAAGCCATGTCATCTGGCCAGGTGGGCTCCCTATGCATTTGGAAATGTGGTGGTGGGGGAGAGGTGACAGTGTTAATTACCATGGCTCCCAGCGCCACAGCAATTAACACTGCCACTGTTCCCCTCTGCCAAATTCCCAGTCCTGTAAATGCACTTTTCTCATGTATAATGCACACTCCAATTTTTACCAGCTGGGCTTGCAAAAAAAGGTGTGGATTATATTTGAGAAAAGATGGTGTGTGTGTATAAAAGATTGTGTTATTTAAGCACATTTAAAAGTTATATAGTGTGTGTGTGAGAGAGAGAGAGAGAGAAAGAGATACATAATATGTTGATTACAAGGAAAGGATGCATTGTACTTAGTAGTTTCTTGGTTTAGAGTTTGTTTATAAGAGTACATTTCTATTTTCAGAACTGTTAAAATACTAACTTGAGAAAAGGAAGAAACTGCTGGTACATTAAAAGAGGCAGTGGTTAAAATATTATGGAATTATGCAATTAAAATACTTTTTATATTGCATATGCACAAAAAGGCAGAAATATGATTGCAAGTTTTTCTTTGTAAGATTTAATGCCTTAATATGATACACTTAATTTAATTGATCAATGACATTTTAACGGCACTGAAACAAATCTTTTCATTCATTTAAAATTAAATATATAAGTATATATGAAACATGTACAAGATGCAATAAAAGTGTTTACATTCTTAAAAGTGGGGTGCTGTAATGGTTTACTTCTAGGTGCCCTTTATGTTTTCTACATTGATTTCAGGCAGTTACTCAGTATTCCTAGTAATTGTTAACAGCTTGGGGTTTTTGACCACTTCTCGCCCTGATCTACTATATACATATTAAAAGGCAGAGATGTCAACAACAAAACCCTCTATTATATCAACTCCTGCTCTCATAGAGTCAGAGGTTCATAGACTGTAAGGCTGGAAGGGACCTCGGAAGATCATTGGGTCCAGCTCCCTGCACCAAGCAGGAAAGATAACTGGGGGTCAGGTGACCCTAGCAAGGTGACTGTCTAGTCTCCTTTTAAAGATTTCCAGGGTAGGTGATTGCATCACCTCTGGAGGGAGCTTATTCCACAGTGTGGACACTCTGACTGTGAAGAATTTTTTCCTAATGTTGAGCCTGAATTAATCTTCTAGGAGTTTGTGGCCATTACTCCTGGTTTTTCCCTCAGGTGCCCTGGTGAACAGTTGCTCACCGAGCCCTTGATGTACTCCCCCAGTGTAGTCGTAAGCTGCTACCATGTCCCCTCTCAGCCTTCTTTTCCTGAGGCTGAAGAGACCCAGATCCCTCAACCTGTCCTTATATGGTTTGCCTTTTAAGACTTTGACCATATGGGTGGCTCTTCTTTGGACTCTCTCAAGCTTGTCCATGTCCTTGTTAAAGTGTGGTGCCCAGAACAGGATTCAGTACTCCAGCTGTGGTCTCACCAGTGCTGAGTAGAGTGGAAAAATCACCTCCTTGGTTTTGATGCATCGATTGATGCATGCCAGAGTATTAATTGCACTTTACATTTCTCGATGTTGAACTTCATCAGGTTCCGATCCACCCAACTTACTATCCTGTCTAGGTCCCCCTGTATCTGTAGCCTATCTTCAAGTGTGACCACGCTCACCCATAACTTGGTGTCATCTGCGAACTTGGCCAGTTCCTCACCCCCCCATCCAAATCATTAATAAAGATGTTGAAAAGTACTGGACCGAGCACTGACCCCTGTGGGACACTGCTGTCCACTTCTCACCAGGATGACACAGATCCATTCACTATGACTCATTTCCTCTGGTCTTTAGGTGTGAATATGTAATACTGTTTATAACATCCATATATCTGAATAAGTACTTGAGTAATCACATATCTAATTTGCACTCATAATAACAGTCTATAAACAAGTAGGGTATTTGTGCATGCAAATGTATTTGTCCATGTAAATGTTCATTTTACATACAGACTTACTGCTTGAGCAAATGAGTTGTACACTTCTGGAAATCAATGCCCTAATGTTGTAGTTGTACACATGTATGTAATGTTATCATCTGTGCTTATCCTCAGAAGACCATTTGTGGTTTCTATAGCAAGAAAATAAGATTAAATATTTCACCTTTTTATTAACCCGAACCCAATAGCCTAAGCTACTTGGAGCCAAGGAATGGTCTCAATTAGAAAGCAAAACTTTTAAAACCATTTTTGGCTTGTGTCTAAGCACATTGCTCTAAACTACAAGCATATTGTAAGCATTTTCCAGTGTCTTATTTATTGCTAATTTCAAAGTAAACCACTTACTCTGAGCACATTTTTCCCTCATCACTTAAAATTGGGCCAGAGCAGTTAATGAGCCATGAAAATTCACCATTTCAAAATGCTACAGAAACCTTTGCATCTATCATGGTCAAAGAATAGAGTCAAAGATGCTGACATCTGTTTCCTACTGAGGAGGTTGAAATATTTTTCAGTGTAGTTAATTGCATCATCAAGCAGGTTTTCCAGTTCATTTTCTACATCATCAAAACTAGTTTATATATGTTTTTTTTTTAAATGCTTGTATGTAGGAATCATGTCTGACCTTCTAAATATATGCATATCTCCTTGTATATACCACAAACATATGTTATGCAAAATCCATCATCATTCTGAAATGTTCTTAATACTATTTTCTCAGATCAAGTTTAGTTTCTAGTGTAGCAAAGCTAGTAAGGTGATTTTTCATAGAAAACACTCTCTTCTTCTTTGTTTATAGATTTTTTCCAGAATATCCATAAATCATAGAATACTAGAAGGAAGAACACAATAACAATTCTTCAAAGCAGTCAATATGCTTCTATCATAAAATTCCATCACAGGGAAAAATATACACACTGATCTTCCTTTGGCATAAACCCCCAAATAAGTCTTGGAGAAGGTGTATCAATTGCATAAGAGTTAGTGTACATTCATTCAGCTTATATAAAGGTAAATAAATATAGGAAGAAAAGAGATTGATCTTATTGCAACTTCATTTACTTCTCTGGTCATTTAATCCTCTTGTCAGCAGGTAGGTCATGAAAAACTTAAGGTTAAGTTATCAAAAGAATTAAAAATATTAAGAGAAATCCTGTAACAAGCTCAATGATCAAATCCCCACTGACTACAAAAGAGCCAGGATTTCACCTGTGATATGATCCAAATTCTAATTGAAGCCAATGAAATGAATCTTATTGATTTTAAAGTGTTTTCAGTGCATAATACCAATAAAATGTTGTTAACCAACAAATACATCATGCATACTACTGAAAGGTTTGACGTTTTTCAAAGATCAAGAAGCTTTAGAATAATGAATTTATTTTTATTTCTGTAGATCTGCAGAGACATCTATCCCAAGCCCTACATTCCCATGGCACAACTTATAAGAACAAAATCATAATTAACAATTCAGCAAGTGTTTTCCCCCAAAAAACTCAGCTCCTACACATTGTTTATAAATAGACACTAGGAAAGGCAGTAAGAATTACTTTTCTTTAAAAATTTCTTTAAAAAAATTATGTAAGAAAAAATCGTATTCTTGTCAATGTCATTTCTTATTATGAATATTTTCCCAAAATAGCTAAAAAATGAACAGCAAAAATGCAAAGCAAGTAATTATTATTTTTATACTATTTCATGGTATGCATATCTCTTATTATTTCTGTTGTTATGGTGTGAGAAAAAAAGATTTGTATTTCTTTCTGTTTTATTTCAAAATTTTAGGAGGGTAATGCAGTTTCAAAATATGAGTTATCTTTACTATTGTGCATGCTAGTCTCCTTTTTACCAATCTATAGCGGTTTGTGCTCCATTTTATTTTATTTCTTTTCATAAGCAGTAGAAGGTTCCTACCATTCCAGGATCTTAGAGGGTAGTCACTCCATTTCAGTGCCCCCCCCTCCCCACTCCCCCTTTGTTTCCTTCCCTTCATAAAGATGTCATAGGAAGACCGAACATTAGAAATGGAAGAAGAGAACAGAACTGCGTATGTGGTATTTTTGTTTGTTTTGTCAATAGTGTGATAGACAAGGGAGAGAAAAGTAAGATGTTAGCACAGCCCGGTCAGGAAAAAATCTGAAAAGATTTATCCCACTCTAATTCTTCTTATATAATTTATTTTCATTTTCCCGAGAGAAAAGAGAATTGTCAAAAGTTGATTAGCTTAATTGAGTATGTGACTGGTTTTGATATGTTTTATTTGCCAACAGAATTCTTTGTGTTACATAACCTGGGCATATGTGTAGTTTACAAAAACTAACAAGATACTCATATTTTGGTCATTTGATCACTGACAAGGTGATTACAAGGACCTGTAGGGACGTCATGAATATATTTTGAATAGGCTCCTAATCAATATTCAGTCTGATAACAATGACTGTTAGAAATTACACTCATGAGCTTGATCTGAAGCAGTGCCATACAGGTAGTAGCCTAACAGCTTCTTCTTTCTTATTTCTTCTTTCTGTGGCTAAATTGTTTTCAATGGTGTTATATCAGATGATTAAATGGCCCGTTATTTTACTGTATGTTTTCACCTGATACACTAGTAAACCTGGCTAAAATATATATGCATGCACTGTCTATGAAGGACATCTTTACAGGCACTTTCAGTGAGAGTCTAGTCGTAGATATTGGATTAGTGAATTTGTAGAAAGGAAATAAAATTTCTCTTTATAAAAAAAAAAATCATAGCCAGATAGGACAAGAGGAAGAGCTCAGCTTTGTGCTGAGAGAGCTCTTGTAAAACAGTATTGATTCACAGAAAAAGGTTTTCTCTAGATGATATGGGTAATAAACCTAAATAGTGATTTATTCAGTCAGGACATTGCTCATGAGTATCTAAATTGTAACTGTACCTCATGTCTTTAGTAGACTTGGCAAACAGGTTCACTAGTTACAACCTCTCCCCAAGGGAGAGTAAATGGATTATAATATAAAAGATGAGATTTCTGATGTGCATAGTTTTTGATCTTTTTCTCTTGAAGATATGGGTAATAAACCAAAAGAATGATTTATACAGTGCATTGAAGCCACTGCTGCCTGGGGTTTCCATTCACTGTACATAGAAAGAAACTAAATACTACTCTGAACAGATTGCTGCTGACATCCCATGCTACTGGTAATGCTTATGAATAAAATCACTACATTTTTTCATCAACCTCAGCACCTCTTCTGGGACAAATTACACCCTAGGTAAGTTCAATCAACCTAGAGTTAGGGATTCTGGGTTTCATTTTTTTTGTTTTACGAATGTTCTATGTATGATTTACATTAATAAGAAACACTGGTTGCAGCAATGCCTTGTAACTTCATAGAATACTCAATTTATATTGTGTTTTCAGTTTTAGCTGATAGATATAATCTTTACACTTCCAAAACATTATCTTTTTTTGAATTGGTGGGTAAATACTGTTCTCTTTATTGTAACTGGTTCTTCTCTTCAGTAAGATACTTTTTTGCAGAAAGTAATTGGAATGTGTTTTATTGCTTTAGCTCTGCTAGGTGTAGTCAGCTCTAAATACTGCACTAGCACTTAACAAATCTTGTAACCCAGTCTGGCATTAAGCATGGCCCAAGTAAGTATAATCTTTACATACAGATGAGTTATTCTCATTCTTTTATGTATGAAAAACATAAAGGTCTTTCTACATTAAGATAGAAGCATGCTGTCTTCTTTGAAATCTATAAATATACTTAGTGGGGCCATTGCAAAGAAAATACTAGTTTCCATTCCTGTCCAACTATATTTATAAACATTTCTAGAAGCAGACAAAGTGATAAAGATCAAGTATATAAACCAGTCATTTTGATCGGCTCATCAACCCTCTTTCTGCTCACGTATCTGACAAATTTTGTCAGTTGTTTTCTCTACAGTATCTCAAATCACTGACTTCTTTTTGTCTATTTTTTTATTATTATGATTTCCCCTATGGCAAGCTCTTTTTTCCTAATTTCCCAGATTTCATATTATAGCCATGACATTCTGTTAAAAAAACAACTATAATCTTCTGTTTCAACATTGGTCAGTTCTTAAAACCTTTCCATTCTTTAGAGTAATATCTGTATCTTCCAGTTCATTTTACCACGTGCTTTGGCTAAAAGATAATTTAGCCTTCAAGGAACATTGATTACAAATAATTTAGACAAAAAATTACTATAAAACATCTTAAGATATAGTTTTGCTCATAAAAAATAAGTATCTCAGTGGATATGGCACTGTGGGTGCTTCTTGTTCCTCCTTCCACCATATTTAAAGCAGTCAAGATAGATTCTGAAGACACATTCTGACTAAAGCAATGACTAAACAATTATACTGAAGAGTTAACACATTATGTACTCAAGCATACAAGTTATACTATGTAGTCAGCTGCCCCCTAATTTCTCATCTCATCTCAGTTTGATATTTAGATCCTGCACTGAGTTTCCAGGGTGGCAATCAGAAACCTATTCCCCTTTAAGTGGAAAGATTTGTGCTGGATCATTGACCTATAGTTAGCATAGGTCTCCATGATGCTATAATCAGTGAAACACTTACTTTTCTGAGCATAACTATACTTTTAAGAGGTTTTTATAGTCTTTTCCCCCCTCTAAATTATTTGTAATCAAATTATTTCCCCTCTGAATTTGTAAACAATATAGATATTTTGCACCATGCAGGTCACACTTATACTACCCTGTGGGCACATCTACCAGAGATGTTTACTGTGGAGCTGCCTAATTAGCTCAGCAGTAAAATGTCACCATCTACACATGTGGTGCTATTAGGATGAATCAAACTAATTAACTGTGCTGCAGGATAGTACTTGTTAAAACAAGTACTATCCAGCCTCAAAATACTTTACTCCACAGCAACACATGTGTAGACACTGATGGGTCTGGCTGGGGCATGAGAGTGTTTCAGTTTCGGGGCTACCAGCTGGCTAGTCCTGCACTGGAGCACCTTCATGTCCCAGCCAGCCCTTCTGCAGCAAATTGAGCCAGGTCAGAGCAGCCTTGGTCTCGGAAGCTGACCGAGATATTTCCTGCCAGCTGGGGCTGCTCTGACCCTGTTCAACTTGCTGTAGTCCTGATTGCATGTGTAAATCTAGTGCCTGGAAACAATAAGCTCTTGTGTGATGTGTGCTGGAGTTTATTGCTTCATCTTAATAGCGCATGTAGACATACCCAATGTTAACAAAAGTTTCCACAAGGCAAACATGAGCAGGAAAAGTCCAATAATTAAGCCTCCATACACAAGTTAAAATGATCTGGGAATATTCTTCTTGGTTTGTTCTCCTGGTAGAAAAACTTACCCAGATATGCCTGAACAGACATTTGAATGCTGAGTTTCTGAAGGACAGAAAGCGTGCAGTTCTGATGTTGTACAGCCGTGTACCTCTGTACACACATCTCAGAATGCTCTGCTGGCTCCTTCAGTCTGCCTGGTGACAGATAGTAGCTATGTACAAGGCATCCCTGATTGGCTGACCCAGACTGCTCAGACTGAGCCTACTACTTCCAGCAGTGCAATAAGTGATTGTGAAGGGAGCATATTCTGCTCCCTGCCATGCTGGAGCAGTACAGTCTAGCCTGAGCAACACACTGTCTTGGGGAGTTATGGGAGAGTGGATGGGAGAAAGCATTCTGGGATACTGGAGGACTGTTTTGTGGCTTCTCTCAGAAGGGCAGGTTGTACAGGATCTCCTAGGAGAAACTCTCCCAGAAAAACTCCTGATTTAACCCTGCTTATTCCCAGGTTTCTCCTGAAGCAGCCATTTTTGCTGTGTGAGAAAAATTCCTGACATATTCAAACTTGTGATTTTTCCTTGGGAGAGCAAGGATGGGGCCTAATTCTGTAGCCCTTAGAGGAATTAAGAGTTCCTTAATTTGGTAACTATAATGTTTTCAGTTTGTTACTGTAATGGTTTATATTACATATTTGTAAAAATTGTTCCCCTTTGAATTTTTACTGGTTTAATGAGATCCTGGGCATTTCCTCTGTTTGATGGTTAAATCCCTGTTCCGTTTCAGTTACTTACAACTGAATGACTGATAATACAATGCTTCAGATTTGAGTAGTATAGATGTCAGATAGAAATGATTCTATATAGTAAGTATACAACATTTAAACAGCATTTATTTACTAATTTTAGACATTGAAAATGTATTTATCGGGGTACAAACTGCAAGTTACTCTGTTTGTACAATGATTTGAAAAAGATGGGAAATAGTAAAATGAATGTATGTGGGTAAAGAATTGGATAAAGAAGAGTTGTCAACACTGTGTTTTGGAAAGGGAAGTATCTGACTAGTTTTAGGATTAATCATTTTTTAATTAATTAAAAATACTCATTTTAATTTATGATCTTGGCACAAAAGTGCGGGTCCCCCAAATCTGTCCTATCTGTTGTTATGACTTGGAGATCCTTAAGACACACTGAAAAGTCTGGCCTTACTTCACAGCTCTGCACTGTTGTATCAGGATATGTCTGGGAATAAATCCAGAGGAGTCATATTTAGGAAAGGGCAGGCTTCCTAGAGGTCATCTGCCATGAGAAAGGTAAACTATAATTGTAGGAATGCACGATATACTGAATTGGATTGAAATAGTTCATCATATATTATTCCTGTTGAATGTTTACTTGTATTTTTTTTTCTTTTAACTTAATTGCTTGGGTTAGGACAATAAATTCATTAATACTGAATTTTTGATCTATAGATTTCTATCACCAGGCATAAATCAGAAAGCAGGAGATGTTCATTATCTGAAAAACAGTTGCATTTACATCTAACCAATTCATTCAAATTCCAGGAAACTGAGAAAAAATAAATAGCCTAAAAATATTACTAAAATTGCTGACTTTAGCCTGGTTTTGTTATTGTTGCAAGTGATTAGCCTTTTCCCATCTGAGGTTCATAATTTTGTTGTTATTAGTGGGAATTAGAATGTATACACTATTCTGGAAAATACATTTATTGCTTTATACACAGAGAACTACAATGGAATTATTGTTATCAAGTTTTTCTATAGATTCTGAGAGTCAAATTCTGATCTCAATGACAGTTTTGAAAACCTGAAGAAACTTCATATGCCTTAATGCAGTTACACTGGGGTCACAATGCTATCAGATTCAGGCTCTCAGGATTGAATTAAACACTAATGTAAGCTGTGCCCATAACTCTCCTTGAATAAGGATCACATTCTGTCAGTATTCTTTTCCATCAGACATTGAAATGTAAATTATTGGGTCTCTGAGACCTAACCATTGATTTTATATTCAAGTCATTCACTTTAATAATGAACAATTTAATAGCTGATTCCATAGATTTTACATACAAAAACAGTGTGTGCATTCTGTCCAGAAGAGATAGAAAAAAATAGTCCTTGAGAATTTAACACACTCAGAAATTTTGAATGAAAATGTGTTAATTATATGACAATAAAGATGATATCTACCTTTTGTTGCACGATCTACTTTGTTCTATCCACCTGGTTATAGACAGTTTGAGGACTGCATCCCACAGTGAATCACCTTTGGTACCTAGGGGAAAATTTCTTTCTCAATATAATAGCATATCATACTCCAATGGATTCAGTAGTTTGCCTATTTAAAAAAAGAATAACTTGATTCTTTTCTTTTAGTAGCTGGTGCATGCTTCATGTTGCTCTCCCACCTCAGTCAGTACTTGGATGTATTGAAGTTGCTATTGTGAAGGTTGGCTTGTGAAGGTAGAAGAGCAGCCAGACTAGTGCTGTGCACTGGTGCCTCTGAATTAAGGCAGTTCAGTGGTATTTTGCCTGAGAAATAAAATTAACATAAAGACTGCAGTATTTGGCCAACCAAATACACATAAAGAAACAACTACTTAAGAAAAAATCCACTAGTATTTTTATTTCTATATATTCCATACTGGGTGTGTCTACATGAGATGTGTTACTGCAGCTTAGCCTAGTTTACTGCATAGTACGGGTCAGTGGCAACATGTAGGAGGTGCATGGGGGTGCACGTGCATCCCCTGAGAGTGCTGGTGCACCCCAGGACCGGCTGCGCTCACTGCTTAGGTGATGGGCAGGGGGGCAGGTGGGAGCACTGGTGCCCGCCCTGCAAGCACCAGCCAATCGCTGCAGCCTCTCCCAGAAGCGGCCGCAGCCACTCCCTGAAGTGGCTACAGTGATCAGCCACAGTGATCAGCCACAGGGGAGATCCCTACCCCCAGGCAGTGAGATAGTCTGCAGCCCCCAGGTTGGTGGAACTGGTCACAGTCGGGGCATGTGCCCCCTCTGACTAAGGTGGCACCAGTCTCCCATGGTACAGGTGATGTGTACACGTGCATGTCCATACTGTACATTAAAAATGGCTAAATGTGCCTAAATTTGCAGGCAGCAAATTTAGGCACAACTAGTTAATGTGCAGTAATGCATATGTAGATGTGACCTGGAACTAAGTTTAGTGCTGGGCCTGCCCTGCCACTAGGGGGCTGGCCTGAGCCCAGCCCCAGGGCTCCTGACTGGGATATGCTTTTGCCCCAGGGTTGGGCTGCCTCTGTGGAAGCCTCTAGCTGCAGGCTAGAAAACCCTCCAGCCATTTTGTGCCCTAGGCGCACACACCAGGAGCCTGAAAGAGCCCATACACTCCTCAGGAGCACTCCAGGCCCCATATGCCCCCCTGGACAAGACATAGGCTGCCTCTGTGAGCCAGAGCTGCTGCTTGGCCACTCCAGAGCCACTCAGCTGACAGACCAGCCTGGTGCACCACCTGTCCAGCCCTGATAGCTCCCCAGGGCTGCTTGCTGGCTGCCTCTGGGAGCTGGGACAGCACCAGCTCCCTGCTGCTCACCCCCAGCAGCCTATGCTGTACCTGCAGGTGCTGTGGGGAAGAGCCTCTGCTGCATGGCTCCCAGTCCCTTGCCATACCCCTGCACTGGGTGCTACTGGCAGCTGCCCAGGGCCAGCAACACAGGAACAGCCATGTGGTAGTCCAGAGAGCCAGTGCAGGATGACATGTCATCCTCATTGTCCCCTTTGAAGCCCGGCCCCACCCACCTGTGCATTCCTGTGACATTCCTGTGACATTCCTGTGTGGAGGAGATTAAGGACCTTATGGTGCTCTGGGGTGATGCAGAGGTCAAGGGACAGTTTGATTGGGGTGGGTGCTTGAACACCCACATTTATGAGGCCTTGTCAGGTGGGATATGGAAGCACAGGCACTCCTGGTTGGTACAACAGTGCCACATAAAGTTCAAGGCCTTGCAGGCACAGCAAGTAGCCATGATCAACCACAATTTTCAGTCTAGTCATGCCCACAAGACCATGCCCTTTATGCAGCAGCTGACCAGGATGTTAGTGTCCCAGGGCTAAATACATGGGTAGATGTGCCCACCAAATGTAAATCCTATTTGTTAGAATAATCTGTTAGACAAGTTTTGCAGGTACAAAGTGTATCTGAAAGCCTTTCTAACATTACTCCCAACCATGCAGTGGGTTCAATAAAAACATATCACCAAAAGAAAAAATAATCCCTTGCTTCTCGCACATTTCTTGGATCATCACAGCAACAATGATATGCCAACCCTACTACTTTAATTAGAAATCAGCTTTTCTTGGAGCCTCTGTCTCTATTATACTGTTAAAAAATATCACTATTTAAAACAGTGCTGTCCAAATGGTGGACTACAGGTCGCATGTGCCCATAAAGGATTAAGTTGCAGTATCTGGCCTCCTGCCCAGCTCCTGCTCCCTCCACTTCTCCAGCTGTAATAGGGCACAGCCACAAGAAGCAGAAGTGGGAGGGGAGGGCTATCCTCATGGCATACAGACATGTAGCCTAGGGGGGGCCTGTGGCTTGTCCTGGAGCCACCCTGTGAGCATGCACCGCCCCCCCCCCCCCAGCTGGTGTGGCCTGAAGGGCATTCTATCCCTAGCCACATAGAAGTTGGACAGCTCTGACTTAAAACACTATTACTTTTTTCCTAACTCAACCCATGACTTTCATCTTTAGAAATAAGGACATCAAGGAATATAAAGCTTTTCTTTACCTTGACCTTATCATGTTTACCATCCTGCTGTGAAGATACCTTACAATACAAAGGAACTTTAGAAAGGTTTTCAGCACATATAGAGTGCTTTATCTGACACCAATCTCAAGTGAGCTTCAGATCTGGAAAGCTTGTGCTCTACACACACACACACTTTGGTTGGTCTATAAGGTGTAAATTGACCCTGTCTTTTACAAGTCTCTTAATACCTATCTGAGTGATGTAAGAGTTTCACTCAAAGTGCTTATACATCAGCTACTCATCATGCCAGGCACTGACACATTTTGCCCTTTTACTGCTTAAGTTATTAGGGTCTTTCACATTGTTATTCTTAATGAGCCAATGAGGTTCGGAATAAAGTTTGTTTATGCATAATAAATTTAACAGCCTAGTCACTGGTGGTCATAAAGGAAAGCTGGATATTAATTATATTTTCTCTGGAGTCAGTATGTCAGTCTCACTGCCAGAGGCAAAATCCACCTGGGGAAATCATATAAATGTAGCACGGACCCAAATTCCCCCTGAAGCTTCAAAGGATAAGGTAATCCATTTCCCCATGAATTCATTGTTTAATTTCTTACATATGGTGTCAAAAATTTTCAGGCCCAAAGCTCTGACATTTGGATGGTCTATGGAATATTGTTTATTGTATATCATTTATACAGAAGTTTAGGCCATATCAAATGACACACTGAGGTTATCAAATGACACACATGTTAAATTTAGGTGGCTTTTGGAGCTCTTAATCCCTGGATTGGTCATACCTGTAATTAGTTTGAAGCACACTTTAGGCAATTTAAAGTTACACC